>NC_059200.1:55245888-56445888 GCF_020615455.1 Coregonus clupeaformis | reverse complement strand
GCACTAAATACTGGTGGCCCACTTTGGCTAGGGATGTGAGGGTTTATGTCTCCTCCTGCTCGGTGTGCGCCCAGTGTAAGGCGCCCCGACATCTGCCCAGGGGTAAGTTACAACCCCTGCCCGTTCCACAACGACCATGGTCCCACCTCTCGGTGGATTTTGTGACAGACCTTCCCCTCTCTCAGGGGAATACCACCATCCTGGTCGTTGTGGACCGGTTCTCTAAGGCCTGTCGTCTTCTCCCTATGTCTGGTCTTCCTACTGCCCTACAGACCGCTGAGGCCCTATTTACCCACGTCTTCCGGCATTACGGGGTACCCGAGGATATAGTGTCTGATCGAGGCCCCCAGTTTACCTCCCGTGTTTGGAGAGCGTTCATGGAGCGTTTGGGGGTCTCGGTTAGCCTTACCTCAGGGTACCACCCGGAGAGTAACGGGCAGGTAGAACGTGTCAACCAGGATGTGGGTAGGTTTCTGAGGTCGTATTGCCAGGGCCGGCCGGAGGAGTGGGCACGGTACATTCCCTGGGCCGAGATGGCCCAGAACTCTCTCCGCCACTCCTCTACCAACCTAACCCCCTTCCAATGTGTGTTAGGTTACCAGCCGGTTCTGGCACCTTGGCAGCAGAGCCAGATCGAGGCCCCTGCGGTGGATGATTGGATGAGGCGCTCGGAAGAGACGTGGAACGCTGCCCACGTCCACCTGCAGCGGGCCGTCCTTCGTCACAAGGCGAGCGCCGATCTCCACCGCAGTGAGGGGCCGGTGTACGCACCCGGAGATCGAGTCTGGCTCTCTACCAGAAACCTACCCCTCCGCCTGCCCTGCCGGAAGCTGTGTCGGCGGTTTGTGGGGCCCTTTAAAGTCCTGAGAAGATTGAACGAGGTGTGTTATAGGTTACATCTACCTGTTGAGTATAAGAATATTAACCCCTCGTTCCATGTGTCTCTTCTCAGGCCGGTGGTAGCTGGTCCACTCCAGGACAATGAGATAGGGGAGACTCCTCCGCCCCCACTGGACATCGAGGGGGCTCCGGCGTACACCGTTCGGTCCATCTTGGACTCAAGACGCCGGATGGGGGGTCTCCAGTATCTCGTGGAGTGGGAGGGGTACGGCCCGGAGGAGCGGTGCTGGGTGCCGCGGAGGGACATCCTAGACCCATCTCTCCTGTCGGAGTTCCACCAGGACCATCCCGCGCGCCCTGCTCCGCGTCCTCCTGGTCGTCCCCGAGGCCGGGGTCGGCGCACGGCTGGAGCCGCGCGTCAAGGGGGGGTACTGTTTCGGCCGAGGCTGCTCCTCCTCCTGGTTCGGGCAGGCTTCGGCGGTCGTCGTCCCCGGAGTACTAGCTGCCACCGATCTATGTTTCATGTTCGTTTGGTTTTGTCTTGATGTTGTACACCTGTGTCTTGTTAGTCCTGTTTAGTTCTCGTTGTGTGTGTTTGTCTTTGTGTGTGATTGCTCTTCTGTTTTGTGTTGGAGCTACGTACTTCCCTCCAGTGTTTTGGAGAGGTTTTTCGCACATGTTAGTGCACCGTTTGTTTGACGCCTGTGTGCGCCGTTATTTCGCCTTCGGGCTTATTGTGCTTATTTTCTACGTGAATATTGCACTAAAGTCTTTTGGACTGAGCTTCTGCGTCCTGCGCTTGATTCATGCACCACACCCACCTTCAGCACCCCTTGACATTCGTATGTTCTCTATAGCTATGTTCTTGAAAATGTATACATTTACCAATTCGGCCACTTGAAGGCCACTTGGGTACATTTGGGCAAACTCGTGAGGGACACATGGGTGATTTCATACTAAATGTTATGTAGCTCCCTCATTCTTGAAGGTATCAGTCTGAAACTTTGCACATACACTGTTGCCCTCTTGTAGACAACATCTGAATGACCTCCCGCTTCCTAGCTGAATGGCTTTTCTTTTTCATGTCTAAGATGATGCAACAAAAATAAAATTTTTAAACATATGTTTTTTTGTTTGATCTTTTACCAGATCTATTGTGTTATGTTCTCCTACATTAATTTACATTTCCACAAACTTCTAAGTATTTCCTTTCAAATAGTACCAAGAATATGCATATCCTTGATTCAGGTCCTGAGCTACAAGCAGTTAGATTTGGGTATGTCATTTTAGGAGGAAATTGAAAAGAAGGGTCTGATCCTTAAAAGGTTAAATTCTACAACCACCTAAAAGGAAGTGATTCCCAAACCTTCCATAACAAAGCCATCACCTACAGAGAGATGAACCTGGGGAACAGTCCCCTAAGCACGCTGGTCCTGGGGCTCTGTTCACAAACACAAACAGACCCCTCAGAGCCCCAGGACAGCAACACAATTAGACCCAACCAAATCTTGAGAAAACAAAAAGATAATTACTTGACACATTGGAAAGAATTAACAAAATAACTGAGCAAACTAGAGTGCTATTTGGCCCTAAACAGAGAGTGCACAGTGGCAGAATACCTGACCACTGTGACTGACCCAAACTCAAGGAAAGCTTTGACTATGTACAGACTCAGTGAGCATAGCCTTGCCATTGAGAAAGGCCGCCATAGGCAGACCTGGCTCTCAAGAGAAGACAGGCTATGTGCACACTGCCCACAAAATGAGGTGGAAACTGAGCTGCACTTCCTAACCTTCTGCCAAATGTATGGCCATATTAGAAACACATATTTCCCTCAGATTACACAATCTCCAACCCCTGAGCTGAAATTGAACCTGAGATTTCATTTCAGACAAAAGGAACACTGTTGTATAACATACTGGCATCCCATTAAAGAGGAATGCACTCCTCTGCAAGTCCCAGGGACCCCCCACCTCCTCCATCCCCCTTCTGCCCCTTCCTCCCCTCCTCCCCATTTCCCCCTCTACTTTCTCATCTCTCCCCCTTACTATGCCCTTCTCCCCTCTCCCTCTCTTTCCACCTCTCACTCTCTCCCGACGTGCTGCTCCCTTGGCTATATTAATGGCATTAGTCCATTTCATTTCACTGCAAATCCATGTGTTTATTCACCAGGGCAGGGCGCCCCCTCACAGGCAGGCAGGCAGGCAGGCTCTCTCGCTCTCCTTCCTGTCTGCCTGTCATGTGAGATGTGTTAACATTGCGGTATTCTTGGCATCAGCAGTAGTGTTTTCAGGGTGATTAGCACCAAGGCACTGCCTCCTGTAGATTAATATAAATTACTAACTGAATACAGCAATTAGGTCCCTCCCTCCCTCCCTCCCTCCCTCTGTGTTGTGTCTCTCACCTTTTTGTATGCTTTGGATGTATCTGGAAGAATATTCTGACTCTTATTGAAGTCTTTGTGTCATGTCGTAGATGTTTTAAACATGTTTTCTTGTTTACTGGTTTTACCTATGTTTCCACCTGGACTATACTGTACTTAATTTGAAAATCACAGGATGTCTTTTAAAACTATAAAAAGCAATGAACATCAAACATCTACTGTAGTGGTGTAAAATTGATGTGAAGTGGTGGAGTACTCTTGATATTTTGGGGTGTCGATATTATTTTTTAAATAACTTTAATAGGTAGGAGTCAAGTGGAGAAGAATCTTACAAAAGTTCTCCACTTGTTCTCTACAAGGTGCTTTTGGGCAGAGTTAGAGTGGCTGCATTTCTTTCTGCCCTTCACATATCTTCGGAGACAAACCAACAAAGCCATGTGCGAAACTGAACACAGTATCGTTCTTCAAGTTTGAATAGCTTCAATTTAATTTATGTTTTGGTCCTTGAGATGGGCTAGATGTACAATTCCTCCTCTATCTATTTTCAACTCCAACTTCAATATTGGACTATGAGTGGTAAGTTGTAATATGTCTGTGTCTACAAGGGCAGGCTTACTACTCTTGGATGTTGTGTGTGTCGCTTCAGCCTGTGACAGGCTTGTCCATCATTGGAGCCCACAGTTGCAGTTGATATCTTGTGCATCTGTAGACCATCTATGGGGGACTCTCCAAATAAAGTGTCTCTGTCCAGTGCAGGGGTCTACAACAGGTCCATCACAAGCTACCAGTAGCTCGCAGCCCACCTATGAGTAGCTCGCCAAACAATTCTGAAAGTACATGTATTTTCACATGTTCCCACGCAAACTGTCATAAACAAATCTCACAAGTATCAGACACCTCAAGCTCCTGGCTACTATCCAATCAAATCCACATTGACATATCCAATTCCCCCTATAGGAACCAAAGGCTTAAAAAGCTGAATGTAACAAAATATAAGCCAATTAATTTCCTGCAATATTTCCCCTGTATGTCTGTGTGGTGTGCACATTTGTCTATCATTCACTTTGTGTAGCCAGTTTGCGATAATGATAACTGTCTTCTGGATAATAATAATAATAATAATAATAATAATAATAATAATAATAATAATAATAATAATAATAAATTACATTTAGACAGACATACTTTCCCCAAAGCCTTCTCAATTTGTTAACTGCAAAGTAGGCTTACCTGCCAGAATTATATCATGATTATTTGGGTGGGCTTTGGTTTTGCAAACTGTGTCATGACATATGCAGCAGCAAAAACATTGCTAGACCAGAACATTCTGCTCTCGCAAAATGCACAATTAATGTCAGTTTTTTCCAGCCCTCGAAAATGGCCTTCTGGTGTATTTTAAGCATGGACTCAGAACATCCTATTTCATTATTTCTCTATGAATAATTGTAATGTTGTGAGTGAAAAACTGAAAAAAAATCCCAGACCAGGAAAAATAAAACAGAGAAAACGGAATTTTGGAAAATACAATGAGTGCGACTATTTGAAAGCTAGGAAAAAGATCATGATTAGCTCGTGACTTGTTTCATAATTTAAAAGTAGCTCACATGCTAGAAAAGGTAGGAGACCCCTGGTCCAGTGAGTTAGTGTGTTTGTATGCTTTCGTGCGCGCGTGCATGTGCATGCATGGGTCTAGACCCAGGCCCTGGCCCAGACTGAGGGAGCTGGGGTAGAAGCATTGCATTTTGGGAGTGTCTGGCGAGACAGTGGCATCCCAGGCTGTCTGAGGAGTGAAGAAAGGGTGCCGCAGGAGTGCGTGAGCAGAATAACTGAACGAGAGAGAGGGAGGGGAGTGGAGGGGGAGTGAGGCGAGAAAGATAGAAGGGAGGGAGAAAGAAGAAGAGAAAGAGTAAACGTAGATGACAAGAAGCGAAAACACACACGTACACACACATTATCGCTCAACTTTATTTATTGAGAAGTGCATGTTTTGCATATCGATGAGGAATTATTGAGAAAAAGGTAATGCATTAACTCCCCATAGAGAAAGACTACACTGTCTACTCTGTCCTAATGAGTCCTCATACTGTATGGCCGCACCATGTTATTACTGTCCGTAGGCCTTTCCCTCTTTAACTTGGCCTAAACTGGAACATCTGGCCTCAGTCAAGTCCTTTAGAAAGTTGACTTCTCGAACCCAGTCTCAGCTACAGGCAGTAAACTGTTGAAATGAAGTGCTTTGTAACAATTAAACTAGTGGCAACTGCGCTGCCACCAACTTAACGGAGACAGAACCTTAACTTCGTAGTAATCCAAGACGGTGTCAACCCAGTCTTTGCTACACGGAGTACAATGCTCCAAGACTGTCTCTCAGCGACAGGCAGCAGTGCTCAAAGACTGTCTCTCTCTTGGAGAGGCAACAGACGAATGAGATCACCATGCAGAGAGAGCAGCTGTGTTATCCCTTCACTGACTTTCTACTGCCCTCTCCTCCCCTGTTTGTCTTCTCTCATTCCCTTTTCTGTCAGGAGCGCTAGAGTTTTGAAGAGTATGGCAAGTAACGGAAGAGGCAAGCGAGGGATTGAGGGAGGGGGAAAGAAAGAGAACAAGAGATAGAGAGAGAATCAAGCATGATTTCTAGGACTGAATGTTGGCTTCGTTACAAACAGATGTTGCATGTCATTTAGCTTTTTAAGTAGAAATCCTTGGAACCTGTGGTTATATCATTATCTATGTTTGGTGATTTTCTTAAATGACTGTCCTCTCCCTGGTTGAGTAATGGTTTGTTAGTTTTTGTCCGTCTTTCTCAAATCAAATCAAAGTTTATGGGTCGCGTACACAAATATGCAGGTGCAGCGAAATGCTTATGATTCTAGCTCCCACAGTGCAGGAAAATGTCAAGCAAATACAATACAAATACACAAAAGTATCCGATACCTTGCGTGCCAAAGTCGTGATTGATGAGGGGGCGACGTTCTGAAAACATTCTAAGAATGTTGCATGATGGTCCCAAGGGAACGTTCTCTGGGGGACCTTTACCTAGTTCCCTGTATGTTCCCAGGACATTACTGAGGACCATGTCAGGACCTTTTTAGGTCATTCTCAGGACTTTCATTTTACTAGTCCTTAGGACGTTGCGTGATGGACCCAATGGAATGTTCTCTGGGGGACCTTTGTATAGTTCCTGGTTTGTCCCGTGGAAGTCCAAAAGGACGTATTTAGCAGATTCTTGGGCTGTTGTGTCATGGTCCCCTGGAGGTTTTTGTTACGTGATGGTCCCAGGTGTCCTAAACCATTATAAGTGAAGGCATGAAATGGTATAGGGGTTTTAAGGTAAGTGGTATGCTGTTCAACTAAAATAGTGTAAAAATCTTTAAATCAATCACTGTAGGATTACATTTGATATGATCACTTAGTACTGACTTTTCAATATGACCTGGGATTTGAACTACGATCCTCGGGATTTGGTGTGTGCTGATCTTTCTGCTGTGCCACAAAGTCTGTAGACTTTCAGAAGTCCCCTACACATTCATTACCTACAATACATCTGCACTGCTATTTTAGTTATCAGTTCATCTGACTATTCTCTCATTTATTTAATTTACTTATTTCAGCTATTTGAGTTTGGGTTTTCAGTATAGCTGTCTAATGTTGGTGGGGCATGTCATTCAGTTATGTTAGTCCTGAATCACTATCATAAATATAATAGTTCTTCTTCAGTCACACTGTAGTTCACCAATCAGGGCCTTGATGGGCTTGGCAACAGTAACAAGGGGTGATGTGTAATGAAACTAGGGTGTGCGTGCCCTGGGTAAAAAACTATTTGGAGGGGGAGAATGTTTATTTGCGACAATCAGGTGACGTCCCCGGGACAAACCGGGAACTAGACAAAAACCTCCAGGGGACCATGACACAATGTCCCTAGAAACATTCAGGGGACCTTCAGGAGATCATGACACAACATCACAAGAACGTCCAAAAAACATCCTTACATAAGTATTCAGACCCTTTGCTATGAGACTCGAAATTGAGGTCAGGTGCATCCTGTTTCCATTGATCATCCTTGAGATGTTTCTACAACTTGATTGGAGTCCACCTGTGGTAAATTCAATTGATTGGACATGATTTGGAAGGTCCCACAGTTGACAGTGCATGTCAGAGCAAAAATCAAGCCATGAGGTGGAAGCAATTGTCCGTAGAGCGCCAAGACAGGATTGTGTCGAGGCACAGATCTGGGGAAGGTTACCAAAACATGTCTGCAGCATTGAAGGTCCCCAAGAACACAGTGGCCTCCATTATTCTTAAAGTTTGCAACCACCAAGATGACTCTTCCTAGAGCTGGCCGCCTGGCCAAACTGAGCAATCGGGGAGAAGGGCCTTGTTCAGGGAGGTGACCAAGAACCCGATGGTCACTCTGACAGAGCTACAGTTCCTGGAGGAAACCTGGCACCAATCCTACGGTGAAGCATGGTGGTGACAGCATCATGCTTTGGGAATGTTTTTCAGCGGCAGGGATTGGGAGACTAGTCAAGATTGAGGGAAAGATGAACGGAGCAAAGTACAGAGAGATCCTTGATGAAAATCTGCTCCAGAGCGCTCAGGACCTCAGACTGGGGCAAAGGTTTACCTTCCAACAGGACAATGACCCTAAGCACACAGCCAAGACAATGCAGAAGTGGCTTCAGGACAAGACTCTGAATGTCCTTGAGTGGCCCAGCCAGAGCCCGGACTTGAACCCGATCGAACATCTCTGGAGAGACCTGAAAATAGCTGTGCAGCGACGCTCCCCATCCAGCCTGACAGAGCTTGAGAGGATCTGCAGAGAAGAATGGGAGTACCTCCCCAAATACAGGTGTGCCAAGCTTGTAGCGGCATACCCAAGAAGACTCGAGGCAGTAATCGCTGCCAAAGGTGCTTCAACAAAGTACTGAGTAAAGGATCTGAAAACTTATGTAAATGTTTTTTTTTTTTAAACCTGTTTTTGCTTTGTCATTATGGGGTATTGTGTGTAGATTGATGAGACAAATAAAAAGAGTTTAGAATAAGGCTGTAATGTAACAAAATGTGGAAAAAGTCAAGGGGTCTGAATACATTCCGAATGCACTGTATGTGGTGAGTGTGAAAGTGTGTGTGTGTGTGTGTGTGTGTGTGTGTGTGTGTGTGTGTGTGTGTGTGTGTGTGTGTGTGTGTGTGTGCGTGCGTGTGCCTGTGTGTGTGTGGGGTGTCAGTATGCATGGTTGTGCATGTTATGTGGACAGTCATGGTAGTATTGGTCTTCACAAAGTTTGCTGCTTCAGTGTTTTTAGATATTTTTGTCAGATGTTACTATGGTGTACGGAAGTATAATTACAAGCATTCCATAAGTGTCAAAGGCTTTTATTGACAATTTCATTAAGTTTATGCAAAGAGTCAATATTTGCAGTGTTGACCCTTCTTTTTCAAGACCTCTGCAATCCGCCCTGGCATGCTGTCAATTAACAGTTGGATACCTTTGAAAGAAGTTGTTGATAAACAGAGACCTTAAAAACATTTCAAGTTGATGGAATTTGTCAATTACTGAGAAGACATTCACCATGGGTGATGCAGGATTTTAAATTACACTCCCCAGTAATTCATCCTGTCACATCTATCAAAATAATACAAGTTCTAGTTATATGACAAAGTTTGTCAAGCTAGTAGATTTGAAAGGTGAATGGGAAGTGGCTGATAAAATTCCATTACCCACACACATGGCCATCGTTTTAAGAGGGTAAAAACATGTTTCAACTATTTGATGAGAAGCTAAAAAAACATGGAACTTTGATGTCGAATCAGGATATTACCATACTATAATAAAATTAATGACGGAGATTAACTTTATTTTGAAAACATTTAATTTGACTATAGGCTATGAAGAATAAAAAAATTGCCTGTATCTCAGTGGGGAGTCCCACCTGTCTTTAAAATGTCATGGAAAGTTGGTGCAAATGCTTGGTTTGACCCCGGGGGAATCGTTGCATGTAAAGTGGATTCGCTTTGATGGTGTTATGCCCTTTGTTTTGTGGATGTTTACGCAGGCTTCAGTAGCCTCAACGTACAGTATATACAGACATAATCGACTATCAAAGCGTTGGGGATAGTTTTTTGCCAGTGTTAAGATGTGTACATAGAAGCAGTGAAAACAATGTTTGTCACAGTAACTTAAAGGCTGCATGGTCAATCCGATGTCTGCAGTGGCTGAACAGCATTTACTGAGATACGGCCTCTGCAGAAGTCAGGCCATTCATACTTCTTGCGCTAAACGCTGCAGGGCTGTTGTGAAGGAAGTTGTCAAGGAAGTGAGTTTGTGTTTATACAGGACCTCCTGCCCCCACCTACCGTCAACCAATCATGTCAATGCGGAGCTATTACCGAGTCCTCCGCATTGTTACAACATTTGGGAGGCGCATGACATGCGGTACAGATCTTTTGTTGGCTTCCGCAAGCATTCACGGATCAAGCATAAATTCTCTTTTATGACAAGCCACACCACATACCTGTGAGCAAGACCCCTTTTGACAACATCTGTATTGAATTAAAATCAGACCAAAATCAATAAATGAAATGTTTACTAGGAAAAGTTACCTTCAGAGCTACACTTCAGACCTGTTCAACAATCATTAAGGCTTTAAAATGATACCGGTCAACCACTATGAAGACCCTCAAAGATACGTTGATTACTACACAGCACAGGCTGGTAATGGGTTACCAGGGTATGAGGGTAGTGCAGCCATGTATGGGGCTGGACTAGAGGGCCTATTCAGGGGCCTTTTTAGGGTGGCAGAACCATGAATCAAAAGGGGCTTTTCATTGCGAAACCACATTAAAAGAATGCTGCACAACATATAGTTAGAGAAGTGGTCAGTAACGTTGTAGCTCATCTGACTCGGGAGAAAGCTAGTTCAGGGCTTATGGTGATGGCTCGTGGTGTCAGAAAGAGACCTCCAGGTAAGAGGAGCCGTCAACCAAAAAGTAAAACGCAAAAGAATATGACAAAAACTTGTTCAGTAGTTAAACGAAAACAAGCAGCACAGAAGCAACACTACCAGACTGCTTAAAAACATTTTAAAGGAAGCTGGCTCTATTACACAATTTGTCTGGGGAACGTGCTTAATCGGAGTTGGATTCATTCACTATCCCATTTATACAAATGTCTATAAAAAAATACTTACCTTGAAGTAAGGCCTCTCTCAGCAATTTCGGATACAGCACCATTGGAGTTTTTTTTTTATCACTGGTAATGGTGAAAATTATGTGGATCTGAACAATACCTTGTTATATCTACGTGCCAAAGTCACTAAACCTGATGGAACAGATCTTGATGTAGGATAAGCTGTGAGTCTTAACAACTATTTTACATTTAAGTCATTTAGCAGACGCTCTTATCCAGAGCCACTTACAATTAGTGCATACATTATTATTATTTTATTTATTTATTATACTGGCCCCCCCATGGGAAACGAACCCACAACCCTGGTGTTGCAAACGCCATGCTCTACTGAGCTACCTCCCTGCCAGCCATTCCCTCCCCTACCCTGGGCCAATTGTGCGCCGCCCCATGGGTCTCCCGGACACGGCCGGCTACGACAGAGCCTGGATTCGAACCAGGATCTCTAGTGGCACAGCTAGCACTGTGATGCAGTGCCTTAGACCACTGCGCCACTCGGGAGACTATCACCTAGCCATCATATTTTCACAGGTGGATGTTTCCTTGAGTGATTGTTTAATAATTAGTCAGAGTAGCAGTACACACCGCTATCAAGCCATTATAGAAAGTATTTTGAATTATGCCTGATGGGTGTTAGAGATGTACGTTACCGTCTTCACATAGTATCTGCATCACTTTTTATCAAGAAGGGGACTGTATCACCAGCAGTAAAACTTGGGCATGCTCAAGCGCTATTGTCAACCACAGCAAAGTACCCAATTGAAAGGTTGTGTATGAAGACGTTTAGTTAGGCTGCAGGCAGCCGTGTGTGTAATCAAGAGAATCAGTTTTTAGGACCCTTGCCAAAATGTGTAGTCAATGGTCTGGTGGACAATGATAGCTTTACAATAAGAACCCCTTTAACCCTTTAGAAACCATAGCGGCGGTCAACAACCTTTCTTTACTATAGCGGCAGCCAATGATCTTGTTTTTCTAACAATAATATTGTTGTCAATATTGCGAAATGTACTTGCTAACAACCTGTTGTCATATTCGTGTGGCTAGTGTCATCAACCAGAAACAGGGTATGCTGTCACTTGACAGTTTTTAAAAACTCTTAATTACTCAAAATGACGGCACCGAAGCGACCACAACTTTTAACTATGGAAGAAGCTGTATCTATGTTGGTTGGTGATACAGATTCGGACACGTCCTTGCACTTTGAAAGCGATTATGTCGAGGTGAATGAAATACAGTGGGGAAAAAAGTATTTAGTCAGCCACCAATTGTGCAACTTCTCCCACTTAATGAGAAAATAAAATCCAGAAAATCACATTGTAGGATTTTTTATGAATGTATTTGCAAATTATGGTGGAAAATAAGTATTTGGTCAATAACAAAAGTTTCTCAATACTTTGTTATATACCCTTTGTTGGCAATGACACAGGTGAAACGTTTTCTGTAAGTCTTCACAAGGTTTTCACACCACTGTTGCTGGTATTTTGGCCCATTCCTCCATGCAGATCTCCTCTAGAGCAGTGATGTTTTGGGGCTGTCGCTGGGCAACACAGACTTTCAACTCCCTCCAAAGATTTTCTATGGGGTTTAGATCTGGAGACTGGCTAGGCCACTCCAGGACCTTGAAATGCTTCTTATGAAGCCACTCCTTCGTTGCCCGGGCGGTGTGTTTGGGATCATTGTCATGCTGAAAGACCCAGCCACGTTTCATCTTCAATGCCCTTGCTGATGGAAGGAGGTTTTCACTCAAAATCTCACGATACATGGCCCCATTCATTCTTTCCTTTACACGGATCAGTCGTCCTGGTCCCTTTGCAGAAAAACAGCCCCAAAGCATGATGTTTCCACCCCAATGCTTTACAGTAGGTATGGTGTTCTTTGGATGCAACTCAGCATTCTTTGTCCTCCGAACACGACGAGTTGAGTTTTTACCAAAAAGTTCTATTTTGGTTTCATCTGACCATATGACATTCTCCCAATCCTCTTCTGGATCATCCAAATACACTCTAGCAAACTTCAGACGGGCCTGGACATGTACTGACTTAAGCAGGGGGACACGTCTGGCACTGCAGGATTTGAGTCCCTGGCGGCGTAGTGTGTTACTGATGGTAGGCTTTGTTACTTTTGTCCCAGCTCTCTGCAGGTCATTCACTAGGTCCCCCGTGTGGTTCTGGGATTTTGCTCACCGTTCTTGTGATCATTTTGACCCCACGGGGGTGAGATCTTGCGTGGAGCCCCAGATCGAGGGAGATTATCAGTGGTCTTATATGTCTTCCATTTCCGAATAATTGCTCCCACAGTTGATTTCTTCAAACCAAGCTGCTTACCTATTGCAGATTCAGTCTTCCCAGCCTGGTGCAGGTCTACAATTTTGTTTCTGGTGTCCTTTGACAGCTCTTTGGTCTTGGCCATAGTGGAGTTTGGAGTGTGACTGTTTGAGGTTGTGGACAGGTGTCTTTTATACTGATAACAAGTTCAAACAGGTGCCATTAATACAGGTAACGAGTGGAGGTGTCACGATCGTCGATAGATGCGGACCAAGGCGCAGCGTGATAAGCGTACATACTTTATTGTGTACTTAACAACATGAACAAAACAACAAACGATACGTGAAGTCCTAGGTTATACAACAAACCTTAACCAAACGGAACAAGATCCCACAAAACTAACATGCCAAAAGGCTGCCTAAGTATTGTCCCCAATCAGAGACAACGAGCTACAGCTGTCTCTGATTGGGAACCACCCTGGCCAACATAGATATAAACGATCTAGAACGAAAAACATAGAAAACTAAACAATGAAAATCCACACCCTGGCTCAACATTTAAGAGTCCCCAGAGCCAGGGCGTGACAGGAGGACAGAGGAGCCTCTTAAAGAAGAAGTTACAGGTCTGTGAGAGCCAGAAATATTGCTTGTTTGTAGGTGACCAAATACTTATTTTCCACCATAATTTGCAAATAAATTCATAAAAAACCTTACAATGTGATTTTCTGGAATTTTTTTTCTCAATTTGTCTTTCATAGTTGACGTGTACCTATGATGAAAATTACAGGCCTCTCATCTTTTTAAGTGGGAGAACTTGCACAATTGGTGGCTGACTAAATACTTTTTTCCCCCACTGTAAGTAAACAGCAGATATGTTTGGTGTTGTTGATGTTTGATGCTGTGAAACTTGGGAGACGAGCATATCAGTGGTGACGCAGGAGCTCGAATGATTGCCCTCTGTCACATGGAAATAGTTGCAGTATTTAGCTGTATATAGTCAGCTAACTAGTTGGTTTTGTCTTGTTTCTACATATGTAATTCATATGGAAACAGCCCATTCTGCTTGCTATAGCTAGCTAGCAAACTAGCTAGTCTGTCAGGCAACAAACGTTGTGTGTGGCGGTAAATTTGGGCTGCGCTTGTGAAGCGTCAACCTCAGTTGTCACTGTCACTAGATAGCCATACAGACAACCAGCTAACTAGCCACCAAAATGGAGATTAGAGTAATTTGTGTTTATCTGTTGGGCTTAGATTATGGTTTGTCATGTTTGCTAGGTACAGCTATACATTGCCTCGTTTTCCTATTATTTGACAGCTTAACTGTCGTGTTAGGGTAGATGCCCGCACAGTGGAGCTCAGATGATATTGAGTTGCAGTGATATTTGTTTACATAGCCAGCTAACAAGTTGCTTGTTTTGTCCTGTTTCTATTTATTTTGAAACTGTCCTAGCTTTGTGACTATTCAGCTAACATTTGCGAAGTCTGTAGTTGGTCTGTCAGGCAAAAAACACAGTCACTTGATCGTCTCACTCCCTCCCTAAAAAGACAATCAGCTTACTATGCTCATCGAAATAGATTAAGAATGATTCTAAACATGTTTAGCTAAATTGCAGAGTGTCATCTTTGTAATATTTTACTGAATATTAGGAAGGTGTTCTTAAAGGCTGTTTAGCCTTTAATCGGATTATCCAACATTCTGAAATACATATGCACACCATGAATTGAGAAACAATCTTGCCACTAAGGGCTTAAAAAATAATTTGATTGATTCAAAGTGCTGTATAGCATAATGATGACTGTTTATTGTGTGTGTGTGGAATGGGAGGCGTGTAATTGTATCACAATTTATTATGGAAACCCCCTCAGACTGCTGTCTCTGTCTCTGTGAAAGCGAGGGGAGTGATGTGGAGAGTCAGGGCTCAGCAGCAGAAGGCAGGGAGGAAGAGGAATTATGAGATGATAGAAGGGATAGAGATGTGGAGCGAGGAGGAAGAGGAGAGTGGAGGAATGGAGGGAGAAGAGGAGAGTGGAGGGAAAGGACGCAGAGAGAGAGGAGGAAGAGGAAGAAGCAGAGGAGGAAGGAAGAAGCGGAGGAAGAGGGAGAGAACACCCGAGAGTAGAGCCTACTTTTCCATGGCGCGTGTCTGCCCCAAGTCCCACCACATTGTAGGATGGGTCCTTGCTTCACGAAATGTCATGGCATGTTGTAGGCTAAATGCAAACCCTCAAGTGACAGTGTGACATTAATTTGTCCTACAAATGTTATAGGGAAATTGACTCTGAACAGTTGTGTTTGTATCTTCTCTCTTTATCTGTCTCTAATACTTGTTGCATTCCCTGAATTGTTGATACTATTTTAAAATGTTGTGTCAGTCCTGGTCTGTACTAAATCTTATTGAGAGAGGTTATCTTGAAATCAGTGGTGACTTGAAAAATGTAGGAGGATGGGAGACCCACGGTATAGGCGTTGAACGCACAGATACGTCAAAGTGTGTTTCAAAAATCATTAAAGAGTAAATATTTAAACTCAAGTATTTAACAAAGACATTTATAGTACAATATTATGGCGAATGGGAATGAGAGGGCTACTTACACCGTTTTGGGAAGGGATCACAGCAGTGATTGAATGAGGGTATGTATCAAACCCTGGCTCTGGGACTCATTATGTTGAGCCAGGGTGTGTTCATTTCTATGTGTGTTTTCTGTGTTGGTGTTCTTTCTAGTTTGTTGTATTCTATGTTTGCCTGAGTGACTCCCAATCAGAGGCAACGAGTGTCAGCTGTTGGCTGGTTGTCTCTGATTGGGAGCCATATTTAACTGTATGTTTTCCCATTGTGGTTGTGGGTTTTTGTTCCGTGTTCGGTCATTGATACCGTGGACGTCACGAGTCGTTTCTTGTTTTGTTTCGTGCTTTAACTAATTAAAGTCATGTTTGTTCATCACGCTGCGCCTTGGTCTACTCCTTACCTCGACCGTGACAGAAAAACCCACCATGCAACGACCAAGCAGCGTGTCCAGGGGCAGCTCTTGGGCTGGACATGGGAGGAAGCGCCGGGAGAAGAGACGGTGGAGGCGCGCTGTAGAGAGGAGCTACGGCGTGATCAGGGTCGTCGTCGGACGGTCGTGAGGCAACCCCAGAACATTTTTAGGGGGGGGCACACGGCATGGACGACGGGGCTGACGGAGGAGAAAAGGGGGCGGATCCAGAAGGCCACCAGGCCTACGGTGTGCGTCGCCAGCCCGACCCGGCCTGTTCCTGCCACTCGCACCAAACCTACGGTGCGCGTCGCCAGCCCGGTCCGGCCTGTTCCTGCCACCCGCACCAAGTCTACGGTGCGCGTCGCCAGCCCGACCCGGCCTGTTCCTGCCACTCGCACCAAACCTACGGTGCGCGTCGCCAGCCCGACCCGGCCTGTTCCTGCCACTCGCACCAAACCTACGGTGCGCGTCGCCAGCCCGGTCCGGCCTGTTCCTGCCACTCGCACCAAGCCTAAGGTGCGCGTCGCCAGCCCGACCCGGCCTGTTCCTGCCACTCGCACCAAACCTACGGTGCGCGTCGCCAACCCGGTCCGGCCTGTTCCTGCCACTCGCACTAAGCCAGGGGTGCGAGAAGTCAGCCTGGTAAGGCCCGTTCCTCTTCCATGCACAAAGCCAGGGGTGCGCGTCGTCAGCCTGGTAAGGCCCGTCCCTCCTCCACGCACCAAGCCAGGGGTGCGAGTCGTCAGCCTGGTAAGGCCCGTTCCTCCTCCACGCACCAAGCCAGGGGTGCGAGTCGACAGCCTGGTAAGGATCGCTCCTGTTAAGTCCAGTCCTGCTCCAGCCGGCGGGGCCAGACTGGACCAGGGGCACTATGGGGGGTGTATTGGAGGGTGGTGGTCAAGGCCGGAGCCAGAACCGCCGCCGAGGAGGTATGCCCGCCCAGCCCTCCCCTGGTTTGTTTAGTTGAGGCGCGGTCGCAGTCCGCGCCTTTAGGGGGGGGTACTGTCACACCCTGGCTCTGGGACTCATTATGTTGAGCCAGGGTGTGTTAATTTCTATGTGTGTATTTCTGTGTTGGTGTTCTTTCTAGTTTGTTGTATTCTATGTTTGCCTGAGTGACTCCCAATCAGAGGCAACGAGTGTCAGCTGTTGGCTGGTTGTCTCTGATTGGGAGCCATATTTAACTGTATGTTTTCCCTTTGTGGTTGTGGGTTTTTGTTCCGTGTTCGGTCATTGATACCGTGGACGTCACGAGTCGTTTCTTGTTTTGTTTCGTGCTTTAACTAATTAAAGTCATGTTTGTTCATCACGCTGCGCCTTGGTCTACTCCTTACCTCGACCGTGACAGTATGAGGCATGTGTTAAGGTGTTCAGAGGCTTGACTTCAGTGCAGGACAGGATTTGACTGGGAAGACAAAAAACAATAACACTACACAGTTAGACAAAATACCTAATGAGTTAGTCCAAGCAAGGAGTAAAATCATTGATGTGCAATAATGTGATTGTGTATGTGATTGACTCTACATACAGTAATGAGAGAAAATTGATAGGGGTACTCACAGTTCTTGGAGAGGAAACATTCAATGTGCCAGTGGATTAGCGGGCACATGAGGCATGGCTTCAGTTCATGTCAGGAGAGAGTTGACAATGGTAGTGGAGTGGAGCTGTCATCACCTCTTAATCAGGGAACATGAGAGGACAGCTGTAAATACAAATAGAAGATACATTCCATTACAGCTGCGCCATTGTAGGTTTGAACAACAAGTTTCTCCATGAAGTTAAACACAGACTGCGCATCTCGCCCACTTGACACATCAAAGTAGCCC
Source organism: Coregonus clupeaformis (assembly GCF_020615455.1). Taxonomy (NCBI): domain Eukaryota; kingdom Metazoa; phylum Chordata; class Actinopteri; order Salmoniformes; family Salmonidae; genus Coregonus; species Coregonus clupeaformis. The sequence goes on along the minus strand of NC_059200.1, from coordinate 56,428,414 downwards.
AAGAAACGTTCCTGAATAAAGCCCTGTTCATCCACATACCTGACGATAACAAACAACTGCAAGCAGACTGGTGGCACCATAGGTCCCACAGTGGAGGGGCAATTTTTATCCCCTGGGGCCCAAAGTTTTTCCTTATCTGTTAACCTAATCAGGAAAACTCTGGACCCTATAAGGTATGACAGTGATTAATCAGTTGTAAAAATATTTGATAAGGGCTATGATGGGACCAGTTTTTCCTAATCAGGTCACATGGTTTTAAAAAACTGGAGAGAAAAAAACCTTACCTTAAAATTGGCCTTAGCTTAAAAAAACACAGGATCAAGCGTTGGGTATTAATAGATTAGACTTCTTGCAATGCTATGCCTATCTGCATTCACCTTTAACCTCTACTGGATTGGTGTCCAGAAAGTGTATTTTATGTTGACTGTGACATGCTGTGGCTTTTGAGTGTCTTATTTACTATTGGTACACATATATAATTATAGTGATTGTGTACCCCGTACTCTATATATATATATGAGGGAAAAAAGTATTTGATCCCCTGCTGATTTTGTACGTTTGCCCACTGACAAAAAATGATCAGTCTATAATTTTAATGGTAGGTTTATTTGAACAGTGAGAGACAGAATAACAACAAAAAAATCCAGAAAAACGCATGTAAAAAATGTTAGAAATTGATTTGCATTTTAATGAGGGAAATAAGTATTTGACCCCTCTGCAAAACATGACTTAGTACTTGGTGGCAAAAACCCTTGTTGGCAATCACAGAGGTCAGACGTTTCTTGTAGTTGGCCATCAGGTTTGCACACATCTCAGGAGGGATTTTGTTCCACTCCTCTTTGCAGATCTTCTCCAAGTCATTAAGGTTTCGAGGCTGACGTTTGGCAACTCGAACCTTCAGCTCCCTCCACAGATTTTCTATGGGATTAAGGTCTGGAGACTGGCTAGGCCACTCCAGGACCTTAATGTGCTTCTTCTTGAGCCACTCCTTTTTTGCCTTGGCTGTGTGTTTTGGGTCATTGTCATGCTGGAATACCCATCCACGACCCATTTTCAATGCCCTGGCTGAGGGAAGGAGGTTCTCACCCAAGATTTGACGGTACATGGCCCCGTCCATCGTCCCTTTGATGCGGTGAAGTTGTCCTGTCCCCTTAGCAAAAAAACACCCCCAAAGCATAATGTTTCCACCTCCATGGTTGACGGTGGGGATGGTGTTCTTGGGGTCATAGGCAGCATTCCTCCTCCTCCAAACATGGCGAGTTGAGTTGATGCCAAAGAGCTCGATTTTGGTCTCATCTGACCACAACACTTTCACCCAGTTCTCCTCTGAATCATTCAGATGTTCATTGGCAAACTTCAGACGGCCTTGTATATGTGCTTTCTTGAGCAGGGGGACCTTGCGGGCACTGCAGGATTTCAGTCCGTCACGGCGTAATGTGTTACCAATTGTTTTCTTGGTGACTATGGTCCCAGCTGCCTTGAGATCATTGACAAGATCCTCCCGTGTAGTTCTGGGCTGATTCCTCACCGTTCTCATGATCATTGCAACTCCACGAGGTGAGATCTTGCATGGAGCCCCAGGCCGAGGGATATTGACAGTTATTTTGTGTTTCTTTCATTTGCGAATAATCGCACCAACTGTTGTCACCTTCTCACCAAGCTGCTTGGCGATGGTCTTGTAGCCCATTCCAGCCTTGTGTAGGTCTACAATCTTGTCCCTGACATCCTTAGAGAGCTCTTTGGTCTTGTCCATGGTGGAGAGTTTGGAATCTGATTGATTGATTGCTTCTGTGGACAGGTGTCTTTTACACAGGTAACAAGCTGAGATAGGAGCACTCCCTTTACGTGTGCTCCTAATCTCAGCTCGTTACATGTATAAAAGACACCTGGGAGCCAGAAATCTTTCTGATGAGAGGGGTCAAATACTTATTTCCCTCATTAAAATGCATATCAATTTATAACATTTTTGACATGCGTTTTTCTGGATTTTTTTGTTGTTATTCTGTCTCTCACTGTTCAAATAAACCTACCATTAAAATTATAGACTGATCATTTCTTTGTCAGTGGGCAAACGTACAAAATCAGCAGGGGATCAAATACTTTTTTCCCTCACTGTATGTTTATAGATGTGTTGTTTATTTGATGTATTGATGCAGGGCTCATCCGTAAATTATTGATGCAGGGCTCACCCCCTGCTAAAATAAAGTAATATTAAACTTGAGTTCTTACTGAATGTTTTTTTATCTTCAATAGTGCGAATGACTCAAATGACCTTAGGGAACCACCACGTTCAAGTCGTCCATCCCTCACTCATTCAAATGTTGAAACTGGTTAATCCAGTCTGACCCCTGCTGCGGTCTCTGGCTCCACACCTAGCCCCGCCCGGCCATCTAGAGGTGTGAATGTCCACATTCCAGCTGCTGTAAAGGATTACAACAAGAGCATGGGAGGTGTGGACCTGTCAGATGTGCTGATAGGCTACTACAATGTTCTCCACAAGACAAGGAAATGGTACAAGACATTGTTCTATCACTTCATTGACATTGCTGTGGTGAATGCATTCATCCTCCAGAAGGAAATGGCTAAGAGCTGTGGGCAGACCCCATGACACAGCTAGCCTTCAGAGAGCTGCTCATCCAGGAGCTTGCTGACTACGGCGCAATGTCCACTGCAGCACCTTCTGTCCCATCTTATGAAGAGGACTGTGGGTGTTCTAAATACTGTAAGTGTAAATAGTGTGTAAATAGTTTTTTTTTTTACTTTGTTTCTGGTGTGTTCACTTATGACATTAGATCAGTGTTGGCTGCTAACTTGGCCCTTATCTTAAATAGTTCACTTCTGTGTTGGGAGGCATCGGATCAGCATTCTCGTCGCGTCTCCTGTTAGTACCTTTTATGAAGGGAAGCTAATGATCCATCACATACGACATTCCTGGGAGTATGTAAACTTTTTTTTTTTATTACCATAGCATTTTTGTATATTCTCTATAGATATGTACTTGGAAATGTGTCAATTGACCGATTCGGCCACTTGCAGGCCACTTGGGTACATTTGGGCTAACTCTTGAGGGACACCTGGGAGTCTTGATACAAAATATGATGTTGTGTTGTCATCCTTCATTATATCAATCTGAAAAATTGCACAGGCACAGGCATCCTCTTGTGGATAACATCTAAATTACCTCCAGCTTCCTATCTCAATGGCCTTTCTTTAACATTTAAAAGATGACGCAACAAAAATAGAAAACAGGTTTTTTTGTTTGTTTTATCTTTTACCAGATCTATTGTGTTATATTCTCCTACATTAATTTCACATTTCCACAAACTTCAAAGTGTTTCCTTTCAAATACTATCAAGAATATGCATATCCTTGCTTCAGGTCCTGAGCTACAAGCAGTTAGACTTGGTTATGTCATTTTAGGTGGAAATTGAAAAGAAGGGTCTGGTCCTTAAGAGGTTAAGCCAGACGAGGATTGTGGGACAGCACCTCTCTTTGATCAATTCAGAGAATGTTAGGCTTCAGTTAAGATTTAGACACCCACTACCACATACAATTAATTTAGTAGTGTATTACATTTTTCACAGCATTATGAAGGTGTCAAACAGAAGGCAAGTCATTGTAGATTACTATTAACAACAATTACACATACAAAAAAATCATGAATACCATAGAATTGACAGATGTAATGAAACAGATTTCATTCAAGGCATTTTTACGGTGTACTTGCCTGTGACCAACTAACCCAAAGAACCGGTTAGAAACCTACAGTGCCTTGAGAAAATATTCATACCCCTTGACTTATTCCACATTTTGTTACGTTACAGCCTTATTCTAAAATGGCTTGAATAATTTTTTCCCTTATCAATCTACACAAAATACACCATAATGACAAAGCAAAAACAGTTATTTCGATATCACATTTACGTAAGTATTCAGACCCTTTGCTATGAGACTCGAAATTGAGCTCAGGTGCATTCTGTTTCCATTGATCATCCTTGAGATGTTTCTACAACTTAATTGGAGTCCACCTGTGGTAAATTAAATTGATTGGGCATGATTTGGAAAGGCACACACTTATACAGTGGGGAAAAAAAGTATTTAGTCAGCCACCAATTGTGCAAGTTCTCCCACTTAAAAAGATGAGAGAGGCCTGTCATTTTCATCATAGGTACACGTCAACTATGACAGACAAATTGAGAATTTTTTTCTCCAGAAAATCACATTGTAGGATTTGTTATTAATTTATTTGCAAATTATGGTGGAAAATAAGTATTTGGTCACCTACAAACAAGCAAGATTTCTGGCTCTCACAGACCTGTAACTTCTTCTTTAAGAGGCTCCTCTGTCCTCCACTCGTTACCTGTATTAATGGCACCTGTTTGAACTTGTTATCAGTATAAAATACACCTGTCCACAGCTTCAAACAGTCACACTCCAAACTCCACTATGGCCAAGACCAAAGAGCTGTCAAAAGACACCAGAAACAAAATTGTAGACCTGCACCAGGCTGGGAAGACTGAATATGCAATAGGTAAGCAGCTTGGTTTGAAGAAATCAACTGTGGGAGCAATTATTAGGAAATGGAAGACATACAAGACCACTGATAATCTCCCTCGATCTGGGGCTCCACGCAAGATCTCACCCCGTGGGGTCAAAATGATCACAAGAACAGTGAGCAAAAATCCCAGAACCACACGGGGGGACCTAGTAAATGACCTGCAGAGAGCTGGGACCAAAGTAACAAAGCCTACCATCAGTAACACACTACGCCGCCAGGGACTCAAATCCTGCAGTGCCAGACGTGTCCCCCTGCTTAAGCCAGTACATGTCCAGGCCCGTTTGAAGTTTGCGAGAGTGCATTTGGATGATCCAGAAGAGGATTGGGAGAATGTCATATGGTCAGATGAAACCAAAATATAACTTTTTGGTAAAAACTCAACTCGTCGTGTTTGGAGGACAAAGAATGCTGAGTTGCATCCAAAGAACACCATACCTACTGTGAAGCATGGGGGTGGAAACATCATGCTTTGGGGCTGTTTTTCTGCAAAGGGACCAGGACGACTGATCCGTGTAAAGGAAAGAATGAATGGGGCCATGTATCGTGAGATTTTGAGTGAAAACCTCCATCCATCAGCAAGGGCATTGAAGATGAAACGTGGCTGGGTCTTTCAGCATGACAATGATCCCAAACACACCGCCCGGGCAACGAAGGAGTGGCTTCGTAAGAAGCATTTCAAGGTCCTGGAGTGGCCTAGCCAGTCTCCAGATCTCAACCCCATAGAAAATCTTTGGAGGGAGTTGAAAATCCGTGTTGCCCAGCGACAGCCCCAATACATCACTGCTCTAGTGGAGATCTGCATGGAGGAATGGGCCAAAATACCAGCAACAGTGTGTGAAAACCTTGTGAAGACTTACAGAAAATGTTTGACCTGTGTCATTGCCAACAAAGGGTATATAACAAAGTATTGAGAAACTTTTGTTATTGAACAAATACTTATTTTCCACCATAATTTGCAAATAAATTCATTAAAAATCCTACAATGTGATTTTCTGGATTGTTTTTTCTCATTTTGTCGGTCATAGTTGACGTGTACCTATGGTGAAAATTACAGGCCTCTCTCATCTTTTTAAGTGGGAGAACTTGCACAATTGGTGGCTGACTAAATAAATTTTTTCCCCACTGTATATATAAGGTCCCACAGTTGACAGTGCATGTCAGAGAAAAAAAAAACAAGCCATGAGGTCGAAGGAATTGTCCGTAGAGCTCCGAGACAGGATTGTGTCGAGGCACAGATCTGGGGATAAGTATGTCTGCAGCATTGAAGGTCCCCAACAACACAGTGGCCTCCATCATTCTTAAATGGAAGAAGTTTGGAACCACCAAGACTCTTCTTAGAGCTGGCCGCCTGGCCAAACAGAAAAGGGCCTTGGTCAGAGAGGTGACCAAAAACCCGATGGTCACTGACAGAGCTCCAGAGTTCCCCTGTAGAAATGGAAGAACATTACAGAATGACAACCGTCTCTGCAGCACTAATCAGGCCTTTATGGTAGAGTGGCCAGACGGAAGACACTCCTCAGTGAAAGGCACATGACAGCCCACTTGGAGTTTGCCAAAAGGCACCTAAAGGACTCTCAGAACATGAGAAACAAGATTATCTGGTCTGATGAAACCAAGATGCAACTCTTTGGCCTGTACAATGTTGTTGATCTATCCACATTCTTCTCCTATCACAGCCATTAAACTCATTAACTGTTTTAAAGTCACCATTGGCTTCATGGTGAAATCCCTCTCCAGCAACTGAATTAGGAAGGACGACTGTATCTTTGTAGTGAATGGGTGTACTGATACACCATCCAAAGTGTAATTAACCCTTTGACGCATACGATCACATATTTGTGATCATTGTTGACTGGTACCTGCAGCAAATATGTGATTGGAACAGTAGCAACAGAACGTATGATGCAACAGACTTGTTTACAATGTACCACATCTCTGGTGAGCACAAGGGAGAAATGTAATATTGTTTAGAAAAGAGACGCGTGCCAGCTAAGCTAACAGCAGCTAAATTCTTTATGATGGCAGCCATGTTTGTTTATGTTTGACAAGCGAAAACTCCATAATCGCAGAATGCCATTCACTATAAGACGTAACTAAACAAAGTCAAAGATGGCTGCGCCCATTGCCTGAAAAATATTAACTTAGTGTACTTGTTACAGTTTATACAAGAACCGGAGCACATGACTTGACAAGTCGTTGACCATTTTTGACAAATAACAAAGCAAATAAAAGGTTATCACCTCACAGATCATCACATCAAATACAAACCTACTGCCAAGCCTAACCGTAGCGCGAAAGCTAAACAGGGATGAAACCATTTTAGTGGGGTTTGTGTGGGGGTTTATTTAATTTGTGTTAGGTTTTTTTAAGCCCATGAGAGGCAGAATTCGGGGAAAGTATCGTGGGGGGATATGATGCAGGAAATATTACTATGATGGGGGATTTATCCATAAATGGGGGGCAAACTCAGGAGAAGTCTATATGCAATATACAAATGAAACCCCTGGAAAGGGGGTCTGACCTGGCAACCCTTAGGTACCATAGTTACAATCTGATGCCGCGTGCAAAACAACTGGGAACTCGGAAATCTCCAACTTCCACTTCAGTGCGTTCAAGACAACTGGGAACTCTGAAAAAAACTAGCTCTTACTGGAGAAAATTGTTTTGAATGGTCATCCAACTCGGATTTCCAACTCGGGAACTAGGGCGTCTTTCTAGAGCTCCAACCTTCCAAACTGAAGATCACTGACGTCATGATTTGACCTCGTATTTTTCAGAGTTCCCAGTTGTCTTGAAAGCACCATAAGTCATTTGAGTTAACTATCCCTTGTTATAACATCTTTGGTCTGACAGACGCTTACGTGACAACCAGAATGATTTGTATGATGTCAACATACATTGCGCCACACATAGCTGGAAAATTGCTTAGCATTAGCTCATCATAATCAGTACAACCTTCAAAAAAGTATTTTACACACATCATAGGTGTCCGTTACAATCTACGCAAGGATCGGAATGCATGATTTGTCACCAGTACTTGAAAAAATATGAATAAAACAGTCAATATATTATGTTCCATACATACGGTATGCTACAGTAGAAACGACAACACGATATAAATAAAATAAGGCACTTACTTTGATAGGAACGCTCACATGTCAAAAGTTATTGTTTGTAAGGAAAACAACAATGAAGGCAATGCGGGCGCCAGCCAGAAAGGCAATGCGGTCGCCAGCCAGTGTCATAAGGTGATGAGTACGCATAAGGTGAGAGAAGTCAGACGCAGGACACAGAGAATCAGGTTGACTACTTTACTAACTGTAAAGCACAAAAACAAACGTCTCCACAACTGGAGGGAAAAACACCATATGCGTAATATGGACAAATAGCAAGGCCGAACATCGACATGACATACATCAATAACACACAAATAACGTGAGACAAGGGAAATTATAGGCTAAAAGCACAGGGACTGAGTTTATGAGGCGTGCCAGAGCGTTGAGACAGTACAGCCCCTATTCCCGCCTCTGACGCGTCCACCTCCACTTGGAACGCCAAAGAGGGGTCCGGATGTGCCAGCACCGGAACCGAGGTGAACAGGTCCTTCAGATGTCTAAACGCCCTGTCCGCCTCAGCCGACCACTGCAAACGCACCGGGCCCCCCTTTAGCAGGGAGGTGATGGGAGCTGCTACCTGTCCAAAACCCCGGATAAACCTCCGGTAGTAATTGGCAAAACCCAAAAACCGCTGCATCTCCTTAACCGTGGTAGGAGTCTGCCAATTATGCACGGCTGAAACGCGGTCAATCTCCATCTCCACCCCTGACGCGGACAACCGATGTCCCAGGAAGGAGATGGACTCCTGGAAAAACAGGCATTTCTCCGCCTTCACATACAAGTCATGCTCCAACAGCCTACCCAACACCCGACGCACCAGGGCCACATGCTCAGCTTGTGTAGCAGAGTATATTAGAATGTCGTCAATATACACCACTACACCCTGCCCATGCAAATCCCGGAAAATCTCGTCCACAAATGATTGGAAGACTGAAGGAGCATTCATTAACCCGTATGGCATGACAAGATACTCATAGTGATCCGAGGTGGTACTAAATGCTGTTTTCCATTCATCTCCTTCCCTAATGCGCACCAGGTTGTAAGCGCTCCTGAGATCCAATTTTGTGAAGAATCGCGCTCCGTGTAATGACTCTGTCATACTCGCAATCAGAGGGAGAGGATAACTGTATTTAATAGTAATCTGATTGAGACTACGGTAATCAATACACGGGCGCAAACCTCCATCTTTCTTCTTCACAAAAAAGAAACTCGAGGACGCAGGAGAAATGGAGGGCCGTATGTATCCATGTCCCAGAGATTCGGCAATGTATGTCTCCATAGCCGCCGTCTCCTCTTGAGACAGAGGATACACATGACTACGCGGAAGTGCAGCGCCTGCCTGGAGGTCTATCGCACAAACCCCCTGTCTATGAGATGGTAATTGAGTCGCCCTCTTCTTACTGAAGACGAGTGCCAAATCATTACACTCAGGAGGAATGTGCAGTGCGGGCATTTGGTTCGGACTTTCCACCGTTGTCGCCCCTACAGAAATACCTATACACCGCCGACCCACTGATCAGACCACTCCCTGAGAGCCCTCTGTTGCTGCGAAATGTTGGGGTCATGAGATATTAACCAAGGAAGCCCCAACACCACGGGAAACGCAGGAGAGTCGATCAGATACAACTGTATAACTTCCTCATGACCCCCCTGCGTCTTCATCCTAAGTGGCGCCGTGACCTCCCTAATCAATCCTGACCCCAAAGGGCGGCTGTCTAGGGCATGGATAGGGAAGGGCACATCTATTGGTATGAGGGGAATCCCTAACTTATAACAGAAACTACAATCAATAAAATTCCCAACTGCGCCTGAATCGACTAGCGCCTTATGCTGGGAGTGAGATGAAACCTGGGGAAACTCAACTTGGATACACAAGTGGACAACAGAGAGCTCTGGGTGAGTTGGGTGCTTACTCACCTGGAATGACTCATCAGTGCGTGACCTGCTGCCTCGATCCCTAGGAGACCCTCCCCAGCACCGAACCGCAGTGTGTCCTCTACGGCCACAGTTGGTGCAGGGGACGGCCTCTCTCCGGGTCTCTCTCCTCCTCTCTCTAGCACCAGCACCCCCGAGCTCCATAGGGCTCGGCTCGGAGGTGCTGGGGGATGGAATGGACGGCCCCAGCTCCGGACGTCCGCGGGTAGCCAGCAGGGTATCCAGACGGATCGACATGTCCACCAACTGATCGAAGCTTAAGTTGGTGTCCCTGCAGGCCAACTCTCAGCGAACGTCCTCCCGTAGGCTGCACCTATAGTGATCGATGAGGGCCCTCTCATTCCATCCCGCCAGAGTCCGGAAATCCAGTGCGAATTCCTGCGCGCTCCTCTTCCCCTGTCTGAGGTGGAACAGACGCTCCCCCGCCGCTTTCCCCTCTGGGGGATGATCGAAAACCGCCCTGAAGCGGCGGGAGAACTCCGCATAACTGACGGTGGCGGCGTCTATTCCCCTCCATTCGGCATTGGCCCACTCCAATGCCTTGTCGGACGGACAGGAGATGAGGGCGGAAACGCTCTCGTATCCCGAGGGCGCCGGGTGAATGGTTGCCAGGTAGAGTTCTACTTGGAGCAGGAAACCCTGACACCCGGCCGCGGTGCCATCATAAGCCCTCGGGAGCGAGAGCCGAATCCCACTGGACTCCGGAGATGGAACGATGGGTCTGGCCGATGGTGGTGGTATTGTTGGAGGAGGTGTGGGCAAACCTCCTCTTTCCCATCGGCTCAAAGTGTCCATTACATCCTGCATGGCGGTGCCGAGTCTTTGGATCATGGAGTCTTGGCTGCTTACGCTCTCCTCCAATGACCCCGTCGGTACCGCTGATCCTGCTAACTCCATGGTGGTGTGTTATTCTGTCAGAAGGTGATGTGTACGCGGAGAGAGAAGTCAGACGCAGGACACAGAGAATCAGGTTGACTACTTTACTAACTGTAAAGCACAAAAACAAACGCCTCCACAACTGGAGGGAAAAACACCATATGCGTAATATGGACAAATAGCAAGGCCGAACATCGACATGACATACAACAATAACACACAAATGCCCAAACGTGAGACAAGGGAAATTATAGGCTAAACAATCAAACATAATAGACAACAGGTGTACTACTTAAGACGCAACAAGACAAACACCGAAACATCGATCGGCTGTAGCTAGTACTCCGGGGACGACGAACGCCGAAGCCTGCCCGAGCAAGGAGGAGGAGCAGCCTCGGCAGAATCCGTGACAGCCAGAAAATGTGCCAGGGGGAAAAAGTTGGTGCAAGGCCTGTTCTGAATAAAGATGCGCAATGTCTTCATACTTGATCTGGGGAAACACTGGGGAAGTGCTTGGACTCTCATTGAAGAGAGAGCTTTGTCCGGCTCAAACATAAACATAAATTGTCCTCAACAGTGAATTAATGAGGAGCCGGAACACACCTCAATTCAAACTGTTAGAAAATACAATTTGTTAGAAAATAATTTGAAATTGACATGTTGAAACACAGCCTATAGATAATTAGCAGGCAGCGTGCCTTGGTTTGAGGGAAGCATGGGCTAACTGTCCTGTTGCGTAACAATCACATTTTGGAACAGTGAGAGCATTCTGACATCACGCGCATGACAAAACTCACGCAGGGGCAACGGTTAGAGATATTTGAAACTAATGCGTGAAAAGGTTAGTAACTTCACCATTCTCAAAGGGATTTTCAATGTCTGCTTTGTACCCATCTACCAATAGGTGCCCTTCTTTGCGAGGCATTGGAAAAAAACCCTGGTCTTTGTGGTTGAATCTTTGTTGGAAATTCATTGCTCGACTGAGGTACCTTACAGACAATTGTGTGTGTGGGGTACAGAGATGAGGTACATTTGTCAAAAATCATGTTAAACACTGTTATTGCACACAATAACAGTGTCCATGCAACTTATTTTGTGACTTATTTAGCAAATATTTTCTCCTGAACTTATTTAGGCTTGCCATAACAAACTGGGTTGAATACTTATTGACTCATGACATTTCAGCATTTCATTTTTTATTAATTTGTTTAATAAAAATGAAAAAACATAATTCATCTTTGACATTATGGGATATTGTGTGTAGGCCAGTGACCAAAAATCTCAATTTACATTCAGGCTGTAACACAACAAAATGTGGAAAAGTCAAGGGGTGTGAATACTTTCTGAAGGCACTGTATATTCTTCAAGAATGTGTAAATAATTAAAAAGTAAAAAGATGTATGAAGCAATCACAGATGGACCCTTTAAATACTATAAATTATAAATGTCTCAAGAGCATAGCGCAACCGTCTTACCCTATCATAACTCAAAATATAAGGTTGAATTACTCTATTGTTTATAACAGGAACATCAACCATGTATGGCCTCAAAAAATGTTAAAAAGCTGTCAACTACCTTGTCTGAGTAGGGTTATGTGCTAGGCTAGGTCAATTGTAGAGTTAAGGAGCAGTTTCGTGAACACAGATTATACCTAGTCCTGGACTATAAATAATTTTGACTGGATATTTTTCATTGATCTTGCTTTTTAGTCCAGGACTAGGGCTAATCTGTGTCTGGGAAAACCTCTCCATAATGTTTAAATGAGTAGAATGGGATGATGTTTTACATGAAAAAACACGTTTACATTACCAAGTACATTAATGTGTTAAACCTACTCTAAGAGTAAGTATTAGGCTGTTTTAGAGAAGGTTTGAATCTTAATCAACCCATCCAATGTGAGTACATCTCTTGTTGAAGTACAGTAGATCAATAAAGCTACAGTACTCTAGCAGTAGTCAAGCTGCACATGCTGAAAAGCCTTGTTAGTGCATAGGTCAAATTAGCTTTTGAATTCTCTGTCTTTTTCAGCTTCAGAGAAAAGCTATAATTTCACTTAAACCATATTTTTGTGTATTATTTGATAGATGTACAGAATATGGATGAACAATAACCTAGCCTACTAGTCTGCCTTTTTGGACATTGAAAAATTAACAGTTTTCATGTAGGTACAGATTTACTGCCAAAACAAAAGAGTGATACAAAATGTTGAAATGATACAAAATGCTTGGTAAATACTGTATGTCCCCTTGACCATGGGGAAGAAATTGGGTGTTGCACTGCCGACCATACTGCATGTTAACATGTACAACCCTGAAATGATTCCCTCTGGATCCAGACTCTCTGTGATTTTCTTAACCTGGATGGTTTTGAAAGGTTAAAGGTATGGGTCATACATGTAAATAGAGAGAGAGACACATAGCGAGACAGCCAGAAAGACATATCACTGCATCGGGAGTAGGGTAGCTACGTGGAACTGCCAGACTGTGTGCCAGACAGGCAGACAGATAGACAGACAATATTGAGCCAGACTCGAGCATCATCATATAGCCTGGCAGTACTAGCAGCAAGCTCTGTATAGCGGGCTCGGCCGAGCTAAATAAAGCTTCTTCCTATGCGGTGACGACAGCTGTGCACCATTGCTCTGGCCTGAAAGTGAGTGAATGGGACAAAGGGTGTGTGAGGAGAGGAAGGAGACAGAGAGAGATGCTCTTTTACAGCAACAGGGTGAGCCGGGGTGAGGCAGCATTCAGACGGCTGGGCAGGACGGGGTGCGTGAGGAGTGCTACTCTCCCTCTCCGCTAGCTGTAGCTATGCCTCTCACTCTGTGTCTGCTCGGCCCCGGCCCTCAGCCTTTTTAGAAAGGGGAGAAAAAAGTATCTCTCTCTCTCTCTGTCTCTCTGTCTCTCTGTCTCTGTCTCTCACTACATGGCATGGATTGGACAGGCTGGGGCGTGGGCTGCTGTGTTATGGAGCGGGCGGAGGAGAGGAGACTCACTAGGCAGCTGGCTCGCTGGCGTTTGGGGAGAGATGAGAGGCATGTTAGCAGAGAAAAGTCTGCTGCGAAAAGCAGTCCTTTTCAGTCTTCACTTTTCTTAGAATTTTCTGTAGTTTTTTCCCCTCAATCTTCTGTTAAGCTTCTATTATTTTTGGTCTTGCACTCTCTCACGCTCTCTCTCTCTCGCTCTTTTCTTCTCTAACTTTTGCTCTGTTTTTAATGTTTGTGGTTCCATTTTTCCCCCTGCCTGTTCGAGGCTATATATTTTTGTCATCCCCTTGCTTGGTTTGATTCAGGGGAGTTTAAGACAAAGGGAAACGTCCAACATTTTGGCATGGTTCAGGAGAGTCAGAACCGCAGCCAAGGACACTGCTGGGAGCCCAAAATCCCCAGGCAGAACGACACAGCGGCCCCCCCAAAAAACACCACCCTTTAATTTGCATCGTCACAAATTCCACTTTCTCTGGAGCCAGCCCTGCACAGCTACAGTAGCTCCTCCTCGACCACATCTCACCGTCTGCATTCAACCTTACGCCGTCTCTAGCTCGCCGTAGATTTTTTCAAACACCATCTTGAGGGTTTTGGGTTTTGTACCCCTGTAAATTAGGATAGGACAGGGGGACAGGAGAGCGAAAGAAGGGAAAAAGAAAGAGGGAACAGTGTCTTTGCTTCGCTTTCTGCCTGTGACTTGGCAATATTCACTTTTTTAAACAGCGCTGTTGTTATTGGGCTTTTTTACTAGTAGTTTCAGAACAGTTTTGTGTGCTTTTGGGTGTACCGGCATTGGGACATGTTTGTGACTGTGTGTTTGTGTGTATGTGTGTGTGTCTCTCTGGGTGTGTGTGTGTATCTGGGTCAGACAAACTCTCTGCTCTGTTCAATGTGGTTGTAATGATTTATGTGTGTGTCGTTCCAGGTCTCTGCCTTATTTTTGCTGAAGGAACCGGCCTACTCTGTCCCTCAAGCCTGACTCCATTTTGATGCCAGATGAGGAGACGAGGACTGACCAGCCATGTGGTCCCCACACCATGCCGGCTCCAGCCCACGCCATCGGCTACCTACCTAGCACACTGGTACGTTTACATTTTTCTATTCATTTTTCTATCCATTTCTCACTTGGTCTTGGTTTGTTGTGATAAGTTAGTTAGTGCGAAACTGGACCTATGATTCTGTACCTCTCATTCTCTCACGTTTGATCTGATCTTACCTCACAGTACCTAGGGGTGTATTGTTTTTAACAGAACTTGTGAATTCCTGTACTTCTGGCAGATAAGTACGGTAAAAGAAATAAAGCATATTAAATCTCTGCCTCGTGTATATTCACTCTCAGCTTGTGAAAAATATTTTACAGCAATTATTCTGAAAAATAGTGTACTGATGCACATTAATGAAACATTGTATTTTCTAATAAAAATATCCTATATGTCAAAAAGGATATGTTAATATGACCTACCGACAACATATTGAATTGAAATGTCTTTCTTTGCTATTTTCTATTTACTATTCTTTATATATACTTGCAGATTTGCATAATGCATCATTTTCTGCGCCATGTTTTGTTTTGTCACAATTTACATTTCGCAATGACAATTGAATGACCTTTTCGATTTGTAGTTGAATGTCAAGCGTTCTATAATTTCTGTATTTTAACACACCTTAAATAAGACATCAGTTGGTAGAGCATGGCGCTTGCAATGCCAAGATAGTGGGATCGATTCCCAGAACCAACTATATATAAAGAATGTATGCACACATAACTGTAAGTCACTTTGGATAAAAATGTCTGCTAAATGGTATATATTACATATTGTGTTTCTGTAGGGGGTAAAAGATAGACAAGGTGGCTCTGCAGACCTCATTGAGTACTTAGATTGATTGTCGATTTCATGTGACCTTTCATTTGACATTTGACTGTTGTTGTCTTATTCATAGTTAAATTATACCTTCTACACTTGCATCTGCTTGGGTGACTCTCCCTAAAGCAGTTATTTAATTGTTGTCTTTATATAAGAGCTATGGCCAATATATTAATTTTAAATAGTTTTTTTTCCGCAATTCCACATTGCACTATATTGTCAACTCACTGACAGTCTGACATTTCAAGTGGTAACAGATATTATTAGCAAAGTCTGTATTGGTCCATTTTTATATTACAATCCAGACATCAGGAAGACAGGCAGACAGACATATCTGAAATGAAATATTTCTTGTTCGTTCTGGATATTAATGGTGGACACTTATACATAGATTTTTCCTGGGCTACCTCTTGAAAAATAATGAATATACGTTAACATAACAATACAATAAGGCATTGTAATAACCTATGTACTATTCTCTCGCCACCCTTTCAGAGTTTGATATTGAGAGACAAAATCATGAGTCGTATAAGGGTTATACAACTAACGCCAAGTGCAGTCATGTGTCTTGTCCACTTCATTGTGTCATACTACATTAAGGGAAAGGGAAAAGGGGATACCTAGTCAGTTGTACAACTGAATGCATTCAACTGAAATGTGTCTTCCGCATTTAACCCAACCCCTCTGAATCAGAGAGGTGCGGAGGGCTGCCTTAATCGAGATCCACGTCTTCGGTGCCCATTAAATCTCCAGTATAAACGGATAAGTGTGTATAGAATAAATGAAACATGTCTGTGTATAGAATAAATGTCAGACGGAAACTCTTCCGATTGTCATACAGAATATTAGTGCAGCGTAACAAATCCGGCTTGTTATTGAAGGTAACATTCAATAAATAAAATTAATCTCACTTCAATATATATATTTTTTGAGACAAACGTTTGATACCTCAATAAATACTCAAGGATGGCCCCATTATTTTATTGTCAATCGATAATGATTTTAGTCTGAACCTGCAAGGTTTTAATGCAACTTTCTACATTTTGATAGAAGGCATTTACATTTTAGTCATTTAGCAGACGCTCTTATCCAGAGCACTCACAGTTAGTGAGTGCATTCATTTTTTTCATACTTGAGGGACAATTCGTGTGTGAATGGTTCTTAAAATGTTCCTTTACTGTACAAATGTTTTGTTACAGGCAAAGTGCTAAATAAAGATGAGAAATGAATGACCATCAGATTTTAACATTGTTTTTGGAGTGTACCACAGGAGGCTACTGAGGGGAGGACGGCTTATATAATGGCTGGAATGGAGCAATGGAATGGCATCAAACACATGGAAGTCAACCTCCAGTGGAGTATACATTCCTCAACAATGTCGAAAGAATTTGTACTGCTGTTTTGTTAGCGAGGTATTCGTAGCCTTTTTTACTTAATTTTTTTGACAATTAATTCGAAGGGTTTTGTTGAGGTGAGGTCAGGTCAGGTAGCTTAACAGTAGTCCTTGATATCAGATATATGTTTTGTTGTGTTGTGTTATGTTACGTCATGTCCTGTCATGACGTGTCGTGACATGTTTTGTTGTGCCGTGATGTGTTCTGATGTGTTGTCGTGTTGTGTTGTGTGTGCAAGGACTCT
Organism: Coregonus clupeaformis; assembly: GCF_020615455.1. Taxonomy (NCBI): domain Eukaryota; kingdom Metazoa; phylum Chordata; class Actinopteri; order Salmoniformes; family Salmonidae; genus Coregonus; species Coregonus clupeaformis. The sequence goes on along the minus strand of NC_059200.1, from coordinate 56,411,440 downwards.
CAGTGGGTTTTCACTAGCTAAGTGTCCAGCAGATAGACTGGAGAGAGACTATAGAACTATACAGGAGACAGTTCAAATCAAATCTAATCAAACTTTATTGGCCACATGCGCCGAATACAACAGGTGCAGACATTACAGTGAAATGCTTACTTACAGCCCTTAACCAACAGTGCATTTATTTTTAATAAAAAAGTAAAATAAAACAACAACAAAAAAGTGTTGAGAAAATAAGAGCAGAAGTAAAATAAAATAACAGTAGGGAGGCTATATATACAGGGGGGTACTGGTGCAGAGTCAATGTGCGGGGGCACAGGCTAGTTGAGGTAGTTGAAGTAATATGTACATGTGGGTAGAGTTAAAGTGACTATGCATAAATAATTAACAGAGTAGCAGCAGCGTAAAAAGATGGGGTGGGGGGGCAGTGCAAATGGTCCGGGTAGCCATGATTAGCTGTTCAGGAGTCTTATGGCTTGGGGGTATAAGCTGTTGAGAAGTCTTTTGGACCTAGTCTTGGCACTCCGGTACCGCTTGCCGTGCGGTACCAGAGAGAACAGTCTATGACTAGGGTGGCTGGAGTCTTTGACAATTTTGAGGGCCTTCCTCTGACACCGCCTGGTATAGAGGTCCTGGATGGCAGAAAACTTGGCCCCAGTGATGTACTGGGCCGTACGCACTACCCTCTGTAGTGCCTTGCAGTCGGAGGCCAAGCAGTTGCCATACCAGGCGGTGATGCAACAAGTCAGGATGCTCTCAATGGTGCAGCTGTATAATTTTTTGAGAATCTGAGGACCCATGCCGAATCTTTTTAGTCTCCTGAGGGGGAATAGGCTTTGTCGTGCCCTCTTCACGACTGTCTTGGTGTGTTTGGACCATGATAGTTCATTGGTGATGTGGACACCAAGGAACTTGAAGCTCTCAACCTGTTCCACTACAGCCCCATCGATGAGAATGGGGGCGTGCTCAGTCCTCTTTTTTTTCCTGCTCAGTCCTTTTTTTTCTCCTGTAGTCCACAATCATCTCCTTTGTCTTGGTCACGTTGAGGGAGAGGTTGTTATCCTGGCACCACACGGCCAGGTCTCTGACCTCCTCCCTATAGGCTGTCTCATCGTTGTCGGTGATCAGGCCTACCACTGTTGTGTTGTCGGCAAACTTAATGATGGTGTTGGAGTCGTGCCTGGCCATGCAGTCATGGGTGAACAGGGACTACAGGAGGGGACTGAGCACGCACCCCTGAGGGACCCCCGTGTTGAGGATCAGTGTGGCAGATGTGTTGTTACCTACCCTTACCACCTGGGGGCGGCCCGTCAGGAAGTCCAGGATCCAGTTGCAGAGGGAGGTGTTTAGTCCCAGGATCCTTAGCTTAGTGATGAGCTTTGAGGGCACTATGGTGTTGAATGCTGAGCTGTAGTCAATGAATAGCATTCTCACATAGGTGTTCCTCTTGTCCAGGTGGGAAAGGGCAGTGTGGAGTGCAATAGAGATTGCATCATCTGTGGATCTGTTGGAGCGGTATGCAAATTGGAGTGGGTCTAGGGTTTCTGGGATAATGGTGTTAATGTGAGCCATGACCAGCCTTTCAAAGCACTTCATGGCTACAGACGTCAGTGCTACGGGTCGGTAGTCATTTAGGCAGGTTATCTTAGTGTCCTTGGGCACGGGGACTATGGTGGTCTGCTTGAAACATGTTGGTATTACAGACTCAGTCAGGGACATGTTGAAAATGTCAGTGAAGACACTTGCCAGTTGGTCAGCACATTCTCGGAGTACACGTCCTGGTAATCCGTCTGGCCCTGCGGCCTTGTGAATGTTGACCTGCTTAAAAGTCTTACTCACATCGGCTACGGAGAGCGTGATCACATAGTCATCCGTAACAGCTGGTGCTCTCATGCATGCTTCAGTGTTGCTTGCCTCGAAGCGAGCATAGAAGTGGTTTAGCTCGTCTGGTAGGCTTGTGTCACTGGGAAGCTCGCGGCTGTGCTTCCCTTTGTAGTCTGTAATAGTTTTCAAGCCCTGCCACATCCGACGAGCGTCAGAGCCGGTGTAGTACGATTCAATCTTAGTCCTGTATTGACTCTTTGCCTGTTTGATGGTTCGTCGGAGGGCATAGCGGGATTTCTTATAAGCGTCCGGGTTAGAGTCCCGCTCCTTGAAAGCGGCAGCTCTACCCTTTAGCTCAGTGCGGATGTTTCCTGTAATCCATGGCTTCTGGTTGGGGTATGTACGTACGGTCACTGTGGGGGACGACATCATCGATGCACTTATTTATGAAGCCAGTGACTGATGTGGTGTACTCCTCAATGCTATCTGAAGAATCCCGGAACATGTTCCAGTCTGTGCTAGCAAAACAGTCCTGTAGCTTAGCATCTGCGTCATCTGACCACTTTTTTATTAACCGAGTCACTGGTGCTTCCTGCTTTAGTTTTTGCTTATAAGCAGGAATCAGGAGGATAGAGTTATGGTCAGATTTGCCAAATGGAGGGCGAGGGAGAGGAGTAAAGGTGGTCTAGAGTATTTTTTTCCTCTGGTTGCACATTTAACATGCTGGTAGAAATTAGGTAGAACAGATTTAAGTTTCCCTGCATTAAAGTCCCCGGCCACTAGGAGCGCTGCCTCTGGATGAGCGTTTTCCTGTTGACTTATGGCCTTATACAGCTCATTCAGTTTAATCTTAATGCCAGCATTGGTTTGTGGTGGTAAATAGACAGCTATGAAAAATATAGATGAAAACTCTCTTGGTAAATAGTGTGGTCTACAGCTTATCGTAAGATACTCTACCTCAGGCGAGCAAAACCTTGAGACTTCCTTAGTATTTGATTTTGTGCACCAGCTGTTGTTTACAAATATACACAGACCGCCACCCCTTGTCTTACCGGAGTCAGCTATTCTATCCTGCCGATGTAGCGTATAGCCCGCTAGCTGTATGTTATCCATGTCGTCGTTCAGCCACGACTCGGTGAAACATAAGATATTACAGTTTTTAATGTCCCGTTGGTAGGATAACTGTAATCTTAGGTCATCCAATTTATTTTCCAATGATTGAAGATTGGCTAATAGGATTGATGGGAGCGGCAGTTTACTCGCTCGCCGTCGGATCCTTACAAGGCACCCCGACCTACGTCCACGATATCTCCGTCTCTTCCTCATGCGAATGACGGGGATTTGGGCCTTGTCTGGTGTCTGTAGGATATCCTTTGCGGCCGCCTCGTTGAAGAAAAATCGTAAGATACTCTACCTCAGGCGAGCAAAACCTTGAGACTTCCTTAGTATTTGATTTTGTGCACCAGCTGTTGTTTACAAATATACACAGACCGCCACCCCTTGTCTTACCGGAGTCAGCTATTCTATCCTGCCGATGTAGCGTATAGCCCGCTAGCTGTATGTTATCCATGTCGTCGTTCAGCCACGACTCGGTGAAACATAAGATATTACAGTTTTTAATGTCCCGTTGGTAGGATAACTGTAATCTTAGGTCATCCAATTTATTTTCCAATGATTGAAGATTGGCTAATAGGATTGATGGGAGCGGCAGTTTACTCGCTCGCCGTCGGATCCTTACAAGGCACCCCGACCTACGTCCACGATATCTCCGTCTCTTCCTCATGCGAATGACGGGGATTTGGGCCTTGTCTGGTGTCTGTAGGATATCCTTTGCGGCCGCCTCGTTGAAGAAAAATTATTCGTCCAATACGAGGTGAGTAATCGCTGTCCTGATATCCAGAAGCTCTTTTTGGTTATAAGAGACGATGGCAGAAACATTATGTACAAAATAAATTACAAATAACGCGGAAAAACACACATAATAGTACAATTGGTTAGAGGGCTGTAAAACGGCAGCCATCTTCTCCGGTGCCATTTCGTCATTTCGTTGTATACTACACTGAGTGTACAAAACATTAGGAACTGCTCTTTCCACGACAGACTGACCAGGTGATCCCTTATTGATGTCACCTGTTAAATCCACTTCAATCAGGGTAGATGAAGGGGAGGAGACAGGTTAAATAAGGATTTTTAAGCCATGAGATAATTGAGACATGGATTGTTTATGTGTGCCATTCAGAGGGTGAATGGGCAAGACAAAAGTTTTAAGTGCCTTTGAACGGCGTATGGTAGTAGGTGCCATAGCTGCAATGCTGCTGGGTTTTTCATGCTCAACAGTTTCCTGTGTGTATCTTGAATGGTCCACCACTCAAAGGACATCCAGCCAACTTGACACAACTGTGGTAACAATTGGAATCAACATGGGCCAGCATCCCTGTGGAATGCTTTCGACACCTTGCAGAGTCCATGCCCCGACGAATGGAGGCTGTTCTGAGGGCAAAAGGGGGTCCACCTGAATATTAGGAAGATGTTCCTAATGTTTTGTGCAAACAGTGTATACTGTATAACTACACAGGAGACAGATTTTCCCATATTATGCCCCATTTGACCTTTAGGGACATTCTGGTATTCTATGTTTCTCTATTGTCGGCCTATGTCAGACACAGCAGGACTCCCGACAATGGATTATAAATTATAACGTTGTCATTGACTTTCTTAGTTTAGACAGGCTATTCTTCATCTCGTTTACTCCCTGAAGAGAACTTGCCAGCCGCCACAAACCCGTAGATCCGAATTTGTGTTGTCTGGCCACACAAGCTCGTGTCTATAGGTATGTGTCTGTGTGGTCATCACAGCACCCCTCTCTCACCTGGAAGTATACAGTATAGGTATGCTGTAGCACCGAGCTGGAATCTGTCAGGACGATAGATGATCATGGAGAGGCAGGGCTGGGCCTTGCTGGGGCATAGTAGGGAGGTACCTGAGGTGAAAGGGTATAAAGGTTAAAGGGTTAAAGGGTAATCGTCATTGGAGCCCACGCTTAGGACAATCTCACACCATCTACCCAGCCGCATTCTTAACTGCTGCCCTCCCTCCTGTACCCCTCACCCCAAAACCTGTACCGTGGTACATGCTTTTTTGACAAAACTATTGCTAGGAGACGCTAGAGCACCATGTTGCACACACATTGCGGCAATTGTTCAGCCAATCCTGCAACGTGAGCTAACTGGGACGTGACCTAACTTAACTAGTGCCCACAATGGTACCCCCCAAACCCTACATCCCCTACTGTACTTTTCAACCTCAGACCCTCGCCCCCTACAACCCTATTGTACACCTCACCCCTTTACCTCTCGCCTCTCACCCCCTCCACACCCTCTTTCTCTATGCAGACTATGTTCCCGCTGGTTGAGGTAGTAGGTTGTATAGTTCCGAGTGACATCACAGGAGATAACTGTACAGCCTCCTAGCTTTCCCTGAGGAAACACTAATCACCATGGTGCATCTGCTGGAAACTGTTGGAAAACGCGGTATAACTGCTGTCAAAATGTGTATTTGTATGTAGGTGCTGGGTGTTGTTTGTATTTTTCAGTCACAAGTTGCATTCTCTCTTTTGTTGCTGAGAATTTTTCTGCACTGCAGGAAATGCAGATGAGCTTCGTGATTTACATAAATTCACTAAAACCCACAGTAATACACGGTTATATTAACAGTATTGCACATTTCATGTACTTTTGGCCAGTTAATAGCCTAACCACCGATCAGGCAAAATTACGTACAATATAATTCTATTTTACCCTCCTCAACACTTTGATTGAGCTGTTGCGCAATCAGACTCAATATTTTATTGTGATTTCACTTGTCAAATTGTGAAAGGATACCTGTCAGATACACATACTGAGAATGATCCTCTTCCCAATACAGCTTGGAAATTAACAACTGTATCATCCACATTAAGAGCAGTCTAAGAATTCATATTTCATTAAGTTTAGAGAGCGAGAGAGAGAGAGAGAGAGAGAGAGAGAGAGAGAGAGAGAGAGAGAGAGAGAGAGAGAGAGATCCAGAGAGAGATCCAGAGAGAGAGAGAGAGAGAGAGAGAGAGATCCAGAGAGAGAGAGAGAGAGAGAGAGAGAGAGAGAGAGAAAAAAAACATAGAGTAGATTACACTAGGGGCGCAGGCAGCTAGGGAAGAAAAAAAATGCAACGATGTGTAGATAGATGTAGATAATTATGTACAAAGTTCAGATTCGACATAATGGTCCCTTGCTTCAGAGCTGTGTGGTAAAGACTCTGCTGCATGCTGGGATCAAACAACCAGACAACTTATTACAGTACACCAAGGAGAACAATATAATCATACTGTATAATGTCATGAATGACGATTAACAGACACTTTCATCCAAATTGACTTACAGTATAGTGAGGGAATACATTTTGTGTACACAGTATGTGGGCCTAGTGGGAATCGAATCTGCAACTCAGGGATTGCTGGCATAATGTTCTTACCAACTAAGCCACACAGGACCACAGACCTCAGACAGACCTCCAAACTCACTCAATTGAATAATGTGAACTGTACATTAAATTATCGTTATGAGGAATATGATCACTATTTTCATTTCTAAAGACCGTTTCTCCTTTGCTTTGTTGATCAGAAAGCGGCCAAAGTTTGTTTTTGTAACCCTACCACTACGCCACCTTTTTCTATAATGAGGCGAGGTTTATTATGTAATGCAGGAAGGTTCAACAAGTTTGGGCTGTATTTGTTTTCTCTCTGTCTTGAATTACAGTTAGCCTACAGTACAGATGTTGGAATTCCAATTATGGTCAGTTATAGGTTTACTCTCCAGATGCCAGATATGACAGTGGGAGTGGTCCAAATGGCACCATATTCCCTAAGTAGTGCACTACATAGGGCATAGGGGTCCATTTGGGACGCAAGCAGTGTCATCTATCTAACAATAACTGTTATCTCCTGAGTGGGAATGTGACTGTCCTAGACACGTCATTACCGTGAGTTCACTGACACGTACTGGAATGTAATGTTAAGTAGGTGAGGGGTTGATCTTCACTTATCGATATTTCTGTTTTGATGGCACATGTTATACATTCTTGCCACCAGTCAGTGTGCAAATATAGCACTATGTGACACCACCTTGATCAAGCACTGATAAGATACTGGAGGCCAGTTAGTAAAGATGAGCATTTGTATCCTTGTTTTAAATTCAACCACCACAGTATGATTGTACAACCTCTCTCTCATTGTACATTTCAAGTTCTCCTTTGACAGCACTGAATCTTACAGCTCTGATTCTTACTCCATTAGTCTGGACTGGCCTGGTTAGTCTTATCTGGTCCACTTAATAACTCTATAGGTTCCACCACAGTCTGTAGAGTAGTGTAGATAATGTCTCCTTCCCATTCCTCAGGGCAGTAGGCAGCCAGGCCAAAGTGATCCAGCGGTCGCTCCCTGTTGGTGTGACGTGGTAGTGGTATATAGTGGTGTGTGCTGTGGTGGAGGGAGTGGTGTCACGATGAGAGACTCTTTGTTCCCTGTCCCAAGGCCACCGGATAAGGTGGGGGAGGGTGTTGGGAGAGTAAGGGGTGGGGGAGACGGAGGGTAGAGGTGAATAGTTAATGGCTTTTCATGTGTTTGTGTTTGCGTGCGTGTATGTGTATGTTTGTTAGTGTTTGCATGTTTGCGTGTGTATGATTAGTCCAGAGCAGGGCGCAGTGTGTCAGGGTCTACAGCAGGAGGCGTAGAGCTCACTGTATCTGCCCCTGCCTTCTCGCTGGAGCTAATGTGGCTTCACTATACTTTAACTCTCTCTCTCTCTCGTCTCTCTCTCTCTCTCTCTCTCTCTCTCTCTCTCTCTCTCTCTCTCTCTCTCTCTCTCTCTCTCTCTCTCTCTCTCTCTCTCTCTCTCTCTCTCTCTCTCTCTCTCTCTCTCTCTCTCACGCTATTTCTCTCTCTCTGTCACTCTCTCGCTCACCCTTTTTTGACGTTAGTAAATGTCTGTCAATTTGCTGTGCCTGCCATGGGGTGGAGCGTCTAATATTAGCTGTGTGTGTGTTTGTGTGTGTGTGCTTGCATTCGTGCATGTGTGAGTGCATGTGTGTGGACAGAAGCAGGCTGATAGAGTGGCCCAAGGCGCTAGTGATAAGGGGTGGTGGGGCGTTAGGAGAAGGACAGGGATTTTCTCTCTCTGCAATACAAATATGTTTTGAGCACCAGAGCAACTGTTTACTGCTTCAGCTGCAGGTGATGTGATGATGAGCACATAGAGCATGTGATGTGATGATGAGCACATAGAGCATGTGATGTCTGTTTGTGACCCAGTGAAGGATTGGCTTAGTAGGGAAACACATAGGAATGGACTGATTTGCTTAGTATGAAAGCACATAGGAATGGTTATCTCTAAGGAAGGGTGGACACAGCTATAGGCTTTACCCAATGAATCATATAGTTATCTGCAAGAGAATGTGAGATAAAGTGAGTATGATGTTGTGAGCAAAAAAGACTACCAATAGAGTTATTACTATCATGTAATGCTATTACTGTTTCTATTATCTGCTTATGGATACTGTACGTTTTGGCCTAGTTCAAGAGAGAGATAGAGAGAGAGAGAGAGAGAACATTGATTCTGCTGTCGTTGATTTGTGACCTCTGCATGTCGTCCGTCAGCAGTCCCCTGTCACTGCTTTGCTCTCTTTCCTCTGCCTCCATCTCTCTTTCCTGCCATCTTTCTATTTTCCTCTCTTTCCTCTCTCTTTTCAGTTCCTGTTTTAATTTAGAATTTTACCGGTGCTGAGCTCATGTTGATAAGATATTTAGACATGCACATCACATAAAATAGTTTCTTTTTTTCCCTTTATCTCTCTCTCTCTCCCTCTCCCTCGCTTTCTTTGAGTCTGCATGAACTCACTCAATGTTCCCTCTCACGCCTGCTCCCTCCCTCCCTCCCTCCCTCCCTCCCTCCCTCCCTCCCTCCCTCTCTCTTGTTCCCTCCCTCTCTTCGTGAAACACACACTCTAATACCCAGTTGCACAGAGAGGGGGAAAGAGACAGGAACAGCACTAAAAGGGAATGGGAGAGGAGAGAATGCTGGACTTGCTGACCAGAAACGGATTCCGATTATTTTATTTGGATGGAAAAGGAGCATGAAAAGAAGACACTGTAAGGCGAGAAGCAGTTGTCTTTCTCTGTCCCTCTCTCATTCCCTTCCTTCCCCCCCCCCTTTCTCCTTCCCTTTCTCCCTGTCTGTGTATCTCTCCTTCCCTCTCTGGGTAGCGGGCCTCTGGGTCTAACTGATTTCAGCTGTGGGAGGAAATTAATGGATAATACTGTATGTATTTCTCTGTCCAGCCCTGTGCTGTTGCTGCTGTCGAATGCTGTCTCTAACAGGGAGGAGTGGGTCAGGGAGGGCAGACAGGCAGGGAGGGAAGGCAGGCAGGCAGGGAGGGCAGACAGGCAGGGAGGGCAGACAGGCAGGGAGGGCAGGCAGGCAGGGAGGGCAGGCAGACAGGGAGGGCAGGCAGGCAGGGAGGGTAGACAGGCAGGGAGGGCAGACAGGCAGGGAGGACAGACAGGCAGGCAGGGAGGACAGACAGGCAGGGAGGGCAGACAGGCAGGGAGGGCAGACAAGCAGGGAGGGCAGGGAGGCAGGGAGGCAGGGAGGGAAGGCAGGACACAGAGTCTTCAGTTTCTTCTGCCCTGGAGACTCCCTCAGCAGACTGCCATACAGAGACATGTAGAGGGACAGAGGGTGACAGAGGGAGAGAAAGAGAAAAATAGAGAAAGACAGACAGAGGCAGACAGATAAAAACAGCGAGAGAAGAGAAGATGGGTTAATAATGGGCCCCAGAGGAGCAGAGCGAGCTAGCCGAGGAGAGGCTCGTGGGTAGAGGGTAGAGAGGGACTAGTCTACAGCAACAGGTGTTGGTTGACACATTCCTTACAATTATTCCATTCTGTCTCTGTTTATTTTCATTGCTCTTTACTGTCTGTCTGTCTGTCTGTCTGTCTGTCTGTCGCTTGCATCAGATGACACACAGACCTCTGCTTGTTTTCTCTCTGGGCCGCTGGACATGAGGCAGTGGTTCTCATGTGCAAGATTAGGACGCACGGGAGAGGGAGAGGGGGAGAGAGAGTATGTATTTAGTATGTAAATGCCTGACTTTTTGTCTGATTTGCTGGCATCATGGCCCTGTCTCTTTCGTTCTCACTTTCATTCTCGCTCCTCTCTCTTTCTTGACAGTCAGCACTGATTGATCTCCTGCTCGATTTTTACTCTCAATGCTTGTTCATTTCTTTCTACACCTGCACCCGCCTCCTCTTTGATTCTCATTTGTCTATATTTCTCCATTAAAGAAGCTCTTTTCAGAATTATCCCTCTTTTTTTCTCTCACATTTTCATTGTCAGTCTCTGACTCTCTGTCGCTTCCTCTCCTTCTTCACCCTTTCTGTCTCCCCTTTTTTCTCTTTCTGTCGTTCTCTCTCTCTCTCTCTCTCTCTCTCTTTCGCTTCCCTTTACCCCAGTCTCTGTCTCTCGCTCGCTCTCTCTTTCTCTCAGACTCAGACACAGAGCAGACTGTGGCAGCCTCAGCGACCATGACCAGAAGGGTGAGTTTGAGTTCCCTCTCTTTATTGCTTCCTCTCTTCCTCTCTCCCAACGCCCTCCTCCTCTTTCTAACAGACAGTCCTGATTTGAGATGCTGCCTGTACCGTACTAGGTCAACCATAAGCTCTGTGTAACGCAATGTGCTGCTTGTCTATGTCTCTAAGGGCTGCTATGTGTGAAAGGTAAAATACGGTCACAGAGCTGTCATTTGGCGGGATTTAAGTTATTTATTGTGTGCTCATACTGATACTGAGGTAGATGGATTTTCAACGCCGCTGGATCCTGGTAATCCGTTTTGGGTGTGATGGCGCTGGCTTTCTGCCACAGCCTTTCTGCTCTGGCTGCCAAGTATATCTGACCAAATTATGAAAGAGAAGCGTTGTAATTTTGTATTCCGTAAAGTGAGTGTGGAAGAGGTGAAAAAATTATTGTTGTCTATCAACAATGACAAGCCACCGGGGTCTGACAACTTGGATGGAAAATTACTGAGGATAATAGCGGACAATATTGCCACTCCTATTTGCCATATTTTCTATTTAAGCCTACTAGAATGAGTGTGCCCCCAGGCTTGGAGGGAAGCAAAAGTCATTCCGCTACCTAAGAATAGTAAAGCCCCCTTTACTGGCTCAACTAGCCGACCAATCAGCCTGTTACCAACCCTTAGTAAACTTTTGGGAAAAATTGTGTTTGACCAGATACAATGTTATTTTACAGTAAACAAATTGACAACAAACATTCAGCATGCTTATAGGGAAGTACATTCAACAAGCACAGCACTTACACAAATGACTGATGATTTGCTCAGAGAAATTGATGATAAAAAGATCATGGGGGCTGTTTTGTTAGACTTCAGAGCGGCTTTTTACATTATTGATCATAGTCTGCTGCTGGAAAAACGTATGTGCTATGGCTTTAAACCCCTGCTATATTGTGGATAAAGAGTTACCTGCCTAACAGAACACAGAGGGTGTTCTTTAATGGAAGCCTGTCCAACAGAATCCAGGTAGAATCAGGAATTCCCCAGGGCAGCTGTCTAGGCCCATTACTTTTTTCAATCTTTACTAATGACATGCCACTGGCTTTGAGTAAAGCCAGAGTGTCTATGTATGCGGATGACTCAACTCTATACATGTCAGCTACCACAGCAACTGAAATGACTGCAACACTTAACAAAGAGTTGCAGTTAGTTTCAGAGTGGGTGGCAAGGAATAAGTTGTCCTACATTTTTCCAAAACTAAAAGCATTGTATTTGGGACAAATCATTCACTAAACCTCAACTAAATCATGTAATAAATAATGTGGACATTTAGCAAGTTGAGGTGACTAAACTGCTTGGAATAACCCTGGATTTTAAACTGTCATGGTCAAAACATATTGATACAACTGTGACTAAGATGGGGAGAAGTATGTCCATAATAAAGCGCTGCTCTACCTTCTTAACAGCACAATCAACAAGGCAGGTCCTACAGGCCCTAGTTTTGTCACACCTGGACTACTGTTTAGTCATATGTTCAGTTGCCACAAAAAGGGACTTAGGAAAATTGCAATTGGCTCAGAACAGGGCAGCACGGCTGGCCCTTGGATGTACACAGAGAGCTAATATTAATAATATGCATGTCAATCTCTTGGCTCAAAGTGGAGGAGAGATTGACTTCATCACTACTTGTATTTATGAGAGGTATTGACATGTTGAATGCACCGAGCTGTCTGTTTGAACTACTGGCGCACAGCTCGGACACCCATGCATACCCCACAAGACATGCCACAAGAGGTCTCTTCACAGTCCCCAAGTCCAGAACAGACTATGGGAGGCGCACAGTACTACATAGAGCCATGACTACATGGAACTCTATTCCACATCAAGTAACTGATGCAAGCAGTAAAATTTGATTTAAAAAGCAGATAGAAATTAACCTTATTACATTACATTTACGTCATTTATGGAACAGCGGGGACTGTGAAGCAACACAAACATAGGCAGAGACACATGCATACACACACACGATAGCATACGCACTATACACACACGTACACATGGATTTTGTACTGTAGATATGTGGTAGTGGTGGAGTAGGGGTCTGAGGACACACAGTGTGTTGTGAAATCTGTGAATGTATTGTCATGTTTTTAAATTGTATGAACTGCCTTAATTTTGCTGGACCCCAGGAAGAGTAGCAGCTGCCTTGGCAGCAGCTAATGGGGATACGTAATAAATACAAATCTAAAAAATATGTGTGTGCGCGAGTAAGTGTGCTTGTTAGGGTTGGGCGGTATCCAGATTTTCATACCATCATACCGTTTCTGTACCATACCAGGGTATACAGTATTAACGAAGGTGCACACAAGGAGCGCTATTTTAAAAGATAATCATATTTTTTTATGACGCACAAAACTATTTAGGCAACAGGGATCTTAGTCCAGGAGGGGATTGAATGTCTCTGCTGTGATCAAAAAGCTTGATCTTGACGTCTAGCCACTTAGCTAGCAAGTTAGCAAACCAAATGCATAGTTGGAGCCCTGAGCTGGATCTAATTTATTTGACACATCTTAGATTTCTTATAGTTATACTTAACTTAAAGTTATAAGCAGTGGCGTAGCACACCCCCCCCGCAGCCCCCGCTAGGCAGGGCTTCTCCCAACCCCAAAATAAAAAAAATTATATCTATCTATCTATATATCTATATATATACTGAACAAAAATATAAACGCAACATGTAACAATTTCAAAGATTTTACTGAGTTACAGTTCATATAAGGAAATCAGTCAATATACATAAATGAATTAGGCCATATTCTATGGATTTCACATGACTGGGCAGGGGCGCAGCCATGGGTGGGCCTGGGAGGGCATAGGCCCACCCACTTGGGAGCCAGGCCCAGCCAATCAGAATGAGTTTATCCCCACAAAAGGGATTTATTACAGACAGCAACACTCCTCAATTTCATCCGCTGTCCGGTTGGTTGGTCTCAGACGATCCCGCTGGTGAAGAAGCCGGATGTGGGCTGGCATGGTTACGCATGGTCTGCAGTTGTGAGGCCAATTTGACGTACTGCCAAATTCTCTAAAACGATGTTGGAGGCGGCTTATGGTAAAGAAATTAATACTCAATTCTCTGGCAATAGTTCTGGTGGAAATTCCTGCAGTCAACATGCCAATTGCACGCTCCCTCAAAATGTAAGACATCAGTGGCGTTGTGTTGTGTGACAAAACTACACATTTAGATGGCCTTTTGACTGGCCACATTTTACAGTGCACCTGTGTAATGATCATGCTGTTTAATCAGCTTCTTGACATGCCACACCTGTCAGGTGGATTGATTTTCTTGGCAAAGGAGAAATGCTCGCTAACAGGGAAGTAAACACATTATTGAACAAAATTTGAGATAAATAAGCTTTTTGTGTGTATGGAAAATTTCTGGGATCTTTTATTTCAGCTCATGAAACATGGGACCAACACTTTACATGTGCGTTTCAATTTTTGTTCAGTGTATTTATTTATGTGTGTATATGTTTATTTTGTAAATCATTTTTTGGTATTGAAATTCATACCATCAGTATTTTGAAATACCCCAGCATATGGTATAAATGATATATCGCCCAAGCCCAGTGTGTGTGTGTGTGTGTGTGTGTGTGTGTGTGTGTGTGTGTGTGTGTGTGTGTGTGTGTGTGTGTGTGTGTGTGTGTGTGTGTGTGTGTGTGTGTGTGTGTGTGTGTGTGTGTGTGTGTGTGCATGTGCTCACGTGTTCGCATGTGGGCTGTGTGTGGCATTGTTGTTTATTTTTAATTTTAAGAGGGTTCCTTCATCGCCGATGGCTGTCATGGTGATGAGAGATTGGGGTTGTAATAGTATGGCTGTCATAAAGAAGCTATCTCATGGACACTGTGTTACAGAGTGATGTGTGTGTCTCTGTATGCGTGTGGGCATGCGTCTGGTGACTGTAGTTGTGTGACTGTGTGCTTGATCTTGTTTGTGCTTGGTCATTGTGTGTGGTCATAGTTCTGTGTATGTGCTACATTTGTGTGTGTGTGTATGCATGGCGTGTATGTATTGTAATGTGTGATAGAGAGTCAACATGGATGTATGGGGGAATGGGGCCGTGTGTGTGTGCCCTGACCGGAGGTTGCACTTGTTGTAAGCCTATACCACAGCACTGACACAGTGAGAGACTACAGTACTCCAGCACAAAGCTAGGGGGACAGAGAGGAAGCTGCCATTGTCTGTGTGTTTTAGCTAAAGCAGCATGCTGATGTCCTAGCTCTCTCTCTCTCTGCCTCGCTTAGGATAGACGAGCCATACCGAAAACTGTACCTCTCTCAATCCCTGAGACCCTAACTTGTGACTTTTTCCTGTGATGTGCACGGGTTGGGTTCTCGGGAGCTGCGAGGGGTGCTCACACATCTCAAGAAAACGCATTTCGTAAATAAATGAGTTTTTTGGGTGGCGGCGGAGAATAAAAGCTGTGCTGGCAACAGAAAGATAAAAACAACATCTGATGTGAGGCAGGAGGGGGGAGAAATGCTCGCCTCATCTGACTGACTGAGAAATAAAAGGAGAGGCAGAGAATGAGGGAATTGTTAGATAAGTATAGGAATTGCTTAGTTCATATTGAGGTAATTTTCAGTGTGTAGAAGAGACAGAGGAGGAGGAGGAGGCGCAGGGCGGGCCTACTGTAGCACAGTGGAATGTAGGCCTGAAGGACAGGCGAGCAGGAGGGTGAGGTGGGGTGACAGACATGGTGACATGCTTACACATTTTCCACAAAAAAAACAGGAAAGAGACCCCACCACAGCGCATCGATGGCCGCATGTCCACTCATCCACTCATCCTAGCCATCCTCCCTCTTTCCCTTGCTCTTTTGCTCATCCCCCTCCATTCATTTATCAATACTACGGGCCTGTGGCCTCAGCTTTGAGAGCAGCACAAAGTACTGGTGAGAGCGTGGTCCTGACTGCTCGGTACACCTGTGTTTGACCTCATGGAAACCGTCGTCAACCCACCTCGGAGTTCAAACTCACTCGTCTCTGTGTGTGTGTTTGTGTCTGTGTGTGTGTGTGTGTATGCGCGCGTGCGTGCGTTGTCATCAACTCCAATTCGGAATATTCTGGATTGATACTACAGTTTATTAAATAGCATAGGCTACAGTAACGAGTGCTAGCAACAGTAAAAAAACATACATCCAGTGTTTGCTCAATAGCCTACAGTGAGGGAAAAAAGTATTTGATCCCCTGCTGATTTTGTACGTTTGCCCACTGACAAAGACATGATCAGTCTATAATTTTAATGGTAGGTTTATTTGAACAGTGAGAGACAGAATAACAATAAAAAAATCCAGAAGAACGCATGTCAAAAATGTTATCAATTGATTTGCATTTTAATGAGGGAAATAAGTATTTGACCCCTCTGCAAAACATGACTTAGTACTTGGTGGCAAAACCCTTGTTGGCAATCACAGAGGTCAGACGTTTCTTGTAGTTGGCCACCAGGTTTGCACACATCTCAGGAGGGACTTTGTCCCACTCCTCTTTGCAGATCTTCTCCAAAAAATATCCTCTTTGCAGATCTTCTGACTTTTGGCAACTCGAACCTTCAGCTCCCTCCACAGATTTTCTATGGGATTAAGGTCTGGAGACTGGCTAGGCCACTCCAGGACCTTAATGTGCTTCTTCTTGAGCCACACCTTTGTTGCCTTGGCCGTGTGTTTTGGGTCATTGTCATGCTGGAATACCCATCCACGACCCATTTTCAATGCCCTGGCTGAGGGAAGGAGGTTCTCACCCAAGATTTGACGGTACATGGCCCGTCCATCGCCCCTTTGATGCGGTGAAGTTGTCCTGTCCCCTTAGCAGAAAAACACCCCCAAAACATAATGTTTCCACCTCCATGTTTGACGGTGGGGATGGTGTTCTTGGGGTCATAGGCAGCATTCCTCCTCCTCCAAACACGGCGAGTTGAGTTGATGCCAAAGAGCTCGATTTTGGTCTCATCTGACCACAACACTTTCACCCAGTTCTCCTCTGAATCATTCAGATGTTCATTGGCAAACTTCAGACGGGCCTGTATATGTGCTTTCTTGAGCAGGGGGACCTTGTGGGCGCTGCAGGATTTCAGTCCTTCACGGCGTAGTGTGTTACCAATTGTTTTCTTGGTGACTATGGTCCCAGCTGCCTTGAGATCATTGACAAGATCCTCCCGTGTGGTTCTGGGCTGATTCCTCACCTTTCTCATGATCATTGCAAATCCACGAGGTGAGATCTTGCATGGAGCCCCAGGCCGAGGGAGATTGACAGTTATTTTGTGTTTCTTCCATTTGTGAATAATCGCACCAACTGTTGTCACCTTCTCACCAAGCTGCTTGGCGATGGTCCTGTAGCCCATTCCAGCCTTGAGTAGGTCTACAATCTTGTCCCTGACATCCTTGGAGAGCTCTTTGGTCTTGGCCGTGGTGGAGAGTTTGGAATCTGATTGATTGATTGCTTCTGTGGACAGGTGTATTTTATACAGGTAACAAGCTGAGATTAGGAGCACTCCCTTTAGAGTGTGCTCCTAATCTAAGCTCGTTACCTGTATAAAAGACACCTGGGAGCTCAAATACTTATTTCCCTCATTAAAATGCAAATCAATTTATAACATTTTTGACATGCGTTTTTCTGGATTTTTTTGTTGTTATTCTGTCTCTCACTGTTCAAATAAACCTACCATTAAAATTAAAGACTGATCATTTCTTTGTCAGTGGGCAAACGTACAAAATCAGCAGTACTTTTTCCCTCACTGTATGTGTTGTTAGTCAACATTGTTGTAATTAGCTTCAACGAGCTTATATATGTGTATATTGATGAAGTGGTTGTGTGTGTGGTTGTGCTCGCAAATGTGTGTGTGTGTGTGTGTGTGAGATGGCGAGCTCTGCTGGCATGTGGTGTCCTCTCAGTTCGACGGGGTTTCCCTGCCCCACTTTACAGCAGCAGCAGATCTGTCTGTCTGCTCTCTGCAGCGGCAGCATTGGGTTATGGAGCCAGCAGGGCAATATTCCCCTCAGCCAGACAGAGAGGCAGAGAGGAGGAGGCAGAGAGGAGGAGTGAGAGGGGGAGAAAGAGAGACACAGAGAGAGAGATGGGGAGAGAAAGAGAGAGAGAGAGAGAGAGAGAGAGAGAGAGAGAGAGAGAGAGAGAGAGAGAGAGAGAGAGAGACAGACAGACAGCGATTCGCTTTTTTCCCTTATAAGTGCTTTTCTGTGATGCTGTCCTTTATCACTGATTATAATAATGATTATTTAATGCTTGCCAGCTGGAGATGTACCGTACAATGTAGTTACTGTATGTGTCGCTATGTCATTACGCTATGTCATTACAGGACATGTACCACCTGTGCTGTCCTTTCACTGTAACAAATTGCTGTACATTTCCAGCAAATAATGTACAGTTAGCTACTGTAACTCTATATTACAGAACAGTACAGTAAAGAGAAATGCATTATAGGGGCCTTCCGCTCTACTCATTTTACAATACAATTTTACAGTAAAGTACTGTATTACCGCTTTTGCTGTATATTTGCAGCAGCATACTGTGAAATGTGGTGCATTGTGGGAAAATGTTGTGGGGGGTGAAAGAATCTCTGGCTTATTAACATATTTTGAGGCGTGCCTTGTAAGAGGCTATATTTGTTGCACCCTTTAGTGAGAATTTTGTACCCCACAGAATACAGTACCTTGCTGTATTTTTGGAATCTAAAAACCTTTTCCTGTAAATCTACAGTAATTTACTGGCTACTGTGCTGCCAGTATTTACTGTAATTCAGTACGATACCATATTTTTGGAGCGCCAAAAACCTTTAGAACAGTGGATGCATGGTCTTTTTGTTTCTGGCTCATTGACAGACAGTACCAGTCAAAAGTTTGGACACACCTACTTATTCAAGGTTTTTCTTTAGTGAAGACATCAAAACTATGAAATAACACATATGGAATCATCTGGTAACCAAAAAAGTGTTAAACAAATAAAAATATATTTGAGATTCTTCAAATAGCCACCCTTTGCCTTGATGACAGCTTTGCACACTCTTGGCATTCTCTCAACCAGCTTCATTAGGTAGTCACCTGATATACATTTCAATTAACAGGTTTGCCTTCTTAAAAGTTAATTTGTGGAATTTCTTTCCTTCTTAATACTTTTGAGCCAATCAGTTGTGTTGTGACAAGGTAGGGGGGTTATACAGAAGATAGCCCTATTTGGTAAAAGAACAAGTCCATATTATGGCAAGAACAGCTCAAATAAGCAAAGAGAAACGACAGTCCATCATTACTTTTGGACATGAAGGTCAATACGGAAAATGTCAAGAACTTTTAAAATGTCTTCAAGTGCAGTCGCAAAAACATTCAAATGCTATGATGAAACTGGCACTCATGAGGACCGCCACAGGAATGGAAGACCCAGAGTTACCTCTACTGCAGAGGATAAGTTCATTAGTTACCAGCCTCAGAAAATGCAGCCCAAATAAATGCTTCACAGAGTTCAAGTAACAGACACATCTCATCATCAACTGTTCAGAGGAGACTGTGTGAATCAGGCCTTCATGGTCGAATAGCTGCAAAGAAATCATTACTAAAGGACACCAATAAGAAGAAGACACTTGCTTGGACCAAGAAACACGAGGAATGGACATTAGACCGGTGGACATTTGTCCTTTGGTCTGGAGTCCAAATTTGAGATTTTTGGTGTCTTTGTGAGATGTGGTGTGGTTGAACGGATGATCTCCGCATGTGTATTTCCCACCATAAAGCACGGAGGAGGAGGTGTTATGCTGTGAGGGTGCTTTGCTGGTGACACTGTCTGTGATTTATTTAGAATTCAAGGCACACTTAACCAGCATGACTACCACAGCATTCTGCAGTGACAAATGATACTCCCACTAAGCCCAAACCAGATTGGGATGGCGTATCACTGCAGAATGCTGTGGTAGTCATCCATCCCAATCTGGTTTGGGCTTAGTGGGACTATCATTTGTTTTTCAACAGGACAATGACCTAACACACCTCCAGGCTATGTAAGGGTTATTTTACCAAGAAGGAGAGTGATTGAGTGCTGACCAGGTCTTCACAATCCCCCGACCTCATACCAATTGAGATGGTTTGGGATGAGTCGGACTGCAGAGTGAAGGAAAAGCAGCCAACAAGAGCTCAGCATATGTGAGAACTCCTTCAAGTCTGTTGGAAAAGCATTCCTCATGAAGCTGGCTGAGAGAATGCCAAGAGTGTCCAAAGCTGTCATCAAGGCAAATGTTGGCTATTTGAAGAATCTTAAATATAAAATATATTTTGATTTGTTTAACACTATTTGGGTTACTACACGATTCCATATGTGTTATTTCATAATGTTAATGTCTTCACTATTATTCTACAATGTAGAAAATATTAAAAATAAAGAAAAAACCTGGAAAGAGTAGGTGTGTCCAAACCTTTGACTGGTACTGTACAGTCAACAATAACATAAACGAAACATACAGCAATTTCAAGATTTTACTGAGTTACAGTTCACAGAAGGATATCAGTCGATGGAAATAAATTCAGTAGGCCCTAATCTATGGATTTCACATGACTGGGCAGGGGCACAGCCATGGGTGGGCCGGAGAGGGCATAGGCCCATACACTGGGGAGCCAAGGCCAGCCAATCGAGTAGCACACAGCTCAGACACCCATGCATACCCCACAAGACATGCCACCAGAGGTCGCTTCACAGTCCCCAAGTCCAGAACAAACTATGGGAGGCTCACAGTACTACATTAAGCCATGACTACAGGGAACTCTATTCCACATCAGGTAACTGATGCAAGCAGTAGAATCAGATTTTAAAAAACTGATACAAATACACCTTGTGGAACAGCGGGGACTGTGAAGAAACACAAACATAGGCACAGACACATGCATACACACGATAACAAACACACTATACAGTCGTGGTCAAAAGTTTTGAGAATGACACAAGTATTGGTCTTCACAAAGTTCGCTGCTTCAGTGTTATGAGATATTTTTGTCAGATGTTACTATGGTATACTGAGGTATAATTACAATCATTCCATAAGTGTCAAAGGCTTTTATTGACAATTACATAAAGTTTATGCAAAGAGTCAATATTTGCAGTGTTGACCCTTCTTTTTCAAGACCTCTGCAATCTGCCCTGGCATGCTGTCAATTAACTTCTGGGCCACATCCTGACTGATGGCAGCCCATTCTTGCATAATCAATGCTTGGAGTTTGTCAGAATTTGTGGGTTTCTGTTTGTCCACCCGCCTCTTGAGGATCGACCACAAGTTCTCAATGGGATTAAGGTCTGGGGAGTTTCCTGGCCATGGACCCAAAATGTAGATGTTTTGTTCCCCGAGCCACTTAGTTATCACTTTTGCCTTATAGCAAGGTGCTCCATCATGCTGGAAAAGGCATTGGTCGTCACCAAACGGTTCTTGGATGGTTGGGAGAAGTTGCTCTCGGAGGATGTGTTGGT
Source organism: Coregonus clupeaformis (assembly GCF_020615455.1). Taxonomy (NCBI): domain Eukaryota; kingdom Metazoa; phylum Chordata; class Actinopteri; order Salmoniformes; family Salmonidae; genus Coregonus; species Coregonus clupeaformis. Next base: position 56,390,510 of record NC_059200.1, on the reverse strand, counting down.
ACCATTCTTTATTCATGGCTGTGTTCTTAGGTAAAATTGTGAGTGAGCCCACTCCCTTGTCTGAGAAGTAACCCCAAAAATGAATGGTCTCAGGATGCTTTACTGTTGGCATGACACAGGACTGATGGTAGCGCTCACCTTGTCTTCTCCGGAGAAGGTGTTTTCCAGATGCCCCAAACAATCGGAAAGGGTATTCATCAGAGAAAATGACTTTACCCCAGTCCTCAGCAGTCCAATCCCTGTACCTTTTGCAGAATATCAGTCTGTCCCTGATGTTTTTCCTGGAGAGAAGTGGCTTCTTTGCTGCCCTTCTTGACACCAGGCCATCCTCCAAAAGTCTTCGCCTCACTGTGCGTGCAGATGCACTCACACCTGCCTGCTGCCATTCCTGAGCAAGCTCTGCACTGGGGGTGCCCCGATCCTGCAGCTGAATCAACTTTAGGAGACAGTCCTGGCGCTTGCTGGACTTTCTTGGGCGCCCTGACACCTTCTTCACAACAATTTAATCTCTCTCCTTGAAGTTCTTGATGATCCGATAAATGATTGATTTAGGTGCAATCTTACTAGCAGCAATATCCCTGTGAAGCCCTTTTTGTGCAAAGCAATGATGACGGCACATGTTTCCTTGCAGGTAACCATGGTTAACAGAGCAAGAACAATGATTTCAAGCACCACCCTCCTTTTAAAGCTTCCAGTCTGTTATTCTAACTCAATCAGCATGACAGAGTGATATCCGGCCCTGTCCTCATCAACACTCTCACCTGTGTTAACGAGTCCTGATGTCTGCTGTTCCTTTTGTGGCAGGGCTGAAATGCAGTGGAAATGTTTTTTGGGGATTAAGTTCATTTTCATGGCAAAGAGGGACTTTGCAATTAATTGCAATTCATCTGATCACTCTTCATGACATTCTGGAGTATATGCAAATTGCCATCATCAAAACTGAGGCAGCAAACTTTGTGGAAATTAGTATTTGTGTAATTCTCAAAACTTTTGACCACAACTGTACACACACGTAAACATGGATTTTGTGTTGTAGATTTTGTGTTGAGTAGGGGCCTGAGGGCACACTTAGTGTGTTGTGAAATCTGTTATGAATGTATTGTAATTTTGCTGGACCACAGGAAGAGTAGCTGCTGCCTTGGCAGCCGCTAATGGCGATCCATAATAAAATAAAATACAAATCTGAATGAGTTTTTCCCCACTAAAGGACTTTATTTCAGACAGAAATACTCCTCAGTTTCATCAGCTGTCCAGGTGGCTGGTCTCAGACAATCCTGCAGGTGAAGAAGCCGAATGTGGTGGTCCTGGGCTGGCGTGGTTACACATGATCTGCCAGGTGGATGGATTCTCTTGGCAAAGGAGAAATGCTCACTAACAGGGATGTAAACAAATTTGTGCACATAATTTGAGAGAAATAAGCTTTTTGTACGTATGGAAAATTCCTGAGATCTTTGTTTCAGCTCATGAAACATGGGACCAACACTTTACGTGTTGCGTTAATATTTTTGTTCAGTATATTTTGAGGCGTGCCTTGATAGAGGCTATATTTGTTTAAGTGAGAGTGCTATGCCAATTTAACTGAAATGTGGTAGTACCGTATTTTCCGCACTATAAGGCGCACCGGATTATAAGGCGCACCTTCAATGAATGGCCTATTTTAGAACTGTTTTCATATATAGGGCACACCGGATTATAAGGCGCATAGAATAGCAGATACTGCAGTCAAACTTTTGACTGGGGTTGCGTTATGCATCCACTAGATGGAGCTGTGGAATGGCAACTCCGTTCACTCCCATGGTAACGTTGTTCAAACGTTAATGTGTATATTAACAATATCTCCCAGCCTTGCTCACTCTTCTCCCAAACGTGGAGGGGAACTTTTCCCTGATTCAGTAAACACGTAGTAAAAGAAGCAGTCTGATACCACTAAATCAAACGTTAGTGCATAACTCAACATTGTTCAGTTACGTATAACACGTAAAGCTCACTTTTTAAGTTCATTCCCCGTCCACGAATCCCTCTAATTCTTCTTCTTCATTGTCCGAATAGAACAGTTGGGCGACTACGGCATCCAACCTGTCCAGCTCCCTCTCGTCATTATCCGAGTCAGTGTCGCTGCTGTTGCCGGGCAGTTCAGAGATTATTCCTGCCTTCGTGAAAGCTTGGACCACAGTTGAGACTGATATATCAGCCCAGGCATCCACGATCCATTGGCAGATAGTGGCGTAAATCGCCCGGCGCTGTCTCCCCGTCTTGGTGAACGTGTGTTCGCCTTCTGTCATCCACTGCTCCCACGCAGCTCGCAGTCTAGCTTTGAACGCCCTGTTGACACCAATATCTAGCGGCTGGAGTTCTTTAGTTAATCCACCCGGAATGACGGCAAGCTCCGAATTAGTTTGCTTCACTTGTTTTTTGACAGCATCGGTGATATGGGCGTGCATGGAGTCGTAGATCAATAGGGACGGAGCTGTGTGGAAAAAGCCACCCGGTCTCTTGACATAGATTTCTCTCAACCACTCACTCATCTTTTCCTCATCCATCCATCCCTTTGGGCTAGCTTTGATGACGACGCCGGCTGGAAAGTTTTCTTTTGGCAAGGTCTTCCTCTTAATAATAATAATAATAATAATAATTAGTCATTTAGCAGACGCTCTTATCCAGAGCGACTTACAGGAGCAATTAGGGTTAAGTGCCTTGCTCAAGGGCACCGACAGATTTTTCACCTAATCGGCTCGGGGATTAGAACCAGCGACCTTTCGGTTACTGGCACAACGCTCTTACCCACTAAGCTACCTGCCGCCCTCTTGAAAATAACCATGGGTGGAAGTTTCTGGCCATTAGCCTGGCAGGCGAGAACTACAGTGAAGGATGACTTCTCATTCCCTGTGGTACGTACAGACACCGTACTGGTCCCCGTTTTCTCCACAGTGCGGTTCACGGGAATATGAAAGGTGAGTGGAACCTCGTCCATGTTGGTGATGTGCTCTGGCCGGATCTTCTTTTCAGTGATTTTCTTTTTGCAGTATGCGCGGAAAGTGACCAGCTTTTCTTGGTAATCTTTTAGCAGTTGCTGCGAGACGGTAGTTCGTGTGCGGATGGAGAGATTACGTCTTTTCATAAAACGAAAGCACCAAGAAGGACCGCCTCGAATTTCATCGTTGATCATGTCCCGTGGTAGCGCTGTTGCCTTCATTCGAATAGTGACTGTAGAGACGCTTCTAATTGCTGCTCTCTGTTCAACAACCCACTGTTCGAGTTTGTCCTCTAACTGTGGCCATCTCGCTTTGTTCCCCTGGAAACTCTGTTTAGTCTTCTTTACTTGGCGCAGGTCATCTTCTTGCTTCCTCCACTTCCGTACCATTGATTCATTAATGTTGAATTCTCTCGCTGCTGCTCTATTCCCATATTCTACTGCGTGACCGACAGCCTTGAGCTTGAACTCTGCGTCGTAAGCGTGTCTCTTGAAAGGTGCCATTTTGGGGTCTTTATACACACACAAGTGGTGTGGGACTGTGAGTAAGCACAGTACCGGTGTTTACTGACTACGGTAGCCGTAATGCTGCAAGCGGTGCGGCTTTGTAGTTTACCAGTCGTACTGAAACATTTCATTATTATTAAATTGTTTTTATTGGTTTTTCATACTGAAACATTTTGACAGAGCGCCTTGAGCGCCGTGTACAACCAGTATGGATCAACCAATTAACCAATTGATCCATATATAAGGCGCTCCGGATTATAAGGCGCACTGTCGTTTTTTGAGAAAATTAAAGGCTTTTAAGTGCGCCTTATAGTGCGGAAAATACGGGTATTTCCCTAACAATGTCATGTAGTGTAACAACCCAAATAGCACTGCACCAGTAATCCAAATGCAATCTATACATGTGTACAGTTGAAGTCGAAAGTTTACATACACCTTAGCCAAATACATTTAAACTCAGTTCTTCACAATTCCTGACATTTAATCCTAGTAAAAATTCCCTGTCTTAGGTCAGTTAGCAACAAGCTTCCCACAATAAGTTCGGTGAATTTTGGCCCATTCCTCCTGACAGAGATGATGCTGCCACCCCCGTGCTTCACGGTTGGGATGGTGTTCTTCGGCTTGCAAGCATCCCCCTTTTTCCTCCAGACATAACAATGGTCATTATGGCCAAACAGTTATATTTTTGTTTCATCAGACCAGAGGACATTTCTCCAAAAAGTACGATCTTTGTCCCCATGTGCAGTGGCAAAATGTAGTCTGACTTTTTTATGGCGGTTTTGGAGCAGTGGCTTCTTCCTTGCTGAGCAGCCTTTCAGGTTATGTCGATATAGGACTCGTTTTACTGTGGATATAGATACTTTTGTACCTGTTTTCTCCAGCATCTTCACAAGGTCCTTTGCTGTTGTTCTGGGATTGATTTGCACTTTTTGCACCAAAGTGCGTTCATCTCTAGGAGACAGAACGCGTCTCCTTCCTGAGCGGTATGATGGCTGCGTGGTCCCATGGTGTTTATACTTGCGTACTATTGTTTGTACAGATGAACGTGGTACCTTCAGGCATTTGGAAATTGCTCCCAAGGATGATCCAGACTTGTGGAGGTCTACCATAATTTTTCTGAGGTCTTGGCTGATTTCTTTTGATTTTCCTATGATGTCAAGCAAAGAGGCACTGACTTTGAAGGTAGGCCTTGAAATACATCCACAGGTACACCTCCACTTGTCTCAAATGATGTCAATTAGCCTATCAGAAGCTCTAAAGCCATGACATAATTTTCTGGAATTTTCCAAGCTGTTTAAAAGCACAGTCAACTTAGTGTATGTTAACTTCTGACCCACTGGAATTATGATACAGTGAATTATAAGTGAAATAATCTGTCTGTAAAAAATTGTTGGAAAAAGTACTTGTGTCATGCACAAAGTAGATGTCCTAACCGACTTGCCAAAACTATAGTTTGTTAACAAGAAATGTGTGGAGTGGTTGAAAAACAAGTTTTAATGACTCCAACCTAAGTGTACTTCCAACTTCAACTGTATATACACTGGATGAATTTACGCAAGATAGGCCTATACTAGGAATGATATGTACAGCAGTAGATATATTAGAATGAGCTATGTCAATAAGCCAGTATTTAAATGCATATCTGGTGTGTATAAACAGTGTAACTGAAATGCAATGTACAGTAGTATAAATATTAGAATGGGCTATGTCGAGAATAGAGCATATAAATACACAGTACAAAACCCCATAGCAAAATGGATAGAATTGTAGGAAATTAGATTCCGGACCTGAATCTGGAATTTAAATAATATAGTGCCTTCAGAAAGTATTCGTACCCCTTGACCTATTCCACGTTTTGTTGTGTTACAGCCTGAAATAAAAATGGATGAATTAGATATATTTCCTCACCCATCTGCACACAATACAAAATAATGACAAAGTGAAAACTTGTTTTTAGAAATGTTTGCAAGTTTATTGAAAATTATAATACAGAAAATCTCATTTACATAAGTATTCACACCCCTGAGTCAATAAATGTTAGAATCACCTTTGGCAGCAATTACAGCTGTGAGTCTTTCTGGGTAAGTCTCTAAGAGCTTTGCACACCTGGAGTGTACATTATGTACCCATTCTTTTTTTCTAAATTCTTCAAGCTCTGTCAAATTGGTTGTTGATCATTGCTAGACAACCATTTTCAAGTCTGGCCATAGATGTTCAAGCAGATTTAAGTCAGAACTGTAACTCTGTCACTCAGGAACATTGACTGTCTTCTTGGTAAGCAGACTGAACCAGGTTTTCTTCTAGGGTTTCGCCTGTGCTTAGCTCTAATCCGTTTCATTTTTATCCTGAAAAACTCCCCACTCCTTAACGATTACAAGCATACCCATAACATGATGCAGCCCCCACTATGCTTGAAAATATGGAGAGTAATGTGTTGTATTGGACCAATAGGTGCCCTTCTTTGCGAGGCATTGGAAAATATCCCTGGTCTTTGTGGTTGAATCTGTGTTTGAAATTCACTGCTCGACTGTGTGGGGTACAAAGATGATGTTGTTACAGGCTTTCTTTTTTCCATTTATGTTTTAAGGTTGGACTTTAGTATGTATAGGACGTTAGCACATAGGGCGCACCGAATGGTGTCACCTCGTTAGTCAGTATGTGTTACGCCTGTGCTGGCTTGTCCATCTCGTTAGTCTGAAGGTGTGCTGGCCCAGGTGCTATTTAAGAGTGTCTGGCCCAGTGTTCCAGTTGTCTTGAGAGATGTGGAGGGTCAACACCTTTTAGTTGGCGCTCCCTATTTGATGTCTAGAAAAACATTCCTTTGTTTGATTTCCCTGATTTCGTTTTGCTCTACCTTTTTGGTTTGCTTCCTGTCTTTAAGTTTGGTGTGGGTTTTTCTTTTGTTTGCCTCTTCTTTGGCAAATTTAGTGGGTGCTCATGGTGGGTGTCTTTTAGGTTCCAGTTGTTGTTGCTAGTCAACTTATGTGGACACCCCTATGAGTGTCTTTCAGAACCCCTCCTAAAACTCCATCTATTTCGTTTTGGTTGTTGGTCAGTGACTCTTTGTTAGTTCCCCCTTCTGTTTGAGCGACAATTTTGGTTTTCTTGCTGGGGAACATAACAAAATGGGGGCTCGTCCGGCATATTGTTTCCCATGAGTATGGTAGTCGCTCTAGTCACCTACTCTGAAGCTCTGATGTGCCCAAATATTTGAGTGTTGAAAATACACTTTTGTGGTAGAGTTTGTAACTGACATCCACCTTGAGGGGTTATAAGATTGATGGAATCATTTTGAAAGTTGCATAAACACACATCCTAATAAAAAACAAATAAAGCCATGGACTTTAAGTTGGAAGCATTTGTGGAAAACCCTACATGGGAGATGCTAGATAAATGTAAAAAGGCGAATCTGCTCGTCATTTCAAAGCATTATGACATCAAGGTGGCATCTGGCGATCCAAAAGCTGTAGTCAAAGAGTTGATCGGCACTGCTTTGGTGGAGGAGGAAATTCTTCCAGTGAGTGAGGATGAGGAAAAGAGTCCTACGGGTGGTAGAGTGCACTCCATAGATGTGCAACTGCGAGAGGTAGATCTAAAGGCAAAATGGGAACAACAGAAATTAGAGCTTGAGCACAGGGAAAGACAAGATGAGTGTGAAGCCAAACAACAAGAACAACAAGAACAAGGGCATGCCATTTGATTAAAAGAGATGGAGCTGTAAGTGTGACAAAGGAAGATCGATCTGGAAGTACTCCGAATCAAGTCAGGCCATCCTGCACCCTCAACTGAGTTTGATCTTGGTAGGAATATCCGACTTGTACCGCCTTTCAATGAAAAGGAGGTGGATGTATATTTTACTCTGTTTGAGCGGATTGCCACATACCTAAAATGGCCGTGAGATATTTGGTCTCTGCTTCTCCAAAGTGTTCTTGTGGGAAAAGCTCAAAAAGTGTATGCCCCTTCAGATTATGACACTGTTCAGAGTTCCGATGATGACACTGTAAAAGCTGCTATCCTTCGGGTTTAGGAGTTGGTCCCAGAGGCATACAGACAACAGTTCCGTAAATTAAGAAAGACCGAATCACAAAGCCATTTTTAGTTCGCAAGGGGAAGTCTGACCAGTCCTGGCAAAAGTGGAGGCCATCAATAGCCTTCCAGTGCCATCTTCTCGCCAGGAACTGCGCCAATTCTTGTGAATGGCCGGTTACTACTGGGCTTTTTGCAATAACTTTTCCCAGGTTGTTGCGCCATTCACAGATTTGACCAGTCCGATAGTTGTTTTCCGTTGGAACCTCAAGTGCCAGGAGGCTTTTGAGAATACAAAATACCCTTGGTCTCTGCACAGGTGTGTTAGCTGTGGTCATCCATTTGCTTTGTATACCGATGCCAGCAATGTAGGAGCAGGATCTGTGCTCTTACAGAAAGACGATAACAACGTTGAGCATCCTGTGGGGTACTTTTCAAAGAAATTGGCCTCATATCAAAAACACTATTCGACTATTGAGAAGGAGACGCTCACTTTGGTACTGGCTCTTCAGCACTTTGAGGTTTATAGTGCATTCGGAAGGTATTCTGACCTCTTCACTATTTCCACATTTTGTTATGTTAAAGCCATATTCTACTTTTTTTTTTTTTATCCCTCATCAATCTACAAACAATACCCCATAATGACAAAGCGAAAACAGGTTTGTAGAATTTTTGCAAATATATAAACAATAAAAAAGATATACCTAATTTACATAAGTATTCAGACCCTTTGCTATGAGACTCGAAGCTGAGCTCAGGTGCATCCTGTTTCTATTGATCATCCTTGACATGTTCTACAACTTGATTGGAGTCCACTTGTGGTCAATTCAATTGACTGGACATGATTTGGAAAGGCACACACCTGTCTATATAAGATACCACAGTTGACAGTGCATGTCAGAGCAAAGACCGATCTGGGGAAGGATACCAAAACATGTCTGCAGCATTGAAGGTCCCCAAGAACACAGTGGCCTCCATCATTCTTAAATGGAAGAAGTTTGGAACCACCAAGACTCTTCCTAGAGCTGGCCGCCCGGCCAAATTGAGCAATCGGGGGAGAAGGGCCTTGGTCAGGGAGGTGATCAAGAACCTGATGGTTACTCTGACAGAGCTCCAGAGTTCCTCTGTGGAGATGGGAGAACCTTCCAGAAGGACAACCATTTCTGCAGCACTCCACCAATCAGGCCTTTATTGTATAGTTGCCAGACAGACGCCAGTCCTCAGTAAAAGGCACATGACAGCCCGCTTGGAGTTTGCCAAAAGGCACCTAAAGGACTCTCAGACTGATGAGGATTTTTCAGTAAGATAAACAAAGTTAATCATAACATGACGAACACGGAGCCAGGGTTAAACATGGGTACATCTCTGTTGCTAGGCAAGAACTTAATTGTTTCCTCTCACTGGGTTTGTGTGTGTGTGAAATGGGGATCTGACCTCGGGTCGAATTCCTCGCTCTTACCTAATCCACGGCTGTCCTACCTTATCAGAGACTGAAACCAGACTGTTGCCTTTTGACTCTCCTCAGGCAAAGTCCTGAAAACGTAGCCAGAGTTTAACAGAGTTCAGACTAAACATGATTAATTACAGCATGACGGGAGGGGAGAGAGTAGTTGGGCTTGGGTATGTTTGAGAGATTGAGTGTGGACCTGCCATGTCCAACAATCAATCTCCAGGTCAAGCCAGGGTGAGCCGGGGTTGAACAGAGTTCAAACTGAACATGATGATTTTTGCATGACAGGGCTTGATTGATTGCACTACCATTGTTTCCAAACTGAATACATAGAGGAGAAGTCAGATTTCGCCACTATCATAAACTAAGGAAGTGGGCGGAGCGGTCAAGAGGTGGAAACTGGAGACAGTGGTGCGGGAACTCAAGAGGGAGGGGTTAAGCTAAAAATGTATGTAAAATGACTATATAAACTGAGAGCTAAGAGGTGGAAGGGAGATGCTTTGCAAACCACCTCGGCTTTATTGCTTATGTAATAAAGTCTATCTTAATTCTGAAATACTTGTCGAACACGAAGAGACTGGAAAAAGAGACCATGGGGTGCTGTGCATCTGAAGGAGGCTGAACGAATCACACACAACAGTGGCCGCTGTAAAATGAGGTAAGCAACGTTCTTACTTTAGACATAGAAATTCTGAATGTCAGGTACCGGGTCTCTCCAGTATTAAGGGCTAAATTTAGGAAAAGTACAGAGTTTTTGTTGGAATGAGAAATAAGCATGCATGCAATGTTGTTGATTATTGATTTTTGTATATAAGGACCGTAGGCACAGCTTTGGTGTAAGAACCATAGGACTGAACGCACAGGGAATAGTTAGGAAATAGAAGAGCTACAAGGGAGGCTGCGCTACATAGAGAGAGCGCGAGGTGGAGTAGTAGTTCTGCTCAGCCCGTGCAGATAGTTTGCTTGGAAGGGTGGGATTCTTTCAGTTTGATTAAGTTGGGTTGTTCATTTGTCTCATTGAGGTTGCTCATTTGGTCAGTTTGATCAATCTGTTTGATTCGATTGTTTTGTCTGACTCGTTTTGTACAAGACTAGTTTTATTGGACCCGATCGAGTTTGCGAAAGCAATCCGTTCATCTTTCTGACTCAATTCGGGCATTCAATTCATCAAGGTCACTTGGTTGTTCATTTGGGGCATTTGTTCAATTCGTCTGATTCCTTTGTTCGTCCTACTGGCCATTCTGTTCGATTCATGTCGGCACGAGCAGCTGCTCATCTGTACCGGTATGGTTATATGACGTTTAGACATTGTATTTCAGCCAATCGTTTAAGGTGTAGTTTGGCCATTATATTTGGAAACCTCAAAGGAGATTTAGGATTATGATAAAATTGGTTATAGTAAAATGTTAATGATATAAATGTGACATTCCAAGTTTGGGCCTGTATATAGAAGAAAATATTCCTGCAGGTTATACGAATGTTGATTAAGTTTGTTGGGAAATAGTATTGTGTGACTGTGATATGAGAGTTTTGTGAATATGGGAATTAGTTTTAATCTGAAGTTTGGATAATAACATATGGAAATATGCATAATAAAATGATTGAGATTTGGATAATAAGCTTTTGATATAACGTTATCTTGGGGTTCCGTACATTACTGCCCATCATAGAATATCACGGGGAGGTATTGAGAACGGGATGTTATGTTAGAAAGTGGGTCAGGGTAACTAAAAGTTGTTTTTGGTTCTGCTAGGAGTAGACTGTGATAAGTGGATGTGTGGCAATGGAGAATCATAAAAAACGATTGGTTGATGTGACTATATGACGATATGGTGAATTTTATGTGCGTGTAATCGATTACTAGAGATTTGATAAAGTAATAAGTGGAATAATATTCATATACTAACTTGCGCACCCAAAACTTAGATGTACGTGAGGGGTGGCAAAGAATACATAGATCATTTGATAGAGATGAGGTTAAGCATTATATGACTGTCTCTCATTGCAGAGCTAAGGTGGTGTAGGAAAATAATTTTATTATGTCGCAAGGGAAAACGTAATCCATTTGATTAAATTTGTTAAATCTATTTCCAAATCAATTAATGTAGATTTGACTCGTTGACTGCTAATTTATTCCCTTTGACCATATGAGATCTTTGCAAAGAAACACTTGGACGACCTTTAAGGCTATTTTCTGGTAATTGTGTTATGTGACAGATGTTAAGAATACAAACCATTGTAATTGGGATGTTTGCGGGATTTACTTGTCAATTCAATAGGCATAGGTTCTGTGTTACTGACTAAAATCTGGGTTTCTGATTATAATTCAACTATGGCCATGGGTATGGATGATTTTCTAGTACCTTTGTTGTAGAATGAAACGCCTATATGCCTTAAATGCTTATGGATTAAGAACCAATTAAAGTGTTAAAACAGAGCAGATACATTTCTTTAATGCAAATGCTGTGCTTCTGATAAGAATGGTTCCCTCTAACACCCCGCAGCTGGTCTGGGTATGTCAATGACGTGACGGAGATAAAACTTCTCGTTGTGGCTGTGTGGAGATTGGAGTAACAATGGAACTAGTGTTATCACTTATTTGTGCTTATGACCTGACACACATAGCCACATGCACATAGTCACAATGAAAAACCATAGTGGCTCAGGGTCCTGGGAGGATGGCTGTTGGGAAAGGCTTAAATGTATGTTATGGACATGACATGTGTAAACCATGTTTAAGTATTAATTTATATGTTTTATAATGTGTTATGAAATGATAAGGGTAAAACAGAATGAACATGATTGATACTTTGTACTCCAGATGCATGCCTGGATAGTGAATATACAGTGGGGAAAAAAAGTATTTAGTCAGCCACCAATCGTGCATGTTCTCCCACTTAAAAAGATGAGAGAGGCCTGTAATTTTCATCATAGGTACACGTCAACTATGACAGACAAAATGAGGAAAAAAAATCCAGAAAATCACATTGTAGGATTTTTTTTGAATTTATTTGCAAATTATGGTGGAAAATAAGTATTTGGTCAATAACAAAAGTTTCTCAATACTTTGTTATATACCCTTTGTTGGTAATGACACAGGTCAAACGTTTTCTGTAAGTCTTCACAAGGTTTTCACACACTGTTGCTGGTATTTTGGCCCATTCCTCCATGCAGATCTCCTCTAGAGTAGTGATGTTTTGGGGCTGTCGCTGGGCAACACGGACTTTCAACTCCCTCCAAAGATTTTCTATGGGGTTGAGATCTGGAGACTAGCTAGGCCACTCCAGGACCTTGAAATGCTTCTTACGAAGCCACTCCTTCGTTGCCCAGGCGGTGTGTTTGGGATCATTGTCATGCTGAAAGACCCAGCCACGTTTCATCTTCAATGCCCTTGCTGATGGAAGGAGATTTTCACTCAAAATCTCACGATACATGGCCCCATTCATTCTTTCCTTTACACGGATCAGTCGTCCTGGTCCCTTTGCAGAAAAAACAGCCCCAAAGCATGATGTTTCCACCCCCATGCTTCACAGTAGGTATGGTGTTCTTTGGATGCAACTCAGCATTCTTTGTCCTCCAAACACGATGAGTTGAGTTTTTACCAAAAAGTTATATTTTGGTTTCATCTGACCATATGACATTCTCCCAATGATCTTCTGGATCATCCAAATGCACTCTAGCAAACTTCAGACGGGCCTGGACATGTACTGGCTTAAGCAGGGGGAAATGTCTTGCACTGCAGGATTTGAGTCCCTAGCGGCGTAGTGTGTTACTGATTGTAGGCTTTGTTACTTTGGTCCCAGCTCTCTGCAGGTCATTCACTAGGTCCCCCCGTGTGGTTCTGGGATATTTGCTCACCGTTCTTGTGATCATTTTGACCCCACGGGGTGAGATCTTGCGTGGAGCCCCAGATCGAGGGAGATTATCAGTGGTCTTGTATGTCTTCCATTTCCTAATAATTGCTCCCACAGTTGATTTCTTCAAACCAAGCTGCTTACCTATTGCAGATTCAGTCTTCCCAGCCTGGTGCAGGTCTACAATTTTGTTTCTGGTGCCCTTTGACAGCTCTTTGGTCTTGGCCATAGTGGAGTTTGGAGTGTGACTGTTTGAGGTTGTGGACAGGTGTCTTTTATACTGATAACAAGCTCAAACAGGTGCCATTAATACCGGTAACGAGTGGAGGACAGAGGAGCCTCTTAAAGAAGAAGTTACAGGTCTGTGAGAGCCAGAAATCTTGCTTGTTTGTAGGTGACCAAATACTTATTTTCCACCATAATTTGCAAATAAATTCATTAAAAATCCTACAATGTGATTTTCTGGAATTTTTTTTCTCAATTTGTCTCTCATAGTTGACGTGTACCTATGATGAAAATTACAGGCCTCTCTCATCTTTTTAAGTGGGAGAACTTGCACAATTGGTGGCTGACTAAATACTTTTTTCCCCCACTGTAGTTAATACAGAGTGTGATTGTTCTTTAACGTGCGTATGTATATCATTTCTTGAGTCACGCCACCAATATAATGAGCTAAGTGACAGAGGCCCCTTTTAGAGAAGCGCACGTAGCTCTTGTAAGTAAATAACATGTGACACCAAAGGATGTTAATCATGTACATATAATGGAGTAACTGTGTAGGTTGTATAAGCATGACTATGCATTTGTGTCTGTATAAAAGGAGAGCTCCGGGTCAGGGCAAGCAGTTGCTCCATGGACCAGCTCGACCATGTTTACGCTTTAATAATGTCTATTCTGAATTCACAAGCTCCGTTTTCTTTAGAGATACTTTTGAGTTAAATGTTTCTACCACATAAATGGCGAGCTTGCCAGGAGTGAAAAACAGGGACCAGAGACGGTGAACACCTGCAGCTGTGAACGGTTTGGACAAGCTACACAAACAAAGTGGCCACTAAATAAAGGTAAGCTAAAGTTTAAGACAAAGAAGAGCTCTCCAGTAGGTGTACCAAAACATTGAAGGGCCATTTTCTCAAAAGTGAGGTTACAAGTTTATCAACTTTCAAAGCAGAATTACTTTCAAATTCAAATCAAATCCCAAATCAAAACAAATCCCATTGTTCTTCAACTGTAGTGTATGATATACAATTTTCTAGCTCTGAATCTCTACTTTTATCCAATGTAAAAAACACAATTTCAAATGTTGCTACATAAGACCAAATCGAGCCAGTTTTAGCAAAAGTTAGGAGAACATTCCAAAGATATTTCATTTAAAACATTTTCAAAAAATAAAAATAAAAACGTTATCAAAAACATTAATGTTTTTGGGATGTTATCATCCTAATGTTAGATAAAACCCTAACCCGAACTTAATGGGAATCTTGAATAATGTTCTGGGAATGTTCCTGGTTTGCTGGGTTAGGGCCTATAATGTGGTTTGTGCAGGCTGAAAAATAGAAACTTGAACATTTGTAAAAAGAATGGTAACAAGCATTCACTTTTACACCTCTGTAATTACAGGCTGCAATTACCACATGTTGTTAGTACAGTGTAACTATTAGTTATTACAAATAGTTGTAATACTTGTTAGTGTAATTACATATGTAATTCACCTGTAATAAGGACTCAAAACGAAATGTTACCAAATTCTCTTTATTTTGATTGTTACAATGAGAATAGGTAATTGTACTATCTAGAGGTTTAAACAATTTATACATTTAATTTGCCCTCACTGTAGCTAACATTGTACGTCATAATGCTGATATAATCATATAGAGTCATTAAGGGTATTTGTTAGAGAGACTATTTGTAACGGGGAGGGATAGTGGCATGGTGCTCTTAGACACTGGTTGATCGGTAGTGCTGGCTGCTATAGATGGGACGCCATTTTACAACGTGCCAAATACATGACATAACCAAAAGTATGTGGACACCTTCTCATTGAACATCTCATTCCAAAATCATGGGCATTAATATGGAGTTGGTCCTCCCTTTGCTGCTATAACAGCCTCCACTCTTCTGGGAAGGCTTCCACTAGATGTTGGTACATTACTGCGGGGACTTGCTTCCAATCAGCCAGAAAATCATTAGTGAGGTTGGGCACTGATGTTGGGCGACTAGGCCTGGCTCGCAGTCGGCGTTCCAATTTATCCCAAAGGTTTATGGACCTCGCTTTGTGCAGGGGGACATTGTCATGCTGAAACAGGAAATGGCCTTCCGTAAACATTCTTCAGCAATCATGTTGAATTAAAATGAATTGTGATGCCTTGTTTGTGGACTTGTCAAAAGCATTTGATACTGTTCTTCATGCTATTTTATTGAACAAGTTGTCCTCGATTGGCCTGGGGTCTGACATCTGCTCATGGTTTCAGGATAATCTTGCCTCTCTCTAGTCAGCAGGAAGAAGATTGTGCAGTCAACCTTTCTACCTGTTCTTGATTATGGTGATACTATTTATTAAAGTGCAGCTGCCACAACTCTTAAACTCCTGGATACCGTTTATCATAGCGCCCTTCCTTTTATCATAAGAGACAATTTTATTACTCATCACTAAATTCTTTACCAAAAGGTTGGCTGGACCTCTTTCACCCTTTGATGCATATGATCACATATTTGTGATCATTGTTGACTGGTCCCTGCAGCGTACCATCACAAATATGTGATTGGAACAGTAGCAACAGAACGTATGATGCAACAAACACATCTAAACATTGTTGTCTGAAAAGCATCTAAACAAGGTTTTGTACTGCTGGGAAATAAAGGTCTTCACAACTTTATTTCTCAATTTCACCTTTTATTGTAAAAGATAAATGTGAACTTCATCATCCAAGCATCACACGGAACACATCCACAGCCAAACTCATTCCGTAAACCCATCTAAATAACAGGTTGAGCTGACCACAAACAAGACACAAGTTAGTGACCTAACAGCTAGACTTGTTTACAATGTACCACATCTCTGGTGAGCACAATGGAGAAATGTAATATTGTTTAGAAAAGAGATGCGTGTCAGCTAAGCTAACAGCAGCTAAATTCTTTATGATGGCAACCATGTTTGTTTACGTTTGACAAGCGAAAACTCCCTAATCCCAGAATGCCATTCACTATAAAACGCAAATAAAGTCAAAGATGGCTGTGCCCATTGCCTGAAAAATATTCACTTAGTTTGGACACTTTTCAGCATATTACAAATTGTTGATGTACTTGTTACAGTGTTTACAAGAACCGGAGCACATGACTTGACAAGTCGTTCACCGTTTTTGACAAATTACAAGCAAATAAAATGTTATCACCTCACAGATCATTACCTCAAATACAAGCCTACTGCCTAGCCTAACCGTACTGCGCAAGCTAAACAGGGATAAAACCATTTTAGGGGGTTTGTATGGTGGGGGGGGAGGGGGGGGGGTCATTTCATTTGTGTTTTTTTTTAAGTCCATGGGGGGTAGAAATCAGGGAAGGTATTGTGGGGAGAAATTATGCAGGAAATATTACTATGATGGGGGATTTATCAATAAATGGGGTGCAAACACAGGGGAAGTTTAGACGCTAAATAAAAATAAAACCCCTGGAAAGGGGGGTCTGAGCTGGCAACCCTGAGGTACCATAGTTACAATCTGATGCCGCGTTCAAAACAACTGGGAACTGGGAACTGGGAAATCTCCGACATCCAGTTCAGTGCGTTCAAGACAACTGGAAACTCTGGAAAAAAACGAGCTCCGACCGAGGAAAATTGTTTTGAACGGTCATCCAACTCGGAATTCCAACTCGGGAACTCGGGCCTCTTTCTAGAGCTCTGACCTTCCAAACTGAAGATCACTGACGTCATGATTTGACCTCATATTTTTCCGAGTTCCCAGTTGTCTTGAAAGCACCATAAGTCAGTCGAGTGAACTATCCCTTGTTATAACATCTTTGGTCTGACAGACGCTTACGTGACACCCAGAATGCATTGTAAGTTGTCAACAAACATAGCACCACACAGAACTGGAAAAAGCTTAGCATTAGCTCATCATAATCAGTAAAACATTCAAAAATGTATTTTACACACAACATATGTGTCCATTACAATCTATGCAAGAATCGGAATGCATGATTTGTCACCCGTACTTGAAAACGTGAATAAAACAGTAAATACATTATTCTCCATACATACATACAGTGTGCTACAGTAGAAACGACAACACGATATACAGAAAATAAGGCACTTACTTTGATAGGAACGTACACATGTCCAAAGTTATTGTTTGTAAGGAAAACAACAATGAAGGCAATACGGGCGCAAGCCAGAGGGGAAGAAGTTTGTGCAAGGCCTGTTCTGACTAAAGATGCGCAAAGTCTTCATAGTTGATCTGGGGAAACACTCTGGAAGTCCTTGTGCTCTCGTTGAAGTGAAAAGTTTGTCGTGCTCAGTAAAGCCTCAAACATATTTTGTCTACAACAGTGAAATAGGCTACTTCTTATGTGAATTAATGAGGAGGCAGAACACACCTCAATTCAACTAAAAGTTGGTAGAAAATCATTTGAAATTGACAAGTTGAAACATAGCCTATAGATAATTAGCAGGCAGCGTGCCTTGATTTGAGGGCAGCACTGGTTAACTGTCCTGTTGCGTAACAATCACATTTTGGAACAGTGAGTGCATTCTGACATCGCAAGCATAAAAAAACTCACGCTGAGGCGACCGTTATAGATATTTGGAACTCATGTGTGAAAAGATTAAAGTCACATAGATCACATCATTACGCTCTTTTTGTTTACAAGCCCTGGTCCATAATCTTCCGATTTACCTGAACTAACATCACTGTTAAGATTTAAAATTACAAGTTATCAAACTCATTAACTGGGTTGGTTAACTTTGGAGACTCCTTTGGTGTCTACAGAGTTAGGTAAATCAGCCTTTAATTTCCTTGGAATAATCTCCAAAAGACGTTTCGATTGGATGCTTTGAACTCTCTTGGGCAATTCAGAGAGCTGACAGAGGTTAGTGACAGAGGATTTTTATAATGAAGAATGTGTTTGAATTGACTGTGTTTTGTATCTTAATGTGTAAATTGTCTGTATTTACGTTTATCTGTACTTGCCTGTTGTATGTGCTTGTTTTTGTATTGTGCAGGGCTAATTTGTAAAAGAGACTTCCCTCTTGAAATAAAGGTAAATAAAAAATGAATTCTATTAAATTGGTTCTGATAAAACATAACTGGAACCTTCCACCAACATTAATGGAGATGTCATCCGAGACACCTATAATAACAAGCAGGGAACATTCCCCCAATACTATTATAAAGTTACAGTGTGATGTTAAGACATTATTGTTCCAATAACCTTCCTCAAACATTGTTCAGCAATCATGTCTGGATTCAATTAAATTGGTTTCTTTGAAAACATTACTGGAACTTTCTGCTAACGTTAATGGAGATGTCATCTGAGACACCTACCCAGGTATGGGATCTTACTTTAACCAGTTTCTCACAGCAGGAAAATAATCATGCAGCAACAGGATGTGTGAATTACTATGTGGATTATAATTAATGGACATGTTTGTATGGGTTGATACATTTTTTGATATGGTAAATCAAGTCAGGAATTACAAACTTCAGAAGCATTTTTAAACCTTGAATACAGTACAAGTTTTCATTTCCTGGAGTGCTGCATCAGATGACCTGGCCTCCACAATCCCCCAACCTCAACCCAATTGAGATGGTTTGGGATGAGTCGGACGGCAGACTGAAGGAAAAGCAGCCAACAAGTGCTGGTTGAGAGAATGCCAAGAGTGTGCAAAGCTGTCATCAAGGCAAGGGTGGCTACGTTGAAGAATCTCAAATATAAAATATATTTTGATTTGTTTAACACTTTTCTGGTTACTACATGATTCCATATGTGTTATTTCATAGTTTTGTTGTCATCACTATCATTCTACAATGTAGAAAATAGTAAAAAATAAAGAAAAACCCTTGAATCAGTAGGTGTCTCCAAACTTGTGACTGGTACTGTATATATCCTTGGAATGTTCTCCTAACATACACTCATGTTGTTCACAACATCTGTAAAAACGACCACAGAATTTTCCCCTAAGATTCTTAAAAGGTTGCTAAGGAATATAATAACAATGTTCCGGTAATGTTCTTAGAATATACTGATGCAAAAAAATGTGGGAGCAATAGAAGTGGTTCTGAGGAAAGTTTACAGGAACATTCTGCTAATGTTGGATTATTCAAAACACCCATTATTCAAAACACCCATAACAACAAGCAGGGAATATTCCTACAATGGTCTCATGAAGTTATAGTGTAACATAATGACATGATGGTTCTAATAACGTACCTTTAACATACCTCAGCAATAAAATGGTAGAGAAATGGTAGATTCCTAGAATATTCAGCTAATGTTGATGGAGATTACTACTAACGCCTTTAACAAAAAACAAGAAACATTCCTGCGAGACTCTTCTAAAGTTATTCTGTAATGTTATGACATGATGATCCAGAATTGTTCTATAAACATACTTTAACAATAATGCAAGTTGTTCTGAAAACGGCCATGGAAACACATTTCATGAAGCTCCCGACGAACAGTTCTTGTGATGACGTTTCTTCCAGAGGCAGTTTGTAAGGGACCGGGGCAGCTCTAGCAGGGCAGAAAGTTGACGAACTGACTTGTTGGAAAGGTGGCATCCTATGACGGTTCAACGTTGAAAGTCACTGAGCTCTTCAATAAGGCCATTCTACTGCCAATGTTTGTCTATGGAGATTACATGGCTGTGTGCTTGATTTTATTCACCTGTCAGCAACGGGTGTGGCTGAAATAGCCAAATCCACTGATTTAAAGGGGTGTCCACATACTTTTGTATATGTTTTGTATGTGAAAATGGCGCGTTTCTATGATCTGTGGTTAAATAGATAAGAAAGGTCCTAAAAAAGTATTATTTTTGACATCACAGGGTAGGATTTAAAGTAAGAAAAACAGTGATTTTCAAAACCTGCAACGAGTATTTTCTTGCTCCCCACATCACCGTGAATCTCATAGTATTTGAAAATCACTGTTTAAAAAAATGTTTTACCTTTTGATGATGTCATCAGGTAGAACTTTTTAATGTAATATTTTTTTTCTACAAAACGTACAAATATCCAATGTAGACACTTTTTGGGTGCTGGAGATAATGAATATGAAGTTGAAAAGTCGCGGAGTTGCCCTATAGCGTTAACATCTATGTACACCTCACTGCAATCTGGCAGGCAATAATATGTTTGTAGGGAAATGAAAAGTCAAAACATCCCAACTTTACAGTATATAAAGAAGATTGGTAGGGTAAGAATTAATAGAGGATACTTATTTTTCTAGATTTAGTTATCCTCTCTTTTGAAAAGACAAAGACCACAATCTGTAAATCAGAGTAAAGGTGTATACATCTTTATTTTATTATTTATTTATTTTTATTTCAACCTTTATTTAACTAGGCAAGTCAGTTAAGAACAAATTCTTATTTACAATGATGGCCTACATTTATATTTGTGTTTTTCTCATCCCAGTGGCGCAGTGAATTCATTCCAGGGATAACACTCCAAATCTCCCAGGTTTGATCCCCGCTTGCGACTATTATCAAAATAAGTTTGTACAATAAATGTCTAATATAAAAATAAAAATAAACCCATGTATTTTTACATGGATTGTTGTATTGTACAACTAACTTCCTCAAGAGTAAACACATGAATGAAACCTCCATGGACTGTTCAAAACGTAGTTTTATCATTCTGGGAACATAGGAATAAGATTCTAAGAACATTGAGGGAATGTTTTGTAAGAATGTCATCACAACTGGACGGATTTTGTGTTTTGGGAACCTTTTTCTTGTAATGTCCCACAATGTTACCACAAACTAAAGAAATGTGTTAGGAACTTTGAAAGAACATAAAAATATGTTCTGGGAACGTTCTTGTAACATCAGGTGAATGTGTTTTGCACCCAAAAATAAACATTGTATAATCATCTAAACAACTGGACAGTTTGTGTTTTGGGAGCTCCGAAAGTATTCGGACAGTGACAATGTTGTTGTTTTGACTCTACTCCAGCACTTTAGATGTGAAATGATACAAAGTGCAGACTGTCAGCTTTAATTTGAGGGTATTGCCACTGTCACTATGTGCCCATCAAGACCACATAGCAGTAGCACAACTGCCAGCACCTGTAATATACGCTCTACTCTCCACTCTACTGATGATGATGACATGGAATATGACTCGGCCTCTCTCACACCTCACTGAGTCACCATGGCAACAAGCACACACACACACACACATACACACACGCACACCTCCAGATTGTTTCTGTTTCTTACACCTCACATACACTAACAACCCTCTGTCACACCCACACTCGTGTCGTTTCAGATGTAGAGTTCTTAAAGCTAAGAAAAATACACATGTAGTTGTAAGCCTGGTTCCTGTTCTATTTGTGCTGTCTTGCCAAGTCCTGCTGTCTTGCCAAGTTCCTGCACCAAACTTATGACAATGACCAAATGATTTAGCAAGACAGCACAAACAGATCTGGGACCAGGTTAAGGCGATAGGACCTTGCCTTGCCTTCAGTTAGTTAGAGAGAGGGCCCCATTCCCAGGCACTGAGCTGTGGTCAGTCAGTGGTTAAAGGGGGGCTGAACTTCTTGATTCTGCCTCGTTTTTCGGGTTGGTCATTAAGAAATGCAGCGGCAATGACTGAAGCCAAACCAGAGTTGCAACTGCCCCTTGGGGGGGTCGTTTAATGTGGGTGTCTCTTGTGTGTGTATTGGCACGTGGCGATCGTTTGTACATTTACTCTGCCAAAAGAGTACACAGTTACAGCCACTCACCATTGTAGATAACTTGAAACAGTCTAACCAGATCTTGTGTTTTGAAGTCGCCTAGGCTCGCTAGTGCTAGCCAACTTCTTTCGCCAATTAGCTTCAGCCGGCTGGTGTGCGACCGTAGCAAAATTTGTTTGACGTTGGATAGCCTATCGCTGGGGCTAGTTAGGGACTGTCAATAAATTATACAATGTAAATGGGACAATATTTTCATGTTGCACATTTTTTTGTTGTCTTATTAAATACTTTCAATATTTTTATATGAATGTACACAATTTAAAGTTGGTTTGAGGTTTTTCAGTAATTTAAATTTGGAGCTATTGACCTTTAAAAATATTGTTGCATGTACATAGTGTAATTTACTGATGGTCCCTAACTAGCCCCATAAGGATATCGACTGTCAAACCAAATTGACCATGGGCATTACGATCTGGTCTTGATGATGACTTGGGTGCTGTCATGTGGGAAGGATTGAAATAAACCCAACCCAAGGAACAATGTTATGGTACCCTTCATTTCTTGACATACCATTGTTTCCTATTGTCTCGCAAATCTCCGTTTTGGAGGAGACTGACTTTATGACCCAAATTATCTTATTTACACTTTGCAGTCAATTTTGACACTAGAATACATGTTTCTGACTCATATCGATGCCACATAGGCCATTTTCTAAATTAGAAGTAGCTTTTTAGGGGCAGTTGCTCTTTAATGTAGTAGAGGTGGAGCGGAACAGAGCTGTGAAAGAGAAAAAGGAGCACAAAAGGCATCCTGTTCACCCCCCTCCTGTCCCCCTCTCTCTCTCCCTCTCTACCTTTTTACCTCCATTTCCCAGCTGTGAGCACGGGGAGAATGTGCCACCTACTCTCTCCATTCTCCCCACCCCTCTCTCTTGCGCTCTCTCTCTCTCTCTGTCAACTGAAGTCCTTTCATAATGAACGGCAAGGTAGGATAATAGCCTTCACGTTGCTATGGAAACCAGACAGGAGCCCCTTTTTTCTCAAGCGGCCAAATGATGGTGGAATCTGAGGCTAAACTCTCGCTTTCTCCCCCTCTTCCCACTCTCACAGCCAGCCAGTCCCAATGACTCTCTCTTACTCCCTCAATCTCATTCTGCTTTCACTGCCTTTTTTGTCTATTTACAATTCTTGTTTTTTGTTTAATACTGTTTTACTTCCATCTCTTCCCTCTTTTCTCCATTTGCCACAGAAATAAGATTTAGAATGGAAGAGCAGGAAAAAAGTGGTAGAACCACCTTGGAAAAGTACAAGTTCTTTAAAATAAGAATTCTTAGGATCCCATCTAATGCTCTTTATCCAAACATCCCTTACACCAACCAGGCAGTGCTCACAAAGGGATCATTGACTTGCCAGCTCTCTGATATTACATCAGCCACTTCTGTTTGTCCGGACCTACCTTCCTCTCTAAAACCACCTCGTCTTGATGCACCTCAATTATTATTAGACATGACAAATTCATATATAACCCTGTTGAAATTATCTGGGTCCAGCTCATAGAAAAGGCCAGTGTGTGACGAGAATAAACACTGATCCAGGATCATTGGAAACGGTGACTGTGTCCAAAAACCTATTCTCTATTTAGTGCACTACTTTCGACCAGGGCTGGTCAAAAGTAGAGCACTACATAGGGATTAGGGGGTAATTTGGTATGCAAATGGTGAGAGTTCAGAAAGCAGATGGGATGGGAGTAGTTTCTTCTCCTTTACATGAGAGATCCAATAATGCTGACGCCCATCTCTTGACTGCATGGAGCACCTCGCTGCAGCTGTTGCTGAGCCCATTGAGACAGTGTGTGTGTGTGTGTGCATTGAGACAGAGCTGCTCTCAGGCCAAACACCATTTATTGAGTCTCTTCTTATCTATCACACTCATCTTTGTATGGTATGTGTGTGTGTGCGCACACAGCCAGGTCACTCAATATCCACTGCAAAATTTGACATCTGTCCAGGTAAGCAGGATGTCGGAAGATGACTTCAAAACCGTCCACTAGGGGCAAGCCTACCATCAAGTAGGCTTGGGGTTTGCTAGGGCTTTGCGCACGGGAAAGGTGAATGGGCGTAAGCCGAGAGCTTTGGCTCTGAGTGTTGTGTGTTCAATCCCAGTGCTAGGCACTAGTTATCTTTTATTGTAATTTTCGGAATAAATGCCTAAACTTAACCTTTGAAACTGTGAGAGCTGGTTGGTGTGTGTGTGTGTGTGTTTGTTTGTGCGTGTGTATGTATGTATGTATAATGAACAGACAGGCTCTGGCGAATGGTTTTAAAGCATACATAGAGAAAAGGCTCTGAAACTCTTTCCATTGTTGCTGGCTTCCCTTCCCTCTCCTGACTCTCCCTCCCAACTCCCTGATGACTACTGCCACAGTGCGCGCATACACACACACACACACACACACGGCCATAAGACTTCCAGGGGACCTCTCAATGATTTCCCTTTCACAGCCTCATGTAGCATCAAAGGATGGATTAGAGGTTGGTAGAGGGACAGCTTTGACCACTTATAAGATTTAAGCTTATTATCCCCCCCAAAAAACAGGATAGGATAGAAGGTTCAAGAGATGGAAGGGAAGACCGACATCAAAGATGGTTGGGTTCTGTGTTGGCTGGAACAAAAGACATGGTCTTTGTCCGTTGGGGTGTGTGTGTGTGTGTGTGTGTGTGTGTGTGTGTGTGTGTGTGTGTGTGTGTGTGTGTGTGTGTGTGTGTGTGCGTGTACAAGCGTGTGTGCATGCACACATACACTACCATTCAAAAGTTTGGGGTTACTTAGAAATGTCCTTGTTTTTGAAAGAAAAGCAATTTTTTTGTCCATTAAAATAACATCAAATTAATCAGAAATAAAGGCTAGACATTGTTAATGTTGTAAATGGCTATTGTAGCTGGAAACGGCTGATTTTAAATGGAATATCTACATAGGCGTACAGAGGCCCATTATCAGCAACCATCAGTCCTGTGTTCCAATGGCACGTTGTGTTTGCTAATCCAAGTATATCATTTTATAAGGCTAATTGATCGTTAGAAAACCCTTTTGCAATTATGTTAGCACAGCTGAAAACTGTTGTGCTGATTAAAGAAGTAATAAAACTGGCCTTCTTGAGGCTAGTTGAGTATCTGGAGCATCAGCAATTGTGGGTTCGATTACAGGCTCAAAATGGCCAGAAACAAATAACTTTCTTCTGAAACTCGTCAGTCTAGAAATGAGAAATGAATGTAGGCTATTCCATGCGCGAAATTGCCAAGAAAATGAATATCTTGTACAACTCTGTGTACTATTCCCTTCACAGAACAGCGCAAACTGGCTCTAACCAGAATAGAAAAAGGAGTGGGAGGCCCCGGTGCACAACTGAGCAAGAGGACAAATACATTAGTGACTAGTTTGAGAAACAGATGCCTCACAGGTCCTCAATTGGCAGCTTCATTACATTTTCCCTTCAAAACACCAGTCTCAACGTCAACAGTGAAGAGGCGACTCCGGGATGCTGACCTAGGCAGAGTTGCATAGAAAAAGCCATATCTCAGACTGGCCAATAAAAATAAAAGATTAAGATGGGCAAAAGAACACAGTCACTGGACTTTTTCTTTGCAACTCTGCCTAGAAGGTCAGCATCCCGGAGTCGCCTCTTCATTGTTGACATTGAGACTGGTGTTTTGCGGGTACACAATACCCTATAACGACAAAGTAAAAACAGGTTTTTAGAAATGTAAAAAAATATATTCAATGAAATATAACATTTACATAAGTATTAAGACCCTTTACTCAGTACTTTGTTGAAGCACCTTTGGCAGCGATTACAGCCTTCAGCCTTCTTGGGTATGACTCTACAAGCTTGGCACACTTGTATTTGGGGAGTTTCTCCCATTCTTCTCTGCAGATTCTCTCAAGCTCTGTCAGGTTGGATGGGGAGCATCGCTGCACAGCTATTTTCAAGTCTCTCCAGAGATCTGGATGGGCCACTAAAGGACATTCAGAGACTTGTCTCGAAGCCACTCCTGCGTTGTCTTGGCTGTTTGCTTAGGGTCGTTGTCCTGTTGGAAGGTGAACCTTCACCCCAGTCTGAGGTCCTGAGCGCTCTGGAGCAGGTTTTCATCAAGGATCTCTCTGTACTTTGCTCCGTTCATCTTTCCCTCGATCCTGACTAATCTCCCAGTCCCTGATGCTGAAAAACATCCCCACAGCATGATGCTACCACCACCATGCTTCACATTAGTGATGGTATTGGCCAGATGATGAGCGATGCCTGGTTTCCTCCAGACATGACACTTGGCATTCAGGCCAAGGAGTTCAATCTTGGTTTCATCAGACCAGAGAATCTTGTCATGTGCCTTTTACTGAGGAGTGGCTTCCGTCTGGCCACTCTACCATAATGGCCTGATTGGTGGAGTGCTGCAGAGATGGTTGTCCTTCTGGAAGATTCTCCGATCTCCACAGAGGAACTCTGGAACTCTCTCAGAGTGAACATCGGGTTCTTGGTCACCTCCCTAAACAATGCCCTTCTCCCCCGATTGCTCAGTTTGGCCAGGCGGCTAGCTTTAGAAAGAGTGTTGGTGGTTCCAAACTTCTTCCATTTAAGAATGATGGATGCCACTGTGTTCTTGGGGACCTTCAATGCTGCAGACATTTTTTGGTAGACAGGTGTGTGCTTTTCCAGATCATGTTTAAAAAAATATCGAAACATTTTTTTTCACTTTGTCATTATGGGATATTGTGTGTAGATTTATATGAATTTTAATGCATGTATTTTTTTTAGAATAAGGCTGTAACGTAACAAAATGTGGAAAAAGTGAAGGGGTCTGAATATAAAAGACCAAGTCTATATTATGGATCGTATTTTAGCATTTTGCACCTCCTGCAATAACCAACATTGTTTGCAGATGACGTCTATCAAATAATTTAGGCTGGTTGGTTGAATATTTTGGGGGAACTTCACCTATTTTTCTTCAAAATTAGTATCCGTTTGGTCCAGATGAACTTTAACATACTTAAGGTTGAGTGACACACGATCTTGCTGAAAGGGAACAGCCAATCCGAGCTGTTGGAACCTCTCCATAGGAAATGGAAGTAACAGCCACCGACTGTGGCTTGACGAAACCTGGTTTTACTTTACTTGGACTAAGAAAATACTTTTCATGACACGGCGAAGAAGCATTATGATGATCATAATCATATAAGCCAGATAGGTCTATCACGTACATGCCCTTATATCAGTCATCAGTAAAATAAATAGGGTGTCTTGTCCTGCTCCTGAAATCTGCTCCTGCATTCATCCCTGGCATTAGCAACAGAGCATTGGGGTAGGAGCATGTCTGACATCAATGTGTGCGCAATTACAATGATAATTGAATATGGTCAATAATATATATATATGTATATACATATATATAGTGGGAGCAATTATTAGGTAATGGAAGACATACAAGACCACTGATAATATCCCTCGATCTGGGGCTCCATGCAAGATCTCACCCCCTTGGGGTCAAAATGATCACAAGAACGGTGAGCAAAATCCCAGAACCACACGGGGACCTAGTGAATGACCTGCAGAGAGCTGGGACCAAAGTAACAAAGCCTACCATCAGTAACACACTACGCCGCTAGGGACTCAAATCCTGCAGTACCAGACGTATCCCCCTGCTTAAGCCAGTACATGTCCAGGCCCGTCTGAAGTTTGCTAGAGTGCATTTGGATGATCCAGAAGAGGATTGGGAGAATGTCATTTGGTCAAATGAAACCAAAATAGAACTTTTTGGTAAAAACTCAACTCGTCGTGTTTGGAGGACAAAGAATGCTGAGTTGCATCTAAAGAACACCATACCTACTGTGAAGCATGGGGGTGGAAACATCATGCTTTGGGGCTGTTTTTTCTGCAAAGGGACCAGGACGACTGATCCGTGTAAAGGAAAGAATGAATGGGGCCATGTATCGTGAGATTTTGAGTGAAAACCGTCTTCCATCAGCAAGGGCATTGAAGATGAAACGTGGCTGGGTCTTTCAGCATGACAATGATCCCAAACACACCGCCCGGGCAACGAAGGAGTGGCTTCGTAAGAAGCATTTCAAGGTCCTGGAGTGGCCTAGCCAGTCTCCAGATCTCAACCCCCATAGAAAATCGTTGGAGGGGAGTTGAAAGTCCGTGTTGCCCAGCGACAGCCCCAAAACATCACTGCTCTAGAGGAGATCTTGATGGAGGAATGGGCCAAAATACCAGCAACAGTGTGTGAAAACCTTGTGAAGACTTACAGAAAACGTTTGACCTGTGTCATTGCCAACAAAGGGTATATAACAAAGTATTGAGAAACTTTTGTTATTGACCAAATAATTATTTTCCACCATAATTTGCAAATAAATTCATTAAAAATCCTACAATATGATTTTCTGGATTTTCTTTTCAAATTTTGTCTGTCATAGTTGACGTGTACCTATAGGGAGAAGACAATTGTGGCTGACCTTAGGTATATACAGTGGGGAGAACAAGTATTTGATACACTGCCGATTTTGCAGGTTTTCCTACTTACAAAGCATGTAGAGGTCTGTAATTTTTATCATAGGTACACTTCAACTGTGAGAGACGGAATATAAAACAAAAATCCAGAAAATCACATTGTATGATTTTTAAGTAATTAATTTTGCATTTTATTGCATGACATAAGTATTTGATACATCAGAAAAGCAGAACTTAATATTTGGTACAGAAACCTTTGTTTGCAATTACAGAGATCATAAGTTTCCTGCGACAGATTTTCATGTGAATATTCTAACATCTTCATAAAAACAACATACCATTTCAGAGTTACCTTTAGGAAAATTTGGCGCCCGACACCATGACAGGGAAGATTTTAATTTACCGGAGATTTGAGAAATGTAACAGACATCCAAATGCATTCAGATCCGACCTGGCACAGCCAGCGCCATCAATAAACGAGGGATATTGGCCAAATTAGCCACATTCATGTGTCCTTAAAAACAGCTTAAAACAAATTACAAAAACACTATTCCTTGTGTTACGATGTGTAGCATATGCAAAACTTTACAGCCTATTTTTTGGGGGTTTTTATTCTACTTTCCTAAAACAATAATTGTCCACCTCACGGTTCAGCTGTCAGAGATTTAAGCACTACGCGTATCAGGGCATTGCATGCATAGTCCTGTAGGCTTAGGTGTCCACTGTGTGATATTAATATTTTAATAAATATACAGTGGGGAGAACAAGTATTTGATACACTGCCGATTTTGCAGGTTTTCCTGAAATCCAGAATATCACATTGTATGATTTTTAAGTAATTAATTAGCATTTTATTGCATGACATAAGTATTTGATACATCGGAAAAGAAGAACTTAATATTTGGTACAGAAACCTGTGTTTGCTATTACAGAGATCATACGTTTCCTGTAGTTCTTGACCAGGTTTGCACACACTGCAGCAGGGATTTTGGCCCACTCCTCCATACAGACCTTCTCCAGATCCTTCAGGTTTCGGGGCTGTCGCTGGGCAATACGGACTTTCATCTCCCTCCAAAGATTTTCTATTGGGTTCAGGTCTGGAGACTGGCAAGGCCACTCCAGGACCTTGAGATGCTTCTTACGGAGCCACTCCTTAGTTGCCCTGGCTGTGTGTTTCGGGTCGTTGTCATGCTGGAAGACCCAGCCACGACCCATCTTCAATGCTCTTACTGAGGGAAGGAGGTTGTTGGCCAAGATCTCGCAATACATGGCCCCATCCATCCTCCCCTCAATACGGTGCAGTCGTCCTGTCCTCTTTGCAGAAAAGCATCCCCAAAGAATGATGTTTCCACCTCCATGCTTTACGGTTGGGATGGTGTTCTTGGGGTTGTACTCATCCTTCTTCTTCCTCCAAACACGGCGAGTGGAGTTTAGACCAAAAAAGCTCTATTTTTGTCTCATCAGACCACATGACCTTCTCCCATTCCTCCTCTGGATCATCCAGATGGTCATTGGCAAACTTCAGACGGGCCTGGACATGCGCTGGCTTGAGCAGGGGGACCTTGCGTGCGCTGCAGGATTTTAATCCATGACGGCGTAGTGTGTTACTAATGGTTTTCTTTGAGACTGTGGTCCCAGCTCTCTTCAGGTCATTGACCAGGTCCTGCCGTGTAGTTCTGGGCTGATCCCTCACCTTCATCATGATCATTGATGCTCCACGAGGTGAGATCTTGCATGGAGCCCCAGACCGAGGGTGAATGACCATCATCTTGAACTTCTTCCATTTTCTAATAATTGCGCCAACAGTTGTTGCCTTCTCACCAAGCTGCTTGCCTATTGTCCTGTAGCCCATCCCAGCCTTGTGCAGGTCTACAATTTTATCCCTGATGTCCTTACACAGCTCTCCGGACTTGGCCATTGTGGAGAGTTTGGAGTCTGTTTGATTGAGTGTGTGGACAGGTCTCTTTTATACAGGTAACGAGTTCAAACAGGTGCAGTTAATAGAGGTAATGAGTGGAGAACAGGAGGGCTTCTTAAAGAAAAACTAACAGGTCTGTGAGCGCCGGAATTCTTACTGGTTGGTAGGTGATCAAATCCTTATGTCATGCAATAAAAGGCTAATTTAAAAATATTTAAAAATCATACAATGTGAATTTCTGGATTTTTGTTGTAGATTCCGTCTCTCACAGTTGCAGTGTACCTATGATAAAAATGACAGACCTCTACATAAAATGCAAAATCGGCAGTGTATCAAATACTTGTTCTCCCCACTGTATATAGCCTATAAAAAGGAAGAGAAGCTTAGGCCTCACCCCAGAGAGACAGAGTTATGCCGGTGGCATGCTACGAAACCGACATGCATTTCTTTATATCAGATGGCTACTGCATCTGCTATACAAATATAGACGTACAGAAGGAGGCTAATTAGTTAATTTTCTATTCTAATATTTTGTATAAAGATAAGCATTACAAGACATCAAAACTATGAAATTACACATATGGTATAATGTAGTAACCAAAAAAGTGTTAAACAAATCAAAATATATTTTATATTTGAGTTTCTTCAAATAGCCACCCTTTGCCTTGACGACAGCTTTGAACACTCTTGGCATTCTCTCAACCAGCTTCACCTGGAATGCTTTTCCAACAGTCTTCAAGGAGTTCCCACATAAGCTGAGCACTTGTTGGCTTCACTCTGTGGTCCGACTCATCCCAAACCATCTCAATTGGGTTGAGGTTGGGGGATTGTGGAGGCCAGGTCATCTGATGCAGCACTCCATCACTCTCCTTCTTGGTAAAATAGCCCTTACACAGCCTGGAGGTGTGTTGGGTCATTGTCCTGTTGAAAAACAAATGATAGTCCCACTAAGCGCAAACCAGATGGGATAGTGTATCGCTGCAGAATGCTGTGGTAGCCATGCTGGTTAAGTGTGCCTTGAATTCTAAATAAATCACTGACAGTGTCACCAGCAAAGTACCCTCAACCATAACACCACCTGCGGAGATCATCCGTTCACCCACACCGCGTCTCACAAAGACACGGCGGTGGGAACCAAACATTTCCAATTTAGACTCCAGACGAAAGGACACATTTCCACTGGTCTAATTTCCATTGCTCATGTTTCTTGGCCCAAGCAGGTCTCTTCCTCCTATTGGTGTCCTTTAGTAGTGGTTTCTTTGCAGCAATTCAACCATGAAGTCCTGATTCACACAGTCTCCTCTGAACAGTTGATGTTGAGATGTGTCTGTTACTTGAACTCAGTGAAGCATTTATTTGGGCTGCAATTTCTGAGGCTGGTAACTCTAATGAACTTATCCTCTGCAGCAGAGGTAACTCTGGGTCTTCCATTCCTGTGGTGGTCCTCATGAGAGCCAGTTTCATCATAGCGCTTGATGGTTTTTGCGACTGTACTTGAAGAAAATTTCAAAGTTCTTGAAAAGTTCGACATTGACTGACCTTCATATCTTAAAGTAATGATGGACTGTTATTTTTCTTTGCTTATTTGAGCTCTTCTTACCATAATATGGACTTGGTCTTTTACCAAATATTCAAAATCTGCAAATGTATTTTGGATTTATAGCAGAATATTCATAGTCGTAAATCGACTTGTAATAATTCTGAAAATAAATTATGCTTTCAAATCTTATTGAACGCATTCAAATGTAAAATTACAAGTGTGTGATCGTTGTTACATTTTTACATATGCAATCTCAATGTGCGACCACGAAATTCTAAATACAACCTCATGTAGTTCTGTCATCATTATAATCCCACATTGGTTTACCAAACTGTAAAATTATGAGAAAGTAAGAGCAGTCGGTTTAAGTAATAGTAAAATGTATATTAACAATTGAGAAGACAATCATATCAAAAGTAATGTGAGCATTGCAATGTGAAAATAAATAACTTTATGTATTTGTGTATTGCAATGTGAAACATGTATTTCTAGATTAAACACTGATTAAGTTGAATGAAAATGTGACTATGATTGTGTATTTTGAGTATTATACTAAGCGTTGTGAAAATGTACCACATACTTGTGGGAATTGCACCAAAGCAATTGAAAAACACTGTAAATCAATGTCCTCATGGTATTTTACAGTAAACTTATATTTTGGACCAATGTTTGTGTGGTGAATGATGTCTAAGAAACAAAATAAATTCAAAATAAAAGGTTTTGAATATAAGACTGTGTTACAAGTGTTAACAGTTTGGCGTTAGTGGTCGTACTAAGAGTTTAGAAAATTCACCACAGACTTGTGAAAATAGCATCAATGTGATTGAAATTAATCTAGAAATAAACTGCCATTCTCTTACCAACTGAGCCACACAAGACCAATATGATACATATGACATGTGGGTTTGATTAATATACAATACATGAACAATACAATCGATGAGAATATACAGTGTATTCGGAAAGTATTCAGACCCCTTGACTTTTTTCACATTTTGTTACGTTACAGCCTTATTCTAAAATGGATTAAATTGTTTTTTCCCCTCATCAATATACACACAATACCCCATAATGACAAAGAAAACACAGGTTTTTAGAAATGTTTGCAAATGTATTACAAATAAAAACAGAAATATGACATTTACATAAGTATTCAGACCCTTTACTCAGTACTTAGTTGAAGCACCTTTGGCTGCGAATACAGCCTTGAGTCTTCTTGTGTATGACGCTACAAGCTTGGCACACCTGTATTTGGGGAGTTTCTCCCATTCTTCTCTGCAGATCCTCTCAAGCTCTGTCAGGTTGGATTGGGAGCGTCTCTGCACAGATATTTTCAGGTCTCTCCAGAGATGTTCGATCGGGTTCAAGTCCGGGCTCTGGTTGGGCCACTTAAGGACATTCAGAGACTTGTCCTGAAGTCACTCCTGCGTTGTCTTTGCTGTGTGCTTAGGGTCGTTGTCCTGTTGGAAGGTGAACTTTCGCTCTGGAGCTGGTTTTCATCAAGCATCTCTGTACTTTGCTCCATTCATCTTTCCCTCGATCCTGACTAGTCTCCCAGTCCCTGCCACTGAAAAACATCCCCACAGCATGATGCTGCCACCACCATGCTTCACCGTAGGGATGGTGCCGCTTGGCATTCAGGCCAAAGAGTTCAATCTTGGTTTCATCAGACCAGAGAACCTTGTTTCTCATGGTCTGAGAGTCCTTTAGGTGCCTTTTGGCAAACTCCAAGCGGGCGGTCATGTGCCTTTTACTGATGAGTGGCTTCCGTCTCGCCACACTACCATAAAGGCCTGATTGGTGGAGTGCTGCAGAGATGGTTGTCCTTCTGGAAGGTTCTCCCATCTCCACAGAGGAACTCTGGAGCTCTGTCAGAGTGACCATTAGTTCCTTGGTCACCTCCCTGACCAAGGCCCTTCTCCCTCGATTGCTCAGTTTGGCCGGGCGGCCAGCTCTAGGAAGAGTCTTGGTGGTTCCAAACTTCTTCCATTTTAGAATTACGGAGACCACTGTGTTCTTGGTTACCTTCAATGCTGCAGAAATTATTTGGTACCCTTCCCCAGATCTGTTCCTCGAAACAATCCTTGTCTCTGAGCTCTACGGACAATTCCTTCGACCTCATAGCTTGGTATTGTCTCTGACATGCACTGTCAACTGTGTGTCCTTATATAGACTGGTGTGTGCCTATCCAAATCATGTCCAATAAATTGAATTTACCACAGGTGGACTCCAATCAAGTGGTAGAAACATCTCAAGGAATGATGATCAATGGAAACAGGATGCACCTGAGCTCAAATTCGATTCTCAAAGCAAAGGGTCTGAATACTTATGTAAATAAGTTATGTCTGTTTTTTATTTAAAATACATTTGCAAGAATTTCTAAAAACCTGTTTTTACTTTGTCATTATGCGGTTTTTGTGTAGATTGATGAGGATTTTTTTTATTTAATCAATTTAAGAATAAGGCTGTAATGTAACAAAATGTGGAAAAGGGCATTACAACCTGTAATTTAAATTGATTTTAATTTGGAGTTCATGTAATGGACATACACAAAATAGTCCAAATTGGTGAAGTGAAATGAAAAAAACGACTTGTTTCAAAAGATAAATATCGGAAAAGTGGTGTGTGCATATTTATTTACCCCCTTTGCTATGAAGCCCCTAAATAAGATCTGGTGCAACCAATTACCTTCAGAAGTCACATAATTAGTTAAATAAAGTCCACCTGTGTGTAATCTAAGTGTCACATGATCTGTCACATGATCTCAGTATATATACACCTGCTCTGAAAGGCCCCAGAGTCTGCAACACCACTAAGCAAGGGGCACTACCAAGCAAGCGGCACCATGAAGACCAAGAAGCTCTCCAAACAGGTCACGGACAAAGTTGTGGAGAAGTACAGATCAGGGTTGGGTTATAAAAAAATATCCGAAACTCTGAACATCCTACGGAGCACCATTAAATCCATTATAAAAAAAATGGAAAGAATATGGCACCACAACAAACCTGCCAAGAGAGGGCCGCCCACCAAAACTCACGGACCAGGCAAGGAGGGCATTAATCAGAGAGGCAACAAAGAGACCAAAGATAACCCTGAAGGAGATGCAAAGCTCCACAGCGGAGATTGAAGTATCTGTCCATAGGACCACTTTAAGCCGTACACTCCACAGAGCTGGGCTTTACGGAAGAGTGGGCAGAAAAAAGCCATTGCTTAAAGAAAAAAATGAGCAAACACGTTTGGTGTTCCCCAAAAGCCAAGTGGGAGACTCCCCAAACATATGGAAGATGGTACTCTGGTCAGATGAGACTAAAATTGAGCTTTTTGGGCATCAAAGAAAACGCTATGTCTGGCGCAAACCCAACACCTCTCATCACCCCGAGAACACCATCCACACAGTGAAGCATGGTGGTGGTCCTCTGTAGCTCAGCTGGTAGAGCATGGCGCTTGTAACGCCAAGGTAGTGGGTTCGATCCCCGGGACCACCCATACACAAAAAAAAAAAATGTATGCACGCATGACTGTAAGTCGCTTTGGATAAAAGCGTCTGCTAAATGGCATATTATTATTTATTATTTATGTTTTTCATCAGCAGGGACTGGGAAACTGGTCAGAATTGAAGGAATGGTGGATGGCGCTAAATACAGGGAAATTCTTCAGGGAAACCTGTTTCAGTCTTCCAGAGATTTGAGACTGGGACGGAGGTTCACCTTCCAGCAGGACAATGACCCTAAGCATACTGCTAAAGCAACACTCGAGTGGTTTAAGGGCAAACATTTAAATGTCTTGGAATGGCCTAGTCAATGCCCAGACCTCAATCCAATGAGAATCTGTGGTATGACTTAAAGATTGCTGTACACCAGCGGAACCCATCCAACTTGAATTAGCTGGAACAGTTTTGCCTGGGCAAGAATCCCATGAGTCAAGCTTAAATAGAAATTTCCCAAGAGACTTGCAGCTGTCATTGCTGCAAAAGGTGGCTCTACAAAGTATTGACTTTGGGGGGGTGAATAGTTATGCACACTCAGATTTTCAGTTTTTTTTGGCTTATTTCTTGTTTGTTTCACCCCAAAAAATATTTTGCATCTTCAAAGTGGTAGGCATGTTGTGTAAATGAAATTATACAACCCCCCCAAAAATCAATTTTAATTCCAGGTTGTATGGCAACAAAATAGGACAAATGCCAAGGGGTTGTATACTTTTCAGGAAACTAGGCATATGTCGCAGGTCACTACTTCACAGGAGAGGAATTGAACCTAAACGTAAATTTTTTATCAAAATCATTTTTGGGGCAGAAATGCCTTCTGGAACATGTGAACTTTCATGTGCCTTAATAACAAACGTGTATGCCATCTATCAATACGAATACAATTGTTAAATTACGAGCCTAGTTGGTTTAGTCACAGAAAAATAAAGGAAATTTCCCGCTAGCCATGATTCGCTGAGATAATGGATGGGTTAGACATGCCAAGAGATGAGTTAGGATTGGTCTGCCTTGTAGCATGCTTCTGTCTATAATATGAGCTGTTCAGTATGTGTAGTGCCGCAGATATTTTAAAAATATATAATGAAGAACTGCAAAAGTGTTGCTGCTGCTCTCCACTTTCTGGAGGACAATCATGCCATGCTGACTCTCTCTGACTCTGAAAATGAATCAGACAATTAGGAAATCCCTGATTTAGGTTAAACAAGTGTCATTGAACCAGACATTATAAAGACTTCTGAAACCGTAATCAACAGTGTTGTTGTCACGGAAGAGGTTGACCGAGTTTTGAAATCAGTGGAATGCCCAATGGAAGAAGAGTATGATAGCTAAGGAGCCCCGACTTTCCAACCTGAAGATCACTGACGTCATGATTTGACCCGTATTCACAGTTGTCTTGAAAACACCATTAGGTTAATTGTTTAGCTAGCTAGCTAGGTAGCTACATGTCTAAACAAAAGACTCCACTTTGCCAGATGATTACATGACCCATCAAGTTAGCCAGGTGTGTCTGGGGGTGTTTACGGTCATCTATTGTATTTCATGAACATGTGTACATGTCTAGACAATAGTGACCCATCCACTTAGCTAGATGAGGCTGGGGGGTGGTTATAGCATTTCTTTCACATGACCCATCAATTTAGACAAGTGTGTCTGGGTAAGCGTCATCTAATAATGATAACATATTTATACAATCATTATCTGGACACTTTCTATTTTTGATGTTGCTACTATGCAAATATGCAAGTACACTGTACCATTTACACCTTCTGTATCCTGTGCATGTGACAAATACTCTTAGATTTTCTTTGATATACTGTAGTATGTGTTTACAAGAGACGGTAATGTGAAGAACAACATGACCTGAACCAAAGTCAGATTAGGATATAGGCCAAGGACTAGATAACGTGTATTTTTAATACTACTTTCACCACTTTTAGTCTTAACATCTTTGGTTGTTTACTACGCTACCTTACTCTGTTTAGCACATGGACTCACATGAGACTCCTTAAGAGATGGGTGGGGCTAAGGGTTAAAAGGGTTTGAACGATGCTGAATCTCTGCTGAACAACCAAATCTCATTTTTTTTTATTTAAATGGCATGTTAGAGAAGGGTCCAGACACTTTTTTGGTAATTTTACATGTTTTTGAAAAACTTACCCCAAACATCAAATCACTTCCTCATCCACATTGTGTAGTATGGGGGCCCCAAAAAAACATGGACAAAGGCTCCAAGAACACCCAAATACGTCCTTGCCCTCCGTCTCATTCATCCAAGGCAGGCCTCTCCAGAGGAACACTGAGGGGGGAGAGAGGGATTGATGGGAAGGAGAGAAAATTGATATGGTCTTATCAGTAAGGTATACCAGTATAAATACAGGTATTCTGGTTGGAAATGGGGTGCTTGTCTAGGCAAATAATGTATTACTAAACCTTCTAAAAACACATTGAGGCGCCATTGAGACATTGAGGAGCTGAGGGGAGGATACTCATTTGTACATGGAGAGGAAGCCATAGGTGGAGTTGACGCCATATGTCTCCTTGTTGAACATCTCACTGGCATCCCAGCCATTAGACTAACAGAGAGAGATACAAGGGAATGGTGGTTAGTGTGTGTGTCACAGTGTGTGTCCGTCACCAGAATGGTATACCACAAAGCAAGCTAGATCTACTCAGGTTTTTTTTAAAGCTAGCCAGCTTCAGTTAGCTTCACATTCCAGGTCAGGCTTCATCCATACTACGCCCGCCTCCCTACCGCTAATTCTAGCAGGCTTGTAACTGCGTGTGCATGTTGCACATGGCTGGTTGAACGCAAAACTTTTATAGGCTTTTAGAAGTGCCGTCTTTATCATATTAATTATCGTTAATGCCATCTTTGGTGAGCACCTTTTTCCCGCTCCTTGTGGAACAGCTTGTGTGAGCCACTTTCATGGTACCGGTTATCCCGAGGTGAACTCAGAGATTACCAAAGTTACCTCGCTAACTCCTCAAACATGATTCATAGTATAGGGCTCAGGACGAAGCCCTCTCTGTTGCCGTCTCCGCTGTCCCCCCGCTACAGCACTGTGCCCCCAGTTCACCCCCAACAAGCGGATCACTGTGGCTGGGAATGCATCCACCCACACACACACACACACACACACACACACACACACACACACACACACACAGAGGAGACATAACACTAACATTATCTACAAACAATTAACAAACCAATCAGTAATTAGGAATTGATGAGTCATCATAATGAGCTGGTAAGTGAGTACTGTAAGACCTTTGCAGACTGTACAATTTTAGCCGACTGATGCCACGATTTTGCCATCCCAGACAAAATGTTCAAGTCGTGGGCTTAGGTCGTAAACGATTGTCGGACATCTTGGCTCTTCACTGTGATAGGGTCTAGGTCTGCCGATTTAAGATTGTTTTGCCTTCATTGTGTAGTGTGGCTGGTGTTACGAGCCGATCCCGGTGACTGACCAATAGGAACACGGCCGGCATCTAGTATGCCGTGAAGCTTTCGTCCATGTATACGGGTAAGATAGCTACATTTTCAGATATTATACGTTTCTAATTTTGTCAGAAAGACATTTTCATTTACATTACATTTTAGTCATTTAGCAGACGCTCTTATCCAGAGCGACTTACAGTTAGTGAATACATGTTTATTTTCATATCGAACCCACAACCCTGGCGTTGCAAACACCATGCTCTATCAACTGAGCTACATCCCTGCCGGCCATTCCCTCCCCTACCCTGGACGAATTGTGCGCCGCCCATGAGTCTCCCGGTCGCGGCCGGCTGCGACAGAACCTGGATTCGAACCAGGATCTAGTGGCACAGTTAGCACTGCGATGCAGTGCCTTAGACCACTGCGCCACTCAGGAGTTCAAGTTAATTTCAAGTTAAAGCGTACTGTTAGCTAGATAACGAGCATTAGCTTGCTGGCTCGCTAGCTAACATTACGTGCATGATCTATGTAGTAATATTACTCGTATCAGAAACCATTTGCATTGCTAGTTATAGCCTAATGTTAGCTAGCTAGCTAATATTGAATTTAGTTGGTTAGCCTTAGCTACCTGCAGATTCATACTACAGCTATGACAATCAGTTTGTATTGGTAGTAGTATGGGTTGGGATTATGGTTGATTGTTTAGCTAGCTAGCTACATGTCTAAACAAAAGACTCCACTTCGCCAGATGATTACATGACCCATCGAGTTAGCCAGGTGTGTCTCGGGGTGATTATGGCCATCTATTGTATTTAATGAACATGTGGCTGGAGGGTGGTTATAGCATTTCTTCACATGACCCATCAATTTATACAAGTGTGTCTGGGTAAGCGTCATCTAATAATAATACAATATTTATAACATATTTTATCTGGACACTTTCTGTTTTTGAATATGCAAATATGCAAGTAAACATTTCACTTTACCATGTACACCTTCTGTATCCTGTGCATGTGACAAATAAACTTTGATTTTATTTGAAATAGTGTGTGTTTACCAGAGACGGTAATGTGAAGAACAACATGACCTGCACCAAAATCAGATTAGGATATAGGCCAAGGACTAGATAAAGTGTATTTTTACCTGAAGTTGTTCCTTATCGTATTTAGTTGTTTACTACACAGTGGAGGCTCCTCAGAGGAGGAAGGGGAGGACCATCCTCTTAGTGAATTTCATAAAAATAATAATGGGAAAACATTGAAAAACTACACTAAATATATTCACATCACCAAATAATTGATTAAAACACACTGTTTTGCAATGAAGGTCTACAGTAGCCTCAACAGCACTCTGTAGGGTAGCATCATGGTGTAGCCGGAGAACAGCGAGCTTCCGTCGTCCTCTTGGTACATTGACTTCAATACAAAACCTAGGAG
Organism: Coregonus clupeaformis; assembly: GCF_020615455.1. Taxonomy (NCBI): domain Eukaryota; kingdom Metazoa; phylum Chordata; class Actinopteri; order Salmoniformes; family Salmonidae; genus Coregonus; species Coregonus clupeaformis. Next base: position 56,350,489 of record NC_059200.1, on the reverse strand, counting down.
GCTCTTGGTTCTCACCCCCTTCCATAGACTTACACAGTAATTATGACAACTTCTGGAGGACGTCCTCCAACCTATCAGTGCTCTTGCAGCATGAACTGACAAGTGTTGTTTTTTATTATTACTTCCGAATTTCACCAAAAAATCGGTACTGTGTTCGGGCTAAATTATAATGATTGTTCTTTCCTAAATTATAAAAAAGCACCTGTGTCTTGCCTTGGAATATGTCAAGGTATTCAAACACATAGTTTTAGCTCAAGTTCAAGGCCACTCTTCCATTCCCCTACCTTTGCACACGGTCAGGGTACACACACACTATTCATTCTCAGTGGCAGTGGGGGGGATCTCTTCAAAGCTGTGTGTCTTGAGAGTATCATAGAGAGGGGAAGAGAAAATGAGGGAGAAAGAAAAATAAAAGAGAAAGAGAGAGGAAGGGAGAGGGAGACAGAGAGAGAAAGAGGGAGAGAGAGGGAGTTGAGAGAGAGAGATTGGTATGTCCCCTTAGATCCCCTTAATCTCTCTAGCCCAGCAGACAGGCGAGATCTGAGTACCACCCCTGCTGTAGGGCCTGTGTGTGTGTGAGAGAGAAAAAGAGAAACATGCCGCCAAGTTAAAGGGAAATGTAAAAAAATAAATCTACTTCATATTCATCATCTCCAGCACCACCCCAACATCATCATACATTGCATTCGGAAAATATTCAGACCCCTTCCCTGTTTCCACATTTTGTTACATTTCAGCCTTATTCTAAAATTGATTAAATAAAAATAAATCCTCATCAATCTACACATAATACCCCATAATGACAAAGCGAAAAGAGGTTTTCTGAACTTTATGCTAATATATTGAAAATAAAAACAGAAATGCCTTATTTACATAAGTATTCAGACCCTTTGCTATGAGACTCGAAATTGAGCTCAGGTGCGTCCTGTTTCAATTGATCATCCTTGAGATGTTTCTTCAACTTGATTGTAGAATTAAATTGATTGGACATGATTTGGAAAGGCACACACCTGTCTATATAAGGTCCCACAGTTGACAGTGCATGTCAGAGCAAAAACCAAGCCATGAGGTCGAAGGAATTGTCCGTAGAGCTCCGAGACAGAATTGTGTCGAGGCACAGATCTGGGGAAGAGTACCAAAAATTGTCTGCAGCATTAAAGGTCCCCAAGAACACAGTGGCCTCCATCATTCTTAAATGGAAGAAGTTTGGGACCACCAAGACACTTCCTAGAGCTGGCTGCCTGGCCAAACTGAGCAATCGGGGGAGAAGGGCCTTGGTCAGGGAGGTGACCAAGAACCTGATGGTCACTCTGACCGAACTCCAGATTACCTAGGTGGAGATGGGAGAATCTTCCAGATGGACAACCATCTCTGTGGCCACTCCTCAGTAAAAGGCACAGGACAGCCGCTTGGAGTTTGCCAAAGGGCACCTAAAGGACTCTCAGACAATGAAAAACATGAAAAACAAGATTCTTTGGTCTGATGAAACCAAGATTGAAATCTTTGGCCTGAATGTCAAGCGGTGAGGCATGGTGGTGGCAGCATCATGCTGTGGGAATGTTTTTCAGCGGCAGGTACTGGGAGACTAGTCAGGATGGAGGGAAAGATGAACGGAGCTAAGTACAGAGAGATCCTTGATGAAAACCTGCTCCAGAGCACTCAGAACCTCAGACTAGGGCGAAGTTTCACCTTCCAACAGGACAACAACTCTAATCACACAGCCAAGACAATGCATGAGTGGCTTCAGGACAAACCTGAATGTCCTTGAGTGGCCCAGCCAGAGCCCGGACTTAAACCCGATCGAACACATCTGGAAAGACCTGTAAATAACTGTGCAGCGACACACCCCATTCAACCTTACAGACTTGAGTGGATCTGCAGAGAAGATTGGGAGAAACTCCCCAAATACAGGTGTGCCAAGCTTGTAGCGTCATATCCAAGAAGACTCAAGGCTGTAATCGCTGCCAAAGGTGCTTCAACAAAGTACTGAGTAAAGGGTCTGAATACTTATGTAAATGTCATATTTCCGTTTTTTATTTTAAATACATTTGCAAACATTTCTAAAAACCTGTGTTTTTATTTATTTTTTATTTTTATTTCACCTTTATTTAACCAGGTAAACCAGTTGAGAACAAGTTCTCATTTACAACTGCGACCTGGCCAAGATAAAGCAAAGCAGTGCGATAAAAACAACAACACAGAATTACATATGGGGTAAAACAAAACAAAGTCAAAAATACAACAGAAATACATATAATATACAGTGTGTGCAAATGTATCAAGTTATGGAGGTAAGGCAATAAAATAGGCTATAGTGCAAAATAATTACAATTAGTATTAACACTGGAATGATAGATGTGCAAGAGATGATGTGCAAATAGAGATACTGGGGTACAAATGAGCAAAATAAATAACAATATAGGGATGAGGTAGTTGGGCGGGCTAATTTCAGATGGGCTGTGTACAGGTGCAGTGATCGGTAAGGTGCTCTGACAACTGATGCTTAAAGTTAGTGAGGGAGATAATTGTCTCCAGCTTCAGAGATTTTTGCAATTTGTTCCAGTCATTGGCAGCAGAGAACTGGAAGGAATTGCGGCCAAAGGAGGTGTTGGCTTTGGGGATGACCAGTGAGATATACTCGCTGGAGCGCAGACTACGGGTGGGTGTTGCTATGGTGACCAATGAGCTAAGATAAGGCGGGGATTTGCCTAGCAGTGATTTATAGATGGCCTGGAGCCAGTGGGTTTGGCGACGAATATGTAGTGAGGACCAGCCAACAAGAGTGTACAGGTCACAGTTGTGGGTATTATATGGGGCTTTGGAGACAAAACGGATGGCACTGTGATAGACTACATCCAATTTGCTGAGTAGAGTGTTGGAGGCTATTTTGTAAATGACATCGCCGAAGTCAAGGATCGGTAGGATAGTCAGTTTTACGAGGGCATGTTTGGCAGCATCAGTGAAGGAGGCTTTGTTGCGAAATAGGAAACCGATTCTAGATTTAACTTTGGATTGGAGATTCTTAATGTGAGTCTGGAAGGAGAGTTTACAGTCTAACCAGACACCTAGATATTTGTAGTTGTCCACATACTCTAGGTCAGACCCGTCGAGAGTAGTGATTCTAGTCGGGTGGGCGGGTGCAAGCAGCGTTCGGTTGAAGAGCATGCATTTAGTTTTACTAGTGTTTAAGAGCAGTTGGAGGCTACTGAAGGAGTGTTGTATGGAATTGAAGCTCGTTTGGAGGTTTGTTAACACAGTGTCCAATGAAGGGCCAGGTGTATACAAAATGGTGTCGTCTGCGTAGAGGTGGATCTGAGAGTCACCAGCAGCAAGAGCGACGTCATTGATATACACAGAGAAAAGAGTCGGCCCAATAATTGAACCCTGTGGCACCCCCATAGAGACTGCCATAGGTCCAGACAACAGGCCCTCCGATTTGACACATTGAACTCTATCTGAGAAGTAGTTGGTGAACCATGCGAGGCAGTCATTTGAGAAACCAAGGCTTTGTCATTATGTTTGCTTTGTCATTATGGGGTATCGTGTGTAGATTGATGAGAAAAACAAACAATTTAATCAATTTTTAAATAAGGCTGTAACGTAAAAAATTGTGGAAAAGTCAAGGGGTCTGAAAACTTTCTGAATAATAATAATAATAATAATAATATGCCATTTAGCAGACGCTTTTATCCAAAGCGACTTACAGTCGTGCGTGCATAAATTTTTGTGTATGGGTGGTCCCGGGGATCGAACCCACTACCTTGGCGTTACAAGCGCCGTGCTCTACCAGCTGAGCTACAGAGGAATGCACTGTATGTGAAAATAGTGTGTTTCTATGTTTTGTAGACATAAAGATAGAAGAAGATAAGTGTTTTCAATGACATCATCAACCAATTAGTAGACAATTAGTGGGCAATTAGTAGGAAATGCCTGCTCATAATTGGTTAAAATGACATGATGCACACCAATGATGTCATTGGAAAAACTGATCTTCCTCTATCTTTTTTTTCCACAAAACATGGAAACGTGCCATTTTTACATACACTATATACAAACGTATGTGGACACTCCTTCAAATTAGTGGATTCGGCTATTTCAGCCACACCCATTGCTGACAGGTGTATAAAATTGAGCACACAGCCATGCAATCTCCATAGACAGATATTGACAGTATAATTGCCTTACTGAAGAGCTCAGTGACTTTCAACAAGGCACAGTTTGGATGCCAAATTTTTTGATATTTTAGTAACTTACCACAAGCTCTTATCCAGAGCGACTGCATACATTTTCAATCTGGTCCCCTGTGGGAATTGAACACACAACCCTGGCATCGCAAGCACCATGCTCTACCAACTGAGCCACACAGGACCACCTGGCCAACAAGTCAGTTCGTCAAATTTCTGCCCTGCTAGAGCTGCCCCGGTCAACTGTAAGTCCTGTTATTGTGAAGTGGAAATGTCTAGGAGCAACAATGGCTCAGCCACATAGTGGTAGGCCACACAAGCTCACAGAACAGGACCGTCGAGTGCTGAAGCGCGTAGCGCGTAAAAATAGTTTGTCCTCAGTTGCAACACTCACTACCAAGTTCCATATATCCTCTGGAAGCAAGAACTGTTCGTCGGGAACTTCATGAAATGGGTTTCCATGACCGAGAAGCCGCACCTAAGCCTAAGTTCACCATGCGCAATGCCAAGCGTCGGCTGGAGTGGTGTAAAGCTTGCTGCCATTGGACTCTGGAGCAGTGGAAACGTGTTTTCTGGAGTGATGAATGACCCTTCACCATCTGGCAGTCCGACGGACGAATCTGGGTCTGGCGGATGCTAGGAGAACGCTACCTGCCCCAATGGAGGAGGAATAAAGGTCTGGGGCTGTTTATCATGGTTGGGGCTAGGCCCTTTGTTCCAGTGAAGGGAAATCTTAACACTACAGCATACAATGACATTCCAGATGATTCTGTGCTTCCAACTTTGTGGCAACTGTTTTGGGAAGGCCCTTTCCTGTTTCAGCATGACAATGCCCCCGTGCACAATGCGAGGTCCATACAGAAATGGTGTGTCGAGGTCGGTGTGGAAGAACTTGTCTGGCCTGCACAGAGCCCTGACCTCAACCCCATCGAACACCTTTGGGATGAATTGGAACGCCAACTGCTAGCACAACCTCACTTATGCTCTTGTTGCTGAATGGATGGAAGTCCCCGCAGCAATGTTCCAACATGTAGTGGAAAGCCTTCCCAGAAGAGTGGAGCCTCTAATAGCAGCAAAGGGGAACCAACTCTATATTAATGCCCATGATTTTGGAATGAGATGTTCGACGAGCAGGTGTCTACATACTTTTGGTCAAGTAGTGAATGTTGATGTTGCACTGTTGCTGAAGAAGATAAATATGAATTTCCAAAAAGGTGAAATTTCCCTTTAACTGACGTTGGTCGTGATTGATTTGAGTTATTGTTGCAGTGGCGATAATAATAATGATAAAACCGCAGTGATTAAGAGCCCAGGGAGGATTCCGGAACCCCAGAGCACATAATTTAGCAACATCCTCCGAACCTTGACATGTGTAACATATCCAGTTAAAGACAAGCTACTTATAGTTGTTTAGCTCAAGGGAACAACACGCACAACAAATGTGTCTGCCTGGAGGTCTTTCTGTGTGCTGCCTGGTAGAGAGTGTATCACTGCAGTGCAGCTAACGACCATTCCACATCCAGCTTCTCTGGCCAATCCTGCCTGGTTTTCTGTCTGCACAGAAATATACATTTGTGTAATTTTTCAATCTCTCCCTCTCACCCTGTCTCTCTCTCATGTCCCCGTCTCTCCCACCTCTGGGTTATTTATCTCTCTCTCTCCTCTCTCCTCTCTCTGGCCCCCTCACTTAGATGGTCTCTCGTTTTCCAATTTTCTCTCTTTTCTTTTTTCTTTTTTTTTTCTCCTCCTTCTTTCGTCCAGTTTAACTCAACTGACACTCCAAAAACAGCCTCCTTTCTTCCTCCTCCCCAGTCTCCCCTCGGTCTGCCCCTCCGTCTCCCCCCACCATGTTTTGCTATACCCTCCCTCCCTCCTACACCCCTCCTTCACTCCCTCCCTCCCCACAGCTATTTAAAACTTCAGAGCCACTCTCTTTCTCTCATCACTGTACCTTTCTATAAATTCCTCCTTTCTTCCCCTCCTGTTTCTCTATACTTCCATACATTATTCCTCCTATTTCCTCCTCCTCCTCCTCCTCATCCTCCTTGTCTCCACTCTCTGTCCAACCATACATGATGCCAGCCCCTGCCAGTGAATTGCCCAGTGAAGTGCCAGGGCTAAGAGAAAACATCATATAAAACACTGACGACGTGAGCTATGTTTCTCTTGCAGGTAGATGCTCTTAAACACAATAAACACCTGTACAAAAAGAGAGAGTCAACTGATGAATAGATGTAAATAGCTTTCGTAATTTTGCAAGGGTAAACACACATGCACACACACACACACACGCCCACCCATACCGCCCAGTCACCTGCACCAGCAACAGCCAAAAATCCTCCTGCTGAGGGACTAAGTTAAGTCTTCTGGGTAACCATGGCAACCCTGACTACCGGTTATTGACTAGTTATTATGCAATAACGGTCACCTAGTTTCCCTCCTGCCTGGATAGAGACTATAATGACTGTCTAATGGCTTCACCAGGGGAGGGTGTGGTCAGGCTGGCATTCACTGGGGTTGCGTCCCAAATGGCACCCTATTCTCTATTTAGTGCACTACTTTTGACCAGGGCCCATAGGGCTCTAGTCAAAATAAGTGCACTATATATTGAATAAAGTACCATTTGGGACGCAGAACGTATCCTCGTCTTCCCCTCCCTGGTGCTGGTCTGGTGAAGCAGGGCTGTGTTTTTTCCCAAGTCTCCTGCTCTGCGGTCTATCCATCCGACCCAGGGCTCTTTGGCCGGGATCCACGTGGCACAAAAGGGCCACGGCATTCCTGATGTCTGCAGCTAATCTGTGGTGTCAGCTCGCGTTAACACTGCACTGCCAAATCTGAGGGCGCACAGGGCTGTGGAATATTAAAACCCCACTGGCAGAATTCCTCCAGAGCACAGAGGGAGGAGGGTAGGGCACGAGCCGGGGAAGGGAGAGAGGCTTGTGGTCAGCTAAGGTTGAATGCCGGGTGGCGGGCAGGCCGGGTCTACTGTTACAGACAGGAGGAGGGGCGAAGGTGAGGAGAGAGGGAGGAGGTGCGTGGTGGGGCTAGGCGAGGTGAGGAAAGAAGGAGGAGAAGTGATGGAGAGAGGGGGGGCGAAGTCAGGGGGAGGGAGGGAACGCACTTCAGAGACTTCTTCCTTGTCATGACTCACTGGCACGAGACTAAGACTAAATTAACATTACGTTTTTGGTTTGTTTCCTTCAGTTGATCACCTGGATTCACTGGATTCCACTTCCCAAACATTTTCTGCATGCTACCCCAAAACTACCTCTGTCCCAGTCACAAGTTATACATCCTGATTAATTTTAAAGGTGCTACCTGCTAGTTCCTGATAGTATCCAGTTCTCTCCTTCTTCTCTCCTCGTTTACACATGGCAGGTAGTGTGACAGACAGAGTGAATGACTGATTCTCAGGGTGGTGTCAGCAATGTTACTGCCATGCGGTTTAGAGCCTCAGCAAGTGCTCCCGGCCGTCTGTGCACCTGTGACAACATGTGGGCTCTGGTCAAAAGTAGTGCACTATGTAAGAAAGGGGTTCTCAAAGTGTGGTCGATGGAGGTACTGCAGGGGGTCTGCGGCCAGATCTCAATATGTACTGTATACAGTGGCTTGCGAAAGTATTCACCCCCCTTGGCATTTTTCCTATTTTGTTGCCTTACGACCTGGAATTCAAAGGGATTTTTATTTGGATGTCATGTAATGGACATACACAAAATAGTCCAAATTAGTGAAGTGAAATGAAAAAACTAAATAACGGAAAAGTGGTTTGTGCATATGTATTCACCCCCTTTGCTATGAAGCCCCTAAATAAGATCTAGTGCAACCAATTACCTTCAGAAGTCACATAATTAGTTAAATAAAGTCCACCTGTGTGCAATCTAAGTGTCACATGATCTCAGTATATATACACCTGTTCTGAAAGGCCCCAGAGTCTGCAATACCACTAAGCAAGCGGCACCACCAAGGTAGCGTTCTCCTGGCATCCGTCAAACCCAGATTTGTCCGTCGGACTGCCAGATGGTGAAGCGTGATTCGTCATTCCAGAGAACACGTTTCACTACTCCAGAGTCCAATTGCAGCAAACTTTACATCACTCCAGCCAACGCTTGGCATTGCGCATGTTGATTTTAGGCTTGTGTGTGGCTGCTCGGCCATGGAAACCCATTTCATGAAGCTCCCGACAAACAGTTATTGTGCTGACGTTGCGTCCAGATGCAGTTTGGAACTTGGTAGTGAGTGTTGCAACCGAGGACAGACGGTTTTTAAGCGCTACGTGCTTCAGCACTCGGTGGTCCCATTCTGTTAGCTTGATACGTTCACACAGCACACACAAGCTGTCCTGAGCAAAAAGAAGAACCCATCAATATACTCGTTGAGTGTATTTATTTTAGGGAAAGTGATTTACAAAAGTAGACCTTCAATAGTGAAAATACTAGTACTTCTCACCACCTTCAAGGAAAGCAGCAGCACCGACCGAGCCAGTTCTCAGCAAATGTTTGTGTTCCAGTTCAACATTTACCTGCTCTGTTGCAGTCTACCACTTAAAACCATTGACCATTAGGTCAGAAAATGTGTGCTATTTATTTTTTTGCAATATGATTGGTCTTTCATTCAAGTACCACTACGCTCCTGCGAGTGACAACTTATCGAGCACTCGAGCAGTAGAGAAGTTGATACGTTCACACAAGGCGATGGCACCGACGAGGATGGCGGCCTCGCGACTATCTCTTAGGAAACGTTGCAGTATTTTGTTGTTCCAGGAAAACCTCCACATAATGTTTAAATGAGTGGAATGGGATGATGTCTTACCTGAAATGTCTTTTTACATTACCAAGTTCATTAATGGGGTAAACCGTGTATTAGGCTGTTTGAGAAAAGGTTTGAATCCTAATCAACCCATCTAATGTGAGTACATCTGTTGTACCTTACTGTGAAATGCTTACTTTCAAGCCCTTAACCAACTATGCATTTCAAAAAATAGAGTTTACTAAATACAATAAAGTAAAAAAAATAAAAATAAATAAACTGACAATAACGAGGCTATATACAGGGGGTACCGGTACCAAGTCAATGGTACCAAGTCAACAGGTTAGTTGAGGTAATTTGTACATGTAGGTAGGGGTAAAGTGACTATGTAAATAGTCCGGGTGGCCATTTGATTAATTGTTCAGCAGTCTTATGGCTTGAGGGTAGAAGATGTTATGGAGCCTTTTGGACATAGACTTGGCGCTCCGGCAGGAAACTTGGCCCCAGTGATGTACTGGGCCGTACGCACTACCCTCTGTAGCGCCTTACGGTCGAATGCCGAGCAGTTGCCATACCAGGCGGTGATGCAACTGTCAGGATGCTCTCGATGGTGCAGCTGTAGAACTTTTTGAGGATCTGGGGACCCATGCCAAATCTTTTCAGTCTCCTGAGGGGAAAAGGTGTTGCCCTTTTCACGACTGTTTTGGTGTGTTTGGACCATGATAGTTTGTTGGTGATGTGGACACCAAGGAACTTGAAACTCTAGACCCGCTCCACTACAGCCCCGTCGATGTGAATTGGGGCGTGTTCGGCCCTCCTTTTCCTGCAGTCCACGATCATCTCCTTTGTCTTGTTCACGTTGAGGGAGAGGTTGTTGTCCTGGCACCACGCTGCCAGGTCTCTGACCTCCTCCCTATAGGCTGTCTCATCGTTGTTGGTGGTCAGGCCTCCACTGTTGTGTCATCAGCAAACGTAATGATGGTGTTGGAGTCGTGCTTGGCCACTCAGTCGTGGGTGAACAGGAATACAGGAGGGGACTAAGCATGCACCCCTGAAGGGCCCCAGTGTTGAGGATCAGCGTGGTAGATGTGTTGTTGCCTACCCTTACCAGTTGCTGGTTATTGGCGGAAACTGGACCCGCTGTCGTACACGTCGATCCAGAGCATCCCAAACATGCTCAATGGGTGACATGTCTGGTGAGTATCCAAGCCATGGAAGAACTGGGACATTTTCAACTTCCAGGAATTGTGTACAGATCCTTGCGACATGGGGCTGTGCATTATCATGCTGAAACATGAGGTGATGGTGGTGGATGAATGGCACAACAATTGGCCTCCAGGATCTCGTCACAGTATCTCTGTGCATTCAAATTACCAATGATAAAATGCAATTGTGTTCGTTGTCTGTAGCTTTTGCCTGCCAATACCATAACCCCACCTTTATCATGGGGCACTCTGTTCACAACATTGACATCAGCTCGCCCACACGACGCCATCTGCCACACGACACCATCTCCCCGGTACAGTTGAAACCGGGATTCATCCGTAAAGAGCACACTTCTCCAGTGTGCCAGTGGCCATCGAAGGTAAATTTGCCCTCTGAAGTCGATTATGATGCCAAACTGCAGTCAGGTCAAGACCCTGGTGAGGACGACAAGCACGCATATGAGCTTCCCTGAGACGGTTTCTGACAGTTTGTGCAGAAATTCTTCGGTTGTGCAAACCCACAGTTTCATCAGCTGTCTGGGTGGCTGGTCTCAAACTATCCCGCAGGTGAAGAAGCTGGATGTGGAGGTCCTGGGCTGGTGTGGTTACACGTGGTCTGCGGTTGTGAGGCTGTTTTGGACGTACTGCCAAATTCTCTAAAACAAGGCGGCTTATGGTAGCGAAATTAACATTAAATTTTCTGGCAACAGCTCTGGTGGACATTCCTGCAGTCAGCATGCCAATTGCACACTCCCTCAAAACTTGAGACATCTGTGCCATTTTGTGACAAAACTGCACATTTTAGAGTGACCTTTTATTGTCCTGTGTAATGATCATGCTGTTTAATCATCTTCTTGATATGCCACACCTGTCAGGTGGATGGATTATTTTGGCCAAGGAGAAATGCTCTCTAACAAGGATGTAAACAAATTTGTGCACAACATTTTTGAGAAATAAGCTTTTTGTGAGTGTGGACATTTTCTGTGATCTTTTATTTCAGCTCATGAAACAAGGGACCAACACTTTACATGTTGCGTTCATATTTTTATCCAATGTACTTTATTGATCCCCCAGGGGAGAAAAAATTACCTCAGCCTAATTAAAAATATTTCAAAAAATTAATTCTAAAAATTAATTCAAAGGCACTAATAAGTAATTTTTTGTTTAATTATTATTTAATTCAAAGTAAGTCACAGCCTATATGCACAATTTATAGAATATTATGATTTAATACAACCAAATGTTGTTTAAATGCTGAGCGTTTTATGTCCCTACAAGTCTATTTTGTGGCACTCGCAAATGCTTCACAATGTTTTTCTTTGTAGGCTATAGCCTTGAAATAATTGAAACGATATAGTCTAAATAATTCATTATTGTTCCTTCTTAGGCTCCCTGTCTGGCTCCTGACCTATTTAGAGTGTTTATATGCTGTTTAATATGACATTTGAAATTATGTTCACCTTACATTCACCTTTTCATGTTAATTCAAATACTTTTCTTTCAAATCCATATGGTATGGTTTCAATACTTAAAAACCAATTGGTAGGTCCAGGTAGTCACAAAAATATATTGGGTGTTGGTTAGATAGTGATTTTAATGAATGGAGCGAATTTGGAGGGGCAGTTCTTTTTCCTGTGAGTGAGGAGCGGTTTTTAGCAGAGCGGTAGGAAAGGACAAAGAGCGCCGGAGCGGTTCAGACCACTCAACTTCGCTCACATGCTCTGATTGGGACCAACTAGACCATGTCATCAAGGCACACAGGTGTCATTTCTAATTCCACATACAAGAAGCATTGGTGAGTCATCATCTTATACAGTGCATTCGGAGAGTATTCAGACTTTTTCCACATTTTGTTACGTTACAGCCTTATTCTTAAATGGATTAAATTGTTTTTTTCCCAATCATCAATCTACATACAACACCCCATAATGACAAAGCAAAAACAGGTTTTTAGACATTTTTGCAAATGGACTAAAGATAAAAAACTGAAATATTACATTTACATAAGTATTCAGACCCTTTACTCAGTACTTTGTTGAAGCACCTGTGGCAGCGATTACAGCCTCGTGTCTTCTTGGGTATGATGCTACAAGATTGGCACTCCTGTATTTGGGGAGCTTCTCCCATTATTCTCTGCAGATCCTCTCAAGCTCTATCAGGTTGGATGGGGAGCGTCGCTGCACCAGAGATGTTCGATCAGGTTCAAGTCCGGGCTCTGGCTGGGCCACTCAAGGACATTCAGAGACTTGTCCCGAAGCCACTGCTGCATTGTCTTGGCTGTGTACTTAGGGTCATTGTCATGTTGGAAGGTGAACATTCACCCCAGTCTGAGGTCCTGATTGTTCTGGAGTAGGTTTTCATCAAGGATCTCTCTGTACTTTGCTCCGTTCATCTTTCCCTCTATCCTGACTAGTCTCCCAGTCCCTGCCGCTGAAAAACATCCCCACAGCATGATGCTGCCACCACCATGCTTCACCGTAGGGATGGTGCCAGGTTTCATCCAGATGTGACGCTTGGAATTCAGGCCAAAGAGTCAAATCTTGGTTTCATCAGACCAGAGAATCTTGTTTCTCATGGTCTGAGAGTCCTTTAGGTGCCTTTTGGCAAACTCCAAGCGGGCTGACATGTGCCTTTTACTGAGGAGTGGCTTGCATCTGCCCACTCTATCATAAAGCCTGATTGAGTGCTGCAGAGATGGTTGTCCTTCTGAAAAGTTCTCCCATCTCCACAGAGGAACTCTGGCGCTCTATCAGAGTGACCATCGGGTTCTTGGTCACCTCCCTGACCAAGGCCCTTCTCCCGATTGCTCAGTTTGGCCGGGAGGCCAGCTCTAGGAGGAGTCTTGGTGGTTCCAAACTTCTTCCATTTAAGAATGATGGAGGCCACTGTGTTCTTGGGGACCTTCAATGCTGCAGACATTTATTGGTACCCTTCCCCAGGTCTGTGCCTCAACACAATCCTGTCTCGGAGCTGTACAGACAATTCCTTCATCCTCATGGCTTGGTTTTGCTTTGACATGCACTGTCAACTGTGGAACGTTATATAGACAGGTGTGTGCCTTTCCAAATCATGTCCAATCAATTGAATTGACCACAGGTGGACTCCAATCAAGTTCTAGAAACATCTCAAGGATGATCAATGGAAACAGGATGCACCTGATCTCAATTTCAAGTCTCATAGCAAAGGGTCTGAATACTGATGTAAATAAGGTATTTCTGTTTTTTATTTGTAATACATTTGCATAAATAATAAAAACCTGTTTTTGCTTTGTCATTATGGGGTATTGTGTGTAGATTGATGAGGAAAAAGTTTTATTTATTCTATTTTAGAATAAGGCTGTAACGTAACAAAATGTGGAAAAAAGTCAAGGGGTCTGAATACTTTCTGAATGCACACTATATCTGCCCTAGTTACTTTGGATTTGATATTATGTTGCTTTGTCTTCTCATATGTCACATTTATACTGCTCACCTCATCTCATAACTAGGCAGATATTGTGAAAAAGCTGTCAATACCAATCATTTATTGTCATAAAACCTGAGCAGATGTAATTTGTGTGCACATACTGAAATATGTCTAGGATGTCAAACAATCCACAATATGGCGCAGTCCCAATATGTGCAATGCACTATAATTGGAGTAGATGAAGAGATGGAGATGTTTGGAGGAGGAGAATGAGAACATCTATGGCAGCATCCTCAGGACCTCAATTCGGTCCTAAGGACCCATGGGGTGCACTTTTTGGTTTTTGCCCTAACACTACACAGCTGATTCAAATGGTCAATGCTTGATGATTAGTTGATTATTTGAATCGTCTGTGTAGTGCTAGGGCAAAAAACAAAACCTGCACCACTTGGGGTCCCAAGGACTGAGTTTGGGAAACCCTGATCTATGCCGATGGAGAGGACATGGAGGATGAGGACTACATCCCAGCTGAAGATGAGGAATATGATGTGATCATTGGGTGAGTAGTGGTGTGCATATTTTAAATTGTGAACACAACTTTAGTGTCTGTAAAAATGTCTGATGTTATAATAATGTACACTGAGTGTACATAACATTAAGAACACCTTCCTAATATTGAGTTGCACCCCTTTTGCCTTCAGAACAGCCTCAATTCGTCGGGGCATGGACTTTACAAGGTGTCAAAAACGTTCCACAGGGATGCTGGCCCATGTTGACTCCAATGCTTCCCACAGTTGTGTCAAGTTGGCTGGATGTCTGTCACGATCGTCTAAGGAGGAGGACCAAGGCGCAGCGTTGAGGGTGAACATATTTAATTAGAGAATGATCACACGATCAAAACAACAGATGATAACGTGACGTCTAAGGTTTAACACAAACCAAATAAGAACAAGAAACCACAAAGAATGAAAGCCTAACGGCTACCTAAGTATGACTCCCAATCAGAGACAACGAGCTACAGCCGTCTCCGATTGGGAGCCACCCTGGCCAACATAGAAATGAAAAACATAGAAACTAACACCCTGGCTCAACATTCGAGAGTCCCCCGAGCCAGGGCGTGACAGTACCCCCCCCTAAAGGCGCGGACTCCGACCGCGCCAACCAAACACAACAGGGGAGGGACCGGGTGGGCACTCCGCCTTGGCGGCGGATCCGGCTCCGGGCATGATCCCCACTCGCTCTCTAACCCCCCAAAGTACCCCTGGTCCGGTCTGGCCCTGCTGACCGGAGCTGGACTGCACACTGGTGGAGCGGATTGCTCTAGCTCCGGCGTGAAGCAGCTGACCCGTGCTGAACCAGGCACCAGTGGAACAGGCACGGGCTGTGCCGGACTGACGACGCACACCACTGGCTTGGTGTGGGGAGCAGGGACGGCCCGAGCCGGGCTGACGAAACGCACCCCTGACTTGGTGCGGGGAGCAGGAGCGGGCCAAACCGGGCTGACGAAACGCACCACTGACTTGGTGCGGGGAGCAGGAACGGGCCGAGCCGGGCTGACGAGCGCACCACTGACTTGGTGCGGGGAGCAGGAACGGGCCGAGCCGGGCTGACGAAGCGCACCACTGACTTGGTGCGGGGAGCAGGAACGGGCCGAGCCGGGCTGACGAGCGCACCACCGACTTGGTGTGGGGAGCAGGAGCGGGCCGAGCCGGCTGACGGGGCGCACCACTGACTTGGTGCGGGGAGCAGGAACGGGCCGAGCCGGGCTGACGGGGCGCACCACTGACTTGGTGCGGGGAGCAGGAACGGGCCGAGCCGGGTGACGAAGCGCACCACTGACTTGGTGCGGGGAGCAGGAACGGGCCGAGCCGGGCTGACGGCGCACCACTGACTTGGTGCGGGGAGCAGGAACGGGCCGAGCCGGGCTGCGAGCGCACCACTGACTTGGTGCGAATGGCAGGAACAGGCCGGACCGTACTGGGAACACACACCACTGGCCCCTACGTGGGGATCAGGAACAGGCCGGCCCCGGACTGGCAACACAAGCCAGTACCTCTCGCCGTGCCTCTACATCCTCCTTCCCCCTGGTGACCAGTGACTCCCGTAACCTGGCGGCCTCCTGCTGCCCCGTCGTCCACGGCGTTAGCCCCCCCCTAAAAAATGTATGGGCTTCACTCCTACCCGTGGCCAAGGCCTCCATCCCTCTTGCCAGACTCGCACTCATCTCCTCCCAAGTCCATCCTCTCTCCTCGTCACGCTGCTTGATCCAGTCGAGGTGGTTTCTTCTGTCACGATCGTCTAAGGAGGAGGACCAAGGCGCAGCGTTGAGGGTGAACATATTTAATTAGAGAATGATCACACGATCAAAACAACAGACGATAACGTGACGTCTACGGTTTAACACAAACCAAATAAGAACAAGAAACCACAAAGAATGAAAGCCTAACGGCTACCTAAGTATGACTCCCAATCAGAGACAACGAGCTACAGCCGTCTCCGATTGGGAGCCACCCTGGCCAACATAGAAATGAAAAACATAGAAACTAACACCCTGGCTCAACATACGAGAGTCCCCCGAGCCAGGGCGTGACAATGTCGTTTGGGTGGTGGACCATTCTTGATACACACAGGTAACTGTTGAGAATTACAAAGACAGCAGCGTTGCAGTTCTTGACACAAACAAATGCTCCTGGCATCTACTACCATACCCCGTTCAAAGGCACTTATATATTTTGTCTTGCCTATTCACCCTCTGAATGGCACACATACACAATCCATGTCTCAATTGTCTCAAGGCTTAAAAATCCTTCTTTAACCTGTCTCTCTCCCCTTCATCTACTCTGATTGAGGTGTGATAGTCCCGGCCACTCTGCAAAGTTTGGGACATACACGTCTGTTGAAAAGAGAATCAATAAGATCCTGAACATAGAAATCGTTCAGGTAAGACATATATATATATATATATATATATATATATATAGTCTATTGTTATACTGTTTGTTGCATTGTGTCAAAACTGATTTGCTTAATTGCATTGACGTGTATAATTTTTTTCTTTTCGTATATTAGAACAATGATGTGAAGATCGCCACGTAGTGTGAGCTGGAGGGGTTGAATAGGACTAAGCAGTTAATTGACAGCGCTGAGCTGGTGGTTGGAACCCTCATCACTGACTAAAACAGACAGATCGCTAAATGGAAACGGGAGAACATGCCAGATACAAAGCATTGCTTTGATATTTGGCATTTGGCTAAATATAATAAATATTTAACTTTTTGTGTCATTATATAACAGGGTATGATTATTCTACTCAACTACGTGCACATTTGTATTACTGGTTCATTTTCTACTGTGATTAGCGCTACGCAACACAATGTACTCGCTGGCACTCAAGGGTGTGCTAATGGCGGAACTACATTATCAACCACCTCTACTGTTCATGTGCAACGACTCCTGAGGAAAGCAGGGAAATTATTTTGCCAAAATGGAAAGTTGCACTGTACCACATACAGAACCAACACACTCATGCCTTTGTGTCCTCCAGTGGTGTAAAGCACTTAAGTAGAAATACTTGAAAGTACTACTTAAGTAGGTTTTTGGGGTATCTGTACTTTACTTTACTATTGATATTTTTAACAACTTTGACTTTTGCACTACATTACCAAAAGTATGTGGATACCTGCTCGTCGAACATCTCATTCCAAAATCATGGGCATTAATTTGGAGTTGGTTCCCCCTTTTTTTGCTATAACAGCCTCCACACTATAACAGCCTCCACACTTCTGGGAAGGCTTTCCACTAGATGTTGGAACATTGCTGCGGGGACTTTCTTCCATTCAGCCACACGAGCTTCAGTGAGGGTGAGCACTGATGTTGGGCGATTAGGCCTGGCTAGCACTCGGCATTCCAATACATCCCAAAGGTGTTTGATGGGGTTGAGGTCAGGGCTCTGTGCAGGCCAGTCAAGTTCTTCCACACTGATCTCGACAAACCATTTCTGTATGGACTTCGCTTTATGCACGGGGGCATTGTCATGCTGAAACAGGAAAGCGAATTCCCCAAACTGTTGCTACCAAGTTGGAAGTACAGAATGTAGTGTTAAGATTTCCCTTCACCGGAACTAAGGGACCTAGCCCAAACCATGAAAAACAGCCCCAGACCATTATTCCTCCTCCACCAAATTTTACAGTTGGCACTATGCACTGGGGCAGGTAGCGTTCTCCTGGCATCCACCAAACCCAGATTCATCCGTCGGACTGCCAGATGGTGAAGCGTGAAATCACTCCAGAGAACGCGTTTCCACTGCTTCAAAGTCCAATGGCGGCGAGCTTTACACCACTCCAGCCAACGCTAGGCTTGTGTGCAGCTGCTCGGCCATGGAAAGCCATTTCATGAAGCTCCTGACGAACAGTTCTTGTACTGACGTTGCTTCCAGAGGCAGTTTGAACTCGGTAGTGAGTGTTGCAATCGAGGACAGACAATTTTTACGCACTATGCACTTCAGCACTCGGTGGTCCCGTTCTGTGAGCTTGAGTGGTCCACCACTTCGCAGCTGAGCTGTTGTTGCTCCTAGACGTTTCCACTTCACAATAACAGCACTTAAAGTTCTAGCTCTTGCAGTGCAGAAATTTGATGAACTGACTTGTTGGAAAGGTGGCATCCTATGATGGTGCCACGTTGAAAGTCACTGAGCTCTTCAGTAAGGCCATTCTACTGCCAATGTTTGTCTATGGAGATTGCATGACTGTGTGCTCGATTTTATACACCTGTCAGCAACGGGTGTGGCTGAAATAGCTGAATCCACTAATTTGAAGGTGTGTCCACATACATTTGGCCATGTAGTACACTTAACTTCATTACTAAAGAAAATTATATACTTTTTACTCTATAAATTTTACCTGACACCCAAAGGAAAGTGGTCAAATTCACACACTTATCAAGAGAAAATCCCTGGTCATCCCTACTGCCTCTGATCGGACGGACTCAGTAAACACATGCTTCGTTTGTAAATTATGTCTGAGTGTTGGAGTGTGCCCCTGGCTATCCATAAATTAAAATAAACAAGAAAATGATGCCGTCTGGTTTGCTTAATATAAGGAATTTGAAATGATTTATACTTTTACTTTTGATACTTAAGTATATTTCAAACCAAATATTTGTAGACTTTTACTCAAGTAGTATTTTACTGGGTGATTTTCACTTTTACTTGAGTCATTTTCTATTATGGTATCTTTACTTTTACTGAAGTATGACAATTGGGTACTTTTTCCACCACTGGTATCCTCATACACCACTGCAAGCAGAGGAACGGACAAAGGTGCGGCTGGAACCAAGTAAGTGTCCATATCTTACATGTCGTACATTTGTTTTCATAGAACAGCCAATCTTAGAATATAATGGTTCATTCTGTTATTCAATTAAATTCCAGACTCTGGCAGCTCAGTGGGGTTGGAGAAGATTCTAAATGGGGCCTTGATCCTGAAGGACCTTGCAACTTTCCACTGACTACCAGACATCAGGGCTAGAGGCATACCACCTCTGATGCTGCACTTCCTGCCAAAGCACACCGCCTTCTCCTACAAGGGAATGCACGCAAGGTTGGTAAAGCCATTTCAAAATATATATTATTAACTACTAAAATTGTCATTATTACAGTCAAGTGTATCAAATCCCTTTCCATTGTTTGTGTCTCTCAAATGTATCCTGTGCTTCTTTTTCTATCCTTTCTATTTTCTTTTAGATCTTGCAGCCTTGTATTACAATGAGAACAGTGGACGGATGCAGGCAGTGCGAAAAGACGACTTTCTCAGGCAACTGAGAAATCTCAGAAATCTCAAGCCCGGTCCGGTCCGTTACTGCTCCACGCACCAAGCCCGGGGGGCGCATCGTCAGCCAGGTCCGGTCCGTTCCTGCCTCACGCGCCAAGCCAGGGGTGCGCGTCGTCAGTCCGGTGCCTGATCAGGTACCGGTCAGCTGCTCCACAACGGAGCGTAAGCAATCCGCTCCGTCGATGTCCAGTCCAGATCCAGCCAGCGGGGTCAGACCGGACCAGGGGAGCTACGGGGGAATTATGGAAGGGTGGTGGTCAAGCCCGGAGCCGGAGCCGCCTCCGAGGAGGAATGCCCACCCAGCCCTCCCCTGTTTGGGGTTTTGTTGAGGCGCGGTCGCAGTCCGCGCCTTTGGGGTACTGTCACACTCTGGCTCTGGGGACTTTATATGTTGAGCCAGGGTGTGTAGATTCCGTGTGTTTATGTGCTGTGTTTTGAGTGTCTAGTTGTTCTATGTCTATGTTGGCCAGAGTGGCTCTCAATCAGAGGCAACGAGTGTCAGCTGTTGTGGGTTGTCTCTGATTGGGAGCCATATTTAAACTGTATGTTTTCCCTTGGGTGTTGTGGGTTTTTGTTTCCGTGTTCGGTCATTGTCACTGAGGACTTCACGAGTCGTTTATTGTTTTGTTATTTCGTGTGTATGCTTTAATTAAATAAAGCAAGTATGTTCAGCTACTAACGCTGCGCTTTGGTCCACTCCTTCATACGACGTTCGTGACAGAAAATCCCACCGTCCCAAAGGACCAAGCAGCGTGTCCAGGAGCAGGCAGACTGGACATGGGAGGAAGGAGGAAAGAGATGGAGAGGCCGGGCCCAGGTGGGCAAATCGTGGTCCTGGGAAGACATGCTCGGGGGCAAGGGACCTTGGGGGTAGGATTAAGGCGCGCGAGAGAGGAGCAGCGGCGTCAGCAGTGCGTCTCGTCGGAAGGACCGAGAGGCACCCCAATAATTTTTTAGGGGGCACACGGCATGGGCGACTGGGCAGCAGGAGGCTGCCACAGGGCGAAATAGGAGGTTAGGTGAGGAGGCCACCGGGTTACGGGAGCCATTGGCGCAGAGGAGGGAAGGAAGTTGGATAGAGGCACGGCGTAGGACTAGGTAGGCTGAGGTGTATTGCCAGTCCGGTCCGGCCCGCTCCTGATCCCCGTTTAAGGCCAGTGGTGTGTGTTCCCAGTACGGTTCGGCCTGTTCCTGCTCCACGCACCAAGCCTACGGTGTGCGCTCGCCAGCCCAGCCCGGCCTGTCCCTGCTCCACACACCAAGCCTACGGTGTGCGCCGACAGCCCGGCCCGGCCTGTTCCTGCTCCACGCACCAAGCCTACGGTGTGCGTCGCCAGCCCAGCCCGGCCTGTCCCTGCTCCACGCACCAAGCCTACGGTGTGCGTCGCCAGCCCAGCCCCGGCCTGTTCCTGCTCCACGCACCAAGCCTACGATGTGCGTCGCCAGCCCAGCCCGGCCTGTCCCTGCTCCACGCACCAAGCCTACGATGTGCGTCGCCAGCCCAGCCCGGCCTGTCCCTGCTCCACGCACCAAGCCTACGGTGTGCGTCGTCAGCCTGGTCCAGCCCGTTCCTGCTCCACGCACCAAGCCTACGGTGTGCGTCGTCAGCCTGGTCCAGCCCGTTCCTGCCACTCGCACCAAGCCAGGGGTGCGAGTCGTCAGCCTGGTTCAGCCCGTTCCTGCCACTCGCACCAGGCCAGGGGTGCGAGTGTCAGCCTGGTCCAGCCCGTTCCTGCCACTCGACCCAAGTCAGGGTGCGAGTCGTCAGCCTGGTTCAGCCCGTTCCTGCTACCGCACCAAGCCCGGGGTGCGAGTCGTCAGCCAGGTCCGGCCCGTCGCTGCTCCACGCACCCAGCCAGGGTGCGAGTCGCCAGTCCGGTGAGGCCCGTTCCGGCTCCACGCACCAAGCCAGGGTGCGTATCGTCAGCCCGGTCCGTCCGTTGCTGCTCCATGCACCAAGCCCGGGGGCGCATCGTCAGCCAGGTCGGTCCGTTTCCTGCCTCAGCGCCAAAGCCAGGGGTGCGGCGTCGTCAGTCCGGTGCCTGATCAGGTACCGGTCAGCTGCTCCACAACCGGAGCGTAAGCAATCCGCTCCGTCGATGTCAGTCCAGATCCAGCCAGCGGGGTCAGACCGGACCAGGGGAGCTACGGGGGAATTATGGAAGGGTGGTGGTCAAGCCCGGAGCCGGAGCCGCTCCGAGGAGGAATGCCCACCCAGCCCTCCCTGTTTGGGTTTTGTTGAGGCGCGGTCGCGAGTCCGCGCCTTTGGGTACTGTCACACTCTGGCTCTGGGGACTTTATATGTTGAGCCAGGGTGTGTAGATTCTGTGTGTTTATGTGCTGTGTTTTGAGTGTCTAGTTGTTCTATGTCTATGTTGGCCAGAGTGGCTCCCAATCAGAGGCAACGAGTGTCAGCTGTTGTGGGTTGTCTCTGATTGGGAGCCATATTTAAACTGTATGTTTTCCCTTGGGTGTTGTGGGTTTTTGTTCCGTGTTCGGTCATTGTCACTGAGGACTTCACGAGTCGTTTATTGTTTTGTTATTTCGTGTGTATGCTTTAATTAAATAAAGCAAGTATGTTCGCTACTAACGCTGCGCTTTGGTCCACTCCTTCATACGACGTTCGTGACAGCAACTCCCTCTCCTTCCCAAAGGCCAAGAAGGGTGGATACACAATTAGGCCAGTGAAAACCAAACCCACCTACGGTAAGATTTCTTTATATTATATCAAGTCAAATTATATACACTGCCGTTCAAAAGTTTGGGGTCACTTAGAAATGTCCTTGTTTTCGAAAGAAATGATTTTTTTTGTCCATTACAATAACAAAATGACCAGAAACAAATAACTTTCTTCTGAAACTCGTCACTCTATTCTTGTTCTGAGAAATGAAGGATATTTCATGCGAGAAATTTCATGCGACTCCAGAATGCTGACCTTCTAGGCAGAGTTGCAAAGACAAAGCCATATCTCAGACTGCCCATCTTAATCTTTTCTTTTTATTGGCCAGTCTGAGATATGGCTTTTTCTTTGCAACTCTGCCTAGAAGGTCAGCATCCCGGAGTCGACTCTTCACTGTTGACGTTGAGACTGGTGTTTTGCGGGTACTATTTAATGAAGCTGCCAGTTGAGGACCTGTGAGGCGTCTGTTTCTCAAACTAGACACTAATGTATTTGTCCTCTAGCTCAGTTGTGCACCGGGGCCTCCCACTCCTCTTTCTATTCTGGTTAGAGCCAGTTTGCACTGTCCTGTGAAGGGAGTAGTACACAGCGTTGTACGAGATCTTCAGTTTCTTGGCAATTTCTCGCATGGAATAGCCTTCATTTCTCAGAACAAGGATAGACTGACGGGTTTCAGAAGAAAGTTATTTGTTTCTGGCCATTTTGAGCCTGTAATCAAACCCACAATTGCTGGTGCTCCAGATACTCAACTAGTCTCAAGAAGGCCAGTTTTGTTGCTTCTTTAATCAGCACAACAGTTTTCAGCTGTGCTAACATAATTGCAAAAGGGTTTTCTAATGATCAATTAGCCTTTTAAAATGATATACTTGGATTAGCAAACACAACGTGCCATTGGAACACAGGACTGATGGTTGCTGATAATGAGCTTCTGTACGCTGTAGATATTCCATAAAAAATCAGCCGTTTCCAGCTACAATAGCCATTTACAACATTAACAATGTCTACACTGTATTTTTGATCAATTTTATGTTATTTTAATGGTTTTCTTTCGAAAACAAAGACATTTCTAAGTAACCCCAAACTTTTGAATGGTATTGTATATTTATCTTTTTTATTACAATCTGCTAATATTGTTTAAATGCCTGTTTATTATTTGTGTCTTTACAGACTATGCTACCAAAAATTGTGAAAGCTGTGGTTTGTCCCCCCCCAGAAGAGGAGTCAGACCCCAGGATCCTGGAATCACCTCCACCTCTCTGTAGCCAGTTTCAATGTCCCACGAAGGAACAGAGAGTGAGGGAGTAGATAATGTAAAGTGTAGTTTTTTTTTTTTACATTCAGGTGGCTCTCCTCGTGCCACAGCTTTTCCGGCCAGCTCTGGAATGGCTTGAGACAGTACTCATGCACTAAGTATTTTTCTTATCTCATTGGTAATATACAGTGCATTCTGAAAGTATTCAGACCCCTTCCCTTTTTCCACATTTTGTTACCTTACAGAGAGGTTGTAATACAGAGAGGTTAGAAAATGTATCTAGATCCTCTATGAGGCTGTGGAGGGATTCTAGTTGTGGATTTAAAAGAAAACATTAATCATCAGCGTACAATGACACCTTTGTTTTTAAGCCCTGGATTTCTAATCCTCTGATATTATTATTGGATCTGATTTTAATAGCTAACATCTCGATGGCCACAATAAATAGATATGCCGATAGTGGTCAACTTTGTTTCACTCCTCTTGACAGTTTAAAACTTTCTGAGAAATAGCCATTATTTACTATTTTACACCTAGGGTTACTATACATGATTTTGACCCATTTTATAAGAGATTCTCCAAAATTGAAATGCTCCAGGCATTTATGTATAAACCCCAGTCAAACTTTATCAAATGCCTTTTCGAAGTCTGCTATGAATAGCAGGCCTGGTTTCCCATATTTTCCATAATGTTCTATTGTTTCCAATACTTGCCTTATATTATCTCCAATGTATCTTCCATGTAAAAATCCTGTCTGATTAGAATGAATAATATCCGACAATACCTTTTTAATTCTATGCGCTATACATTTTGCTAGGATTTTTGCATCACAACACTGAAGTGTAAGGGGCCTCCAATTTTGTAAATGGACTGGATTTTTATATTTTCTACTTGTATCCTGTTTCAGTAATAATGAGATCAGACCTTCTTCTTGAGTGTCAGATAATCTACCATTTACATAGGAGTGGTTAAAACATGCTAATAACGGTCCTCTTAGTATATCAAAAAAGGTTTGGTATACCTCGACTGGTATGCCATCCAACCCTGGAGTTTTCCCAGACTTAAAGTATTTAATTGCTTTCAGAAGTTCCTCCTCTGTAATTTCACCTTCACATGAGTCTTTCTGTGTGGCTGTTAATTTGACATTATCAATAGAAAAAACATCTCTACAATTAGCTTCAGTTAGAGGAGATGGAGGCGACTGAAAAGAAAACATATGCTTAAAGTACTTTGTTTCTTCCTTCAAAATATCATTTGGTGAATTATGGGTGACTCTGTCAATTGTAACCAGTTTCATTAAGTTCTTTTTGGTAGCATTCCTATGTTGAAGAGTAAAAAATAATTCTGTGCATTTTTCCCCATATTCCATCCAGTTTGCTTTATTTTTATAATATATTACACTTGATTTCTATTTCTTTCTCCCTTCCTCTTCCTCTAGGAACCTGAATACCAACTCAGTTCAACATCAGTCTTCTAAATTCACGCTGCCATCAACACACCTGCATCTAGCCCTAAGCTGATTCCTGTTTGTCTGCTAGGGTAGAGCTGTAACTGTCATTAGGGTTTTGTTACACAGAGTTGTACCCTTGTTTACTTCCCATTACTGAGATAATTGGATAAGTGTAAGCAGCACTTTGAGCCTGTAGCAAGCCCAACTCCACACCTATACACCCACCTATGGTCTATGTTCATCGGACGTAGGGCTCCTTGACAGTCCTCACACCAAGCGCTGCACGTCTCCGCTGTTACCGCCAAGCTTTCAGAGTGGAACTCCTCATCCATAAAGAAATGAAGAAAAATATATAAAATGTTTATTTTGTATTTCTAAATTGTATTGATATTTTATATTATGGGGACCGTGACCACAAAGTGGAATGTGACAGATAACAAAAAAAGGCTAATGACAAAAGTTTTGTACCAGTATTAGTATAACATATACTTTTATAACTTAATAAAAAGGTTAAAAACATTTTTTATGATTTTTACGGTAACTTGAAGCCCATGTAGTGCATGTTCTCCTCATTTGAGAGCCTATTTCTTATCCCATTGACTGCACATGCTGGAATTGGCACATGGCTGTACCATCCCAGATAGCCCCAATTCCAGCTGATGAACTGATTGTAGGCAACGTGTCTGAACTTTATAAAAAGAAAGGGAAAAAGTGTATTATTATTGGTAGGGGGAGTGGTGTAACATTATTTGGTTTCATTATTGAATTCGATTAGTGAGGATTCTATTTATAGAATTGTGTTGACTATGGACTCTATCAGCATCCTGGGCATAGTCCTGCCAGTAAGTATTGTAGGCCGTGCGCAGCACATTGACACCCAGGCAGACTGTGGGGAAGACAGAATGTTGCGTTATGCAACCCACAACTTCCTCTGTCATTGTGGATGTTGTCTGCTGGTAATCCTGACAGCACAGACTCCATGGCTGTCGGCATGGGAATACACCTGCTGCAGGAGTACCTACAACAAGTTATTTGCACGTGGTTCAGCCATAGTTCTGAAGGAAGTGACATTATAGGTTGTATTCTGGGCGGCAGGTAACTTAGTGGGTAAGAGCGTTGTGTCATTAATTGAAAGGTCACTGGTGCTAATCCCCGAGCCGACTAGGTGAAAAATGTGTCGATCTGCCCTCAAGCAAGGCACTTAACCCTAATTGCTCCTGTAAGTTGCTCTGGATAAGAGCTTCTGCTAAATGACTAAAATGTATTCCCAGTAGCAAACTAGCTAGTCATAATACCAATCAACAAGTGGAGCTGCGTCTTGCACTACAAGTTCAGCACCGGCGCGCTCTCAGTGCCTTGCTTCAAAACAACACGGGAAAGTGATCCATGCCTCAGCTGCCTGCTCTACTACCAACTTTTGACTTTTAATATCTGGCGGAATTTTCCTTCGCAGTGATATGCAAGCTGGCAAGGCTAGTTAGCTAGGTAAAATAGCTAAGCTTCTCAAATCGGAAGTGCCTCTCTCCCTGGCTCTCGCTTTGTTTGGTAGTTAACTCAGCCTACAGTCCTTACCATGACGGGCCCTAGCTGTCAATATATAAGTCTCCACTCTCTCTTAGCTTTTTTATCTGCTGGAAGGTTTTGTTTTAGTTATGTTCTGTGAGTTACTGCCTGTGCTCGCTGGTCTTCGAACTCTAGCAGTGTTCCCCGTTCAACTGTTAAAGTGTTCAAATGAACTTGATTGTGGTGATTGCATAGCTCTACTGTAGCGTAATATGCAACACTGACAGTGTCAAACATAACACTTGATTAAGACTCACGTTGTTTAGCACTGAGGCTGTTACACTTTCTCAATGTAAGAAATTATCACCTGTAGTGTTACAGTAAATCGTTTTGGTGTGTTCTTTTAACACTGTATGGTGTAAAGCCTAATTTTCATATTCCCAACGGTGCCTTTTCTTTTCAAGTGAATTGTAGAGTTACCACCCATGACTGTATTTGTTAGTGACAGAGACATGGTTATTACATTATTTCCTTTTAAAGCCTGTGGCTTTCACCAAGTGAGTACCTAGGTGAATGCTATCATTAAAATGTAACTATATTACAAACATACAGTACCAGTCAAAGGTTTGGACACACCTACTGATTCCAATTTTTTTTATTTTATTTTTTACAATTTTCTACATTGTAGAATAATAGAGAAGACATCAAAACTATGAAATAACACATATGGAATCATGTAGTAACCAAAAAAGTGTTAAATAAATCAAAATATAATTTTATAACTGAAATTCTTCAAAGTAGCCACCCTTTGCCTTGATGACAGCTTTGCACACTCTTGGCATTCTGGGAAATATGATAATGGTTGGTGTGGTTTTGATGGGACTGTTTTACTCTCCAAAGTGATAAAACAATAACTTACAGATTGGATTAGTTTAGAAAAATATAGGTTATTTATCTTTGTATAGTATAAGATCAATTAATCAATCAATGTGCATGCAGAAACATAGCTCTATAAAAAAAAAAATATTCTGAAAATCAACCTGCAACAAAGCATTCTGGGAAGAACGATAATGAGGCCCCTCCCATGTCTTTTTCACTCTAAGAAGGTGAAAACACAGTCGAGTAACAACACCACGCAGTGTTGATTCCACTGTGATTCAAATAACAGTTCATGTAGTGTCAATTTTAATGTTAACCCCACTAGAATCCACACTCAGATATGACACTCAAAACACTTTTTACCTTAACATCGAGATTTTAACACTTGCAAATTTGCTGTGCAGGCAGAGTTTTGGGGCCAGGCAGGCAGACAGACAGACAGGTAGGCATACAGTCAGTCAGACAGGCAGACAGGCAGGCAAGCAGAGTTGTGGGGCCAGCCAGCCCATTTAGTATGATTTACTGTAAGTAATCTGCTGTAGCCGAGCTACAGGTGCTGTAGTGTAATAATGTTGACCAGCTTTATTTTCCCTTGTGTATCAACAAGGGCATGTTTTGAGGTCAATATTACAAATCGTACAACTCTGGAATGAGCCTGTAATGTAACCTGTGTATAGAGAGAGAGAGAGAGAGAGAGAGAGAGAGAGAGAGAGAGAGAGAGAGGCCTCCTGCCCTCCTCCCTCCGTCTACAGCAGGGCTGTCTGCCCATACAGTATCTCAGGGAAGTGATAGCCCTCCCTGTGCCGCATCTCAGCATTCCTCCTCTCTCCCTTCACCCTCTTTCCTTCGTCTCTTCCTCCTCCTCCTTCCAACCCCCCCCCCCCCCCTCCCTCCTGAGAGAGGCCCCATGGTGGTACAGCGCCGTCGGGCCAACGAGTGAAGACCATAACCCACAAGCCTCTGGTGAATACCACATTTGAATATGCAGAGCTGCTCCTTTAAGACGCTGAAACAGGAGTCCAATGAATGCACTTGGACTGAGACAGAGAGGCACTCAAGATGGAGAGAGAGAGAGAGAGAGAGAGAGAGAGAGAGAGAGAGAGAGAGAGAGAGAGAGAGAGAGAGAGAGAGAGAGAGAGAGAGAGAGAGAGAGAGAGAGAGAGGGAGGGAGGGAGGGAGGGAAAAAGAGAAACTCATTCCTTCCCTTTTGCAAAGCTGTTAAGTTGCTATTATTCATGTGGTAATATTATGGGTTATGGTTTACTCACTGCACCGCTTACAGAGAAAAGGAGTTGTTGCTAGGAGAGGAGAGGCTCAGCCTTCTCTCATTGGCCACCAGGAAGCGTTTGACGGCCCAATGAGAGCCCTCCCCCAGCATCAGTAGGTCAATGGAGCAGAGCAGCCTGCACATGCAGACCTGGTTAATATGTCAGACATGTTTTATGAGTTATAGTGAATCCGAGACTACATGTATTGAAAAGACTGCTGTAGGGAGGGATGGATATGGGTATGTTTGCTTACGTGCAAGCGTATGCATGGAGGTGTGTAGGAGTGCATACATGTACAGTTGAAGTCGGAAGTTTACATACACTTAGGTTGGAGTCATTAAAACTTGTTTTTCAACCACTCCACAAATTCCATGTTAAAAAACTATAGTTTTGGCAAGTCGGTTACGACATCTACTTTGTGAATGACACAAGTATTTTTCCCAACAATTGTTTACAGACAGATTATTTCACTTATAATTCACTGTATCACAATTTCAGTGGGTCAGAAGTTTACATACACTAAGTTGACTGTGCCTTTAAACAGCTTGGAAAATTCCAGAAAATGATGTCATGGCTTTAGAAGCTTCTGATAGGCTAATTGACATAATTTGAGTCAATTGGAGGTGTACCTGTGGATGTATTTCAAGGCCTACCTTCAAACTGGGCGGCAGGTAGCTTAGTGGTTAAGAGCGTTGTGCCAGTAACCGAAAGGTCGCTGGTTCTAATCCCCGAGCCGACTACGTGAAAAATCTGTCGATGTGCCCTTGAGCACTTAACCCTAATTGCTCCTGTAAGTCGCTCTGGATAAGAGCGTCTGCTAAATGACCATTTTAATTTAAACTCAGTGCCTCTTTGCTTGACATCATGGGAAAATCAAAAGAAATCAGCCAAGACCTCCGAAAACAAATTGTAGACCTTCACAAGTCTGGTTCATCCTTGGGAGCAATTTCAAACGCCTGAAGGTACCATGTTCATCTGTACAAACAATAGTATGCATGTATAAACACCATGGGACCACGCAGCCGTCATACCGCTCAGGAAGGAGACGCGTTCTGTCTCCTAGAGATGAACTTACTTTTGTACGAAAAGTGCAAATCAATCCCAGAAAAACAGGACCCTGTGAAGATGCTGGAAGAAACAGGTACAAAAGTATCTATATCCACAGTAAAACGAGTCCTACATCGACATAACCTGAAAGGCCGCTCAGCAAGGAAGAAGCCTCTGCTCTAAAACCGCCATTAAAAAGACAGACTACGATTTGCAACTGCAAATGGGGACAAAGATCGTACTTTTTGGAGAAATGTACTCTGGTCTGATGAAACAAAAAATAGAACTGTTTGGCCATAACGACCATCGTTATATTTGGAGGAAAAAGGGGGTGGCTTGCAAGCCGAAGAACACCATCCCAACCGTGAAGCACGGGGGTGGCAGCATCATGCTGTGAGGGTGCTTTGCTGCAGGAGGGACTGGTGCACTTCACAAACAGATGGCATCATGAGGAAGGAAAATTATGTGAATATATTGAAGCAACATCTTAAGAAATCAGTCAGGAAGTTAAAGCTTGGTCGCAAATGGTCTTCCAAATAGACAATGACCCCAAGCATACTTCCAAACAAAGCCCTTACCTCAATCCTATAGAAAATGTGTGGGCAGAACTGAAAAAGCATGTGCGAACAAGGAGGCCTACAAACCTGACTCAGTTACACCAGCTCTGTCCGGAGGAATGGGCCAAAATTCACCCAACTTATTGTGGGAAGCCTGTGCAAGGCTACCCAAAACGTTTGACTCAAGTTAAACAATTTAAAGGCAATGCTACCAAATACTAATTGAGTGTATGTAAACTTCTGACCCACTGGGATATGATGAAATAAATAAAAGCTGAAATAAATAATTCTCCCTACTATTACTCTGACATTTCACATTCTTAAAATAAAGTAGTGATCCTCACTGATGTAAAACAGGGAATTATTACTAGGATTAAATGACAGGAATTGTGAAAAACTGAGTTTAAATGTATTTGGCTAAGGTGTATGTAAACTTCCGACTTCAACTGTAAGTGTCACATGAGCTGTCACATGATGTCAGTATATATACACCTGTTCTGAAAGGCCCCAGAGTCTGCAACACCACTAAGCAAGGGGCACCACCAAGCAAGCGGCACCATGAAGACCAAGGAAATCTCCAAAGAGGTCAGGGACAAAGTTGTGTGTCACACCCTGGCTCTGGGGACTCTATATTTTGAGCCAGGGAGTGTAGTTTCTATGTGTTTGTGTTTCTATGTCGTGTTCTAGTATTGTATTTCTATGTTGGCCAGTGTGGTTCTCAATCAGAGGCAACGAGTGTCAGCTGTGGCTGGTTGTCTCTGATTGGGAACCATATTTAAACAGTCTGTTTTCCCATAGTGTTTGTGGGATCTTGTTTCCGTTTGGTTTGTTCTGTGTTTGAGTTAACCTTAGGACTGCACGTATCGTTTGTTGTTTGTTGTTTTTGTATTATCACTAAAGATAATAAATATGTTCGTTCATCACGCTGCGCCTTGGTCTACTCCGTATAACGATCGTGACAGAAGATCCCACCATACCAGGACCAAGCAGCATGTCCAGGAGCAGGCAGCCTGGACGTGGGAGCAAATATTGGACGGGCAGGGGTCCTGGACCTGGGAGGAAATCCAGGCCGGGATGGATCGCCGTCCATGGAGTGAGACGGTAGAGGCGCGACGGAGAGAGGAGCAACGGCGTCAACAGTGTCGTCGTCGGACGGACGATAGGCAACCCAAAAAAGGGGGGGGCATACGGCATGGGCGACGGGGCAGCAGGAGGCAGCTACAGGGCGTAGTAGGAGGTTAGGTGAGGAGGCCACCAGGTTAAGGGGGCTATTGGCGCAGAGGGAGCAGGAGTTAGTGGTGCAGAGGGTAGAGTTACTGGAGGCGATAAGGGAGAAGGTGAGAATAGAGGCACGGCGATAGGAACTAAGTAGGCAGCTGAGGGAGCGGAGGGTTATGACGAAACCCAGTCCCGCTCCTCACACCAAGCAAGTGGTGTGTGTCACCAGTCCGGTCCGGCCCGTTCCTGCTCCCCGCACTAAGTTAATGGGTGCGCGTACGCCAGTCCGGCCCGACCTGTTCCTGCCCCTCGCACCAAAATGCCTAGGTGCGCGTCGCCAGCCCGGCCCGGCCTATTCCTGCCACTCGCACCAAAGCTACGGTGCGTGTCGCCAGCCTGGCCCGGCCTGTTCCTGCTCCCCGCACAAGCCTACGGTGTGCGTCGCCAGCCCGGCCCGGCCTGTTCCTGCCCCCCTCGCACCAAGCCTATGGTGCGCGTCACCAGCCCAGCCCGGCCTGTTCCTGCTCCCCGCACCAAGCCTACGGTGTGCGCGCCAGCCCGGCCCGGCCTGTTCCTGCCACTCGCACCAAACCCACGGTGCGCTCGCCAGCCCGGCCCGGCCTGTTCCTGCCACTGCACCAAGCCTACGTACGCGCGCGCCAGCCCGGCCCGGCCTGTTCCTGCCACCTCGCACCAAACCTACGGTGCGCGTCGCCAGCCCGGCCCGGCCTGTTCCTGCCACTCGCACCAAGCCTACGGTGTGCGTCGCCGGTGCCTGGGTCACCGGTGCCTGATCAGGTACCGGTCAGCTGCTCCACAACGGAGCTTAAGCAATCCGCTCCTTCGATGTCCAGTCCAGCTCCAGCCAGCGGGGCCAGACCGGACCAGGGGCGTTACGGGGGGATTATTGGAGGGTGGTGGGCAAGCCCGGAACCGCCTCCGAGGAGGAATGCCCACCCAGCACTCCCCTGTTTGGGTTTTGTTGAGGCGCGGTCGCAGTCCGCGCCTTTGGGGGGGGTGTACTGTCACACCCTGACTCTGGGGACTCTATATTTTGAGCCAGGGTGTGTAGTTTCTATGTGTTTGTGTTTCTATGTCGTGTTCTAGTATTGTATTTCTATGTTGGCCAGTGTGGTTCTCAATCAGAGGCAACGAGTGTCAGCTGTGGCTGGTTGTCTCTGATTGGGAACCATATTTAAACAGTCTGTTTTCCCATAGTGTTTGTGGGGTCTTGTTCCAGTTGGTTTTGTGTTTGTACCGTGGACTTCACGTATCGTTTGTTGTTTGTTGTTTTTGTATTATCACTAAAGATAATAAATATGTTTGCAACTAACGCTACGCATTGGTCTACTCCGTATAACGATCGTGACATTGTGGAGAAGTACAGATCAGGGTTGAGTTATAAAAAAATATCCGAAATTTTGAACATCCCACGGAGCACAATT
The DNA here is from genome assembly GCF_020615455.1 of Coregonus clupeaformis. NCBI lineage: Eukaryota > Metazoa > Chordata > Actinopteri > Salmoniformes > Salmonidae > Coregonus > Coregonus clupeaformis. The sequence goes on along the minus strand of NC_059200.1, from coordinate 56,317,822 downwards.
AAATCTATTATTAAAAAATTGAAAGAATATGGCACCACAACAAACCTGCAAAGAGAGCCGCCCACCAAAACTCATGGACCAGGCAAGGAGGGCATTAATCAGAGAGGCAACAAAGAGACCAAAAATAACCCTGAAGAAGCTGCAAAGCTCCACAGCGGAGATTGGTGTATCTGTCCATAGGACCACTTTAAGCCGTACACTCCACAGAGCTGGGCTTTACGGAAGACTGGGCAGAAAAAAAGCCATTGCTTAAAGAAAAAAATAAGCAAACATGTTTGGTGTTCGCCAGAAGGCATGTGGGAGACTCCCCAAACATATGGAAGAAGGTACTCTGGTCAGATGAGACTAAAATTGAGCTTTTTGGCCATCAAGGAAAACGCTATGTCTGGCGCAAACCTTACACCTCTCATCACCCCCAAGAACACCATCCCAACAGTGAAGCATGGTGGTGGCAGCATCATGCTGTGGGGATGTTTTTCATCGGCAGGGACTGGGAAACTGGTCAGAATTGAAGGAATGATGGATGGCGTATGAATACAGTGAAGTTCTTGAGGGAAACCTGTTTCAGTCTTCCAGAGATTTGAGACTTGGACGGAGGTTCATCTTCCAGCAGGACAATGACCCTAAGCATACTGCTAAAGCAACACTCGAGTGGTTTAAGGGCAAACATTTAAATGTCTTGGATTGGCCAAGTCAAAGCCCAGACCTCAATCCAATTGAGAATCTGTGGTATGACTTAAAGATTGCTGTACACCAGCAGAACCCATCCAACTTGAAGGAGCTGGAGTAGTTTTGCCTTGAAGAATGGGCAAAATCCCAGTGGCTAGATGTGCCAAGCGTATAGAGACATACCCCAAGAGACTTGCAGCTGTAAATGCTGCAAAAGGTGGCTCTACAAAGTATTGATTTTGGGGGGTTAAAATGTTATGCACGCTCAAGTTTTTTTTTTTTTTTTTTTGGTCTTATTTCTTGTTTGTTTCACAAGAAAAAATATTTTGCATCTTCAAAGTTATAGGCATGTTGTGTAAATCAAATGGTACAAACCCCCAAAAAATAAATTTTAATTCCAGGTTGTAAGGCAACAAAATAGGAAAAATGCCAAGGGGGTGAATACTTTCACAAGCCACTGTATAATTCTGTGGGCCTAATTCAGATAATGCATGTCAGAACAAGATGCCCAGCACTGGCAGCACAGTGTGTGTTTTTGTCTTTCATTATGATTAAACCATGCTGTTACGGTAAAATACAATTTGCTCTTAACGACTTTCCTATGCAGATTTAATCGCTACCCACTCCATAGCAAGCTGTTCTATCCACACTGATTGATGAAGTAATTTAATCTTGAGCTAAATAAAATAAAACAATTGATTTCAGAGGTTTAAAAAGGAACATAAAGGAAATATATAAATCGTTATTTTTTGTTGTTGTTAGAACCGGGTTCAGAACTTTATTTTGTTGGTCGGAACAGTGGAACAGAACAAAAAAATAATGGTTCTGTTCAGAACTGAACTATTGGAAAATAAGTTTGGTTCCAACCCCAGATTCAAACAATTCAAAGGTCTTGGTTACAAGGACACTTAAGGATACAAAAGCATCTTCTTCTCCACACAGATAGGCTGCCCATAACAGCTAAATCAGTGCAGTACTTCACCAGTTGCTTTGCTATAGTCTGCAATCTGAAGGCCACGTACCGTAAGCCTATGTACATGGCTGAGACTGCCAAATAGTGAAAGTCTACACACCCCTTGCACAGTCCTCACATTTCCCTGTCTTAAAAACATTTCTAAAAAGGGATTAAATTTGATATTTTTCCTACCAATCCACACAACCTACAAATAATTATTGTCTTAATTTCGTATGTCTTCTCACCCCAGAGTTAATACTTGGTGGAAGCACCTTTGGCAGCCATTACAGCTGTGAATAATACAATTCTACCAACTTTGCACAACTCGTAGGGGTAACATACTGTATGTATATCCATTGTTTTTGTTAAAATTGCTCAAGCTCCGTTGAATTGTTGAATTGTTGAATTGTTTTGAGGAAGTTCATACCAAGGTTTATTTAGCTATTTGATTTTGAATTTTAAGACCCCTTGAAGTATAAAAACACATTTGATATTTGAAGATCAGGAAACATGTTTTTTGACATGTTTTAATCCAATATTTTTGGCATTAAACAGTCTCCATATATACTTCCATTAATTTTTTCAACTGGTAGAGGGGACCTTCAGACCAGTCTTGTGAGGCCTGTTGGCATCCTAGCCCAAAACGATTCAGACGCTACAGACAGAAGTTGGCAGATTGGCTGTACCAACTTCAGATGAGTCTCCTGACACTTGTGGAGGTTGTATAAAAACAGAGAACACTATCGTGTTCGCAGTGGTGTAAAGTATTTAAGTAAAAATATTTTAAAGTACTACTTAAGTAGTTTTTTTTGGGTATCTGTACTTTTTTTTTTTTTTTTTTTTTTTTTTTTTGGGGGAATGGATCAGCTTAATATTGCAGATAGATTGTATCTTCTATCAATGTAATTGTCTGCATCACTTCCAATCCCCCATGTTTTTATTTTTTTTATTTTTTTTTTATATATATATATTTTTTTATATATATACTCCCCTTTATTACTTTTCAACCCCACCATCCTTTCCCTACTTGGAGTAAATTAGTGAACAACAATTCCCAGGCCTCTACTTCCGGTCTATACTTACTATCTACACCTTATGGACACAGTTAATTTTACAATAATTCTATTATATATATACATATATATATACATATACATACATACATACATACATACATACATATCATTATTATTATTATTATTATTATTTATTTATTTTTGCTCCTGAACTACTTCTACTCTCAACCTCTCCGATCGTTTTCATGATGTCCATCCGGTTTGCTTCTATATGCCATATCTTTCTAACTGTGCTCTTTCCCAAAAGCTCCCAACATACAGCCTATATACTTATTATGGACACAGTATGCTTTACATTATTAGCTATCTTTGTTATTATTTGTTGTTATTTGTTATTAGTCCCATCCTTCAACTCTATTCAATACCTCCCATCTATCTCTTAACACCATCCATATCGGATTTCTATTTGCCATATATATTTCAACCGTACTGTGATGTTTTACAAAATTTCTGAACCTTTCTATTCTCATTGCTTCTACAGATTGAGAGTTAAAAATAAACAGCTTTGCTAAAAGTATTATTATATTATTGATTGATTGACTATGGCTTTTCAGATCACCCAGTAATGCTATCTGCAAGGTTAGTTCCAGGTAAATATTGCAATCCTTTAGCCATTCCTGGACCAGTGTCCAAAAACAAGCTACAAATGGACAGAACCAAAACAAATGGTCCAATGATTCCGTCTCTTCACAGCAAAATCTGCAGAGCTGGGAAGATTGTATCCCCCATATAAATAACATTCTATTGGTAGCAAGGATTTTATATAATAATTTAAATTGAAAGATTCTAATTTTTTGAATCCGGTGTCGTTTTGCGTGTCAGTTCATAAACACTATGCCATGGGATCGGTACATCAAAGATCTCTTCCCAACTATTTTGCAATCTATATGGGACGGCTGTCAATCCTTTGGTCCTTAAGTGAAACTGATATATTTTTTTATTTATCACAGTTTTCCTTAACCAATTATGTTCTTTAATGCAAGGCCGACAGACAAGTTCCTTACTTTCTCCCCCTTCCACTTTCCTCTTCCATTTTTTGCGGTAAAGCTGCCATTATTTGGTTGTAATTTTGGGTAGAGCAGACATTTCCATATGTTTTTGTTAGCTGCATGTGCGTCATAACTCCACCAGTCCTACCGATGATATCATTTACAAAGATTATACCTTTTTTAAACATTCTGTCAAAAAATAAAGGTTTTTTGTCAATTAGTATATTTGAATTTAACCACAATATTTGTTGCATTATTTGTTCTGTCGTTTCTGGAGGATTAAATTGAAATTGCAACCAACTTTCTATGGCTTGTTTTAGAAATAGTGACATTTGGGAGATTATTTCCTTTTCAAATAACTGAAAGTGTGAGGTTGTAATCTGAATAAAGGGAAAAAGGCCTTTCTTGAACATTGGGTGAGACAATCTTACTAATTTGCTTGAGAACCAGTTCGGATTTAAGTATAACTTTTGTAAGACTGAAGCTTTTAGTGATAGGTCTAATGCTTTAATATTTAATAATTTCTGTCCTCCGAATTCATATTCATTATATAAATATGCTCTTTTAATTTTGTCTGACTTGCCGTTCCAAATAAAATTGAATATTTTTTTCTCATATAATTTAAAAACTGTTCGCTAGGCGTAAGGCAAGACCATAAGCAAATAGGTAAACTGTGATAATACTAATGAGTTAATCAGGGTGATTTTTCCACAAATTGACAGGTATTTTCCTTTCCATGGTAGTAAGATCTTATCTATTTTTGCTAATTTTCTATTAAAATTTATTGAAGTGAGATCATTTATTTCCTTTGGGATATGTATTCCGAGTATATCCACATCACCATCAGACCATTTTATTGGTAAACTACATGGTAATGTAAAAATTGTATTTTTAGTGATCCAATACGTAATATAGTACATTTGTCATAATTTGGTTGTAATCCAGAGAGGTTAGAAAATGTATCTAGATCCTCTATGAGGCTGTGGAGGGATTCTAGTTGTGGATTTAAAAAAAAACATGAATCATCAGCGTACAATGACACCTTTGTTTTTAAGGTCTTTATTTCTAATCCTCTGATATTATTATTAGATCTGATTTTAATCGCTAACATCTCGGTGGCCACAATAAATAGATATGCCGATAGTGGACAACCTTGTTTCACTCCTCTTGACAGTTTAAAACTTTCAGAGAAATAGCCATTATTTACTATTTTACACCTAGGGTTACTATACATGATTTTGACCCATTTTATAAGAGATTCTCCAAAATTGAAATGCTCCAGGCATTTATATATAAACCCCAGTCGAACTTTATCAAATGCCTTTTCAAAGTCTGCTATGAATAGCAGGCCTGGTTTCCCATATTTTCCATAGTGTTCTAATGTTTCCAATACTTGCCTTATATTATCTCCAATGTATCTTCCATGTAAAAAACCTGTCTGATTAGAATGAATAATATCCGGCAATACCTTTTTAATTCTATGCGCTATACATTTTGCTAGGATTTTTGCATCACTGCAAATGCATCAATGCAAATATCACGGTACAGCTATATGGACACTCAATCATTACGCTATTTTTTATTGGTAAATTTACAAACATATATAATGATAAATAGACTTGAAACTTGTATCTCATTATGGTGTATGGTGAAATAAGTATAGCCAGTTATAATTGTAATGGCTTAGCTGATAATAACAAAAGAAGAACAATATTTACATGGCTCAAAGAGAAGGAATATAATATCTATTGTATACAGGAAACTCATTCAACAATTCGAGATGAAGTAGCGTGGAAAAAAGAATGGGGGGGGGGGAAATATACTTCTCCCATGGGCAAAGAAATTCAAAAGGGGTGATGATATTAATTAATAGTAATTTCGATCCAAATGTGCAAATTGTACAAATAGATACACAAGGTAGATGGATTATTTTAAATATGTTATTGGACAATAAACAGATATGGCTCATTAACCTTTACGGACCAAATAATGATGATCCACAATTCTTTGACAATATATATAATAAATTATCAAGCCTGCAAGCAACTCAAGACAATATTATTATGGTGGGGGATTATAATACTGTTTTAAATAGCTCAATGGACCGTAAAGGAAATCACACCACAAACAATCACCCACATGCTCTTAAGGAAATTGTGAATGTCATGGATACATTAGAACTAGTAGATATATGGAGGCTTAAATATACTGATCTAGTGAGATATACATGGCGGAGACTGAATCAAGCTAGTCAGTCTTGACTTCTTTCTTATCTCATTCTCGTTGGCACCAAAAGTAAAAAAAAGTGTTGATAGGGGACAGAATGCGGTCAGACCATCATGTAATAGGCATATATATTACTCTTACTGAATTTCCACGTGGGCGGGATATTGGAAATTTAATCAAAGCCTATTGGATGATAATTTATTTATAATTAGAACAAAGGAATTTATAACTGATTTTTTCCAACATAACATAGGTACAGCGAATCCCCTTATTGTATGGGACACCTTTAAATGTGCCTTTAGAGGCCATGCAATTCAGTACTCATCTCGAAAACAAAAGCAATTTAGGTCAAAAGAGTTTATACTAAGAAAGGAAATAGAAAGTCTAACAGAACAGATAGATGGCAATAAAAACTGTAACATAGAGGCTCAGAATAAATTAGAGGAAAAACAAAAAGAAATGGAGAAACTTATTCAAGAAAGATCAAGTGTAACATATTATAAAAATAAAGCAAACTGGATGGAATATGGGGAAAAATGCACAAAATTCTTTTAATCTTCAACATAGGAATGCTACCAAAAAGAACTTAATGAAACTGGTTACAATTGACGGAGTCACCCATGATTCACCAAATGACATTTTGAAGGAAGAAACAAAGTACTTTAAGCATATGTTTTCTTTTCAGTCGCCTCCATCTCCTCTAACTGAAGCTAATTGTAGAGATTTTTTTCTATTGATAATGTCAAATTAACAGCCACACAGAAAGACTCATGTGAAGGTGAAATTACAGAGGAGGAACTTCTGGATGCAATTAAAGACTTTAAGTCTGGGAAAACTCCAGGGTTGGATGGCATACCAGTCGAGGTATACCAAACCTTTTTTGATATACTAAGAGGACCGTTATTAGCATGTTTTAACCACTCCTATGTAAATGGTAGATTATCTGACACTCAAGAAGAAGGACTGATCTCATTATTACTGAAACAGGATACAAGTGGAAAATATAAAGATCCAGTCCATTTACAAAATTGGGTATCTGTACTTTACTATTTAGATTTTTGACAACTTTTACTTTTATTTCACTACATTTACATTTTGAATGCTTAGCAGAGGAAAAGGGTCCAATTCACGTGCTTTTCAAGAAAACATCCCTGGTCATCCCTGCCTCTGATCTGGCAGACTCACTAAACACACATGCTTTGTTTGTAAATTATGTCTGAGTGTTGGAGTGTGCCCCTGGCTTTCCGTAAAAAAATGGTAATAATAATAATTAAAATGGCGCCACCTGGTTTGCTTAATATAAGGAATTTGAAATTATTTGTACTTTTACTTTTACTTTTGATACTTAAGTATATTTGAGCAATTACATTTACTTTTCATACTTTTATTTTTATTATTATTATACTTAAGTATATTTAAAACAAAATACTTTTACTTTTACTCAAGTATGATAATTGGGTACTTTTTCCACCAATGCGTGTTCGTGAGAGTATCATCTTTCCAGAGAGGGGTCATAATCGTAGACACTGTTCGGACACTACAGATGATTTTGTGAGAAGACCCATTTTCGGGATGTGTCATGGCCTGACAAACACCGCTCTAGCTCTGCCACCTTTCACAGCAGATGCGGAGGATTGAGTCGCATCCAATGCAAAACCCCCAGATATCTCTAGCTTAAACTGACAGATTTTAATGGCGATTTTTTTATTATGCTTATTACATTGACCTTAGGGGGTTATCATGGCATAAGTCATGGCAATTGCAGGAAATTAGCTGTAGAACTGCAACAACTTTTTCTGCTAACAGATCCCTCTGTACGCATTCAATTATTTATTTTTATCCCATTGCTGAGTTAATGTGAGTAAATGTGTAGTAGCTAATTCTATAGCTAATAGGCTATGTGTTTGTAGATCGACTTGGGTGAATGAAGCTACAGCAAAATGTGATAATGGCTGGGGTAATTTTTGCTTGTTTTTGCTGTTCTCCAATTAGCATTTTTGAGTTTTGAAATTGTATTGAAATGCAGTAAATGAGCTTAATTGAGTTTTAGTGAGGTCATGCAGTAAATGACCTCACTAAAACTCAGACCCTGCAGGCTTCCTTCTTTTTACTTCGTCATACAGCCCAGTAATGTGCAAGGATCCTCTGTATTATGGTGGCAGCATCATGTTATGTTTATGCTTGTAACCCGCAGGGACTGGGGAGTTTGTTAGGATCAAAATAAATATGAAAGTAGCAACGCCCAATCATCTGTCCATAGAACATTCTTCCAAGTCTTGATGATCATCCAGGTGCTTCCAGGTGCTTTTTGGCAAATTTGAGTCAACTTTTTGGACGACACAGGTCCTATTATGCCTGGAGAAAACCAAACACTGCATTCCACAGTAAGAACCTGTCACACCCTGGCTCTGGGGACTCTTTAATGTTGAGACAGGGTGTTAGTTTCTATGTTATAGTTTCTATCGTTTAGTTCTATGTTGGCCAGGGTGGTTCCCGATCAGAGGCAGCTGTTGCTCGTTGTCTCTGATTGGGAACCATACTTAGGCAACCTGTTTGGCACAGTTAATTGTGGGATCTTGATCCGTAAGGTTTGTGTTTAAACCCTAGGACTTCACGTATCGTTTATTGTTTTGTTCGTGTGTACTCATTAAAAGAATGTACGCTTATAACGCTGCGCCTTGGTCCGCTTCATCATGTGTCAACGATCGTGACAGAAGATCCCACCTCAACTGGATCAAGCAGCGTGACGAGGAGAGAGGATGGACGTGGGAGGAGAAGAGTGAGAGTCTGGCGAGAGCCATGGAGGCCATGTTCACGGGGGAGAGACAAGCCCAAAAATGTTTTAGGGGGGGGGGCTCACACCGTGGACGGCGAGGCAGCGGGAGGCCGCGATAGAGCGGTCCGGCAGGTTTGCAAAGGAGGCCGCCAGGTTACGGGGGCCACTGGTCACGAGGGAGAAGGAGATTGTAGAGGCACGGCGAGAGGTACTGGGTTGTGTTACCAGTCCGGTCCGGCCCGTTCCTGATCCCCGCACAAGGCCAGTGGTGTGTGTTCCCAGTACGGTCCGGCCTGTTCCTGTCCCTCGCACCAAGCCTGTGGTGCGCGTCGCCAGCCCAGTCCGGCCTGTTCCTGCTCCCCGCACCAAGCCTGTGGTGCGCGTCGCCAGCCCGGCCCGGCCTGTTCCTGCCCCTCGCACCAAGCCTGTGGTGCGCGTCGCCAGCCCGGCCCGGCCTGTTCCTACCCCTCGCACCAAGACTGTGGTGCGCGTCGCCAGCCCGGCCCGGCCTGTTCCTGCCCCTCACACTAAGCCTGTGGTGCGCGTCGCCAGCCCGGTCCAGCCTGTTCCTGATCCCCGCACCAAGCCAGTGGTGTGCGTCGCCAGCCCGGTTCAGGCTGTTCCTGCTCCCCGCACCAAGCCAGTGGTGCGCGTCGTCAGCCCGGTCCGGCCCGTTCCTGCCCCTCGCACCAAGCCAGTGGTGCGCGTCGCCAGCCCGGCCCGGCCTGTTCCTGCCCCTCGCACCAAGCCTGTGGTGCGCGTCGCCAGCCCGGCCCGGCCCGTTCCTGCTCCCCGCACCAAGCCAGTGGTGCGCGTCGTCAGCCCGGTCCGGCCTGTTCCTGCTCCCTGCACCAAGCCAGTGGTGCGCGTCGTCAGCCCGGTCCGGCCCGTTCCGCTCCCGCACTAGCCAGTGGTGCACGTCGTCAGTCCGGCACGGTCCGTGCCTGTTCCACCTGTGCCTGGTCCGGCACCGGTCAGCTGCTCCACGCCGGAGCCAGAGCAATCCCCTCCACCGGTGTTCAGTCCAGCTCCGGTCAACAGGGCCAGACCACGAGGGCGAGAGAAAGAGGGGTGGTCACGCCCGGAGCCAGATCCGCCTCCGAGGCGGAATGCCCACCCGGCCCCTCCCCTATGGTGTTTGGTTGGCGCGGTCGCAGTCTGCACCTTTGGGGGGGGGTACTGTCAACCCCTGGCTCTGGGGACTCTTTAATGTTGAGCCAGGGTGTTAGTTTCTATGTTATAGTTTCTATGTGTTTATTCTAGATCGTTTAGTTCTATGTTGGCCAGGGTGGTTCCCGATCAGAGGCAGCTGTTGCTCGTTTTCTCTGATTGGGAACCATACTTAGGCAGCCTGTTTGGCACAGTTAATTGTGGGATCTTGATCCGTAAGGTTTGTGTTTAAACCCTAGGACTTTACGTATCGTTTATTGTTTTGTTTGTGTGTACTCATTAAAAGAATGTACGCTTATCACGCTGCGCCTTGGTCCGCTTCATCATGTGTCAACGATCGTGACAGAACCTCATACCAACGGTCAAGCAAGGTGGTGGTAGTGTGATGGTTTGGGGGATTCTTTTGCTGCATCAGGACCTGGACAACCTTAATAGAAGGAACCATGAATTCTGCTCTGTATCAGAGAATTCTACAGGAGAATGTCAGGCCATCCGTCTATGAGCTGAAGCGCCGCTGGGTCATGTAGCAAGACAATGATCCAAAACACACAATCAAGTCTACATGAAAATGTATAAAAAGCAGTCCAGATCTAATCCCAATTGAGATGTTGTGGCAGGACTTGAAACAAGCAGTTCATGCTTGAAAACCCACAAATGTTGTTGAGTTAAAGCAGATCTGCATGCAAGATTGGGCCAAAATTCCCCCACAGCGATGTGAGAGACTGACCAACAACCAGTTATTTTGTGTAAGGAGGCCTTTTCACTCATGTGAATTGGGTGTTGCATAACTTTGTTAATTAAATCAATAAAATAACTGTAATTGTTTTTGTTATTTGTAAACTCCTTTTTTGGTCCCGCTTTAAATGACGTTCAGCTTCTAAAGGTTTCATAAAGCCTTCATAAAGCCTTCCTAAGCACAACATAAATGTGTTACAAAGCATCTATAACCGTATGTCATGCTATATAAAGGGTTCATAAATGTGATATAACTGTGTGACATAATCACAAAAGTCAAATGTGACATAACCCACTATATCAAATATGACAAACATGTGCTTTATAAAGGGTTACATACGCTCTAAAGAAGTAATGTTAGTCACATTACACCAGGCAGGCAACAATTACCTTGATGAAAGCCCCCAACATAAGGAAATTGAAAGTGGCTTTCTTCTGAAACCAAGTTAAATGTTCCTCAGTACACAAACATGCACACAACAATATAACAAGCCTTACCGTGGGATGCTGGGCCCAGTCAGGTCTTTGACAACAGTATAACAAGCCATACCGTGGGGTGCTCGACCCAATCAGGTCTTTGAAAACAATATAACAAGCCTTACCGTGGGATGCTGGGCCCTTTCAGGTCTTTGACACAACAATATAACAAGCCATATTGTGGGGTGCTGGACTCAGTCAGGTTTTGACAACAATATAACAAGCCATACCGTGGGGTGCTGAGCCCAGTCAGGTCTTTGACACAACAATATAACAAGCCATACCGTGGGGTGCTGGGCCCTGTCAGGTCTTTGACACATTCACCCTCTCTCTCGCTGAAAGATCAGCCACAAAATGCTGGCACCATTGTAATAGGTTGTAATCAAGCCCTGGTCTCCAGCTTGGGAACAGAAGAGGAATACCTGGTGTGGTAGTCTCAGGTACTGTAGGACTTCTCCAAATCATCTTGGCTTTGACACACACGCAAGCTTTGTGGTTCCATCAACCCATCTAAATACCTCTCACACCCTACAGTAACCTGTGGATCATGAGAACCTTCATGAATCGGCAGAATGTTAACAACCTATTTATTGAGACTTTATTTAGTGTCCGATAATACTTTGTTAGAAATGACACACCTTCGGTCATTGATAAGACATCCATAAAGATGAAATGCATTATATCATATGACGCTGTACTTTGAAGTCAGACACCTTTGGTCATTCATAACACATTTGTTTTTGTATTTATTATGGATCCCCACTAGCTGCTGCCAAGGCAGCTGCTAATCTTCCTGGGGTCCAGCAAAATTAAGGCAGTTATACATTTTTAAAAAATATTACAATACATTCACAACAGATTTCACAACATATTAAGTGTGTGCCCTCAGGCCCCTACTCTACTACCACATATCTACAACACAAAATCCATGTGTACGTGTGTGTATAGTGCTTACAGTGAGGGAAAAAGTATTTGATCCCCTGCTGATTTTGTACGTTTGCCCACTGACAAAGACATGATCAGTCTATAATTTTAATGGTAGGTTTATTTGAACAGTGAGAGACAGAATAACAACAAAAAAATCCAGAAAAACGCATGTCAAAAATCCTGCAGCGCCCGCAAGGTCCCCCTGCTCAAGAAAGCACATATACAGGCCCGTATGAAGTTTGCCAATGAACATCTGAATGATTCAGAGGAGAACTGGGTGAAAGTGTTGTGGTCAGATGAGACCAAAATCGAGCTCTTTGGCATCAACTCAACTCGCCGTGTTTGGAGGAGGAGGAATGCTGCCTATGACCCCAAGAACACCATCCCCACCGTCAAATATGGAGGTGGAAACATTATGCTTTGGGGGTGTTTTTCTGCTAAGGGGACAGGACAACTTCACCGCATCAAAGGGACGATGGACGGACGGGGCCATGTACCGTCAAATCTTGGGTGAGAACCTCTTTCCCTCAGCCAGTGCATTGAAAATGGGTCGTGGATGTGTATTCCAGCATGACAATGACCCAAAACACACGGCCAAGGCAACAAAGGAGTGGCTCAAGAAGAAGCACATTAAGGTCCTGGAGTGGCCTAGCCAGTCTCCAGACCTTAATCCAATAGAAAATCTGTGGAGGGAGCTAAAGGTTCGAGTTGCCAAACGTCAGCCTCGAAACCTTAATGACTTGGAGAAGATCTGCAACGAGGAGTGGGACAAAATCTCTCCTGAGATGTGTGCAAACCTGGTGGCCAACTACAAGAAACGTCTGACCTCTGTGATTGCCAACAAGGGTTTTGCCACCAAGTACTAAGTCATGTTTTGCAGAGGGGTCAAATACTTATTTCCCTCATTAAAATGCAAATCAATTTCTAACATTTTTGACATGCGATTTTCTGGATTTTGTTGTTGTTATTCTATCTCTCACTGTTCAAATAAACCTACCATTAAAATTATAGAATGATCATGTCTTTGTCAGTGGGCAAACGTTCAAAATCAGCAGGGGATCAAATACTTTTTTCCCTCACTGTATGTTATCATGTGTTTGTATGCATGTGTCTGTGCCTATGTTTGTGTTGCTTCACAGTTTCATAAGGTGTATTTATATCTGTTTTTTAAATCTAATTTTACTGCTTGCATGCATTACTTGATGTGGAATAGAGTTACATGTAGTCATGGCTCTATGTAGTACTGTGCACCTCCCATAGTCTGTTAAGGACTTGGGGACTGTGAAGAGACATCTGGTGACATGTATTGTGGGGTATGCATGGGTGTCCGAGCTGTGTGCCAGTAGTTCAAACAGACAGCTCGGTGCATTCAACATGTCGATACCTCTCACAAATACAAGTAGTGATGAAGTCAATCTCTCCTCCATTTTGAGCCAGGAGAGATTGTCATACATATTATTAACATTAGCTCTCTGTATACATCGAAGGGCTATCCTTGCTGCCCTGTTCTGAGCCAATTGCAGTTTAGTCTCCTCAACTTGCTCAATTTCCACATTATTCATTACAAGATTTAGTTGAGGTTTAGGGTTTAGTGAATGATTTGTCCCAAATACAATGCTTTTAGTTTTTCAAATATTTAGGACTAACTTATTCCTTGCCACCCATTCTGAAACTAACTGCAGCTCTTTGTTAAGTGTTGCAGTCATTTCAGTTGCTGTGGTAGCTGACGTGTATAGTGTTGAGTCATCCGCATACATAGACACACTGGCTTTATTCAAAGCCAGTGGCATGTCGTTAGTAAAGATTGAAAAAAGTAAGGGGCCTAGACAGCTGCCCTGGGGAATTCCTGATTCTACCTGGATTTTGTTTGTATTTTATTTAATTTTTTATTTAACCTTTATTTAACCAGGTAAGCCAGTTGAGAACAAGTTCTCATTTACAACTGCAACCTGGCCAAGATAAAGCAAAGCAGTGCGATAAAAACAACAACAACACAGAGTTACATATGGAATAAACAAAACGTACAGTCAATAACACAATAGAAAATCTATATACAGTGTGTGCAAATGTAGTAAGTTATGGAGGTAAGGCAATAAATAGGCCATAGTGCAAAATAATTACAATTTAGTATTAACACTGGAGTGACTGATGTGCAGAAGATGATGTGCAAATAGAGATACTGGGGTGCAAATGAGCAAAATAAATAACAATGTAAATAACAGTATGGGGATGAGGTAGTTGGGTGGGTTAATTACAGATGGGCTGTGTACAGGTGCAGTGATCAGTAAGCTGCTCTGACAACTGATGCTTAAAGTTAGTGAGGGAGATAAGTGTCTCCAGCTTCAGAGATTTTTGCAGTTTGTTCCAGTCATTTGCAGCAGAGAACTGGAAGGAATGGCGGCCAAAGGAGGTGTTGGCTTTGGGGATGACCAATGATCTAAGATAAGGCGGGGATTGCCTAGAAGTGATTTATAGATGACCTGGAGCCAGTGGGTTTGGCAACGAATATGTAGTGAGGGCCAGCCAACGAGAGCGTACAGGTCACAATGGTGGGTAGTATATGGGGCTTTGGTGACAAAATGGATGGCACTGTGATAGACTACATCCAATTTGCTGAGTAGAGTGGTGGAAGCTATTTTGTAAATGACATCGCCGAAGTCAAGGATCGGTAGGATAGTCAGTTTTACGAGGGCATGTTTAGCAGCATGAGTGAAGGAGGCTTTGGTGTGAAATAGGAAGCCGATTCTAGATGTAACTTTGGATTGGAGATGCTTAATGTGAGTTTGGAAGGAGAGTTTACGGTCTAACCAGACACCTAGGTATTTGTTGTTGTCCACATATTCTAAGTCAGACCCGCCGAGCTTAGTGATTCTAGTTGGGTGGGCGGGTGCAAGCAGCGTTCGATTGAAGAGCATGGAGAGGCTTTCATTAAAGAACACCCTCTGTGTTCTGTTAGACAGGTAACTCTTTATCCACTATATAGCAGGGAGTGTAAAGCCATAACACATACGTTTTACCAGCAACATGCAGTGCTTGTTGAATGTCCTTCCCTATAAGCATGCTGAAAGTCTGTTGTCAATTTGTTTACTGTAAAATAACATTGTATCTGGTCAAACACCATTTTTTCTAAGAGTTTACTAAGGGTTGGTAACAGGCTGATTGGTCAGCTATTTGAGCCTGTAAAAGGGGCTTTACTGTTCTTTGGTAGGGTAATAACTTTTGCTTCCCTCCAGGCCTGAGGGCACACACTTTCTAGTAGGCTTAAATTGAAGATATGGCAAAAAGGAGTGGCAATATCGTCCACTATTATCCTCAGTAATTTTCCATCCAAGTTGTCAGACCCTGGTGGCTTCTAATTGTTGATAGACAACAATAATCTTTCACCTCTTCCACACTTACTTTACGGAATTCTAAATGACAATGCTTGTCTTTCAAAATTTGGTCAGATATACTTGGATGTGAAGTGTCAGCATTTGTTGCTGGCATGTCATGCCTAAGTTTGATAATCTTGCCAATGAAAAAATAATTAAAGTAGTTGGCAATATCAGTGGGATTTGTGATGAGTGAGCCATCTGATTCAATGAATGATGGAGCGGAGTTTGCCTTTTTGCCAAAGATTTCATTTAAGGTTCTTTAAAGCTTTTTACTATCATTCTTTCTGTAATTTATCTTTGTTTCATAGTGTCACGCCCTGGCTCTAGGGACTCTTTTATGTTGAGCCAGGGTGTGTAGAGTCTATGTTTTGTGCTCTTTGTTTTCCATTCTAGGTCTTGTATTTCTATGTTGGCCAGAGTGGTTCCCAATCAGAGGCAACGAGTGTCAGCTGTTGCTGGTTGTCTCTGATTGGGAACCATATTTAAACAGTCTGTTTTCCCTCAGTGTTTGTGGGATCTTGTTCCGTGTTCCTAGTAGGTTGTGTTTGAGCTAAGGACGTCACGTTATCGTTTTGTTGTTTTGTTCGTGTTATCTTTCAGATTAAATAAATATGTTTGCATTCAACGCTGCGCATTGGTCCTCTGTTCCCGGACGATCGTGACAGAAGATCCCACCAAAACTGGACCAAGCAGCGTGTCCAGGAGCCATCGCCAGGGGAATCGCTAGCGGATCTCCGTGGCAACCTCGACTAGGTCAAGCCTAGTGAAGAGCAGAGAGGGTGGACTTGGGAGCAGTGGAGGAAGAGTCTCGACTGGGTCAAGCCATGTGAGGAGGAGAGAGGCTGGAGTTGGAAACAGAAGAGCGAGAGTTGGGCGAGAACTATAGAGGCCTGGCCCACGGGGGAGAGAGACCCCCAGAAATTTTTTAGGGGGCTCACGCCGTGGGACGACGGGGCAGCAGGAGGCCGCGATGGAGCGGTCCAGCGGGTTTGCAGAGGAGGCCGCCGGTTAAGGGGGCCACTGGTCACAGAGGAGAGGGGAAAGTGTGGAGGCACGGCGAGAGGTACTGGGGTGTGTTACCAGTCCGGTCCGGCCCGTTCCTGATCCCTGCATAGGGCCAGTGGTGTGTGTCCCCAGTACGGTCCGGCCTGTTCCTGTTCCTCGCACCGAGCCTATGGTGCGCGTCGCCAGCCCGGTCCGGCCTGTTCCTGCTCCCCGCACCAAGCCTATGGTGCGCGTCGCCAGCCCGGCCCGGCCTGCTCCTGCTCCCCGCACCAAGCCTATGGTGCGCGTCGCCAGCCCGGCCCGGCCTGTTCCTGCTCCCCGCACCAAGCCTATGGTGCGCGTCGCCAGCCCGGTCCGGCCTGTTCCTGCTCCCGCACCAAGCCGATGGTGCGCGTCGCCAGTCCGGCCAGTTCTGTTCCTGCTCCCGCACCAAGTCAGTGGTGCGCGTCGCCAGCCCGGCCCGGTCCATTCCTGCTCTCCGCACCAAGTCGGTGGTGCGCTTCAATCAGCCCGGCTCGGCCTGTTCCTGCTCCCCACACCAAGCCAGTGGTGTGCGTCGTCAGTCCGACACGGCCCGTGCCTGTTCCACCGGTGCCTGGTCCGTACCGGTCAGCTGCTCCACGTCGGAGCTAGAGCAATCCGCTCCACCAGTGTTCAGTCCAGCTCCGGCCAGCAGGGGCCAAACCGGACCAGGGGTACTGTGGGGGGTTAGAGAGGGAGTGGGGATCATTGCCCAGAGCCGGATCCGCCGCCAAGGCGGAGTGCCCACCCGGTCCCTCCCCTTTGGTGTTCTGTTGGCGCGGTCGGAGTCCGCGCCTTTGGGGGGGGGTACAGTCACGCCCTGGCTCTAGGGACTCTTTTATGTTGAGCCAGGGTGTGTAGAGTCTATGTTTTGTGCTCTTTGTTTTCCATTCTAGGTCTTGTATTTCTATGTTGGCCAGAGTGGTTCCCAATCAGAGGCAACGAGTGTCAGCTGTTGCTGGTTGTCTCTGATTGGGAACCATATTTAAACAGTCTGTTTTCCCTCAGTGTTTGTGGGATCTTGTTCTGTGTTCCTAGTAGGTTGTGTTTGAGCTAAGGACGTCACGTTATCATTTTGTTGTTTTGTTCGTGTTATCTTTCAGATTAAATAAATATGTTTGCATTCAACGCTGCGCATTGGTCCTCTGTTCGCGACGATCGTGACACATAGTGTACTTTCTTCTTCATTTTATTCAGTTTAGTGACATGATTTCTCAATTTTCTGTATGTTTGCCAATCGGTTGTACAGCCAGACCTATTTGCCATTTATTTTGCCTCATCCCTCTCAACCATAACATTTTCAATTCCTCATCAATCCACGGGGATTTAACAGTTTTTAGAGTCGTTTTCTTAATGGGTGCATGCTTATTAGTAACTGGGATAAGCAATTTCATAAATGTGTCAAGTGCAGCATCTGGTTGCGTCTGGTTGCTTACACACCACGGACTAAAAATATTATTCACATCAATAACATAGGAATCACTACAAAACTTATTGTATGACCTCTTATACACTATACGCAGCCTTTGGATCTTTGGTTTTCCTAGATATGGCTACTATATTGTGATCACTACATCCGATGGATTTGGATACTGCTTTCAAACACATTTCTGCAGCATTAGTAAAGATGTGATCAATACATGTTGATGATTTCATTCCTGTGCTGTTTGTAACTACCCTGGTAGGTTGATTGATAACCTGAACCAGGTTGCAGGCACTAGTTACAGTTTGAAGCTTTCTCATGAGTGGGCAGCCTGATGAAAGCCAGTCAATATTTAAATCACCTAGAAAAAAATACCTCTCTATTGATATCACATACATTATCAAGCATTTCACACATGTTATCCAGATACTGACTGTTAGCACTTGGTGGTCTATAGTAGCTTCCCACCAGAATGGGCTTTAGGTGAGGCAGATGAACCTGTAGCCATATTACTTCAACAGTATTTAACATGAGATCCTCTCTAAGTTTTACAGGAATGTGGTTCTGAATATAAAACAGCCACACCTCCACCTTTGGCATTTCTGTATTTTCTGTAGATCTTATAACAATGTATTGCTACCACTGTATCATCAAAGGTATTATCTAACTTTCAGAGATTGTCAGAATATGAATGGCATCTGTTACTAGCAAATTATTGATTTCATGAACCTTGTTTCTTAAGCTACATGTGTTACGTGGGCTATTTTTAACACTTTTCTGGGATGCTTGATTGTTTTTCTTGCTTTACTTGGAAGCTTAGCAGAGGTAGACATGCTATGACTATTTATGTTAGTGCATGGTGAGCTGCACACAGTGGACTTCCTGCTAGGGCACACCACCTCAGTGCTAACAGTATAACTCTGGTTCATAGGCATATGATTATTGCATACAAAGCTGTGGGATCATTGGAGTCATTCAGGGCAGTAAGAGGGGCATAAATTAGGTTCTTACATTGTCTCTTCCAACGCCCCTGGGATAATGTACATTTGCTGAAGCATTATGACAACTTAGCAACACAATGGTAGGGATTAAATGAGCTGGACTTGGGTCATTGATAAGCCATTGTCTAAACACAGCCTTATAATGCTGTGAAAGGATCCAGGAACCCAAATGATTTGGGTGGATAACCTCCTTATAATACACACTTTGTTTCCAAAAGGTATCAAAATTGTCAATAAATGTCAAACCCACAGAGCTGCAATAGCCTCGTAGCCAGTTATGGAGGGCTAGTCCCCTGTAGCTCAGTTGGTAGAGCATGGCGCTTGCAACGCCAAGGTTGTGGGTTTGTTTCCCACGGGGGGCCAGTATGAAAAATGTATGCACTCACTAACTGTAAATCGCTCTGGATAAGAGCGTCTGCTAAATGACTAAAATGTTGTTGTTTTTTTATGTAAAAGTCTGCTGAACCGTTCAATGCAACGATTTAGGGAGGGCAGAGGGCCAAGTTCTTTAAAATCCATCTTCAGCTGTTCTGAGCTGCCCTTCATAATGTCTTTCATAAATGCTTTATATCATATGACACTGTTCTTACTATAAAGTCAGACACCTTTAGTCATTCATAACATATACATAAAGGCTTAATGATGTAAACAAAAATGTATTAACTCTAAAGGAATGAACACTAACAGCTAAAGCAATAAACTTTAAAGACAAGTTTAAACCATATATTTCCTTTTATTTGTACATTTTAAAAACAATACAAATACGTTAAGTTTCAAAAAGTCAAGCAATGTAGTTACATTGAACATTACACAGGGCTGTGAATAGTGTAACTTGTCCCTGAGCTGGCGGACTAATGGTTCTTGCCTCTCTTCCTGCTGGACGTACTGAATGTTGGTTCCAACTTTAAAAGTAACAACAAAGAAACTTAGCAGGTCTGTTAGCTACTGTAGCTAGCAATTGCTGTGAAGTCAATTAAATGATTTGAAATAACGATTGAGGTAGCTATGTAATCTAACTCAACACTTGAGCCCTTGCAACTAAAAAAATGAAATAAACATCAAACATAATTATTTGATATCCTCTCTGTTAAATGAAGTGGTTTCGCAAGACTTTCATGCACTAATGAGCCAGTATTTTAGATTTAAATATAAGCTCACGCGGGAAAAAACGTTTATGTACACAACTAAGAATGTACGGACAAACACTTTCGTTTTCTGCTGCCGAGGTAAATTGGCGAAATGTCAGAAAGAAAATAAAAACCAAACTAAAGGAATGGAAGGACAGGCAACGAAAGACCGAGGACTGCGGGGAAACCCGTATTATTATTATTATTACTATAACTATATCAATCGTAAGGGGCAAGAAAAAACTGGGAAAACATGTCCAAAAAAAGTACGTGGAAGAACCGTATATCAACCAAGCTAGCTTGCTAGCTAAGTTAGCTAACGGCGTTATGTTTTTCTGTGTTAGCTCGCTTGTGTAACTAGCCTGAGCGAAACATACAGTGGGGAAAAAAGTATTTCGTCAGCCACCAATTGTGCAAGTTCTCCCACTTAAAAAGATGAGAGAGGCCTGTAATTTTCATCATAGGTACACGTCAACTATGACAGACAAAATGAGAAAGAAATATCTAGAAAATCACATTGTAGGATTTTTTATGAATTTATTTGCAAATTATGGTGGAAAA
The DNA here is from genome assembly GCF_020615455.1 of Coregonus clupeaformis. NCBI lineage: Eukaryota > Metazoa > Chordata > Actinopteri > Salmoniformes > Salmonidae > Coregonus > Coregonus clupeaformis. The sequence goes on along the minus strand of NC_059200.1, from coordinate 56,297,310 downwards.
TAAGTATTTGGTCAATAACAAAAGTTTCTCAATACTTTGTTATGTACCCTTTGTTGGCAATGACACAGGTCAAACGTTTTCTGTAAGTCTTCACAAGGTTTTCACACACTGTTGCTGGTATTTTGGCCCATTCCTCCATGCAGATCTCCTCTAGAGCAGTGATGTTTTGGGGCTGTCGCTGGGCAACACGGACTTTCAACTCCCTCCAGACTGGCTAGGCCACTCCAGGAACTTGAAATGCTTCTTACGAAGCCACTCCTTCGTTGCCCGGGCGGTGTGTTTGGGATCAATGTCATGCTGAAAGACCCAGCCACGTTTCATCTTCAATGCCCTTGTTGATGGAAGGAGGTTTTCACTCAAAATCTCACGATACATGGCCCCATTCATTCTTTCCTTTACACGGATTAGTCGTCCTGGTCCCTTTGCAGAAAAACAGCCCCAAAGCATGATGTTTCCACCCCATGCTTCACAGTAGGTATGGTGTTCTTTGGATGCAACTCAGCATTCTTTGTCCTCTAAACACGACGAGTTGAGTTTTTACCAAAAAGTTCTATTTTGGTTTCATCTGACCATATGACATTCTCCCAATCCTCTTCTGGATCATCCAAATGCACTCTAGCAAACTTCAGACGGGCCTGGACATGTACTGGCTTAAGCAGGGGGACACGTCTGGCACTGCAGGATTAGAGTCCCTGGCGGCGTAGTGTGTTACTGATGGTAGGCTTTGTTACTTTGGTCCCAGCTCTCTGCAGGTCATTCACTAGGTCCCCCCGTGTGGTTCTGGGATTTATGCTCACCGTTCTTGTGATCATTTTGACCCCACGGGGTGAGATCTTGCGTGGAGCCCCAGATCGAGGGAGATCAAATCAAATCAAATTTTATTGGTCACATGCGCCGAATACAACAGGTGCAGACATTACAGTGAAATGCTTACTTACAGCCCTTAACCAACAGTGCATTTATTTTAAACAAAAAAAGTAAGAATAAAACAACAACAACAAAAAAAGTGTTGATAAAAAAAGAGCAGAAGTAAAAAAAAAAAATGACAGTAGGGAGGCTATATATACAGGGGGGTACCGTTGCAGAGTCAATGTGCGGGGGCACCGGCTAGTTGAGGTAGTTGAGGTAATATGTACACGTGGGTAGAGTTAAAGTGACTATGCATAAATACTTAACAGAGTAGCAGCAGCGTAAAAAGGATGGGGTGGGGGGGCAGTGCAAATAGTCCGGGTAGCCATGATTAGCTGTTCAGGAGTCTTATGGCTTGGGGGTAGAAGCTGTTGAGAAGTCTTTTTGACCTAGACTTGGCACTCCGGTACCGCTTGCCGTGCGGTAGCAGAGAGAACAGTCTATGACTAGGGTGGCTGGAGTCTTTGACAATTTTGAGGGCCTTCCTCTGACACCGCCTGGTATAGAGGTCCTGGATGGCAGGAAGCTTTGCCCCAGTGATGTACTGGGCCGTACGCACTACCCTCTGTAGTGCCTTGCGGTCAGAGGCCAAGCAGTTGCCATACCAGGTGGTGATGCAACCAGTCAGGATGCTCTCGATGGTATTTTTTTTACATTCTCACGTAGGTGTTCCTCTTGTCCAGGTGGGAAAGGGCAGTGTGGAGTGCGATAGAGATTGCATCATCTGTGGATCTGTTGGGGCGGTATGCAAATTGGAGTGGGTCTAGGGTTTCTGGGATTATGCTGTTGATGTGAGCCATGACCAGTCTTTCAAAGCACTTCATGGCTACAGACGTCAGTGCTACGGGTCGGTAGTCATTTAGGCAGGTTATCTTAGAGTTCTTGGGCACGGGGACTATGGTGGTCTGCTTGAAACATGTTGGTATTACAGACTCAGTCAGGGACATGTTGAAAATGTCAGTGAAGACACTTGCCAGTTGGTCAGCACATGCTCGGAGTATACGTCCTGGTAATCCGTCTGGCCCTGCGGCCTTGTGAATGTTGACCTGCTTAAAAGTCTTACTCACAGTCGGCTACGGAGAGCGTGATCACATAGTCATCCGGAACAGCTGGTGCTCTCATGCATGCTTCAGTGTTGCTTGCCTCGAAGCGAGCATAGAAGTGGTTTAGCTCGTCTGGTAGGCTTGTGTCACTGGGCAGCTCGCGGCTGTGCTTCCCTTTGTAGTCTGTAATAGTTTTCAAGCCCTGCCACATCCGACGAGCGTCAGAGCCAGTGTAGTATGATTCAATCTTAGACCTGTATTGACTCTTTGCCTGTTTGATGGTTCGTCGGAGGTCATAGCGGGATTTCTTATAAGCGTCCGGGTTAGAGTCCCGTTCCTTGAAAGCGGCAGCTCTACCCTTTAGCTCAGTGCGGATGTTTCCTGTAATCCATGGCTTCTGGTTGGGGTATGTACGTACGGTCACTGTGGGGACGACATCATCGATGCACTTATTGATGAAGCCAGTGACTGATGTGGTGTACTCCTCAATGCTGTCTGAAGAATCCCGGAACATGTTCCAGTCTGTACTAGCAAAACAGATAATGGGGTGGCTTGCAAGCCGAAGAACACCATCCCAACCGTGAAGCACGGGGGTGGCAGCATCATGCTGTGGGGGTGCTTTGCTGCAGGAGGGACTGGTGCACTTCACAAAATAGATGGAATCATGACGAAGGAAAATTATGTGGATATATTGAAGCAACATCTCAAGACATCAGTCAGGAAGTTAAAGCTTGGTCGCAAATGGGTCTTCCAAATGGATAATGACCCCAAGCATACTTCCAAAGTTGTGGCAAAATGGCTTAAGGACAACAAAGTCAAGGTATCGGAGTGGCCATGACAAAGCCCTGACCTCAATCCTATAGAACATTTGTGGGCAGAACTGAAAAAGCGTGTGCGAGCAAGGAGGCCTACAAACCTGACTCAGTTACACCAGGTCTGTCAGGAGGAATAGGCCAAAATTCACCCAACTAATTGTGGGAAGCTTGTGGAAGGCTACCCGAAATGTTTGACCCAAGTTAAACAATTTAAAGGCAATGCTACCAAATACTAATTGAGTGTATGTAAACTTCTGACCCACTGGGAATGTGATGAAAGAAATACATAAATAAATCATTCTCTCTACTATTATTCTGACATTTCACATTCTTAAAATAAAGTGGTGATCCTAACTGACCTAAGACAGGGAATGTTTACTAGGATTAAATGTCAGAAATTGTGAAAAACTGAGTTTAAATGTATTTGGCTAAGGTGTATGTAAACTTCCGACTTCAACTGTAGGTCCATATTCACTCCAAAGCTGTTGCATTCATTTAATAGCATTGGTGTAGGCAAACTTGCCTTTTAAGCCCTCAACTTGTCGTTCTTTGACAAGACTAAGTCTTGTTCAATGTATGAGTTTTGTTACCTCTTACTCTGAATTACGTGGTCATATGGGTGAAAAGTGTATTTCGTTGTATGCGTAATGTCTGCCATGTCATACTCCTTTCTGTTTGTTTTGAGCTGGACTCATTGATTGCAGAAGTGGGAACACCTGTGTGTATTGGGTATATATTTTATATTATTTGTATTGCCTGGCAGGTTGGTGTTCCTTTTATAAGATGACAGCCAGCGTGAGCCTCTCCCTACCACCTCTTGCATCCTAGGATGGGTAGCCAGATGAATCACAGCCCTTGCACCTGACCAAGTCCACATTATGGCAAGAACAGCTCAAATAGGCAAAGAGAAATGACAGTCCATCATTACTTTAAGACATGAAGGTCAGTCAATATGGAACATTTCAAGAACTTTGAAAGTTTCTTCAAGTGCAGTCGCAAAAACCATCAAGCGCTATGATGAAACAGGCTCTCATGATGACCGCCACATGAATGGGAGACCCAGAGTTACCTCTGCTGCAGAGGATAAGTTCATTAGAGTTACCAGCCTCAGAAATTGCAGGCCAATTGAGACAGAATAACAACAAAGAAATCCAGAAAAATGCATGTCAAAAATGTTATATATTGATTTGCATTGTCATGCTGGAATACCCATCCACGATCCATTTTCAATGCCCTGGCTGAGGGAAGGAGGTTCTCACCCAAGATTTGACGGTACATGGCCCCGTCCATCGTCCCTTTGATGCGGTGAAGTTGTCCTGTCCCCTTAGCAGAAAAACACCCACAAAGCAAAATTTTTCCACCTCCATGTTTGATGGTGGGGATGGTGTTCTTGGGGTCATAGGCAGCATTCCTCCTCCTCCAAACACGGCGAGTTGAGTTGATGCCAAAGAGCTCGATTTTGGTCTCATCTGACCACAACACTTTCACCCAGTTCTCCTCTGAATCATTCAGATGTTCATTGGCAAACTTCAGACGGGCATGTATATGTGTTTCTTGAGCAGGGGGACCTTGTGGGCGCTGCAGGATTTCAGTCCTTAACGGCGTAGTGTGTTACCAATTGTTTCTTGGTGACTATGGTCCCAGCTGCCTTGAGATCATTGACAAGATTCTCCTGTGTAGTTCTGGGCTGATTCCTCACCGTTCTCATGATCATTGCAACTCCACGAGGTGAGATCTTGCATGGAGCCCCAGTCCGTGGGAGATTGACAGTTCTTTTGAGTTTCTTCCATTTGCGAATAATCGCACCAACTGTTGTCACCTTCTCACCAAGCTGCTTGGCGATGGTCTTGTAGCCTATTCCAGCCTTGTGTAGGTCTACAATCTTGTCCCTGTCATCCTTGGAGAGCTCTTTGGTCTTGGCCATGGTGGAGAGTTTGGAATCTGATTAATTGATTGCTTCTGTGGACAGGTGTCTTTTATACAGGTAACAAACTGAGATTAGGAGCACTCCCTTTAAGAGTGTGCTCCTAATCTCAGTTTGTTACCTGTATAAAAGGCACCTGGGAGCCAGAAATATTTCTAATTGAGAGGGGGTCAAATATTTATTTCCCTCATTAAAATGCAAATCAATTCATAACATTTTTGACATGCGTTTTTCTGGATTTTTGTTGTTGTTATTCTGTCTCTCACTGTTCAAATAACCCTACCATTAAAATTATAGACTGATCATTTCTTTGTCAGTGGGCAAACGTACAAAATCAGCAGGGGATCAAATACTTTTTTCCCTCACTGTAGTTCCCACCGTAAAGCATGGAGGAGGAGATGTTATGGTGTGGTGGTGTTTTGCTGGTGACACTGTCTGTGATTTATTTAGAATTCAAGGCACATTTGTCCAGCATGGCTACCACAACATTCTACAGCGATACGCCATCCCATCTGGTTTGGGCTTAGTGGGACTATCATTTGTTTTTCAACAGGAAAATGACCCAACACACCTCCAGGCTGTGTAAGCGCTATTTGATCTATAAGGAGAGTGATGGAGTGCTGCATCAGATGACCTGGCCTCCACAATCCCCCGATTGTTTGGGATGAGTCAGACCGCAGAGTGAAGGAAAAGCAGCCACCAAGTGCTCAGCATATGTGGGAACTCCTTGAAGACTGTTGGAAAAGCATTCCAGGTGAAGCTGGTTGAGAGAATGCCAAGAGTGTTCAAAGCTGTCATCAAGGCAAAGGGTGGCTATTTGAAGAATCTCAAATATAATATATATTTTTATTTGTTAAACACATTTTTGGTTACTACATGATTCCATATGTGTTATTTCATAGGTTTGATGTCTCCATTATTATTCTACAATGTAGAAAATAGTAAAAATAAAGAAAAACCTTTGAATGTGTAGGTGTGTCCAAACTTTTGACTGGTACTGTATATGGTTCTTCATCTGTAGGGCTGACTTATATTACTACTACAATCTAATTTAAATTACATCAGATAAAGGTTCACTTACTCGTTTTTCGCTGTCCAGTAGCACCACAAGTGGGAATTTGATTTGCGAACTCCATCATGTGCGCTTACTGGGCTACAGAAACACTGCTAACCAAACACTGAATTAAATGTAACTACACTCAAAAATCTAAGTTTGTTCGATTTTTCCCAAACCTCAAAAGTGGTCCCTTGATGTGGTTTATGCATTGTTGTGAACATATATATTTTTTTGCTGTGCATGACTGCGCTTTAGAGTGTGTGTCATTCTTCAGCACAACATTTTGGGGAAAGTTGAGACCAGGTCCAATATTAGCTGTGCACCCAAGAGGGAAAGAGGTTGGGCCATCCTAGAAAGGGTTTAGAGTAATATAATATATGCCATTTATCCAAAGTGACTTACAGTCCTGCGTGCATTCATTTGTGCATTCATTTTTACATATGGGTGGTCCCAGGAATCTAACCCACTATCCTGGTGTTACAATGCTCTACCAAGATGCATGACAAGGTTATAAATGCTTTGTGAAGCTTGAATTTAATATGATTTATAAAACCTTTATTAAGCAGTGCTTTTGCCACCCTTTATAAAGCACAGGTTTATGTCATATTTTACATAGTGGGTTATGTCAAATTTGACATTGTCACACAGTTATTCCACATTTATGAACCCTTTATAGAGCATGACATACTGTAATAGATGCTTTTTAACACATGTATGTAGCGCTTATGAAGGCATTATGAAGGCTTTATGAAGCCTTTATAAACTGACCATTTGGTCGACCAAATCCGACACTCTCATAGACCTCCATACAAAAAATCTACACTTGTTCTGCTTATCACTATATTCTCGCGTGGACAGATTTTGACGAGAGTGGAGCCTCTCGCTTCGTCTCTTCCTTTCTGGCTTATTAATGAGTCTCTGCTGCACAAAGAGATGCAGTTGTCAAATCATGAGCATTAGGAGGTCATGCGCTGCATGGCAAGATCCAGATTCAGATTCCTTTGCCTAAACGAGAAAGGAGGCACATGGGGTCTAAATACTTCCTTGATTATTCATCTCTGAGCCCACATATCTGAGGCCACATCCACATCCCTCTGGAAAGCACAGCTCTGGTCTATGTCCATGGACCATTCCTTCCCACAGAAAACACCTCAGGGCCAACTGGCTACAAGACAAGTTAGTAGGCTATAGCTCTCAGTCTGATGAGGACCTTACTCTCAACTCTATCTGTCGCTATGGCCTGGATAGTAAGAACATATCAGACTATTACCCTTTTTTAAACATACAATTGTAAGTCTAAATGTAGGCCTACTCATCAACCCGTGTTGGCAGTTTGAAAATACACCAGACTGCCTGTGTGTGTATTACAGATGCCTCCTATACTTATTGGGTCTAATAAGCACTTTATTGCCATTTTATAGAAGTCTTATCAAGCTGGTCCTGTTCTATTTTTACCAACTTGATTTTGGTAAAGGTACAGGCATTGTTGGATGATAGTGATATTGACCTTGGAATGAGTGCTGTTCATTCACAAAGCTACCCACCTACAAAGATACCCCCTTTTTCCTAAGGGTTCCATAAGGGTTATTTGGCTGTCCCCATAGGAGAAGCCTTTGAAAACCCCTTTTTGGATCCAGATAGAACCCTTTTGTATTTACACTGTATTTAAAACTATAAAATCAGTAGTGACTTGGTCAAGCAGTAGAATATATAATATATAATAAAACAGCAGCGTTGACTAACCGCAATTCATTCACTCCCCCTCTCTTTTGAAATAATCACCAGCTGGCAAAAATATGTAGCATATATCTGCTGTTGTGATTCAGGAGGGTGCGGGTGTTCAGTCAACATTTCCATGTATGATCAAAGCATTTACCTCTTCTAGAAATTGTAACTGCTATTTGTATGATGATTGAGATCCACTCTGGAAATGTGCATAGTACCCCACCTAAAAGTCTGCATCAATGGCTACTGTTCTGTCACTGGCCCACTACTGTACATCTCATGTCTGTGTCTGCTATGTTAGGACACAACCGTCAGAGCAGAGTGAGGAGGAAAGAGCATGTAGGGAAGTTGGTGAGGGTAGTGTGATGCCCCCTAATGTCAGGTGTACAGAGTGCAGCTTAATTAAACTCAGATTCCCGTTGGTGCACACATGTAATGATGACTTCATGGTTCTATAGGTATTGTGTGTGAATAAAGCATTTGTCATATATTGTGAACTCTCTGATTACCTGTCATGTTTACAAACATACCATTGTGACAACGTGTGCATGATGAAATCATTGAAGCTTTTTCCGTGGGACACATTAAGGCCTTCTACCTGACTGTAAATAATAACTCTAGTCAACATAGTATTCTTTTGTTTTTTATTCTTTTTTTTATTGTACTTTTCACCCCTTTTTCTCCCCAATTTCGTGGCATCCAATTGGTAGTGTCATATCACTATATTAACCTTGATAAACTGCGCTTCTTCCCAAATGTCTAATGTCATCCGTCACTGGCTTCCTCAATCATATACCTGTGCTGTGTTAGGGTACAAGAGGGCGAGAGAGGAGGAGAGACAGAGCAGAGCGCAGCAGGAGGAGATAAAGTGCAGTTTCAGATTCAGACAGGGCAGATGTACAGGTGAGTTTTAAACAGGCTACTGTCTCAGGACATGTAAAGTGCAGCTTCATAAAACAAAGGCACAGTTGATGATTACTGGCCAAATTCTCTAACTGTTAGGCTACCTACCTCTTCCAGATATTTGAACTGCTAGTTGTATGATGATTGAAATCCACACTACCCCGCTTAAAAGTCTGCATCAATGGCTACTGTTCTGTCACTGGCCCACTACAGTACATCTCATGTCTATGTCTGCTATGTTAGGACACAAGAGAGAGCAGAGTGAGGAAGACGAAAGAGCAGGCCAATGATCGCATTGTCTCATGGGAGAGCAAAGAAAACTATCTTGGTTAGTATTGATGGATTTGAGTCTGAAATGTAATAGGTAAACATTTCACACCATTGTCTTTCCTACATTGTCCGTAAAACACCACTCAAACGTATCTTTCCTCTCTTACTATGTTTTCTACAAACCTTCCAGAGGCCATGAGTAATATTAAACCTTGTTAAAGGCCCAGTGCAGTAAGAATTCTGTTTTCCTGTGTTTTGTATCATATTGTACAACAGCTTAAGAAACTAACTCTGGAAAACTGTGAAAAACAAAATGTGATCAGTGTTATTTCCTTATAATTTCTGATTGAAATACAATCTACACAGGACTTTAATCAGCAGGTTTTGCATGAGAGGAGTTTTGTAAAAGTTAATAGACCAGTAACAAATAGAGTTCCACCTCTCTGCCAATGAAGTGGATTACATATCCCTCCCATTAGGCCCCTCTGCTCTGGTGGATTGATACACACTGGCACCACTTTGGTGCCCTTCCCCTCCCCACTCCCCACCAAAATTCTTGCTTGAGAAATAGATTTTAGCTTAAAAGCTAAAATGTTTGACCCTTTTTGTGGAAAACTATTACAGTAAGGTACTTAATTGTTACCCAGAAATGATTTGTTATTGAGATAAAAAATAATTAATAAAAGAAAATGTCAGCATTGGGACTTTAAAATGCAGGAAATACATTATCAAGTTTTTAAAATGTTGTGGGGGAGTACCCCAGACCCCCCCAATAAAGAAAAAATGCAGCCAGCATTAATAGTTAGATTTAGAACTTTGCTTCTTAAGTGGTCGTGTCCCGGAGCTTAAACCAGCAGTGAGAAAACAAGAGAAAGCGTTCAATCCGTTTTCTCTCTTCTTTTGTTCTTTCCTCTGTGCTTCCGTCCTGTGTGGCGGGACGCATTTGATGTAGCGTGTGTGTGTGTGTGAGTGTGTGTGAGTGTGTGTGTTTGATAGATGTGTTGGTAGGACGGTACAGGTCTTTGGCGGGGATTTGCACCGCAGCATGGCAGCAGGGCACAAACACACACACACACACACACACACACACACACACAGACACACACCCACACATGCACGCACGCACACACACACACACACACAGTTGTGGTTACCTCCTGCCTCACCTCATCAATGCTTTACCGCCAGATCCCGAAACTCATTCTGCTGCGCTGCTTCCTTTTATAACTCATTCTTTCATTCATGGATTTTTGCTTTCTTCCCCTTCTCCCTCTCCCCCTCTCTCTCTCGTTCTCTCTCTTTCTCTCTCTCAAGTTCAACACCATCCTCATCCCTCAGCTGCCTGAACACACGCTAGTTCGGGGAATCTATACGTTGAGCCTACTGTACTTTCTATGTGAACGTTCTTTCTCAAACATGTGAGTAAAGTCCTAATATAGTCAGACCTATATTCTCCTACACGTGCAGGACTCAACCCAGCTCAAGGCTACACAAATTATGACATCAACCCTGCACACATGCTCACTCAGCCTGACCTCTAGTGACTATACGGTGAATCAGACTCTAGAAATGCACATTTTTTACAATGGGATCCTGAGGTTAGATTAACATTTTCATGGGGATCTTATCCATGAAGTTTACAATATGCGCTGCCCAGAGTGGTGTCAGACCAATCACTATCTTTAGCCTCTAAAAGTCTGGACCACTAGGACTTCCCAGCTCATAACGCTGTTTGATGTCAAGTGCTTTCATTTACATTTATAAGCAACTGTAGTGAGGCCTGCTATAATGCGCCTTGCATCGAATCCAATAGTGCAATAGTCTAGTCATGCACAGGCACATGCAAAACACACAATCTCAGACATAATAATGGCAAGATAGTGGGTTCAATTCCCAGGACCACCCATATGTAAAAATAATAATATGCATGTATGACTGTAAGTTGCTTTGGATAAAAAAAATTGGATAATGGCATATACACTCAGTTGCCGGTTTATTAGGTACACCGATCTAGTATAGTGTCGGAAACCCTGTTTCCTCCAGAACAGCCTGAATTTTTGGGGGCATGGATTCTACAAGGTGTCGGAAAAGTTCCACAGGGATGTTGGTCCAATGGCCTAGTTCCAGGGCAGGGGTGTCAAACTCATTCCATGGAGGGCCTAGCGTCTGCTGGTGTTTGGTTTCTCCTTTCAATTAAGACCTAGACAACCAGGTGAAGAGGCGACTCCGGGATGCTGACCTTCTAGGCAGAGTTGCAAAGAAAAAGTAATATCTCTGACTGGCCAATAAAATGAAAATATTAAGATGGGCAGTCTGAGATATGGCTTTTTCTTTGCAACTCTGCCTAGAAGGTCAGCATCCCGAAGTCGCCTCTTCACTGTTGACGTTGAGACTGGTGTTTTGCGGGTACTATTTAATGAAGCTGCCAGTCAAACTCATTCCACGGAGGGCCAAGTGTCCGCGGGTTTTCACTCCTCCCTTATACTTGATTGAGGAATTAAGGTCACTGATTAGTAAGGAACCCCACACCTGGTTGTCTAGGTCTTAATTGAAAGGAGAAACCAAACACCAGCAGACGCTAGGCCCTCCATGGAATTAGTTTGACACCCCTGCCCTATGCACCCAATGCATATTGATGACTGGTAAATGTATGAAATGTTAGATATATTTTAAACTTCCCGGTCACTTGTCCAGTGCCACATTTTCCTAATAGAAATCCTGGCAAGTTTTCTGTATTCATACCCCTTGACTTATTCCATATTTTGTTGTGTGACAGCCTGAATTCAAAATGGATTAAATATATTTACTTTTTAGCCATCTACAAACAGTACCCCATAATGAAAAAGTGCGGTCAGTTGAAAGTATACCAGCTGTTGGAAACATTGCAGCGTAGAGTTCTATACTTTAACACTGACTCTGTTACTTTTGTCTCCCGGCCAGGGAATGTCGACCCCCCACCGGGGGAATTTTTAGGTGACCTCACAGACGAACTGAGTTCGGCTGGTGACAAAAAGGAGGGGAAGTAGGTTGAGCACTTTATTACCAATTTTGTCTCTACAGGGCCCAAATCATATGCCTTTCTCACCAACCTCAGAAAGAGTGTTTTTGAAATGCAAAGGCATCAGGCAAAATTTGTACAACTCGCAAACCATCAACTTGCAAGCCTTCTCTGAGCTAGTCCAGCGCTACGTGATCTCTGGGGGCTGTGACAGACCCTTACTGGTGACCCGTAGCCGCAAAATCAAGTGTAATAAAAAGAGGGTGGCTTTAGAAAACAGTGTGGTGGAAAATAAATATTGTTATGTCTATGACAAAATAGTCATTCAGAAAGACGCAGGCTCTTCCACTCTATCCTACGGCTATGCACGGAGGTCTACCCTCCCAATGCGGAAAAACCCAATGGATGCTCCGTTTATTGAGGCATGCAGATCAAATGTTTTCCCCCCACCTCCCGGACAAGATTCATTGGTGTTATTCCATCTAGCAGAGTGGATACGCCGACATTGCACGTTATTTTCATCACATTAGTTTTAAAGAGGGCTTACACCCAAGCTTTTCAGACTATACCATTTTCCCCTCTCAACAGAAGCATTTAGTGGTGTTGGAAGATTTAATGTCAGAAGCCTCGCAAAATAATGAATTCCAACAAGCTTTTACCATTTACAAACATCACAAACAGCTCAGCATCCTTTATCTGGTTCAACATTTATTTTTCCAGGGACAAAATTGCGCATCATTACTTTGAATTGTTATTACATGGTCGTCTTCAAATCACTGGGTGAAAAATGACAGATGACTCGTTTGGATAGGCAGTTATTTCCCTACAAAACTTTTTTAACAAGAGTTTAATCGACGCTCACAAGGAAGCCTATGGCTACCTATTCACAGATCTCCGCTCCTTTACCCCTGATGACTTACGTCTAAAGACCAGCGTCTTCCCAGATGAGTCAGCTGTTGTGGATTAACCCAAAAGGAAAGTGTAGCCCCCACTGGCGTAACACAGTTCCTCTGGACCCCCGCAAGGTCAGAAAATCTAACGCGTCAGCAATCCAGCCACTCACAAAGTAGGCCTATAGACTACACTCTAAATATTAGGGGTTCAACAAGGGTTCTTCTAAGATCCTCAAAGTTCTTCGAAGAACCTTTGGGTTCTTGGCACTGAAAACTGCCCGCAAAAGGTTCTTCCAAGAACCCCATAGGAGGTGGGGTTCATCGAAGAACCTCCTTAGTTGGTGGGGGTTCTTGCAGGAACCTAACTGCCCAACTGAAACATTTGGATTTGAAAGGACAGCAGGTGTAGGCACTTAACGAAACATTTTAAGATCTCCTCAATTTGAGGTAAGGTTTGTCCCTTGTATTATCTAAATTGATATTGTTTTAGGATGATACCATGTATATTTTCATATTCGTGCAAATATTTCTAAAACAGAAAATGGACACAATTCAATGGATATCAATCAACAAAGAGGTAAGAATTTACAGTTGAAGTCGGAAGTTTACATACACTTAGGTTGGAGTCATTAAAACTCATTTTTCAACCACTCCACACATTTCTTGTTAACAAACTATAGTTTTGGCAAGTCGGTTAGGACGTCTACTTGGTTGGAAAAATTACTTGTGTCATGCACAATTGTTTACAGACAGATTATTTCACTTATAATTCACGGTATCACAATTCCAGTGGGTCAGAAGTTTACACACACTAAGTTGACTGTGCCTTTAAACAGCTTGGAAAATTCCAGAAAATGAGGTCATGGCTTTAGAAGCTTTTGATAGGCTAATTGACATCACTTGAGTCAATTGGAGATGTACCTGTGGATATATTTCAAGGCCTACCTTCAAATACAGTGCCTCTTTGCTTGACATCATGGGAAAATCTAAAGAAATCAGCCAAGACCTCCGAAAAAATATTGTAGACCTCCACAAGTCTGGTTCATCCTTGGGAGCAATTTCCAAACTCCTGAAGGAACCACATTCATCTGCACAAACAATAGTACACAAGTATAAATACCATGGGACCACGCAGCCGTCATACCGCTCAGGAAGGAGACGCGTTCTGTCTCTTAGAGATGAACGTACTTTGGTGTGAAAAGTGCAAATCAATCCCGGAACAGCAGCAAAGGACCTTGTGAAGATGCTGGAGGAAACAGGTACAAAAGTATCTATATCCACAGTAAAACAAGTCCTATATCGACATAACCTGAAAGGCCGCTCAGCAAGGAAGAAACCACTGCTCCAAACCAGCATAAAAAAGCCAGACTACGGTTTGCAACTGCACATGGGGACAAAGATCGTACTTTTTGGAGAAATAGAACTGTTTGGCCATAATGACCATCATTATGTTTGGAGGAAAAAGGGGGGGACTGCAGGAGGGACTGGTGCACTTCACAAAATAGATGGCATCATGAGGAAGGAAAATTATGTGGATATATTGAAGCAACATCTCAAGACATCAGTCAGCTTGGTCGCAAATGGGTCTTCCAAATGGACAATGACCCAAAGCGTACTTCCAATGTTGTGGCAAAATGGCTTAAGGAGATCAAAGTCAAGGTATTGGAGTGGCCATCACACATCACTCTGACCTCAATCCTATAGAAAATGTGTTGACAGAACTGAAAATGCGTGTGCGAGCAAGGAGGCCTACAAACCTGACTCAGTTACACCAGCTCTGTCAGGAGGAATGGGCCCAAATTCACCCAACTTATTGTGGGAAGCTTGTGGAAGGCTTTCCGAAACGTTTGACCCAAGTTAAACAATTTAAAGGCAATGCTACCAAATACTAATTGAGTGTATGTAAACTTCTGACCCACTGGGAATGTGATGAAAGAAATAAAAGCTGAAATAAATCATTCTCTCTACTATTATTCTGACATTTCACATTCTTAAAATAAAGTAGTGATCCTAACTGACCTAAAACAGGGATTTTTAATCAGAATTGAAAATCTGAGATTAAATGTATTTAAAGGTAAGGTGGTGTATGTAAACGTCCGACTTCAACTGTATGTATGCTATTAGAATATGTTGAAGGCTAGCTGTATTGGGTGCAGATGAATGAACTGCTCACTTTGTGTCTGTGTCTGCGGGTATACAGACGAGGAGGCATACAAAGGTATGTCAATTGGTATTGGTATGTTATGCAGATCACATATACCATCCCCCTCCCTTACCTCTTCAATGAAAATCCCATAGGCCTCTACATTACGGACAAGGTATGTCTATGAAAACCATTATCAAAACAGTTTTTTCATTCACATTTACCCCACCTGTCTCTACAGGGCCCAAATCATATGCCTTTCTCACCAACCTCAGAAAGAGGTTCAAACCAAGGTATGAATACTGTTCTGTGCATGTTTTTTTAAGCATCTGTATAATTGATTCACAGACTTCACCCTCCCTAAACCTTTGATGAATATAACAGGAAACCTGTTTGATCACCATGCACTGCAAAATCATTCTGGCTATGGATATGGTAAACATCAACACATTGACATCAACACGCCAGAGGATATATCCATTGGATTTGCTTTAACTAATTCATAAATGTTTAATGGTAGGCGTATTTGGTTGTCATTTTCTCATGTTAAGCCTAACATTTCACGAAGCTATACACAATGTCCCAATGCTGACATTTTTGGACTGCTGGCTGGTGGCAATAATGTAATTACTTGTTCAGTAATTAAAGTTGGAAATTTAAACATTGCAGATTGTAAAATAAATGTTCGATACATCAGCATACTAATCAGCAAACAATAGATTTGTATTTGTTTATATACAACTGTCCTGTATATCTTTATATATATATATTTATATAATTACATGAACCGTCCTCGCGATCTCTCCCAGCTTGGATAGAAAGTTGTTGTGTGTAAAACCAGTTTATTAATGCCAAATAATACAGTCAGTCCACCCTCAAAACACTAGCTTACTATGGATTGTTTCATTATGCAGTGAAGCCTACTATCTATGGCTATATACAGTCTTTAGCTGCTATTTAGCTGCTACAGTGCCTTGCAAAAGTATTCATCCCCCTTGGCGTTTTTCCTATTTTATTGCATTACAACCTGTAATTTAAATGGATTTTTATTTGGATTTCATGTAATGGACATACACAAAATAGTCAAAATTGGTGAAGTGAAGTGAAAAAAATACCTTGTTTCAAATAATTAATAAATAACGGAATAACGGAAAAGTGATGCGTGCATATGTATTCACCCCTTTGCTATGAAGCCCCTAAATAAGATCTGGTGCAACCAATTACCTTTTGTGAAAGAGCACAGTTAGAAAGATATGGCATATAGAAGCATGCCAGATGGACATCATGAAAATGATCGGAGGAAGTTCAGGAGTAAAAACAAACAAAATATAATTATTGACTGTGTCCATAAAATGTATATACAGTGGGGGAAAAAAGTATTTAGTCAGCCACCAATTGTGCAAGTTCTCCCACTTAAAAAGATGAGAGAGGCCTGTAATTTTCATCATAGGTACACGTCAACTATGACAGACAAATTGAGAAAAGAAAATCCAGAAAATCACATTGTAGGATTTTTTATGAATTTATTTGCAAATTATGGTGGAAAATAATTATTTGGTCACCTACAAACAAGCAAGATTTCTGGCTCTCACAGACCTGTAACTTCTTCTTTAAGAGGCCCCTCTGTCCTCCACTCGTTACCTGTATTAATGGCACCTGTTTGAACTTGTTATCAGTATAAAAGACACATGTCCACAACCTCAAACAGTCACACTCCAAACTCCACTATGGCCAAGACCAAAGAGCTGCCAAAGGACACCAGAAACAAAATGGTAGACCTGCACCAGGCTGGGAAGACTGAATTTGCAATAGGAGCAATTATTAGGAAATAGAAGACATACAAGACCACTGATAATCTCCCTCGATCTGGGGCTCCACGCAAGATCTCACCCCGTGGGGTCAAAATGATCACAAGAACGGTGAGCAAAAATCCCAGAACCACACGGGGGGACCTAGTGAATGACCTGCAGAGAGTTGGGACCAAAGTAACAAAGCCTACCATCAGTAACACACTACGCCGCCAGGGACTCAAATCCTTCAGTGCCAGACGTGTCCCCCTGCTTAAGCCAGTACATGTCCAGGTCCGTCTGAAGTTTGCTAGAGTGCATTTGGATGATCCAGAAGAGGATTGGGAGAATGTCATATGGTCAGGTGAAACCAAAATAGAACATTTTGGTAAAAACTCAACTCGTCGTGTTTGGAGGACAAAGAATGCTGAGTTGCATCCAAAGAACACCATACCTACTGTGAAGCATGGGGGTGGAAACATCATGCTTTGGGGCTGTTTTTCTGCAAAGGGACCAGGACGACTGATCCGTGTAAAGGAAAGAATGAATGGGGCCATGTATCATGAGATTTTGAGTGAAAACCTCCTTCCATCAGCAAGGGCATTGAAGATGAAACGTGGCTGGGTCTTTCAGCATGACAATGATCCCAAACACACCGCCCGGGCATATGAAGGAGTGGCTCGTGAAGAAGCATTTCAAGGTCCTGGAGTGGCCTAACCAGTCTCCAGATCTCAACCCCATAGAAAATCTTTGGAGGGAGTTGAAAGTCTGTGTTGCCCAGCGACAGCCCCCAAACATCACTACTCTAGAGGAGATCTCCATGTAGGAATGGGCCAAAATACCAGCAACAGTGTGTGAAAACCTTGTGAAGACTTACAGAAAACGTTTGACCTGTGTCATTGCCAACAAAGGGTATATAACAAAGTATTGAGAAACTTTTTTGTTATTGACCAAATACTTATTTTCCACCATAATTTGAAAATAAATTCATGAAAAATCCTACAATATGATTTTCTGTAATTATTTTTCTCATTTTCTCTGTCATAGTTGACGTGTACCTATGATGAAAATTACAGGCCTCTCTCATCTTTTTAAGTGGGAGAACTTGCACAATTGGTGGCTGACTAAATACTTTTTCCCCCACTGTAGTATGTATAAGCATGAAGTAGAGGCCTAAGCATTGTTGTTCACTAGTTTACTCCAATTAGGGAAGGGATGGTGGGGTAGGAAAGTAATAAAGGGAAATATATATATTTTAAAAGGATATGTAGGTATATGCGTATATGTATGTATGTGTATGTAAGTGTATATATATATATATATATATAGATATATATAGATATATATAGATATATATATATGCAAGAAAGAAAAAAAGAAAAAAGATATGGGGGATTGGAAGTGATGCAGACAATTACATTGATGGAAGTTACAATCTATCTGCAATATTAAAGCTGATCTACCCCCTAAAAAAAAGTTTGTAAAATAGTTAAATAAAGTCCACCTGTGTGCAATCTAAGTGTCACATGATCTCCGTATATTTACACCTGTTCTGAAAGGCCACAGAGTCTGCAACACCACTAAGCAAGGGACACCACCAAGCAAGCAGCACCATGAAGACCAAGGAGCTCTCCAAACTCGTCAGGGACAAAGTTGTGGAGCACCATTAAATCCATTATTTTAAAATCGAAAGAATATGAAACCACAACAAACCTGCCAAGAGAGGGCCGCCCACCAAAACTCACGGACCAGGCAAGGAGGGCATTAATCAGAGAGGCAACAAAGAGACCAAAGATATCCCTGAAGGAGCTGCAAAGCTCCACAGCGGAGATTGGAGTATCTGTCCATAGGACCACTTTAAGCCGTACACTCCACAGAGCTGGGCTTTACGGAAGAGTGGGCAGAAAAAAGCCATTGCTTAAAGAGAAAAATAAGCAAACATGTTTGGTGTTTGCCAAAGAGCATGTGGGAGACTCCCCAAACATATGGAAGAAGGTACTCTGGTCAGATGAGACTAAAATTGAGCTTTTTGGCCATCAAGGAAAACGCTATGTCTGGCGCAAACCCAACACCTCTCATCACCTCTCATCACCCTGAGAACACCATCCCCACAGTGAAGCATGGTGGTAGTAGCATCATGCCGTGGGGATGTTTTTCATCGGCAGGGACTGGGAAACTGGTCAGAATTGAAGGAATGATGGATGGCGCTAAATACAGGGAAAGTTTCAGTCTTCCAGAGATTTGAGACTGGGACGGAGGTTCACCTTCCAGCAGGACAATGACCCTAAGCATACTGCTAAAGCAACACTCGAGTGGTTTAAGGGGAAACATTTAAATGTCTTGGAATGGCCTAGTCAAAGCCCAGACCTCAATCCAATTGAGAATCTGTGGTATGACTTAAGATTGCTGTACACCAGCGGAACCCATCCAACTTGAAGGAGCTGGAGCAGTTTTGCCTTGAAGAATGGGCAAAAATCCCAGTGACTAGATCTGCCAAGCTTATAGAGACATACCCCAAGAGACTTGCAGCTGTAATTGCTGCAAAAGGTGTGTCTACAAAGTATTGACTTTGGGGGGAGGGTGTGTTTCACAAAAATAAATATTTGGCATCTTGAAAGTGGTAGGCATGTTGTGTAAATCAAATGATACAAACCCCTCCAAAATCCATTTTAATTCCAGGTTGTAAGGCAACAAAATAGGAAAAATGCCAAGGGGGGTGAATACTTTCGCAAGCCACTGTATTTATAAACTTTTTGTAAATAAAGTGCACATCAAACAGCCTAACAATTAGGAAAAAAGTAGTCAGCTTGAGGGTAAATGTAGCCACAATTCATTGTTGAACTCAGTAGGTTTTGCCTGGCTAATAGCCTACACAAATGGGCTGTAATCAAGGTAAATTAAATTACATCTATTTTCTATGTAGAGGCCTATAGTAGCTACAGTATGCGACGCCTTTCATTTTTGGGCACATTTACATTTACATTTTCGTCATTTAGCAGACGCTCTTATCCAGAGCGACTTACAAATTGGTGCATTCACCTTATGATAGCCAGTGGGACAACCACTTTACAATATTATTATTATTATTGTATTTATTTTTCTCTTTGGGGCGGGGTAAGGGGGGGGGGGTAGAAGGATTACTTTATCATATCCCAGGTATTCCTTAATACAAATGTTTTCACCACGGCCTATAGGTCCAGGTTGTAGGCCCGACTGTTTTCTATACTGAGTATTGACAACCCAGACAGTCATTCCTGAGACATTGTGCATTATATGTCCATTGCGCTGCACACAATTTAAACCAAGGGCTCTATTCAAGCCACATCGCGGTAGTTCAGCTTTACAGCGTGATTAAAATGTAAAGGCAATGTTCCCGCTTTAGCGGAGAATGCATTCAAGGTAAACGCTACATACAATATGTAAATCTAAAATTATCTTTACATTTCTTTGGCGGAATCTGTAACACTTTAGCTTTACAGATTGAATAGAGCCCTTAGTCTTGAATGATGCATGCCAAGATAAACCAGAGATAAGGGACTTGATATTCTTATTCTTATTGATATTCCAACCACACAACTCAAACACCGGTTCACCAGTATGAACAAAATCGCAAACCACTTTATTTTGTTTGAGCCCTCAAGAACTGTTATCCGTTAAACGTGATAATCTGTTTGCATCTGCCAACTTATTGGCTGTCCAGTATCCAGAGGACCTGCCCCAGAGCTTCCTATACAGTTAATATCTTTCCGTAACGGTTTGAGGCCGGCAATTAAGGAGCATGTGAGAGGCTCAATTAAAGATGCTGCAGAACTGCTGTATTTGAAGCACCACTTGAACATATTGATACAACAGTAGCTAGGATGGGGAGAAGTCTGTCTATAATAAAGCGCTGCTCTGCATTCTTAACAGCACTATCAACAAGGCAGGTACTACTGGCCCTAGTTTTGCCACACCTGGACTACTGTTCAGTCATGTGGTCAAATGCCACAAAGAGGGACTTAGGAAAATTGGAAATGGCTCAGAACAGGGCAGCATGGCTGGCCCTTGGATGTGCACAGAGCTAACATTAATAATATGCATGTCAATCTCTCCTGGCTCAAAGTGGAGGAGAGATTGACTTCATCACTACTTGTATTTGTGAGAGGTATTGACAGGTTGAATGAACCGAGCTGTCTGTTTGAACTACTGGCACACAGCTCGGACACCCATGCATACCCCACAAGACATGCCACCAGAGGTCTCTTCACAGTCCCCAAGTCAAGAACAGACTATGGGAGATGCACAGTACTTCATAGAGCCATGACTACATGGATTTCTAGGAGACGCACAGTACTTCATAGAGCCATGACTACATGGAATTGTAGTCCACATCAAGTAACTCATGCCAGCAGTAAAATTACATTAAAAAAACAGATAAAAATACACCTTATGGAACAGCGGGGACTGTGAAGCAACACAAACATAGACACATGCTGCCTTGGCAGCAGCTAATGGAGATCCATAATAAATACAAATACAAATACTGAAGAAAAAGACGTTTCTGAATCAAAGTTTTTTCAGCTATTGCTGAGCATGGCCCTGCCTTTTCTAACCAGTCTTTTAAAAATCTTGATTAAGCTTAATCTTGAGCAAGATGCAATACACTCCCCGAAAAAATCTGATATCCGCTGACCACATGAGTTTAGTTCAACAAAAACTGCCCTCCCACACCTCAGACAGGGGCATCTTAGACTTTAGTCAAAAGAAAGAAAATGCTTTAGATTAAGAAATTAAATATATTCTGTACAACACACATCTGGATCCCTTTAAAAAAAACTCTGCCTGTATGCTCAAACTTTGCCCAACCAGGTAGAAATGACCATGAAAAGGACCATGAAAATGAAATTATTTATGATTTCCCATTACTATTGGCGATTTGCCCCCTAGAAACGATATTAGAGAAATTAAAGCAGGATTGGGGTGTGGTGGATTGGAATGCCAAAAGAGAGCTTATCTTTAATAAGAAAGGCCAACATATGGAAATGTTTAAAGATGGTCATACCATGCATCATTTATCTATTTGATTTTGAATTTTAGGAACCCTTTAGGTATCAAATAGAATTTGGCCTTTACTACTATAGCCCATAGAAACGCATTGAATAACACATTCATAAATGGCAAAAAAGACAGTCAAAACATTAATCATAAGAAACAAGGTTTTGAAGTGTCTGTCCTATATCTAGGAGATATAAGAATGCTCAGGAAATATTTTTGTTTTTTTGGACACATATTTAACCCCTTATTTTTGTTGGCACAAAACTACCTCCATACTTCCATTTGTATGTATGGGTTACCTTCAGACGAGTCCTGTGACACTTGTGGGGGATGTGGTGCAAAACATGTTCGTGATAGTCTCCCCTTTCCATATCTGTGTCGTATTAGTCTGTAGCTCAAACGGTTTGGCCGCTACAGACAGAAGTGGGCACATCAGCGTCATCTTTCATTGACAAGCTATAAGTGAATTATTGATGACAAGAGCTGGAAACACATCAGATGGCTTCCACAACATGTGAACAATATCAGAAAAAAAAAGGGATTGATAGACCTAAAAACTAGAAATGGGCAAATGTTTTAGTAAGTGGTGTCAGGTGTCATCACGGGACGTTTCCAAGTGTCCATAAACCTCTCCAAAGTGGCATATGTCTGTAAATTAGATAATTCCAGTGCTATTACATATTTGCAATCCCTAACTGCTATTTGTTCAGTACAAAAACAACCTCACTCAAACATTGTGGTGGTGTTATGGAGAAGGTGGAAAGCTTCAAGTTCCTTGGCGTACACCTCACTGACAAACTGAAATGGACCACCCACACAACAGCAGAACAGAGCCTCTTCAACCTCAGGAGGCTAAAGAAATTTGGCTTGGCACCTACAACCCTCACAAACCTTTACAGATGCACAATTGAGAGCATCCTGTCAGGCTGTATCATCACCTGGTACGGCAACTGCACCGCCTGCAACCGCAAGGCTCTCCATAGGGTGGTACGGTCTGCCCAACACATTACCGGGGGCAAACTACCCGCCCTCCAGGACACCTACAGCACCCGATGTCACAGCAAGGCCAAAAAGATCATCAAGGACATCAACCACCTGAGCCACTGCCTGTTCACCCCGCTATCATCCTGAAGGCGAGGTCAGTACAGGTGCGTCAAAGCTGGGACCGAGAGACTGAAAAACAGCTTCTGTCTCAAGTCCATCAGACTGTTAAACAGCCATCACTAGCACATTATAGGCTGCTGCCTATAGACATAGACTAGAAATCACTGGCCACTTTAAGAAATGGAACACTAGCCACTTTAATAATGTTTACATATCTTGCATTACTCATCTCATGGGTATATACTGTATTCTATACTATTCTACTGTATCTTAGTCCATATATGTATATATTCTTAATTAATTCCTTACTTAGATTTGTGTGTATTGGGTATATGTTGTGAAATTGTTAGACATTACTTTGAAGGCACCGATCAATAGCCAAGATATTCAGCTTTCCGCAGACACCCTGCTTTTGCAGATAGGGTCTACCGTTCTCTGAATTGAATTTTTAAAAATCAAATAGGGTCCCCAAATATGGGGACTTCACAATTAAGACGCATCCCGGGCAGCCACTCGCATGACTTGTTAGGAGTCGCGACGGGTCATAATTATATTTCCCCGAGAGAAAGCCAATGGGATTAAATTAATTATTTAAAAAGTATGGTCTTTTTTTATGTGCTTTCACTGTACCAAACAAGAAACACCGAAAATAAACGCTAGACTATAAAAACGACACACTGCTCCTCTCACAGACTCACACAAGACTAATAGTCTTGGCCCCCACATCCGCTCGGCAGAGAGGACTGAGAGGCAGGAGGAGGATGAGGAGGGGACTTTTTCACCCCCGTGAGTGTGAAGAAAAATGTCAGGACGCCCAAGCGTTTGTTGGCCCCCACCTTCTCCCCTGACAAGGTGTCTGGTGGAGAGAGGAGGGTGGAAGAGCTTTTTTTTTATTATTCATGCCATGGTTGTATTCATTCACACACACTGTGTTGTAAATTTAAATAAATGTATAATAAAGAGCTAAGGAAAATAATATACATTTTCAAGCCTCTTTTTGGTTGATGATTAAATTCACAGCTTGTAATGCAGAGGATCTCTGCACAAAACGTTTCACCATATCGTCATTGCTTTTCAGATCTTCTAGATTGTAGCATTTGTGGAATATTTCACTAAAATGTAATCCAATCTGCCTACCTTTCTGCACACAGACGCAATGCAAGCAGCAGGCTTTTGATTTGTCATCGTGCACAAGCCTAAGGTTGTAAAGCAAGGGCTTTTTGGCCCTGCTGTTTCTATTCAAAAGCGATATGAAATCTGGGTGGTAGAGAGGGCAGTCGGGAGGATAGAATCGGGATGTAGTTCCACCGCCACCCAGTGCCTGCCGGGTAAATCGCTGGGTTCCGTGTTGATGATAAAACAGTGCCTTAAGTACAGGTTTGTGTCAAACCCTGCTGGGTTTTTCATGCTCAACAGTTTCCGTGTGTATCAACAATGGTCCACCACTCAAAGGACTTCCAGCCAACTTGACACAAGTGTGGGAAGCATTGGAGTCAACATGGGCCAGCAAATCTGTTGAACGCTTTTGACACCTTGTAGAGTCCATGCCCCAATGAACTGAGGCTGTTCTAAGGGTAAAAGGGGAGGGGGAGGGGGGATGCAACTCCATATTAAGGTGTTGCTAATGTTTTGTACAACGTTGATATTTTTCGTAGATTTGCGTTATTCCACAATGTTCTATCTAGCGCTGCAGTGAGTGGGGGGCTGTATAACTCTGTGACATATCTCTCGCTCTAGCTCTACCTCGCTCTCCCTGAGTGAGAGAGGTGCACACTTTGAAAGACAGTCCAACAACGAGTCAGAGCGGTTTAAGAACAGACACATTTTCAAAATGTGTCGTTATTCCCCTTTAAGGTCAGGTTTAACCAAGTTGACCCCCGTTTGCAAAAGCGGAGCCGCCATCCTGAATAGCCCTCGAAAGCAACTCCCCAGACCCATGCAGTACTGCTGAACCAAGCCCGAAAAGCCTATTATGTCTTGAGGGTGTAAAGTGAAGGGTGATGACCACTTTACCAAAAGCGAAATAGGCCGGAATATTTCGATCCGTCAATATGTTAACTTCGACTTGATCGAAACGCTCTCTGCACACTGCTGGTACTGAATGCTGATTGATTATTTCCTTTTTATCTCTACGATGCGGAAGAGCTGCACCTCGACATTACCAACGTGAGAAAAAGTCAATATTTCACTGTATACAAACAGGTGATGAAATCCTACGCTTATATCGCCCAGATGTGCCATAGGAAAGATTATTGAATTAATCAGGGTGCATCCCAATGGCCACAGCTAATTTCCCTGTAGCATGCACAGTGAGGATACTTTCCATAGTCTCATAAAATTTTGCTAAATCTTGCGCCTCGGCTGGGTGAGGTCTATCAATTTCTAGGTAGTGGGTGCCCGACTGACTATTTTTGTCACGGTTCAGACAGACGACAAGAGGACCACAATTCGTCACACCAGAAAGTTTATTCAAACTTAAGGGGAAAGGGATGTAGGGAGTGAGTGAAGGCTCAGGGGTTATCCCGTCCGATGTGCTGGGTCTGTGCCTCCCCCAGTGGCAGCGATGCGTCCGATGACGCCGGTGGTTGGTAGTCCAGAAGTCCTGGGGGAGGAAACACAGACACCACGGAGCGGAATGAAACCAGGCAGCAGTACAGTTCAAGGGAAATCCAAAATACGTAGTAGCAAGGCAGAAGGCTGGTCAGAGTTACCGGGATTGAAGAGTAGTCAGGAGTCGTAATGGCAGAAGCAGGTCTGGATCTCCTGAGGCAGAAGAGTATCCAAAAACAGGCAGGTCCGGGGATCACAAAACCAGGGTGAGCCAGAAGCGCGAGCAAACAGGTTCGGGTGTGAGCTTTGCAGACGATCTGACAAAGGAGAGCTGAAAGACGGGACTTTAAATACTGGGAGAGGTTAGTGGGTAGTGCAGCGCAGCTGGCAGAGTAATTAGAGCCGAGCAGAGCAGGGACAGGTGGAGCTCGTTAGGCTGAGTAGAGAGAGAGAGAGAGATGAGCAGAGTGGAAGATAGTGGAAACACATAAGGTGGTAACCCAGTGGAGTGAGAGGGCTCATGACAGAACCCCCCAAGGGACGGCCCCAGAAGTCCCAAGAGCAACACTCACGCCGGGCGCGGAGGAGGGGAGCCGGAGGAGGGCTAGAACTCCTCCGAACGGTCCGCGAACGTCCTCATCCTCGGGGAAGCCGGAGGGCCGTGGTCGGGAGATGGGACAGGTCCCGAGACAGGATCAGGCACAGGACAGGAAGCCGAGCGGGCAGGACGGTTAGGGATCCCTCTGGGGCGGCCCCTACGGATTGCAGGTTGATCAGGATGCCGTTGGTGGGAAAGCGGTGATGAGAGTCCTATCCACAATCCGACTAGCTGGCACCCAGGTCCTTTCCTCAGGTCCATAGCCCTCCCAGTCAATGAGGTACTGGAGACCCCTACCCCTCCGTCTGGACCGAAGCAGGCGGCGGACGGTGTACCAGACCACCATCGACGAGCCGTGGAGGAGGGGGACAAGGCGCAGCAGGGACCAGCGGACGTCTGGGCACAGGCAGGGGCTGCAGCAATCCGGCTGGGGGCTGGCAGGACGACTTGTGTTGGTTGCAGATGGGGCAGGCTTGGACAGATTCCCGTACATCCTTCCTCAGAGAGGGCCACCAGAACCTCTGGGCGAGCAGGTTGTAAGTGCGGGTGGAGCCAGGGGTGACAAGCTAGGCGGGAGTCATGTCCCCACTGAACGACCTGGGACCTCAGGTCTTCGGGGACAAAAGGCGGTCAGCTGGGCAAGTGCTGGGACCTGGCTGGTTACGGAGAGCCTCCAGCACCTGTTCCTCAACAGCCCAGGTCAGAGCTGCAACGATGCAGGGACTTGGCAGAATGGACACAGGGTCCTTGGAGGGGTCAGGAGCGGAGTTAGTAGGTACTGGCCGAGGGTAGTGCGGCGCGCAAGCAGGCAGGTTCGGTGGCAGTCCTCTCCCCACTCCCTGATCACCCGGTCACCCAGTCGAGCTGAGGGTTGTGCCCGGCGGAAGGAGCCATGGGTAACCCAGGATGAGGGGTTGGCCTGGAGAGGGGGAGCAGGTGAAACTGGATAGTTTCTTGATGGTTTCGGACAGACCCATCGAGACCGGGGCCGTGACATGAGTGACCGATCCGAGTAAGTGTCCGTCCAGTGCCCGGGCAGGAATAGGGAGGTGTCAAACGGAGGTTCTCCAGTCCCAGTTGGCGTGCCAGCTTGATGTCCATTATGTTGGCTCCGGCGCCAGAATCCACCAGAGCAGCCAGGGTGTGAGTTGAGTCAGAGAGGCGGAGGTGAACTTGCAGCAGGGGTTTGCGGTCGGAGGACTGGATGGTCATTGAACTCAACCGGACTCCCCCTATGCCCGGTGAGCCGGCCCTTTAAAGGGCAGGTTACCACACGATGTCCGTCACCTCCACAATAGAGACAGAGGTTTGAGGTGGGCGTCGCTGGCGCTCTGCAGGAGTGAGAGAGGCTCGCCCAATCTCCATAGGCTCAGACTGATCAAGCTGACCTGGGTGAGTGGCAGTAGATGACAGGAGCCCAGTCGGATCTCTCCAAATGCCGGTAGTAGGTGGACCTTGGCGCCCCCTCTCACGACGACGGATCTGTATCCCTCTGTCGATCCTGACAGTCAGTGCGATGGCTTCATCAAGAGTGGAAGGCAGTTCATGGGAGACCAACTCGTCCTTGATATAGTCAGCCAAACTATGGAAGAACGCGTCCACCAACGATGGTGTGTTCCAAGAACTTCGTCTAGCCAGGGTTCGGAAGTTGATGGAATGGTCTGCGACTGTACGTCTGCCTTGTCGATACTGAACAGTTCACGAGACGCCTCTGCGGTTGGTGAATCCAGGTCAAACACCTTCAGCATCTCCTCAGCAAACAGGTCGAAGGTTGCACATGCGGGGGTTTGACGTTCGAACTCTGCTGTTCCCCAGAGTCGAGCTCGGCCCGTCAGGTGAGTGATGGCATACCCAACTCTAGCCCCTCCGTGGCGAAGGTCCTTGGCTGCAAGGAGAACTGAAGTCGGCAGCTAGTCAGGAAGGGCCGGACCTGGGTTGAATCGCCGTTGAACCGCTCGGGGTTTCCAATCTTGGGTTCCGGAGCAGCGGCTGCAATGACCGGGCAGGTAACTCGGGGCAGGGCTGGTGGGCAGACTGGCTGGGGGTCAGGTTGGTGAGGAGTTGAATGATCATGGCGAGTTGTTGTTGCTGCTGCTGGGACTGCTGCTGGTGCTGCTGGAACTGCTGATGCTGTTGGTGGCCGACCTGAAGCAGAGAGGAGATGACGCCGCTCATGCGGCCTAGCTCTCTCTCAGTGTGTTCCAGGCGTAGCATGGCGGTGGGTTGCTCAGGCTCTTCGGTTTCCTGTCGGGAAGTGTGCGCTGAGTCCATGATGGTCAGATCGTACTGTCACGGTTCAGACAGACGACAAGAGGACCACAATTGCGTCACACCAGAAAGTTTATTCAAACTTAAGGGGAAAGGGATGTAGGGAGTGAGTGAAGGCTCCAGGGGTTATCCCGTCCGATGTGCTGGGTCTGTGCCTCCCCCCAGTGGCAGCGATGCGTCCGATGACGCCGGTGGTTGGTAGTCCAGAAGTCCTGGGGGGGGGGAGGAAACACAGACACCACGGGGCGGAATGAAACCAGGCAGCAGTACAGTTCAAGGGAAATCCAAAATACGTAGTAGCAAGGCAGAAGGCTGGTCAGAGTTACCGGGATTGAAGAGTAGTCAGGAGTCGTAATGGCAGAAGCAGGTCTGGATCTCCTGAGGCAGAAGAGTATCCAAAAACAGGCAGGTCCGGGATCACAAAACCAGGGTGAGCCAGAAGCGCGAGCAAACAGGTTCCGGGTGTGAGCTTTGCAGACGATCTGACAAAGGAGAGCTGAAAGACGGGACTTTAAATACTGGGAGAGGTTAGTGGGTAATGCAGCGCAGCTGGCAGAGTAATTAGAGCCGAGCAGAGCAGGGACAGGTGGAGCTCGTTAGGCTGAGTAGAGAGAGAGAGATGAGCAGAGTGGAAGATAGTGGAAACACATAAGGTGGTAACCCAGTGGGTGGAGAGGGCTCATGACAATTTTAACAATTTTGAAATATTCCCTGGTGTATCTCTGCTCATAGCCTTTGGTAAAGACATCTCTGTGATGAGAAATTCTCACAAAATATCCAGGACTGTATCTAGGGGTAGAACAGTGAACGACTAAGACAAAATATTTAAGTGCCTTTGAACAGGGTACGGTAGTAGGTGCCAGTGCACCGGTTTGAGTGTGTCAAGAACTGCAATGCTTCTGGGTTTTTCATGCTCAACAATTTCCCGTGTGTATCAAGAATGGTCCACCACCCAAAGAACATCCAGCCATCTTGACACAACTGTGGGAAGCATTGGAGTCAAGCATCCCTGTGGAACGGGTGGGGTCGTAAAAAGTGCCTTTGATTTCTTCCCCAGTGAGGTCTATCAATTTATAGGTAGTACTGATTATTTTAGCAATTTTGAAATATTCCCGGTGTATCTCTGTTTATAAAAGAAAAGGAGAGCTGCACACTCTAGGAGCTCAGATGCAATAATTTAATAACCTAATAACCAACGTTTCGACAGACAAGCTGTCTTCATCAGGGTATAATGACAAACACTGCGGATCACTAGTTTAAATAGTTTCAAAGGACACACACAGCTTTCTGTAATCATGGCCGGGTATGGCTTGATATCATTGGTTAATTTACAGATATAAGTAGAACATATACAAAAAAACATGAATGGATAGCATATGATCATAGATACAATTTGACTACATGGGCCTACAAACATTTACAATGAATAGCAAAATCACAGTAATCACAAGAATGGCTTCAGATCAAAGTCTACGTTGAGGCTGAAGGGAGCAAGGGTCTTTCAATTAATGATCCAGGCAGCCTCTCGTTTTAACAATAAATTGTCAAGGTCACCCCCTCTCCTAGGGAGGGTGACGTGTTCGATGCTGATATAACGTAGGGACGAAATAGAGTGGTTCGCTTCCAAAAAGTGGCCCGTATCTGGGTAGGTCAGGTTTTTGCACCTAATGGTGTTAAGATGCTCCGAGACTCGTACTTTTAATTCGCGCTTTGTTTTACCCACATACTTTTTACCACAAGAACAAGTTATAAGATAAATAACTGCCTTAGTGGAGCACGTGATAACACCTTTGATTGGGATCTGTTTCCCTGTTTGGGGGTGTTTGAAGGATCTACATTTGTAAGTGCCATTGCATTGAGCACAGCCATTACACATTGTTTTGGGGTGGAAAATCAGAGGTATTTTGGGGTGGTAAATCAGAGTTTACCAATTGTTCTCTGAGATTTCTGCCCAGCGAGAATATGACCAAGGGAGGGTCGGAAAACAGATTATCGATACTGTCATCGGATCTTAGAATGTGCCAGTGATTGTAAACGATTCCCTTAATTTGTCCAGAGCACTTTGAACTTTGATGCAGTAACGGCCCCTTTATCGACTTTTGTTGACTCTTATATTAGACCACTCGCAGAACAGCTCCCCTCCTTTGTAAAGGAAACCAGCAGTATGATCTCTATTATTGAATCTCTTGATCCTCTCCCTGAGAAAACTTTGTTAGTTACTTTTGATGTTGAGTTGTTACACACGAATAGTCCACAGGAGGGCGATATTAAAGCCATGGAACATTTTCTTCTGCAATGTGACCCTAATGAACTACCTTCCAGTGCATGCATTATAATATTGGCTGAAATAGTACTCACACACAACTATTTCATGTTTCTAAATCATTTATTTATTCAGACGAAGGGTACTGCTATGGGATCCCCCATGGCTCCTAACTATGCTAAATTGTATGTGGATTACAGTGGCTTGTGAATGTATTCACTCCCCTTGGCATTTTTCCTATTTTGTTGCCTTACAACCTGGAATGAAAATGGATTTTTTGGGGGGTTTGTATCATTTGATTTACACAACATGCCTACCACTTTGAAGATGCAGAATATGCCGAATTTTTATTGTGAAACAAACAAGAAATAAGACAAAAGAAAAACAGAAAATGTCTCTATAAGCTTGGCACATCTAACCACTGGGATTTTGCTCATTCCTCAAGGCAAAACTGCTCCAGCTCCTTCAAGTTGGATGGGTTCCGCTGGTGTACAGCAATCTTTAAGTCATACCACAGATTCTCAATTGGATTGAGGTCTGGCCTTTGACTAGGCCATTCCAAGATATTTAAATATTTCCCCTTAAACCACTCGGGTGTTGCTTTAGCAGTATGCTTAGGGACATTGTCCTGCTGGAAGGTGAACCTTCGTCCCAGTCTCAAATCTCTGGAAGACTGAAACAGGTTTCCCTCAAGGATTTCGCTGTATTTAGCGCCATCCATCATTCCTTAAATTCTGACCAGTTTCCCAGTCCCTGCCAATGAAAAACATCCCCACAGCATGATGCAGCCACCACCATGCTTCACTGTGGGGATGGTGTTCTCGGGGTGATGAGAGGTTTTGGTTTGCGCCAGACATAGCGTTTTCCTTGATGGCCAAAAAGCTCAATTTTAGTTTCATCTGACCAGAGTACCTTCTTCCATATGTTTGGGGAGTCTCCCACATGCCTTTTGGCGAACACCAGCAATGGCTGGTGTTCTTCCGTAAAGCCCAGCTCTGTGGAGTGTACAACTTAAAGTGGTCCTATGGACAGATACTCCAATCTCCGCTGTGGAGCTTTGCAACTCCTTCAGGGTTATCTTTGGTCTCTTTATTGCCTCTCTGATTAATGCCCTCCTTGCCTGGTCCGTGAGTTTTGGTGGGCGGCTCTCTCTTGGCAGGTTTGTTGTGGTGCCATATTCTTTCCATTTTTTTATAATGGATGTAATGGTGCTCCGTGGGATGTTCAAAGTTTCTGATATGTTTTTTGTACCCAACCCTGATCTGTACTTCTGCAAAACTTTGTCCCTGACCTGTTTGGCGAGCTCCTTGGTCTTCATGGTGCTGCTTGCTTGGTGGTGCCCCTTGCTTAGTGGTGTTGCAGACTCTGGGGCCTTTCAGAACAGGTGTATATACAGTGGGGAAAAAAAGTATTTAGTCAGCCACCAATTGTGCAAGTTCTCCCACTTAAAAAGATGAGAGAGGCCTGTAATTTTCATCATAGGTACACGTCAACTATGACAGACAAAATGAGGAAAAAAATTCCAGAAAATCACATTGTAGGATTTTAATGAATTTATTGGCATATGATGGTGGAAAATAAGTATTTGGTCAATAACAAAAGTTTCTCAATACTTTGTTATATACCCTTTGTTGGCAATGACACAGGTCAAACGTTTTCTGTAAGTCTTCACAAGGTTTTCACACACTGCTGCTGGTATTTTGGCCCATTCCTCCATGCAGATCTCCTCTAGAGCAGTGATGTTTTGGGGCTGTCGCTGGGCTACACGGACTTTCAACTCCCTCCAAAGATTTTCTATGGGGTTGAGATCTGGAGACTGGCTAGGCCACTCCAGGACCTTGAAATGCTTCTTACGAAGCCACTCCTTCGTTGCCCGGGCGGTGTGTTTGGGATCATTGTCATGCTGAAAGACCCAGCCACGTTTCATCTTCAATGCCCTTGCTGATGGAAGGAGGTTTTCACTCAAAATCTCACGATACATGGCCCCATTCATTCTTTCCTTTACGGATCAGTCGTCCTGGTCCCTTTGCAGAAAAACAGCCCCAAAGCATGATGTTTCCAACCCCATGCTTCACAGTAGGTATGGTGTTCTTTGGATGCAACTCAGCATTCTTTGTCCTCCAAACATGACGAGTTGAGTTTTTACCAAAAAGTTTTATTTTGGTTTCATCTGACCATATGACATTCTCCCAATCCTCTTCTGGATCATCCAAATGATTTACCACCCCAAAATACCCCTGCACAACGTCTATTTGCGCCTCTACCGGATGGAAACTTCAAGTGTAATAACTGTGCTCAATGCAATGGCACTTACATATGTAGATCCTTCAAACACCCCCAAACAGGGAAACAGATCCCAATCACAGGTGTTATCACGTGCTCCACTAAGGCAGTTATTTATCTTATAACTTGTCCTTGTGGTAAAAATGATGTGGGTAAAACGAAGCGCGAATTAAAAGTACGAATCTCGGAGCATCTTAACACCATTAGGTGCAAAAACTTGACCTACCCAGTTGCGGCACACTTTTTGGAAGCGAACCACTATTTCGTCCCTACATTATCTCGGCATCGAAACATCACACTCCCTAGGAGAGGGGGTGACCTTGACAATTTATTGTTAAAACGAGAGGTTGCCTGGATCGTTAATTTAAAGACCCTTGCTCTCTTCAGCCTCAACGTAGACTTTGATCTGAAGCCATTCTTGTGATTTTGCTATTCATTGTAAATGTTTGTAGGCCCATGTAGCCAAATTGTATCTATGATCATATGCTAACCATTCATGTTTTTTAAATGTTCTATTTACATCTGTAAATTAACCAATGATATCAAGTCATGATTACAGAAAGCTGTGTGTGTCCTTTGAAACGATATAAACTAGTGACCCGCAGTGTTTGTCATTATACCCTGATGAAGACAGCTTGTCTGTCGAAACGTTGGTTATTAGGTTATTAAATTATTGCATCTGAGCTCCTAGAGTGTGAGGCTCTCCTTTTCTTTTTCAAGTGTTCTACTACGCTAGCTAGCACCTCGCCTAAACAGGTGTGCGTTTCTTTTGCCTCCAGTATCTCTGTTTATAGCCTTTGGTAAAGACATATCTGTGATAAGAAATTCTCACCAAATCTCCAGGACTGTATCTAGGGGTAGAACGGTGAACGGGATCCCCATATATATTTTTTAAAACTAGAAAGGCATTTTGGGGAGAAACTTGAGCAGGCCTCATTTTAATAGAGCGTTGGTAACTATTATTGTAGCCATGCATGATGCTTGGTAAAACATCCACTTAATTATCTGTATGATAGGCAGTTTGATATATAAATTAAATGTTTCAGTATCAGATTCAGGTGTTCTACAACACTCGATTTTAAAGAGCTGTGGGTGGAGTAATGAGCTTGCACTAATTTATTGTAAAATTCTGTTCCTTTATCAGTCTGGAAAAATATTCAGGTACGTTGCCTATGCCTTGTAGAGCATTCCTGACTGATTTGCCACTCTTGTCTTTCAAGGGGACCGCCCAGGCTTTTTATTTTACTATAAACATCTATCATGGTTAATAGAAATGTATAATTGTCATTGCTCTCTGCAAGATGTGTCATGTCAGGTCCGCCTGGTAAAGCTCTGAAATGCCACCGACACATACCTTGGAGCAAACAAAATGTATTCTCACTGGTCGGTGCAAAGTGAATGCGTCTTGGGAATAGAATAATATTTTTTACTCGAGAGAGGTCAACTTTCTTTCTCCATGTCTTCACCTCCCTTTTGAAAGCGGTGACAAATCTATCTTCACCTCCCAGCCCCCCTTCAGTATCTGTATTAAAGTAGATCCTCTTAACCTTTTCATGTGTGACTTAAAAATACTGTATCTCTAACTGTCCCTCAGCTTGAGTTTTCTTATGTTCATGATGTCAGAATTCACTCACTGTTCCAAAATTAGATTGTTACGCAACAGGACAGTTAACCCGCACTGCCATTAAACCAAGGCATGCTGACTGCTAATTATCTATAGGCTATGTTTCAACTTGTCAATTTTACATGATTGCATAATGGAACTGTTTTTGATTTGTATGAACTGTATGTCCAATTGCATAAAAACCTTGTTAAGCAATCATCTCACTTGTTAACTGGCGGTGAACTATGTGGCCATTGAGGACAGCAGTGTCAATCAGATGGTTTTCTGAGCGCATGCTACAAAGCTGTTTATTTATGTCTGCCTTATCCACTACCCCTATTTTGCAATTATAGTCAAGCACACAGTCTGGGTTGATCTTTCTCTGTGGCTCTATCTTCTCCTGTAGCTCCAAGGCATGTCGATTGGTCTCCTCCACTATGTTTCCGACCAGCTCATCTGTCAGAAACAGCTTGAAGCACTCTGCCTCAGAGGGAGATGGCAAGGGGCTTTGCACTCCAGACTGGGACAGCATGGCCAGGAGGAGTGAAATGGCTGGAGGCCTTCCGGTTACCGCAGACCTTCTGTACTTTACCAACTGTTGGTGTGCCTCCATCACCACCAGCATCTTCAGAGGGACCTGGGTCTTCGTCGGTGGACAAGGGGTCCTCAGATTCAGGGTTCTCAATGGCCACAAGGTTGGGGGGCAGCTCCTCACTGTCACTGTCAGAATCTGATTCCTCACTGTCATACTCAGAATTATTGTCAGAATTTCCACATTTGTGAGTCATCTTATTTTGAAAAACATTGCTAATACTGCAGAAGAACAACACTGAATGGCTCCAAGTGAGTGTCAGGGGTGGTGTGATTGGCTGCCAGTGTGGCGATACTGATGATTTTGTCTCCACAGATGGTTTGCTTACATAGCAGGTTAGGATATTTAATGTAGGAGGTTAGGTAAAGGGTTAGGCTTAGCTACAATGCTACAGTTGTCAACAACTGTTGTCCCCGACGCAACCACTAGAAAGAGCTGTTCTAGGCCTAGCTACTCTATCTAGCCACAATGGTAGAAATATAAACAAATCATCTGTGGCGACAAATGATCAGTAACATTATCATGGCACCGGCACGGGCCACTTGTATCAATAAATCACTATCAGAAAATGGTTTTTGTGGTAATCATTTCTTTATTTACTGTTTTATTCACATAATTTCAAATACTAGTGACAAAGCATTCCGATTCTTGCATAGATTGTAATGGACATATATATGTAAAAAATAATTTTTTGAAGGTTGTGCTGATTATGATGAGCTTATGCTAAGCATTTTGCCAGGCTATGTGTGATCCGACGGTGGGTAGAGTTTGGGTGCGCCGCCATGTTTGTTTTTCTGCCTCAACCAAATATAAGAGCTGACAAGATGAGTTGGGTCTGTATGCATGTTGAAGGCGAAGTGGGTGTGTCGCCTACCATCATTCACTTCCGGACGTTTACACGAAAGACGAGTGAACCATCCCTTCACCTCGTTTTGTTATAACATCTTTGGTCTGACAGACATGTATGTGACACCCAGAATGCATTGAATGGCTCCACACATAGCCGGCAAATAGCTTAGCATCAGCTCATCATAATCACAACCTTCAACTAAGTATTTTACACACATAATATGTGTCCATTACAATCTATGCAATAATTGGAATGCATGATTTGTCACCAGTAATTGAAAACATGTGAATAAACAGTATATAAAGAATTTATTACAAAACAAACCATTTTCAGATAGTGATTTATTGATACAATTGGCGGATGCTGGTGTTATGATACAAGCATTTTTATTGGAAATGTTCCGAAAAATGGATTGAAATACCTGAATCTGTCCAATATAAATGTTTGTTGTTGTTGCAAAACAGAACATTTTGCAACTGTTTGGAGTAATGATTACACCTGTTGTGACTTTGGCTATGGATATTCAAGATAATTTGCTGATTAATTACTGGAATAATTATTTATCCAATTTATCTCATTAATTTGAGAGGCACCATTAAGGGTTTTGAGATAGAGATAGATACATAAGTATTCAGACCCTTTGCGTTGAGACTCGAAATTGAGCTCAGGTGCATCTTGTTTTCATTGATCATCCTTGAGATGTTTCTTCAACTTGATTGTAGTCCACCTGTGGTAAATTCAATTGTCTATATAAGGTCCCACAGTTGACAGTGCATGTCAGAGCAAAAACCAAGCCATGAGGTCGAAGGAATTGTCCGTAGAGCTCCGAGATAGGATTGTGGGGAAGGGTACCAAAAAATGTCTGCAGCATTGAAGGTCCCCAAGAACACAGTGGCCTCCATCATTCTTAAATAGAAGAAGTTTGGAACCACCAAGACTCTTCCTAGAGCTGACCGCCCGGCCACTACAGCCGGGGCGTGAATTGGGGCGTGCTCGGCCCTCCGTTTCCTATAGTCCACGATCAGCTCCTTTGTCTTGCTGATGCTGAGGGAGAGGTTGTTGTCCTGGCACCACACTGCCAGCTCTCTGACCTCCCTATAGGCTCTCATCATCATCGGTGATCAGGTGTACCACCGTCGTGGCAAACTTAATGATGGTGTTGGATTTGTTGTTGCCTACCTTCACCGCTTGGGGTGGCCCATCAGGAAGTCCAGGATCCAGTTGCACAGGGAGGTGTTCAGTCGGAGGGCCCTGCCTGAGTTTAGTGATGAGCTTGGTGTTGAACGCTGAGCTGTAGTCAAAGAACAGCATTCTCACATAGGTGTTCCTCTTATCCAAGTGGGAGAGGGCAGTGTGGAGTGCAATAGAGATAGTGTCATCTGTGGATCTGTTGGGGCGTTATACGAATTGGAGTGGGTACAGGGTGTCTGGGATGATGGTGTTGATGTGAGCCATGACCATTCTTTCAAAGCATTTCATGGCTACAGATGTGAGTTATTGGGCACAGGGACTATGGTGGTCTGCTTGAAACATATAAATATTACAGACTGGGTCAGGGAGAGGTTAAACATTTAATTGAAGGCACTTGCCAGCTGGTCTGCGCATGCTCTGAGTATGCATCCTGGTAATCCATCTGGCCCCGCAGCCTTGTGAATGTTAACCTGTTTAAAGGTCTTACTCACATCGGCTACGGAGAGCGAGATCACACAGTTGCCCGCAACAGCTGGTGCTCTCATGTCTGGTTCAGTGTTGCTTGCCTCGAAGCGAGCATAGAAGGTATTTAGCTCATCTGAGCAGCTAGCGGCTTGGTTTCCCTTTGTAACCCATGATAGGTTGCAAGACCTGCCACATCCGTCGAGCGTCAGAACCAGGGTAGTAGGATTCAATCTTAGTCCTGTATAGACACTTTGCCTGTTTGATGGCTCGTCAGAGGTCATAGTGGGATTTCTTATAAGCATCCAGATTAGTGTCCCGCTCCTAAACTCACTTTAGCTCAGTGCAGATATTGCCTGTAATCCATGGCTTCTGGTTGGGATATGTACGTACGGTCACTGTTGGGACGACGTCGTCGATGCACTTATTAATAAATCCGGTGACTGTCAATGTTATCGGATTAATTCCGGAACGTATTGCAGTCTGTTCTAGCGAAACAGTCCTGTAGCTTAGCATCCGCTTCATCGGAACACTTCTGTATTGAGCGAGTCACTGTTACTTCCTGTTTGAGTTTTTCCTTGTAAGCAGAAATCAGGAGGATAGAGTTATGGTCAGATTTGCCGAAAGGGAGGGCTGGGAGAGATTTGAATGTGTTTCTGTGTGTGGAGTAAAGGTGACCTAGAGTTTTTTCGCCACAGGTGACATGCTGGCAAAAAAGTTTCCCTGCATAAAAATTAACGGCCACTAGGAGCACCGCCTCTGGATGTGCATATTCTTGTTTGCTTCTGGCTCTATACAGCTTGTTGAGTGCGGTCTTAGTGCCAGCATCGGTTTATGGTGGTAAATAGACAGCTACAAAAAAATATAGATGAAAACTCTCTTGGTAAATAGAGTGGTCTGCAGCTTATCATTAGGTATTCTAACTCAGGCGAGCAAAACCTTGAGACTTCCTTAACATTAGAGATTGCGCATCAGCTGTTGTTAACAAAGAGACACACCCCTCCGCCTTACCTGACGTATGGTCTTGAGGATGCATAGAAAAACCTGCTAGATGTACAGTATGTTATGTCCTTGTTCAGCCACGACTCAGAGAAACATAGGATATTACAGTTCTTCATGTCCCATTGATAGGATAGTCTCGAACGGAGCTCATCCAGTTTGTTCTCCAGTGATTCGCCAAAAGAACGGATGGTAGGGGCGGTTTATTTTCATGCCACCGTAGTTTCATCAGTATGCCCGCCCGTCTGCCCCTGTTGCGGTTTCGCTTATTTTTCTGAGTCCCAGGATTAGGGAGCAGCTGACTGACTCATTGAAGTAGAAGTTGTCATCCAAATCGAGGTTAGTCATCGCTGTTCTGATGTCCAGAAGCTCTTTTCGGTCATAGGAAATTATGGCGGAGACATTATGTAAAATGTTGTATAAAGATCAGCATCTACTATAGTGATGGGAGCTGGAGTTATTGGCCTATATAGCCCATCTGCAGGCTTCAACAGAGATGGAGAGAGGATGATAATTGTTTAATTGTTTATTGCATAATAGATTATAATGGTAAACAAAATAATGTCTTCCATAATGCTGAAAATGAAAATAAATGTTGTTCATAGAAAGAGAATACTACCTTCATTACATAGTTACATCCCCTATACCCTGTTCACAATCAAACAGATGAGCCCAGACACAGATGAGCACACATACAGAAGTGCATAGTGTGTGTGTGTGTGTGTGTGTTACTTTAATGCATTTGTGTGTGCTCATCTGTGTCTCATCTGTGTGTGTGAGTATGAACCAGTGTGAACTGGGCAGGGGGTGCTAGGTGGTGCCATGTGACAGGTCAGGCCTCAAGTGGTAAAACTGACAAGAGGCGTACGGTGAACTGTGACCCAAGAGAGCCTAATGCCTCTGCCCTCTTACCCCAGCCCTGGATGCCCTCTCTCTGCTTTCTATCCGTTCAACCTCTGCCTTAGACACTGAGGAGTATGTCCAAAATGGCACCCAATTCCCTATATAGTGCACTACTTTTGAACAGAGCCCTATGGCTGGGGAGAGTGGAGGTCTGCTCAGAGCCCTATGGGCCCTGGTCAAAAGTAGTGCACTATAAAGGGAATATGGTGCCATTTGAGACATAGCCTGAGACGCAGAGCAGACCTCCACTCTCCCCAGCTGCAGAGAACTAGCAGATACTGTAGATAGATCAAAGGAGGAGAGGAGAGATAGCAGGGTGAAAACAGAGAGTGGAATCTGAATCCCC
Source organism: Coregonus clupeaformis (assembly GCF_020615455.1). Lineage (NCBI taxonomy): Eukaryota > Metazoa > Chordata > Actinopteri > Salmoniformes > Salmonidae > Coregonus > Coregonus clupeaformis. The sequence goes on along the minus strand of NC_059200.1, from coordinate 56,257,797 downwards.
TCACAACAACAACAGCAGCCCTGCAGTGACAATAAGTTTGCCCCAAATGGCACACTATACCATTGTGGACTACTTTTGATTAGAGCCGTTATGGACAATGGATCATGTTATCAACAGGAAAAGAACAAGATTAAATAATCTGGTTTTCCCAAAATAGGTTTTTATTTAAAACAGCTGTAGTTTAGACAGTTTCCACCAATAATAGAAAAAAGTAGAAAAACTGGAAATATATGAATATACTATATGTATTTGTATACAATTGTACACCATGAATTAGATGTGTAAATAAAATGTAAATAGATTATTTTACAGTGAGGGAAAAAAGTATTTGATCCCCTGCTGATTTTGTACGTTTGCCCACTGACAAAGAAATGATCAGTCTATAATTTTAATGGTAGGTTTATTTGAACAGTGAGAGACAGAATAACAACAAAAAAATCCAGAAGAATGCATGTAAAAAATGTTATAAATTGATTTGCATTTTAATGAGGGAAATAAGTATTTGACCCCCTCTCAATCAGAAAGATTTCTGGCTCCCAGGTGTCTATTATACAGGTAACGAGATGAGATTAGGAGCACACTCTTAATTGGAGTGCTCCTAATCTCAGCTTGTTACCTGTACAAAAGACACCTGCCCACAGAAGCAATCAATCAATCAGATTCCAAACTCTCCACCATGGCCAAGACCAAAGAGCTCTCCAAGGATGTCAGGGACAAGATTGTAGACCTACACAAGGCTGGAATGGGCTACAAGACCATCGCCAAGCAGCTTGGTGAGAAGGTGACAACAGTTGGTGCGATTATTCGCAAATGGAAGAAACACAAAAGAACTGTCAATCTCCCTCGGCCTGGGGCTCCATGCAAGATCTCACCTCGTGGAGTTGCAATGATCATGAGAACGGTGAGGTATCAGCCCAGAACTACACAGGAGGATCTTGTAAATGATCTCAAGGCAGCTGGGACCATAGTCACCAAGAAAACAATTGGTAACACACTACGCCGTGAAGGACTGAAATCCTGCAGCGCCCGCAAGGTCCCTCTGCTCAAGAAAGCACATATACATGCCCGTCTGAAGTTTGCCAATGAACATCTGAATGATTCAGAGGAGAACTGGGTGAAAGTGTTGTGGTCAGATGAGACCAAAATGGAGCTCTTTGGCATCAACTCAACTCGCCGTGTTTGGAGGAGGAGGAATGCTGCCTATGACCCCAAGAACACCATCCCCACCGTCAAACATGGAGGTGGAAACATTCTGCTTTGGGGGTGTTTTTCTGCTAAGGGGACAGGACAACTTCACCGCATCAAAGGGACGATGGACGCGGCCATGTACGGTCAAATCTTGGGTGAGAACCTCCTTCCCTCAGCCAGGGCATTGAAAATGGGTCGTATATGGGTATTCCAGCATGACAATGACCCAAAACACACGGCCAAGGCAACAAAGGAGTGCCCTGGCTGAGGGAAGGAGGTTCTCGGAAAACGGAAATGTGGTGCGTGCATATGTATTCACCCCTTTGATATGAAGCCCCTAAATGAGATCTGGTGCAACCAATTACCTTCAGAAGTCACATAATCAGTTAAATAAAGTCCACCTGTGTGCAATCTAAGTGTCACATGATCTGTCACATGATCTCAGTATATATACACCTGTTCTGAAAGGCCCCAGAGTCTGCAACACCACTAAGCAAGGGGCACCAGCAAGCAAGCGGCACCATGAAGACCAAGGAGCTCTCCAAACAGGTCAGGGACAAAGTTGTGGAGAAGTACAGATCAGGGTTGGGTTATAAAAAAATATCAGAAACTTTGAACATCCAACGGAGCACCATTAAATCCATTATTAAAACATTGAAAGAATATGGCACCACAACAAACCTGCCAAGAGAGGGCCGCCCACCAAAACTCACGGACCAGGCAAGGAGGGCATTAATCAGAGAGGCAACAAAGACATCAAAGATAACCCTGAAGGAACTGCAAAGCTCCACAGCGGCGATTGGAGTATCTGTCCATAGGACCACTTTAAGCCGTACACTCCACAGAGCTGGGCATTACGGAAGAGTGGCCAGAAAACAGCCATTGCTTAAAGAAAAAAATAAGCAAACACGTTTGGTGTTCGCCAAAAGGCATGTGGGAGACTCCCCAAACATATGGAAGAAGGTACTCTGGTCAGATGATGGCTTTTTGGCCATCAAGGAAAACAATATGTCTGGCGCAAACCCAACACCTTTCATCACCCCGAGAACACCATGTGTTTCATCGGCAGGTACTGGGAAACTGGTCAGAATTGAAGGAATGATGGATGGCTCTAAATACAGGGAAATTCTTCAAGCAGGACAATGACCCTAAGCATACTGCTAAAGTAACACTTGACTGGTTTAAGGGGAAACATTTAAATGTCTTGGAATGGCCTAGTCAAAGCCCAGACCTCAATCCAATTGAGAATAAAGATTGCTGTACACCAGCGGAACCCATCCAACTTAAAGGAGCTGGAGCAGTTTTGCCTTGAAGAATGGGAAAATGTCCCAGTGGCTAGATGTGCCAAGCTTATACAGACATACCCCAAGAGACTTGCAACTGTAATTGCTGCAAAAGGTGGCTCTACAAAGTATTGACTTTAGGGGGGGGTGAATATTTATGCATGCTCAAGTATTCTGTTTTTTTGTATTATTTCTTGTTTTTTCACAAGAAAAAATATTTTGCATCGTCAAAGTGGTAGGCATGTTGTGTAAATCAAATGATACAAACCCCCCAAAAATTAATTTTAATTCCAGGTTGTAAGGCAACAAAATAGGAAAAATAACGAAGGAGGATGAATACTTTCACAAGCCACTGTATATTCAATCATTGCCTTGGCAAACAGTAGTAATGTTACGCGGCAATACCATTGCAAGCCTCTCAAAAACCCAATCCTTTGTCCAAGTCGTGGGAGCCGGAAACAGGTAAAGTATGGGATTGCCAGACAGGGCAAAGTTTTGTGGGTGGCTTTCCCACCCAGGCCACTACAGTTGCCATGAAGGCCTGTCTGGATCCACAACACGTTGGATAACGGAGCTCTGGTAAAGCTAGGTTGACCAATCATCTGCTTAGTGGATACTATCGATTACAGATACATTCACGAAGAAACTACAGCGTATATGACCTATGTTTCCCAAAGAGCACAAGGGTTTAAGTAATACTCTTGCAAATGTCCATTCCCTGTATCCCTAATAATTTTGTATAATTCATTATTTTGCATTATTATTTTAAAGGAAACGGTCAACAAATTATTGCAGCTGATGCCCTATTTGGGCTTCCCAGAAAAAGATTGTCTGGGACCAGCATTGATGGTCCCAAACATGCTGGGCGGTTCTTTTGTGACCAAGACAAAGTTGACTGCTTTGTAGGAGGAGCATCAGACACACCAACTGAGGTATACTGGATTTTGAAGAATGGGATATATCTCACAGTAAGTTAGTTTCACTAGCCCTCTTCTGTGTGACTTATATTACCAACATCTGGGCTAATGTTGGAGAAGTTTAAAGGTTTTATTGAAATCAGGAGAAGCCATTTATCCTTGGTGATGCGACTCTACCATTGGACTATTCTGTCCATAATTTATTTTAAAAGGTTGAACAGATTGGATGAAACATGAACTGCTTAGTGAATTTGACTTTTTTCACTTCATTTTACAGGGGTGCCCGGGATTTCAAGCCGGGGATGCGCTGTGATCCAAACCCAAAACCCAGAAACTGGACATAACTGGTATGTTTGGGATGGCGTGCAGGCACGAGCATCCGCTGAAGTTCCTGAACCTGAAGAGAGGAGAGAAGTATGTCGATGGATGCATGTGGATGGATGGATGGATGGATGGATGGATGCTTCATATGTGTAGCCAGTGGCGGCTCCTGAAAAAATTCTCAGGAGGGGCAATTTTTCTGATGATTTAGGTGACCTACACACATTTTAAAAAAGATATGTCCAGCAACAACATGAAGACAGGGGCAGCATATAAGTCAATACCAGAAGCATTTATTGACTGATCTGGGGAGATGGATTCCAGTTTCTGTGACAGATTATAAATAATCTCTGATGCCTTTGTTATATTAGCTTTTGGTTGAATGTACTGTCGTAGTAAATATATAATGTTATAGCTTGGTCTGACTAAAATCTTGTGCATGACCCATTTTGTGTTGGGCGTTTGTTTTCAATCAATGCTGTTCCTATCCTATAACAATGGACAAAAGAGTCCTATCTTGTCAGCCTTGTCAGCAGGTGGCCAAGGACAACACCCACGCCATAGGTCTCTCAGTTCTTCCAACTCACGAGTTCTTGCTCTGAGGACACACACACACACACACACACACACACACACACACACACACACACACACATCATCACTGATAACACACACACACACACACATCATCACTGTTAAACACACACACACACACACACAAAAATCCCCTCTCTTTAGGCTGAACATTTGAAGACAGAGAACCCGACTCAGAGCCAATGCAACAGTGGAGGGGACCTCGCCCAACTCATCAGGACCAATCAGAAGATCAGAACTACTAGATTCAACCTACATCATTTATTGTATAAAATGTCTGCACACAATGTTTTCGGGGCTCTCTTCAGATAGCTCCCTAAGAGTTTGACGAACGAGTCCGTGCACGCGATTCCAGATATCTTTACCTCTGAATAAACTGCCTTTATTATACCATATCCACCCTGTCCAAAGTCTCTACTTGGTCTCAGTTCTCCAGTAAACTTGTGATTATCAACAGTACACAACGGTAACAAACAATTGGGGGAACTCACGGGGCAGATAGTAAGGTCGCAGTGACAGAGAAAGCAGTTCAATGTCGGGGTACAGAGTCGCTCTCTTACCAGGATCGATTTTCCCTGTGACTGTGTCAGATCGCGGTCCGCTCTGACCAGGGTGAAGCCGGCCGGCTCCACTTCTCTGTCCGGGACTCTGTCATCCAGCCAAGTCTCCCAGCTGTATTGGGATTCCGCTGCCAGCAGCGTTTTCATTATTTAGTCCGTTCGTAGCGGGTATGTACACGATCAACAAGATCAGTCCAAAACCCACCACTGGAAATCCATGGTTGGCAGAATGTTTGTAAACTAAGTGTACAAATTAAAAACATAAGATAACGCCACACTGCAGGTCGCAACAGAGACGCTGCTAGCCGCTATTTTCTTAGTTACGTTCATGGTTACGTCACGTATGACGAAAGCGCGTAAGTGCAAGCCCACAGACACCCATAGAGATTGTATTGAAAGCTTTGAAATTTGAAAAAAATAGATTTTACATGGGAGTCTATGACAGACTTCTGGGCGATTTTCAACATGACTGAAATCGCCCCAAAAACGGGCGGGGCCATTTGAAGCACGACTTTAGCCTGATTTGACATTTAGTGGCAGTCAGATCAGATTAGAACACTGATAACTACTGTTGCCGTGATATAATTGATTAGAAAAAAAATCCCTTCCTTTTCCCGTTTGGCAGTGCGTCGCCCATATCGCCCTATTGAACACACCGCCCCTGTGTGTAGCTAATGTATAGCTGATGTATTTGAGTTATATATGACATTGGCTACGATGACTGATGTTGAACTGTCATTTCAGTCTTGCAAATGCTGTGTTCCTGCTGTGGGACCTGAAAGCAATGCAATGTTTCTTCACTATGACATATTATGCCAGCTGAAGCCTCATTTACAGGTAAAATTGATTGATCAATCTATGTTAGCTATTATAATACATTAGATAACATATTTAATATTTAACCACCACCTTGTAGTAAGAGATTCATGAATCACTTGATACGGTTTTATGAATGGCTTGAAACAATTTGCTCCATACCTGCTTTGTAATCATAAGCAATATTTTACACAAAAATGCACAAAATATTTGCTCCTACAATAAATTATTTTGACATTTAGAAAAACCATCCCGATCTGATGGTGGACACCACATTTGTATTTATTTATTTTACCTTTATTTAACTAGGCAAGTCAGTTAAGAACAAATTCTTATTTACAATGACGGCCTACACCGGCCAAACCCGGACGACAATGGGCCAATTGTGGGCCGCCCTATGGGACTCCCAATCACGGCCAGTTGTGATACAGCCTGGAATCGAACCAGGGGGCCTGTAGTGACGCCTCAAGCACTGAGATGCAGTGCCTTAGACCGCTGCGCCACTCGGGAGGCATTTGCAGTGCAAGCCTTTCATGCCTATGCTCTTGATGCTGACTGTAGGTAATGAATAATTGTTTTCATTTATTCTGTTAAACACCAATTCTTTGTAGTTGCACAGTTGCCCTAACAGTATTAAGAAACAGCTAGTTGTAATTTGTCCTAGTCCCTTAATTATTCATCATCACCCATTGTAATGCTCATTATGGTTTCTGATTGTACTTTACATTTCAGGTCACTGAAGGTACCAGGTATGTAACTTTTAGTGGGCTTGCTGATGGAGAACAGATGGAGAGGTTCTGGTCCTACGTTAGAAAATTTGGGAAGATAAAAAAGAGATGACACCATCTCATCGTGTTGACACCCTCACCGATGTCCTCCTCTACTACGCAGCCAGGGTCAGGGAGAAGCAAGGTATAAATGTAGAACTGGAAATCAGTTAAGTATTGAGACGACCCATTGTTCAGGATTGTGTTGATATCATTTTGCACAAAAAAATGCTAATATATTTTAAACAATCTATGAAATGTATGTTTACCTTCATATGTTATAGCACCAGCAATACAACTCCGTCGGCAGAAGGTCCTGAAGGAGGAAACCAAGGCATAGGAGGAGTAGATGGTGCTGCTAAACAGTATTCCAGGTTAGATTCCATGTGTTTTGCTCATAATTTGTGTTAATATGTAATGATCCATTTCTGCTCATTCGATCAGATGAATTGGAAGCAGGGCTTCAGCAGCTGGAGTCAAGGCTTTCTCCTACAGAGCTCCTCTTTATGGAATGGTTTGCCGATGTGAGAGAATCAGACTCAGTCTCAACTTCAAGTCTAGTTAGACTGAAGACTTCTCTCTTCTGTCAGTCCTATGATTGAGTGTAGTCTGCCCATGGGTGGGAAGGTGAACAGAAAGGTACTAGACCCCACAACCCACCCCACCCATAAACCTTGACTTCCTTAGCCCTACCAATCATGACTGCCACGTTCCTATGCCCTACTGTGTGCTGTGTCCTGGTCCCACAATCTCTTGGATCTGCATAGCTACTCCCTGTTACTTTATACTCTTATCACCACCTCCTGCTGTCACCTGTCCCTTTTCACTACATATCCCAGAAACATGAGTTCCCCCCTCCCCTGCTTCATCTATTCTACATGAAGTCTTTTACATGAAGTATTCTGACCTGTGTGCCAACACTTCACGCTGCATAATCCACTCTACACTCAAATCTACACTCAAATGGGTTTTGCCTTCCTAACTGGTTAGTTTTATGTTGAGATGCTTTCATACTGTTATATTTTCGCTTATATGTTCGTATAATATTTTCTAGGTCTGTCATGATGTCCCCGTCAATCACAGATGATAAGAACGCTCAGTTGACTACTCAGCTTGAAAAGTAAATAGCTTCTATAGGATGTTGTCTGCATCATATTTGTCCCACTGTATTGGGGCTAGTCAATAAAGGTTTTAAATATTTTAACATAAATGTTCACGTTTCAGCCTGGAGAAAAGATTGAAGGCCATGGAGAAGAGAAACCGGATTGTACGCTGGTCTCTTCAAAACTGCAGCAATTTTGGAAAGTCTGCAGACTAAGAAGACTCACTGTCTGCTGACCACAATCCATAGGCTTGTCCTGGAGCACTCTTTCTATTGTGGCCTGGTCAGAAAGTATGCAGGTACTGCAGCCAATTCAGTGTTGTTAAACCCTGCATCACACCCTGGCATATCACTGCTGTTGTTGTCTACAGTGAGGGGAAAAAGTATTTGATCCCCTGCTGATTTTGTACGTTTGCCCACTGACAAAGACATTATCAGTCTAAAATTTTAATGGTAGGTTTATTTGAACAGTAAGAGACAGAATAACAACAAAAAAATCCTGAAAAACGCATGTCAAAAATTTTATAAATTGATTTGCATTTTAATGAGGGAAATAAGTATTTGACCCCTCTGCAAAACATTACTTAGTACTTGGTAGCAAAACCCTTGTTGGTCAGACGTTTCTTGTAATTGGCCACCAGGTTTGCACACATCTTACAATTGTTTTTCAGATGGACAAACCATTGCTGTGCAGCTAACCAAAAAAATCAAGCAGACATCGGAGAGAATAAAACAGCAGATCAACGCCTACAATGGAAGGAACAAGTCACCTCAATTCCTGCCAAGACTGGAGTATGTGGATGTTCTCCAGCAAGACCATCCAGTCTGGTCCCAGGTGTCCAACAGCTTGGGGGACAGTCTGGTCCGGGCAAAGCAGTGTGCAGTGATGCTGCATAACATGTGCCTTAGGGCAGCAGAGGAGAGGGACCTTATACAAGCAGACCTACAAAATTGCCTTTTTGTATTGCCAGAGAGAGCTGTGGCTTTTTGAAGAGGCCCTTGCTTCTTCTTAAGGTTTTGTGAATTTCTTCTTAACTGCCATTTTTTCTTAACTTCCAATTTCTCCTTAACTATACAGAAAGTTAAGCAAAGTTGCTATTCCTCAAAAAGGTTAATGCGCTATTTCTTATGTTTCTCCTTAAGCAAAAAGTTAAGAAGAAATTGAATTCTTGAAAATAAAGTTATTGGATTTGTTCTTAATTCCAAGATAGCTAAAGCCTTGTCTTAAACTCTAAATTGAAAGCAATTGAACATGTTTAATTCACTAACAAAATTAATCTCAAAGTTTCAGTATTGATTATTTTAAACCATTAAAATCATTACATCTTAAGATATCTTATTAAGCGTCTTAAGTTTGTCCGTAAGAAGTGTTTTGTGAATCTGGGCCCAGGTGTTCATAATGTTTTGTACACTGTGTATATGTAAAGTAGACACTTTACTTTTGGTATACACTATACAAACACTATACAATTTGTTTTACTAGTTATCTGTTTTTAGCTAATTAAGTCATATTTAGCGTGTATTTTAACAAATGACAAGAAAATCATATCAAAAGTTATGTGAATAATGCATTGTGAAAAGTAGATACTTAGATGTAATATGTATGCCAATTGTAGGATTGATTTGGTGCAGTGAACAAGTGAATATGTTTGTTGTACTCAGTCAATTGAAAATGTACTTGTTTTGAAACATGTCCCATTTTGATGAACTGTTGATTTATGATTTAAAAAATTGCACCAGTGATTGAAAAAAACTGTAATAAAACACTCTGGGAGACCAGGAGCATGTTTTTGTATGTTACTCAATCCCACTGACATCCTACTACAGTATAACTTGTCTCTCTGTTTGCCAAATGAATACGTTTACAGTGTAACACTTTATTTTGATAGTCTGTAGAGCATCTACAGATGGACTATTATTAACATTTCAACTAATTATCTAACCATAACCCTTATTCTAAACCTGTTGCCTATCAACACATAATGTATTAATAGTATGATTATCTGTAGAGCATACAGTGGGGAAAAAAAGTATTTAGTCAGCCACCAATTGTGCAAGTTCTCCCACTTAAAAAGATGAGAGAGGCCTGTAATTTTCATCATAGGTACACGTCAACTATGACAGACAAAATGAGAAAGAAAATTCCTGGAAATCACATTGTAGGATTTTTAATGAATTTATTTGCAAATTATGGTGGAAAATAAGTATTTGGTCAATAACAAAAGTTTCTCAATACTTTGTTATATACCCTATATAAGCTGCTACCGAATGTACTACGTCAGGACATGGAAATCGATTCTATCATAGTCCATGTGGGTTTTAAGGACATTATGAAGGACAACTCTGAACAGTTGAAACTGGATTTGAAAGAGCTGATTGACTCTCTGCTAGACACAAAAAAAAATTAACATCATATCTGGCCCTGTGCCCTCTGAATCGTGGCATTGAACGCTTTAGCAGGATTCTTGCTCTTCACAACTAGCTACGTGATTATTGCAGCTCAATGGGTGTAACTTTCGTTGAGAATTTCGATACCTTTTGGAAACAAAACACGTTTTATAAGGATGGGATCCACCCAAATAATTTGTGTTCCTGGATCCTTTCACACCATTATAAGGCTGCGTTGAGACAATGACTTAGCAATGATCCAAGCACAGCTCAGCTAATCCCTACCATTGTGACACAGAATTGTCAAAATGCTTCAGCAAATGTACATTATATCAGGGGCGTCGGTAGTCACAATATAAGTAATCTACTTCATGTCCCTCTAACTGCCCTGAATGCCACTGCTGATCCTACAGATATTGTGTGCAGTAATCATGTGCCTAAGAACCAGATTTATACTGTTAGCACTGAGCCGGTGTGCCTGAGGAGGCAGTCCACTGTGTGCAGCTAACCCTGCACTAACATAAACACTTGACACATTTGACACATTTGCACTTTACACATTTATGAAATTGCTTATTCCAGTTACTAACAAGCATGCACCCATTAAGAAAATGATTGTAAAACCTGTTAAATCCCTGTGGATTGATGAGGAATTGAAAAATGGTACGGTTGAGAGGGATGAGGCAAATAAGTCTGTCTGCACAACTGATTGATAAACGTATTGCAAATTGAGATATCATGTGACTAAACTGAATAAAAATAAGAAGAAACAACAATATGAAACAAGGATAAATGACATAAATGATAGTAAAAAGCTTTGGAGATGAAATGTTGGGAAAAAAGGCAAACTCAACTCCATCATTCATTGAATCAGATTGCTCATTCATCACAAAACCAACTGATATTGCCAACTACTTTAATAATTGTTCATTGGCAAGATTGGCAAACTTAGGCATGACATGCCAGCAACAATTGCTGACACTACATATCCAAGTATATCTGACCAAATTTAAAAGACAAGCATTGTAATTTTGAATTCCGTAAAGTTAGTGTGGAAGAGGTGAAAAAATTATTGTTGTCTATTAACAATGACAAGCCACCGGAGTCTGACAACTTTGATGGAACATTTCTGAGGATAATAGCGGACTATATTTCCACTCCTATTTGCCATATTTTCAATTTAAGCCTACTAGAATGTGTGTGCCCCCAGGCTTGGAGGGAAGCAAAAGTCATTCCGCTATCTAAGAATAGTAAAGCCCCCTTTACTGGCTCAAATAGCTGACCAATTAGCCTGTTACCAACCCTTAGTAAACTATTGGAAAAAATTGTGTTTGACCAGATACAATGCTATATTACTGTAAACAAATTGACAACAAACTTTTAGCATGCTTATATAGAAGGACATTCAACAAGCACATCACTTACACAAATGACTGATGATTGGCTGAGAGAAATTTATGATAAAAAGATTGTTGGGGCTGTTTTGTTACACTTCAGTGCGGCTTTTGACATTATCGATCATAGTCTGCTGCTGGAAAAACGTATGTGTTATGGCTTTACACCCCCTGCTATAATGTGGATAAAGAGTTACTTGTCTAACAGAACACAGAGGGTATTCTTTAATGGAAGCCTCTCAAACATAATCCAGGTAGAATCAGGAATTCCCCAGGGCAGCTGTCTAGGTCCCTTGCTTTTTTCCATCTTTACTAATGACATGCCACTGGCTTTGAGTAAAGCCAGTGTGTCTATGTATGCGGATGACTCAACACTATACACGTCAGCTACTGCAGCAACTGAAATAACTGCAACACTTAACAAAGAATTGCAGTTAGTTTTGGAATGGGTGGCAAGGAATAAGTTAGTCCCGAATATTTCCAAAACTAAAAGCATTGTATTTGGGTCGAATCATTCACTAAACCCTAAACCTCAACTACACCTCGTAATGAATAAGGTGAGGTGACTAAACTGCTTGGAGTAACCCTGGATTGTAGACTGTCATGGTCAAAGCATATTGATACAACAGCAGCTAAGATGGTGAGATGTATGTCCATAATTAAGCGCTGCTTTGCCTTCTTAACAACACTATCAACAAGGCAGGTCCTACAGGCCCTAGTTTTGTCGCACCTAGACTACTGTTCAGTAGTGTGGTCAGGTGCCACAAAAGAGGGACTTGGGAAAATTGCAGTTGGCTCAGAACAGGGCAGCACAGCTGGCCCTTAAAAGTAAACGGAGAGCTAACATTAATGACATGCATGTCAGTCTCTCCTGGCTCAGAGTGGAAGAGAGATTGACTTCATCACTGCTTGTTTTTGTAAGAGGTGTTGACAAGCTGAATGTACCAAGCTTCTGTTTGGAATATTGGCACACAGCTCGGACACCCATGCATACCCCACAAGACATGCCACAAGAGGTCTCTTCCCAGTCCCCAAGTCCAGAACAGACTATGGGAGGCGCACAGTACTGCATAGAGCCATGACTACATTAAACTCTATTCCACATCAGGTAACTGATGCAAGCAGTAGAATCAGATTTTAAAAAAACAGGTAAAAATACACCTATATAATACAAATACCTTCCAACTCGATAACCTAACAAAAAAGTATGTAGAAATAGACAAGATAAATATTAAATGAAATTAGATGTATATAAAAAAATGACAATATCTAAAAATGCTTATAGGAAAAGAGTTGTCAAAAAGGCTGAAATCCTTTTGTAAGAAAAATGCCTGTCCTCTGGATCTTAAATCTGTATCTCAACTCTAACTCCAACTATCAAATCCAAATACATTACTTTTTTAAAGTAAAAGTTTCAAAATGTCATGATTTATCCTACAGTATACATTCCCACCATTGATTTCAGCCGTCTTAAATAATCTTTGACTTTTAAGGCCTTCAGGTTCCCCTTCAACTCCTGCCTGTAGCTTGTCTGCCTCCTCACTGTAATGGGCCATTGTTGCAGGTGGTAATGCCTGCCATTTGCTCTGTGTACCTGCCATAACTCCTGCTATACAACAGAAAACATGACAATGTCAGTGACATTGTTTTATCTATCTATTATATCAAGGCATTACTACAACAAAACATTTGTTGAAACAAAGTAGAAATATATGTCAGATGGAGTCAGTAGACTTTAGAATTTACTGTTAGACCAATAAAGTTCTGAAGAGAAACCACTCTGATCATGAATCTAAAAATAATAATTAACCTACATCAAAGACCCACCGATTGAGAAATGCATACAGTCCACAATACTTGAATGCCCGCCTTGCTCTTGTAATTGCAAACAGGTAATTAAAGCCAAATCTGCACAAACCTGTTGCTTTAAGGTGGTCCCTCATAAACAGGTTGTAAGCTGACACATTCCATTTGTAGAGCTTAGTTCTTTTTTGAGGGACAGCTTGACTCTGGGACAGTTTTCTTCTTTCATTCCATAACCAATTCTAGAGGAAACAACAGGAAGACAACACAATAGTAAAGACTACTGCATCACATTTTCAAATCAGAGTAATTGCCCATAATAGTTTTTTTTTAAAGAGTAGTCACAAAAATATTGCTCCACCAACTCAGCGTTTTATCTTGCAGATGTTTGAAAAAGGAGCCCTTATATACCATTAATTATCTGTATTGTGTCACAACCAGAGGGGCAGTGGGGGGTGTTTTGAATCTGGGTTTTACCAGGCAATATGAAACTAGAGGCAAAACACAAATAGCTACTGGAAAAAGTTAAAATAACATAAGAATCAACATTATTATCACAACAGCAGAGGATAGGATCCAGGATTTGCATGATATTTTTTCAGAATTTGAAGTCATAACCCTCTGATAGCTAGTCAAGGGGAAGGGGTAGGGAGTGCATTGGGACCAGGTGAGGGAATCCAATAGCCGACAACAATGGATGAATGAATACTTAATTGTTCCATAGCGGCATTGGTTTGGGAATAATGATACATCACAAGACAAGGTCAGACAGACAAATAGATAGAGGTATACTGTAGGTGGTGAGTTACAGTTTAGTCTTCCTGGATTTAGGAACCTGATGCTGGTTGATATGAATGACTTGTGTGCCCTGTTTGTTCTACAGAGTGGGGTTTTGAACCTTCGACCTGACAGCAGCTTTTGGTACTGGTCGTATAGTGGGTGTATCTTAGTCAAATGTTCAGGATTTATGGATGGTTCTTGATTTGTAGAGTGATGGGATGCTTTGAGACTTGACGGTGCCGAACCGTACCACCCAAGGAAGCAAAGGTTAAGATGCTTTCAATTAATATCTTACATAAAAGGTGAATCATCAGCAAGGCCATAGATAGTTTCCGAAGTAGTCCAAGCCAAATGTTTTGCCCAGAACCCAGGGAGATATTACAAAAAGACAAAACCCTTTCTGATGTTCACAGAATACAAAACAGAACATTAATGACCCTCACCTCCACCACACTCTCCGACAGTCCAGTTCTGGTGGCTGCCCCAGCGACCCTCTCCTGGTCATTCCCTGGTCAAATAAGGCTTTCGAAACCTCTCTTTGGTCTGGAAGAATTGACGATCTTATTTGTCCTAAGAACTGAATGACACTTGTTAAGACACATCCTAATCCAGTGTTATATATGGATCAGTATACATATCACAGACTTCATATGAGAAGTGGGCCATAATGAGCTAAGAAATCACTAAGGCATAATACAAGATTACACGCAAGGCAAGCCCCATGGCAGATGATACTGACTTCACATTATTCACATCCAACCATAGTTACCGTATGATGGAATAAGGCAGGTTTCAGTATAAGCTTTGTGCTCTTAGCCATTAACACACTAAAAACCTACTCCACTGATTATTGCTAGGATTTACTAGTGAGATTGTTTCCATGATATGTTGGCTGATGCGGTACACTGTTGTTGTTACTGTGATGTGTTGCTATTGACATTGTGATTTTGCTTCTGTTTGTAACAACGGGCTGTAAAATCAGAGCAAACTTTATTCACCTAGAATATTTACATGTACCAGGAATTTGACCTGGTGACATGGTGCTGATAGACAGTATATGGATTATAAGAATATTATAACAATATTACAAGGGCTCATGTATTCAAGTATGTTGTGCTGGAGTATGCAGATGTTCAGCTTGTCAGTTGCACCAAAGAGCTAGAGAAGGAGCTTGAGTGAGTATAATGCAGATGGCTATATTTTGCTCCCCTGCTCCCCAGCTATACCCTCACATTTTTGCCCATGGTTGGTGACTTTAACAGAATGTAGATAGGAAGCCACAATTTCACCCCTCAAAGACATGAGAGATCCCTCGCACCCTCTTCACGACCTCCCTCTACTCAGAGAGCACTGACTGTTCACGGCTTCTCAGTTCCACCTGCTAGGACAAAGCCATTCCAACTATTTCCTACATTCTGCTATCGGACTCTATACTGTTAGAGATACATTTAACGTCTACATGATTCTATGATATATTCAAATCAAATACAATTGTATTGATCGCATACACATATTTAGCAGATGTTATTGCGGGTGTAGCAAAATGATTGTGTTCTTAGCTCCAACAGTGCAGTAGTATCTAACAATTCACAACAATACACACAAATCTAATATTTAAATAATAGAACTAAGAAATATATTGATATTAGGACGAGCAATGTCGGAGTGGCATTGACTAGAATACAGTAGAATACAGTATATACATATGAAATGAGTAAAACAGTATTTAAACATTATTAAAGTGACAAGTGTTCCATTATTAAAGTGACCAGTGAGTCCATGTCTATGTACATAAGACAGCAGCCTCTAAGGTGCAGGGTTGAGTAACGGGGTGGTAGCCGGCTAGTGACAGTGACTAAGTTCAAGGCAGGGTACAGGGTGGAGGCCGGCTAGTGATGGCTATTTAACAGTCTGTTGCGGGCGGTGCAGTTGCCGTACCAGGCGGTAATACAGCCTTACAGGATGCTCTCAATGGTGCATCTGTAAAAGTTTGTGAGGGTCTTAGGGGCCAAGCCGAATTTCTTCAACCTCCTGAGGTTGAAGAGGCGCTGTTGTGCCTTCACCACATTGTCTGTGTGGGTGGACCATTTCAGATTGTCAGTGATGTGTACGCCGAGGAAATTGAAGTTTCTCACCTTCTCCACTGCTGTCCCGTCGATGTGGATGGGGGTTTGCTCCCTCTGCTGTCTCCTGAAGTCCACAATCAGCCCTTTCGTTATGTTGACGTTGAGGGAGAGGTTATTTTCCTGGCTGTTCTATATTGTTTTGTCTCTTGCAATTCAAGAGTCAATGCAATTCACACTGTGCCTTAACATGTTCTACTTGTCTACTAATAAATTCAAACTAAAACCGTGTGAGAGTTTTTGCCTATCATGCTGTACCAAAAGCAATGACCACCAACTCTGACTGTGTGGCAATAAAGAGTGTTGCTGCGACCAGTGTAACAGAACAATCTAAAGACACTACACGAGATGGGAGACAACGACCAGTCCGTCACATCATTCCTTTTGATCTTTCCTGTGAGCAGTGGCAGTCTTTCTGAATTGGTAAAGTATAATCTGGGTCGGCCATTGGTCAACGACCAATGCGCGAGACTGCTCTCTACACAAAAACAAAACAAACTATAGAACTGCAAATGAGCCATCTGTCACGGTTTCGGCCGAGGCTGCTCCTTCTCCTTGTTCGGGCAGGCTTCGGCGGTCGTCGTCCCCGGAGTACTAGCTACCACCGTTCGATGTTTCATGTTTGTTTGGTTTTGTCTGTTTGTACACCTGTCCCTTGTTAGTGTTTGATTTTGTTTCCTATTTAGTTATCGTGTGTTGGGTCAGGTGTTATGTGTGATTATTATTGTCAGCTGTTGCTATTGAGGAGTTTCCTCTCTCGTGTTGTTAGTATCGAGAGTCCGCACTGCGTGCGCCTTTTTCTTGTTTTTGCGCACTGTTGTTTGTGTGCGTAATTTGTTCTTGCCTCCCGGTTGGGTTGGCAATGCACCTGTTTTTGGATTACTAAAGTCTGTTGACGAACACCCTTGTTCCTGCGCTTGATTCCCTGCACCACATCCACACGCAGCGTTCTGACAGAATCACACATCACACTATGGAATCAGCAGGAGCAGCCGCGCCAACGGACATTATGGAGGACCGTCTTCGTGGGCAGGAGGACAGGATCAACCAGATCGGTCACGCCCTGGATCGGGTGATGAACACTCTCCACCGATGGGAGACCAGCGGGGTACCCACGCCCCCACCTACCGGACCATCCCCATCGGTCAGTCCTCCTGTCTCCCTTCCGGGATTCGGCTCTCACTCCCGAGGGCGTACGACGGCTCCGCTGCCGGGTGTCAAGGGTTCTTGCTGCAAGTGGAGCTCTACCTCGCCACCGTACACCCGGCGCCCTCGGGACACGAGAGCGTCTCCGCCCTCATCTCCTGTCTCACCGGCAAGGCGTTGGAGTGGGCCAACGCCGAATGGAGGAGAATAGACGCCGCTACTATTACCTATGCGGAGTTCTCCCGCCGCTTCCGTGCCGTGTTTGACCATCCACCAGAAGGGAAGGCGGCGGGGGAGCGTCTGTTCTACCTCCGACAGGGGATGAGGAGCGCACAGGATTTTGCTTTGGAGTTCCGGACTCTAGCGGCAGATGCAGGGTGGAATGAGCGGGCCCTCATAGACCACTTCCGCTGCAGTCTCCGGGAGGACGTCCAGAGAGAGTTGGCGTGCAGGGATACCACGTTGTCGTTTGACCAACTGGTCGACATGGCCATTCGGCTGGACACCCTGCTCGCCACCCGTGGACGTCCCGGGTGGGGGTTGCCCATTCCACCTTCCGGCACCTCCGAGCCGAGCCCTATGGAGCTCGGAGGTGCTGGCGCTAGAGAACGGAGGAGTAGGAACCCGAGGGGGCCGTTCCCTGCACCAACTGTGGCCGTGGAGGGCACACCGCGGCTAGGTGTTGGGGAGGGTCCCCCGGAGGAGGTGAAGGCAGGCCACGCATTGGGGAGTCCTCCCAGGTGAGTAGGCGCCCTACTTACCCAGAGCTTTCTGTCGTTCACATAACCTTGCCTGTTTGTTTCCCACAGGTTGCACCTCGTTCCCAGCATAAGGCGCTAGTAGATTCAGGCGCAGCTGGGAATTTTGTAGATCGCCAGTTCTGTGTAGAGTTAGGGATTCCTCTCCTTCCCGTTGATAAGCCTTTCCCTGTACATGCCCTAGATAGCCGTCCGTTAGGATCTGGGTTGATTAGGGAGGTCACAGCGCCCCTTAGGGTGAAGACGCAGGGGGGTCATGAGGAGACGATTCAGCTCTATCTGATTGACTCTCCTGCGTATCCGGTGGTGCTGGGGCTTCCCTGGTTGGTTATCATGATCCTACTATTTCGTGGCGAGAGAAAGCTCTTAAAGGGTGGTCTGTTCAGTGTGAGGGGCTATGTCTGGGTGTTTCCATAGGGGCGACCTCGGTGGAGAGTCCAAATCAAATGCCCGCACTGCATATTCCCCCCGAGTATGAGGATTTGACACTGGTGTTTAGTAAGACAAGGGCGGCGCAGCTGCCGCCTCATAGACAGGGGGATTGTGCGATAGATCTCCAGTTAGGAGCAGCACTCCCGCGAGCCATGTGTATCCCTTGTCTCAAGAGGAGAGGAAAGCGATGGAAACTTACATCGCCGAGTCTCTGAGACAGGGATACATACGGGCCTCCACTTCACCCGCTTCCTCGAGCTTCTTTTTGTGAAGAAAAAGATGGAGGTTTGCGCCCGTGTATTGATTACCGCGGTCTCAATCAGATTACGGTGAAGTACAGTTATCCACTTCCTCTGATTGCGACTATGACGGAGTCATTACACGGTGCTCAGTTCTTCACAAAATTGGATCTCAGGAGCGCATATAACTTGGGTGCGCATTAGAGAGGGCAATGAATGGAAGACAGCATTTAGCACGACCTCCGGTCATTACGAGTATCTCGTCATGCCATATGGGTTAATGAATGCTCCCTCAGTCTTCCAATCCTTTGTAGATGAGATTTTCCGGGACATGCAGGGGCAGGGAGTAGTCGTGTACATAGACGATATTCTGGTGTACAGTTCTACCCGAGCTGAGCATGTAGCCCTGGTGCGCCGAGTGTTGAGGAGACTGTTGGAGCATGACCTATATGTCAAGGCAGAGAAATGCCTGTTCTTTCAGAAGTCGGTCTCCTTTTTGGGTTATCAGTTGTCTGCGTCAGGGGTGAAGATGGAGGTTGACCGGGTGTCAGCTGTGCGTAATTGGCAAACCCCAACCACTGTGAAAGAGGTGCAACAGTTCTTGGGTTTTGCGAATTATTACCGGAGGTTTATCCGGGGTTTTGGACAGGTGGCAGCGGACAGGGCTTTTGGGAGACTTAAGGACCTGTTTACCTCGGCGCCGGTGTTGGCGCATCCGGATCCCGCTTTACCATTCCAGGTAGAGGTAGACGCGTCCGAGGCCGGTATTGGGGCCGTCCTCTCACAACGGTCTGGCACACCACCTAAGCTCCGCCCCTGTGCTTTTTATTCTAAGAAGCTCAGTCCGGCGGAGCGGAATTATGATGTAGGGGACAGGGAGCTGTTAGCCCTGGTACAGGCCCTAAAGGTGTGGAGGCATTGGCTTGAGGGGGCTCAACACCCTTTCCTCATTTTGACGGACCACCGTAACCTGGAGTACATCCGGGCAGCTAGGAGACTGAATCCTCGCCAGGCCTGCTGGACTATGTTTCTAGCCCGGTTTGTGTTTAAAATCACTTACATCCCTGGGTCCCAGAACGGGAAGGCAGATGCCCTGTCTCGGCGGTATGACACGGAGGAGAGGTCCGTTGAGCCCACTCCCATACTACCAAAGTCTTGTCTGGTGGCACCGGTGGTATGGGAGGTCGATGCAGAGATCGAGCGGGCGTTACGCACCGACCCAAGTCCTCCACAGTGTCCAGTGGGTCGGACGTACGTTCGGCTCGAGGTACGCGATCGCCTCATTTATTGGGCTCATACGTCCCCTCCTCTGGACATCCAGGTATCGGCCGGACAGTTCACTGCCTTAGCACTAAGTACTGGTGGCCAACGTTAGCCAGGGATGTGAGGGTTTATGTCTCCTCCTGTTCGGTGTGTGCACAGTGTAAGGCGCCCAGACATTTGCCCAGGGGTAAGCTACAACCCCTGCCCGTTCCACAACGACCCTGGTCCCACCTCTCGGTGGACTTTGTTACAGACCTTCCCCCCTCACAGGGGAATACTACCATCCTGGTCGTTGTGGATCGGTTCTCGAAGGCCTGTCGTCTCCTTCCCATGCCGGGTCTCCCTACTGCCCTACAGACCGCTGAGGCTCTGTTTACCCATGTCTTCCGGCATTACGGGGTACCCGAGGATATAGTGTCTGATCGAGGCCCCCAGTTCACCTCCAGAGTGTGGAGAGCCTTTATGGAACGGTTGGGGGGTTTCGGTGAGCCTTACCTCGGGTTACCACCCGGAGAGTAATGGGCAGGTTGAACGTGTCAACCAGGATGTGGGTAGGTTTCTGAGGTCTTATTGCCAGGGCCGGCCGGAGGAGTGGGCGAGATACGTTCCGTGGGCCGAGATGGTGCAGAACTCTCTCCGCCACTCCTCCACCCAACTAACCCCTTTCCAGTGTGTGTTAGGGTACCAGCCGGTTCTGGCACCTTGGCACGAGAGCCAGATCGAGGCCCCTGCGGTGGATGAGTGGGTGCGGCGCTCGGAGGAGACATGGAACGCTGCCCACGTCCATCTGCAGCGGGCCATCCGTCGGCATAAGACGAGCGCCGATCTCCACCGCAGTGAGGGGCCTGTATACGCACCTGGAGATCGAGTCTGGCTCTCGACCAGAAACCTGCCCCTCCGCCTGCCCTGCCGGAAGCTGGGTCGGCGGTTTGTGGGGCCATTCAAAGTCCTGAGGAGGTTGAACGAGGTGTGTTACAGGTTAGAACTGCCTATTGATTACAGGAATATTAACCCCTCGTTCCATGTGTCTCTCCTCAGGCCGGTGGTAGCTGGTCCACTCCAGGATTATGAGATAGAGGAGATTCCTCCGCCCCCGTTGGACATCGAGGGGGCTCCGGCGTACACTGTGAGGTCCATCCTTGATTCGAGACGCCGGATGGGGGGTCTCCAATATCTCGTGGAGTGGGAGGGGTACGGCCCGGAGGAGCGGTGCTGGGTGCCGAGGAGGGACATATTAGACCTGTCCCTGCTGACCGAGTTCCATCGGGGTCATCCTACGCGCCCTGCTCCGCGTCGTCCTGGTCGTCCCCGAGGCCGGGATCGGCGCACGGCTGGAGCCGCGCGTCAAGGGGGGGGTACTGTCACGGTTTCGGCCGAGGCTGCTCCTTCTCCTTGTTCGGGCAGGCTTCGGCGGTCGTCGTCCCCGGAGTACTAGCTACCACCGTTCGATGTTTCATGTTTGTTTGGTTTTGTCTGTTTGTACACCTGTCCCTTGTTAGTGTTTGATTTTGTTTCCTATTTAGTTATCGTGTGTTGGGTCAGGTGTTATGTGTGATTATTATTGTCAGCTGTTGCTATTGAGGAGTTTCCTCTCTCGTGTTGTTAGTATCGAGAGTCCGCACTGCGTGCGCCTTTTTCTTGTTTTTGCGCACTGTTGTTTGTGTGCGTAATTTGTTCTTGCCTCCCGGTTGGGTTGGCAATGCACCTGTTTTTGGATTACTAAAGTCTGTTGACGAACACCCTTGTTCCTGCGCTTGATTCCCTGCACCACATCCACACGCAGCGTTCTGACACCATCGTGGGGCAGTGTGCCCACAAAGGCCTGGGACTTGGTTGGAGGCAGTACAGGGTCATATTCACTAGGCCCCAAACAGAGTGAAAACAGACTGAAACTGCAAGGGACTACCTGAACTTGTCCTATAAGAAACGCTTATTTTTTGTTTTTCATTGCAAGGGGGTTTTGCTATGGTCCGTACCAATAAATACGACCTAGTACTTACATAGATTACAACAGAGCTACCTAACCCTCTTCCTGGAGAGCTACCCTCCTGTGGGTATTCAGTCCAACCCGAACCTAACATACCTTATTCAGAGGGCCATGTTCCAGGCCCTGACCAAATTGCAGATAATGCATTGCATCAACCAATAGTTGCATAGCACGTCATCTGCATGCCACGTCATCGACTGCGCAGTCGGGCATTAGATTGCTATACCTCTATATCATATGGGTCGCATTCCTGCTTGACTACATTGCAGACGGCAGCCAGATCTCGCAAAGCTTGGATAGGTGTTTAACATACAGTGGGGAAAAAAAGTATTTAGTCAGCCACCAATTGTGCAAGTTCTCCCACATAAAAAGATGAGAGAGGCCTGTAATTTTCATCATAGGTACACGTCAACTATGACAGACAAAATGAGGGAAAAAAATCCAGAAAATCACATTGTAGGATTTTTAATGAATTTATTTGCAAATTATGGTGGAAAATAAGTATTTGGTCAATAACAAAAGTTTCTCAATACTTTGTTATATACCCTTTGTTGGCAATGACACAGGTCAAACGTTTTCTGTAAGTCTTCACAAGGTTTTCACACACTGTTGCTGGTATTTTGGCCCATTCCTCCATGCAGATCTCCTCTAGAGCAGTGATGTTTTGGGGCTGTCGCTGGGCAACACGGACTTTCAACTCCCTCCAAAGATTTTCTATGGGGTTGAGATCTGGAGACTGGCTAGGCCACTCCAGGACCTTGAAATGCTTCTTACGAAGCCACTCCTTCGTTGCCCGGGCGGTGTGTTTGGGATCACTGTCATGCTGAAAGACCCAGCCACGTTTCATCTTCAATGCCCTTGCTGATGGAAGGAGGTTTTCACTCAAAATCTCACGATACATGGCCCCATTCATTCTTTCCTTTACACGGATCAGTCGTCCTGGTCCCTTTGCAGAAAAACAGCCCCAAAGCATGATGTTTCCACCCCCATGCTTCACAGTAGGTATGGTGTTCTTTGGATGCAACTCAGCATTCTTTGTCCTCCAAACACGACGAGTTGAGTTTTGACCAAAAAGTTCTATTTTGGTTTCATCTGACCATATGACATTCTCCCAATCCTCTTCTGGATCATCCAAATGCACTCTAGCAAACTTCAGACGGGCTTGGACATGTACTGGCTTAAGCAGGGGAACACGTCTTGCACTGCAGGATTTGAGTCCCTGGCGGCGTAGTGTGTTACTGATGGTAGGCTTTGTTACTTTGGTCCCTGCTCTCTGCAGGTCATTCACTAGGTCCCCCCGTGTGGTTCTGGGATTTTTGCTCACCGTTCTTGTGATCATTTTGACCCCACGGGGTCAGATCTTGCGTGGAGCCCCAGATCGAGGGAGATTATCAGTGGTCTTGTATGTCTTCCATTTCCTAATAATTGCTCCCACAGTTGATTTCTTCAAACCAAGCTGTTACCTATTGCATATTCAGTCTTCCCAGCCTGGTGCAGGTCTACAATTTTGTTTCTGGTGTCCTTTGACAGCTCTTTGGTCTTGGCCATAGTGGAGTTTGGAGTGTGACTGTTTGAGGTTGTGGACAGGTGTCTTTTATACTGATAACAAGTTCAAACAGGTGCCATTAATACAGGTAACGAGTGGAGGACAGAGGAGCCTCTTAAAGAAGAAGTTACAGGTCTGTGAGAGCCAGAAATCTTGCTTGTTTGTAGGTGACCAAATACTTATTTTCCACCATAATTTGCAAATAAATTCATTAAAAATCCTACAATGTGATTTTCTGGAGAGAAAAAAATCTCAATTTGTCTGTCATAGTTGATGTGTACCTATGATGAAAATTACAGGCCTCTCTCATCTTTTTAAGTGGGAGAACTTGCACAATTGGTGGCTGACTAAATACTTTTTTTCCCCACTGTATCAGCTAACCACATCATACGATACAGCAATGTAATGCCCGACAGTCGATGACGTGGCACACAACCATTGGTTTATGCAATGCAACGTCTTCAACGTAATCAGGCAGGAACACCACCAATATGCGGTTAGCTGTTATGATCAACACTTGCCTCGTGTGGCCATCCTTCCAAATCTTGAGAAATCCAGTATAGGATTCTGGGTTGGAATGGGATTGTAGGTTTTTCTTCAAACCCTTATCTAGCGCACCTAACTAACTGGTTGATAAACGTTAGTTACTACTGGGTTTGGAGCGAAAACCTACAGGATGGTAGCTCTACAGGAACAGAGGTGGTAAGCCCTCCAATAGTGATTTGTAAAAAAAAAAAAAAGTAGTGTCCAATAAATCATCAAATAATCTGAACTAATTATGCTAACTTGTTATGTTAACTATCCAAACGTTGTAATACGCCCATAAATTAAGAAGCAATGAAGTCCACCTGGAACGCACCCGTGTCGACCTGCAACCGCAGCCTAGCAATGAACGCACCCGTGTCGACCTGCACGGCGCCCGCAGTCTAGCAATGTGGTGATTGTTGTCTAACCGGGTGAGCCAGCAGGGCCACGAGTTGCCGGAGCTCGTTCAAAGTTGTGGGGTTCTATTTTCTCATAATTTGATCTGTATGTGATGAATAGCTTAGAAGGAATGCATTAATGATAAGCATAGGTTTGTACTATACTGATATCAATTGTTTCACATAACAGGCTGTGATTCATGTGAGGAACGTTAGGGGCTAGGATGAGATAAAACTTGTATTTCTTATAGATAAGACTTGAATTTCTCACAGATACGAACACTGCCTCTTTGTTGTCTGTGAACCGTCCTTGAACGTAGTACAGTGGAATGGTGTCTTTTGGGTGCTAACTCCACAGGTTATTATGATAGCAACTTATGCCTGGGAACGGTGGAGCGCCAAGGGGTTGGGACCAGCCCGTGCGCCAACGGATTGGCTGAGTAAGTCTAAACCACGCTCAGTCTCTACTCTGATTGGCCAGCAGAGAGTGGGAACTATCTCTGTCAGAGTATTTGAAGAAGAACCTGTAACAATGGATTAGTTCTCTGTCTGCCCTGCGTGGTATTTCAGCGAGCCTGTATACGAACCAACATACTTATCATACATACATTTTGCATATAATAAATTTAGCTTGGATTGAATATCTCTTGATTATGTTTTCTCTTATTCCAATACCAGATTTGAATTACGCAATTTCTAACAGAGTTTAATTTGTTTTATTAATTAAGGTGCTGCAAATGCATTGTTCACTTATTATTTATTAATTACCATTTTGCTTCCTATGGCAGGCAAGGGAGGTCTGGTGTCGGCCACGCTGGAAAAGTGATCGAGTTCTTGTGTCATTGTCAGTACAGTACATGTACACCACGATATGAAACGTTGATTTGAACCTTCTGACCAACTAGTGGATCAGGCGGCGTCCCACTGTCTGATTCATATCGCGTGATTTCTGATGATTGTTCTCAATTATATTGACTGTTTGGTTCTGTATGGGGTGCACCTACTGTGATGCTGTGACCGTGCAGCGCGCATTCATTTCGACCTACCACACTCACAGCCGCCCTCCCGCGGACGTTCTAAATGGAACACGATCTACTAACGATATACCGCTGTCAGGCCGACGTCGGCGAGATGTATGTGTGCTGTCTGGGTACAGGCGAATATATCGATAAAAGTTACCCTGTCCCAGAGATATTTGCGCGGTTATTAAAACTTCACGCCAGGGTAAGCCTAGACGAAACACAGACCTTATATGAAGTAGTTCTAACATGAATGGTGAAGAAATATTTCCGGGTTTTACCGCTAGGTTTTATGGGTATTATGACTCCATTAAACCTCATTGAAGAAGAACACGGAAATATGCGACGGTAAACAACATTATTGCATTGATTTGCTACAGTTATATTCATTTGAACAGTGTACTGTATGATATGCATGCATGTATTTAGTGTTCATATAATCTTGTAGCCAATAGCTCTACGTGTCTGTCACCTGAATGAATTATGTAACGCACTAAAGTTAGTTAGTTCAGTGATAGCTGCACCGTTATCATTGTAGGGACGTCAGAGGGTCAGGCTGCAAGGTTACATTTTTCATTCTCATATTCGGTGTGGTCTCTGAAAAGTCTTACTTTAAATAGCGCATACACACGAAACGTTTACCCCCGTTCTATTGATTTCAACGTGATATCGATGGAAGTGAATAACCAAAAACATTTGCTTTACACTTACCGCGTTGGCGACACACTTTAATCAAAATGCAACTTTTCAAAATGTAGCTAGCTAGGCGTCTTTTACATGTTGCCCTCTAACCACTGACGTACACATTATTCCCACATTCCGTGTGTTTTTTGTGCTGTTAGTTTTAACTGGACGTGCAACCTCATCTAACCCCCCTCTCGCGCTATTGATTTCAGCGTGATAATCGATATGTGTAATTGACAAAACAGTGTTGCGTTTCTCGTTCTGTTGGTGACCCCCGTTTAAAAATGCAACATTCCAAAAATGTAGCTGACTCTCTTCTGCAGGTTGTCCTCTAACCAGTGATGTAAAAAAACATCCAGTTTCCATGCGGTTTTGAGTTGTGGTAGTTTCAACAGAGCTTACAAAATAATTTACCCCCAAATCGATATGAGTGATTTGTTGCCACTTGTCAAAACAACAGGGTTTTTGGTGCATGTGTATATATATATATATTAATTTTTTTAATTTGTATTTCACCTTTATTTAACCAGGTAAGCCAGTTGAGAACAAGTTCTCATTTACAACTGCGACCTGGCCAAGATAAAGCAAAGCAGTGCGATTAAAAACAACAACACAGAGTTACATATGGGGTAAAACAAAACATAAAGTCAAAAAACACAACAGAAAATATATATACAGTGTGTGCAAATGTAGCAAGTTATGGAGGTAAGGCAATAAATAGGCTATAGTGCAAAATAATTACAATTAGTATTAACACTGGAATGATAGATGTGCAAGAGATTATGTGCAAATAGAGATACTGGGGTGCAAATGAGCAAAATAAATAACAATATAGGGATGAGGTAGTTGGGTGGGCTAATTTCAGATGGGCTGTGTACAGGTGCAGTGATCGGTAAGGTGCTCTGACAATTGATGCTTAAAGTTAGTGAGGGAGATAAGAGTCGAGATTTTTGCAATTTGTTCCAGTCATTGGCAGCAGAGAACTGGAAGGAATGGCGGCCAAAGGAGGTGTTGGCTTTGGGGATGACCAGTGAGATATACCTGCTGGAGCGCATACTACGGGTGGGTGTTGCTATGGTGACCAATGAGCTAAGATAAGGCAGGGATTGGCCTAGCAGTGATTTATAGATGGCCTGGAGCCAGTGGGTTTGACGACGAACATGTAATGAGGACCAGCCAACAAGAGCGTACAGGTCACAGTGGTGGGTAGTGTATGGGGCTTTGGAGACTAAACGGATGGCACTGTGATAGACTACATCCAATTTGCTGAGTAGAGTGTTGGAGGCTATTTTGTAAATGACATCGCCAAAGTCAAGGATCGGTAGGATAGTCAGTTTTACGAGGGCATGTTTGGCAGCATGAGTGAAGGAGGCTTTGTTGCGAAATAGGAAGCCGTTTCTGGATTTAACTTTGGATTGGAGATTCTTAATGTGAGTCTGAAAGGAGAGTTTACAGTCTAACCAGACACCTAGGTATTTGTAGTTGTCCACATACTCTAGGTCAGACCCGTCGAGAGTAGTGATTCTAGTCGGGTGGGCGGGTGCCAGCAGCGTTCGATTGAAGAGCATGCATTTAGTTTTACTAGTGTTTAAGAGCAGTTGGAGGCTACTGAAGGAGTGTTGTATGGCATTGAAGCTCGTTTGGAGGTTTGTTAACACAGTGTCCAATGAAGGGCCAGATGTATACAAAATGGTGTCGTCTGCGTAGAGGTGGATCTGAGAGTCACCAGCAGCAAGAGCGACATCATTGATATACACGGAGAAAAGAGTCGGCCCAAGAATTGAACCCTGTGGCACCCCCATATATAGAGTACCAGTCAAAAGTTTGGACACACCAAGGGTTTTTCTTTATTTTTTACTATTTTCTACATTGTAGAATAATAGTGAAGACATCAAAACAATGAAATAACACAAATGGAATCATGTAGTAACAAAAAAAAGTGTTAAACAAATAAAAATGTATTTTATATTTGAGATTCTTCAAAGTAGCCATCCTTTGCCTTGATGACAGCTTTGCACACTCTTTAGTAGGTGTGTCCACTTTTGAATGGTACTGTGTGTGTGTGTATATGTATATGTGTGTGTAGGGGAGAGTGTGGTAAATTCAGCCAAAGGGTTAGTGCAACCAAAGGATTGTTTCTAGGAAACCATACACCCAATTAATAATTTTACCAAATATTTAGGAAGAGGTCGTCATTTTATGGAGTCTGTGTGAAAGAAGAAACCACATGGGAAAAGTGGTAAGCAAGTTAGGTCCCAAAAATGTATTTGAACAAAGTCAGATTAATTTGTGTTATAGGTTTCATGATGCTTGTATCTAAACCAAAGTACATTGTTTTAAGATTTTTTTTTTTACATCAGCTAGGGTGTAATATGCTACAATATGAGGTCCTAAACCTAGCATGAAAGTGCTTCCTTGTAGCTGTGTGGGCTAATATAGTCAAAATGTTTGCCTTGGGGTAAGTATAGTCCCCTGTAGCTCAGTTGGTAGAGCATGGCGCTTGCAACGCCAGGGTTGTGGGTTCGTTTCCCACGGGGGGCCAGTATGAAAATGTATGCACTCACTAACTGTATGTCGCTCTGGATAAGAGCGTCTGCTAAATGACTAAAATGTAAATGTAAGTTGAGCCAATGGCAAACTGCCACATCGAAACAACTTCCCTGTCCCAGACAACTGGTCAAGAAATCAAATCAAATTTTATTTGCCACATGCGCCGAATACAACAGGTGTAGACATTACCGTGAAATGCTTACTTACAGCCCTTAACCAACAATGCATTTATTTTTTAATAAAAAAGTAAAATAAAACAACAACAACAAAAAAGTGTTGAGAAAAAAAGAGCAGAATTAAAATAAAAGAACAGTAGGTAGGCTATATACAGGGGGGTACCGGTGCAGAGTCAATGTGCGGGGGCACCGGCTAGTTGAGGTAATATGTACATGTGGGTAGAGTTAAATGGAAGGGTAAGTGGTATTGAACAGAGAGATCTATATCTGAATGTAGGCATACACAACCCCAACCCATTCATTAAACTTCGACCTACCAGCACGATCACCCACTGTCACAGGGCACAATCACCCACTTACCCCAAGGTGACTCAGCTTACCCTGTCCCTATGCTCAATTTACCCCATACCCGGGTTAAGTTGTGCCAAGCGACCACTTTTTTTTTTTTTTTACTGTTTTGTTTACATGAATTCTGATGCACGACATCCTGAAACACATGTAGATATCATTGTTAGAAATAATACTATATTTCCCTTGACGTAGTGATGCTGAATGTAAAAAAATGGCTCAACTTAACCCGCTCTCCCCTAATATGATTAGGCCTATTTGTTGAACATGTAAGGTGCCTTCAGAAACTATTATTCCAAATGTTCTTGTGCTTGAATTCAAAATGGATTAAAGATATATATTTTTATCACCCATCTACACAGAATTACCCCGTAATGACAGTGAAAACATGTTTTTTTATTTTTATTTTAGCACATTTATTGAAAATGAAATGGAGAAATCTAATTTACTTAAGTATTCACAATACATGTTAGAATCACCTTTGGCAGCGATTACAGCTGTGTGTCTTTCTGGGTAAGTCTCTAAGAGCTTTGCACAATATTTGCACATTATTATTTTCAAAATACTTCAAGCTTTGTCAAGTTGGTTGTTGATCATTGCTAAACAGCCATTTTCAAATCTTGCCATAGAACTTCAAGCCGATTTAAGTAAAAACTGTAAATAGGCCACTCCGGAACATTCAATGTCTTCTTGGTAAGCAACTCCAGTGTATATTTGGCCTTATGTTTTAGGTTATTGTCCTGCTGAATGGTGAATTTGTCTCCCAGTGTCTGTTGGAAAGCAGACTGAACCAGGTTTTCCTCTATGATTTTGCCTGTGCTTAGCTCTATTCCATTTTTTTTTTATGCCGATGACAAGCATACCCATAACATGATGCAGCCACCACCATGCTTGAAAATATGAAGAGTGGTACTCAGTGATGTGTTGGATTTGCCCCAAACATAAAGTTAATTTCTTTGCCACATTTTTTGCAGTGTTACTTTAGTGCCTTATTGCAAACAGGATGCATGTTTAGAAATATTTGTTATTCTGTACAGGCATCCATCTTTTCACTCTGTCATTGAAGTCACCATTGGCCTCATGGTGAAATCTCTGAGCGGTTTTCTTCCTCTTCGGCAACTGAATTAGGAAGGACACCTGTATCTTTGTACTGACTATTGTTTCACCATCCAAAGTGTAATTAATAACTTCACCATGCTCAAAGGGATATTGAATGTCAACTTTTTTTTTACCCATCTACCAGTAGATGCCCTTCTTTGCGAGGCATTGGAAAACCTCCCTGGTGTTTGTGGTTGAATCTGTGTTTGAAATTCACTGCTCAACTGAGGGACCTTACAGATAATTGTGTGTATGGGGTACAGAGATTAGTTAGTCATTCAAAAATAATGTAAAATACTATTATTTCACACAGAGTGAGTCCATGCAACTTATTATGTGACTTGTTCTGCACATTTCTACTCCTGAACGTATTTAGGCTTGCCATAACAAAGGGGTTGAAAACTTATTGACTCTTAAGACATTTCAGCTTTACATTTTTAATTAATTTGCAAACATTTCTAAACACATAATTCCACTTTGACATTATGGGGTATTGTGTGTAGGCCAGTGACGCAATCTCAATTTAATCAATTTTAAATTCAGGCTGTAACACAACAAAATGTGGAAAAAGTCAAGGGGTGTGAATACTTTCTGAAGGAACTGTATGTGTAGATGGTACATTTTATCTTAAGGTTTTCAATATATCACAAACATGTTTCTGCATATTTGTTATTGATTTGGGCACATTAAAACAGTTTTGACATTGGGCTATTTATCAAAATATCTTGTCAACAGGAAGCAGTGACAGCATCATTTTTAGGAATATAAATTGAACTTTCAACATTAATTTCCAATGTTATTGTACTTAATCAGGTAAGAACTGCTGAATGAACCAAAAACGGGTTTGCCTAATAATTGGTTGCTAACAACAGTTGTATATATGCTTTAATTAAAATGTTTAGAGTAAGATGTGTATGAGACCAACGTGCATACTTTTTGACCCTGTGTGTGTGTGTGTGTTACAGAATGACCCGTCATGTGTGTGAGGACGGCCCAGTTTTGGAGGAACAGGAGACAGAGGGACAGAGACAGCTCCACAGTCTCCTCCTACAGCAGCTAGACACGGACGTCAACATAGACAGGTGAGCCTCCCTACACACACACACACAGAATTACAATAGCATTAACCACACAGTTCAAATACAATAGCCTACACTTCTACTAAATTATAATAATGATAGATTGGATTTATAGAGCTTTTCTACCAACTGAAAGCTGAAAGCGCTTTACATAGTAAGGGGGAAACTCACCTCATCACACTGTTTATTTTGTTCTACAGCGTTACAATAGCAAGTTGCAACAGCCACGCTATTTCCATATTCTTAGTACACCCTAGGTCAGGACTGACAGTACACTTTTCACATAGGATTTACAGTATGTTGCATGTAAAAGCAAATGGGGCAATGTTTATATGACCCCCTTTCAAACCATCCCATTTTGACCACCTTTTTGCCGGTATAAGCCTTTTATACCTCCCGTGCACATGCCGGCACCGGTGACGAGTGCACAGGAGTAGAGTTGTGAAGATGTGGGTAGGCATTTATTTTAATAAATTCATTGAATATAAACCATCACAAATCTATTATTAATTTGTTGAGGCAGGCCCTTAGAAAACATAAGACCAATAAAATGTATTTTCAAAAGAATAGCATATTTTGAGTTTATGTTACTTGTCTGCGCAGCCTATGAAATGAAATCAAGTTTGTTATTTTGTTCATTAAACAGACAAGACAATCTTACATTCCCCTGCCCTAATCACAGTCAACAAACATATGTTTTATAGAAAGAATATAAAATGGAATTTAACAGAATAAAATAGAAATCATATTTTTGCCACACAACTTCAGTGTCTCACGGGAACGTGTGGAACCGCTGTTGTTTAACAAAAAGTGATATTTTGAAACAGAGCCCAAGGTGACTGTATGTGCTTTAAAAACCGTTGTATCTTTCCGATCAAGTAAACAAATAAAACATCTGATCTGGATGAACCTCTGCAAAGATTTGAAAAAGTCACTTTTGTGATCCACGTTTAATATTTCTTCCTATACCCTCACTTCGCTTTGTTAGGGAGCAGGCAACGGGTGTTAAATTGGGAGTATCTTCATCATGATAGCCTACCAATAGAAAATAATAGAAATCTATATTTTCAAAAGCATGTGAGTCTTGTGTTCATATTTCACAACCTCAGCGGGCTTATGGGAGTTGTATGCAATCAAGCAAAATAATAGGCCTACACTTTATTTATGTTACATTATTGCATGCTAACCCTGAAATGATCAAGGCATGAGAACTAAATTATTAAGAATTGCTGCTCCCGATATTAAATATTATTATCTACTTAGAGACAGACTCAGACCTCTCATTCAGACCACATTCAGAGTGACGACATAGACGTAGAGATCTCTCATGTGTTGTCTCAGATGTGTTGCAAAGAGGAAGTGTTTTGCCCCTGCTGCGCTGTACAAGCCGTTTGGGGAGCAGGCTGCCGGGGTGAGGAGTCTACCCCAGTTCAAGGCTCTACAGGATGGGGAGACTGAGCTGGCCAGTCTCAGGGAGCTGGGGCTCACAGACCTGGAGGTAGAACTGTGGCTCAACAGAGACCAGCCAGAGAACACTGTGAAGGTGAATGTTATTTATTTATATAATTTATGCACTTTACAACAAGGGACGATACAGTTATTAGACACCCACATCCTACATCCTGTTAGGGAAAGTAGGTAATAATATCGAAGAGAAGGTGATTGTTGATTTCCAGACAGTGTGCAAAACTGGTTGAAATGACGTCAGTACAACCAGATCGTAATAATTTCATTCTAAACAGTTTTGCCGACTGGTAATGCTGGATATAATGACAATATGTTATATGTATGGTGTGGTTGTGGTTTTCAATTACACCTCCTGAGAAGGAATACAGAGTTTGTATGTAAACAAAAGAAGAAGAAACAATGTTTGAAAAGTGATATTGACTGATTGACCCACTGTGAGTGTTTTTTCAGACACAAAAAACTCCTGGTGGTGTAGCCTGATATAGATACTGATTGTTTGACCTACCAATGGTCTCCATCCAGGCATCCATCCAAACTGTAAGAGATGAGGGAAGAACTTACCTCAACTCTATTTACTTCAATACTCACTGAGAAAAGGATTCAATTATTATTATTCAACCTTTATTTATAGTGGTTAGTCTCATTGAGATAAAATCTCATTACTCCAAGAAACATGATCAAGCAGGCAGTTATGGTGGGTGCGTGCGCCCGTGTGTGTCTGGTTCAGGGCCTAGGTTGTGTGTTCTGCCCTACAGGGTCATGGAGTGTGTGTGGCCCCCGGGGCGCGGCAGCAGCGTCTTCTGGTGATCCAGGACAAGATTGATGCCAGGTCAGAGCTCATTTCCCGCCCACAGCGCTTCTCAGCCAGCCTACCCCTGTCCCGCAGAGAGATGGAGATAGAGAAGGCCCTGTTCCAGGGCAACGACCGTCTGGGCTTCCTCAACGCACTCTATCACCAAGGTGGGATGATGTTACGTTAGGGCTGGGCGTAATGGCCTAAAAATCATATCATGGTATTTTCAAAAGATATGACGGTATTTTATGTTTTTGAATAATAAAAGTTCAAAATTTGCTTTATGAGTAGTGCGTGACCCTAGGGTGGTAACACATACATTCTAAGTTCATTAATTTCTGCATTTCCTGCACTGATTTGAGATCATTTCCACACTGCCACATAAGGCTGCACGATATGGGCAAACATTCTAGGTCTTATTTTTAACCAAATGTTACAATTGCGATTTGACTTGCTATTTAGAGCAAACCACTGGGGTGAACTGTTGGAATCATGGGAATAGAATGGTTATTCTAATTCTGTAGTTAGAATATAAAAGTGGGCACTTTGAATACAGTGTTGTTTGACATGACAACTAATGAAAATGCCAGGGAGATGTTATTGTGACTGGGTAGGAACCAAAGAGTTGATAAGTGTTTCCTAGAGGACCCCATAATCTTTGGCTACATTTAATGTTTTGTTTTAGCTTCTTTATGTAGCTAACATATTCTTGCTTCGCATATTCCTCTTTGATTTAGAAGATACTGTTGCACAAACAACATGCTGATTTAGGTGTACACCATCACTGGTATTATCAGGCTATATAGCTAATTATGTTCGCTCCGACTCAGTACATTTATTAGCTATCGATTAGCATTAGAGGATAACAATTAGCGGCTAACCAGATTTAGGCCCAACTTGCTAAGAACAGACAAACTAGCTATTTGCAGACGTAAGAAACACAAACGAATAGTGTAATTATAGAACGCTAGTGGATTTATATTAAGAAACTAAGTGAAAACAGCATTGTTGTCATCAACATTGTTACATGTGCTGCTTGAGTGACAGGGCGGGGCTATGTCACTAGGGCGGCAGGTAGCTTAGTGGGTAAGAGCGTTGTGCCAGTAACCGAAAGGTCGCTGGTTCTAATCCCCGGGCCGACTAGGTGAAAAATCTGTCGATGTGCCCTTAAGCAAGGCACTTAACCCTAAATGCTCCTGTAAGTCGCTCTGGATAAGAGCGTCTGCTAAATGACTAAAATGTAAATGTAAATGTATGTGGAAAGCTGCATAGAGAGCGAGAGAGATGACTCATAGTGAAGTAAACTATAAAAATGGACGTTACATACAGCGTATTACATTTAACAAAACAAACATTCAAATACCATTATAGAAAGTAAAGTAAAAACCCAAACCGGTCCGTGCATCATTACAGGTATATCGTAAAATGCGGTATACCGCCCAGCCCTATGTTAAGTTATGATAAGTGTCAGGTCGTTCGCACTGCAACATCCATAGACCAAGAAGTTAGAAAGCCTAAAGGATTTCGAACAATAATAATGAGTTTTGAAGGAGTTTGAACAAGTCAATGTGTGTTGGAAGTGTTTCACATTCCTTGCGTAGACATGTTCAGAAATAGAACACAATAGGAATTTGGGGCTGGTCTTGGTCTGTGCCTGGGGAACCGGTCCCTGGGGGTAACAGACTGGCTCCTGGGGATTTGAGGGAAGGAAAGTTTAAACATAAAAAAAAAAAAAGGAGTTGAGTATAATATAATTACAATATTGCCTTATCTAAGATGTTTTATTTTGGAAGACCTCTGCATCAGTGTTGTTTTGTGTATATGTTGTATGTTTTCTGTTGTTGTTGTGGACTCGAGTCACATGACTTGGACGAGTTTGACTTGAGTCACAAATTTGATGACTTGATAGAAAATAAAATAACTTGAAACTTGACTTGGACTTGGAGCCTCAAGACTCGGGACTCGACTTTGAATTGAGACTGATGACTTGAAATTATCTGGCCGGGTTTTATCACTAATTTTCTGGCACAAAGTCTCCGTGGATTACTCTCCACACAGCCAGAGACAGTAGCCGCAACAACTCCCTTGCAAAAAAACGTGCCACAGATTGGCTAGTGAAACGCGCACCTGCCCCTTTGATTGGAACAGCAAACTGTCAATCAGCACAGGTCGGGTGAGCTAGCGAACAGATTGCTGATTTGCTGTACAGCTATAGGATTGGATGCAGCGCAAATGTCAAATTGTAGGGATAGAGGATTGCCATAATAAATAAATATGCAGCTCCCAGAAAAATTGGGGTGATCAAGAATATTAACTGTTTACATTGCAAGCTAGCAATTTGGCATCAAGCAACAATTACTAGTATAGTCTTAGGCCTACTGGTCTTTTGGTATGTCAACATTTCTTGAAATTGATAAATTACGTATGAAGCTTGCATTTGTAATTAGTTGTTAAAATGAATTATTAGCCTACTGTGGTGAAGACGCACCATCTCCACTTGCGCTCTCCAAACTCCCGCCATTGGAGAGTGCTTTGTTCTCTTGTTGAAATGTTTGCTTTTGCTTTTACAAGTTTAAATGCGTATGTGGAAAATCGATATTCCATGTAATCCCACAATAATTGCTACCGTTTCATCATTCCATCCCCGTACCGTTTGCTGTTTCATGTTTGCTACGATACATTTTCATTGACCATTTGGTACCCTCTTGAGTGGGCGCAATGTTTATTATGCACATGAACGTTCGCAAGACTCATGATGTAGAAGTTCTGTTTATTTAATTCAATGTATGGTTTCCTTCATGTTCATATTTCCTGGGTTATGTCAGAGTCCCGTGTGTCTGTGTCATTCTGGTTTTGCGTAATAGGAGTGTGCACGCCTCCGTGCGCATAGAAATAGGCTACGTGGGCTGCGTACCACGCTTTGGAGTCACTACGTTGAATAATAGAAAATGATTGTTCCATATATGAATGGTGATGAAATATCATTAGGCTAATAATCATTAAGTCTGATTTAAGATGAATGTACCAATGTAACAATGGATGTGGGAATTGCCTTTTACATTGTAGAACCAGTTTATTGGTTGTAATTGCCAATTGGGTAATTATATGGTCCTGGGAGGGGCCAACTGCTTATACGTACCTGTTTGAGCTCCTGTTAGTTTAAATGAGGACTTGGTGAACTGTATATTCTTTAGGTTTTGTTTAACTTTGTGTTCGCTCCTGTGTGCTGATAAGGTCACAGATGACAAGACAGGAGATTACGGTCGAGGTGGTTTAATGACGCTGAAGATTCATAGTACAGGCACAGAACAGCACAGTGTATGTAGTACATGGGCTAGGGCACTTTTAAGGCTTTTATTGACAGATTGTGATAACCAAGAGTGTGTGTGTGTGTGTGGTCTGCAAGTAAAGAGAGAAATAAATAGACAATGGTGAATGACAGATATATACATAATACAATCTCTAATTCACTATACCATAAACAATATGCATGTAATAATAACATGGCTATCATAGCTTAATGCTATACAAGACAATAGAGCGCCATACAATGTGACTCCACTAATTAGAGATCAAGGGAGTGCCGCCGCATGTGTACTACAAAGCATAGTGCCGCCATCTTCAGTACAGGGCTACAATGGCACAATGAACTTGAAAACCTCTAAACAGTGAAATACAATGTAATACCCACATAAACGATATAGCATACATCTATATATACTGAACAAAAATATAAACACAACATGTAAAGTGTTAATCCCATGTTTCATGAGCTGAAATAAAATATCACAGAAATGTTCCATACGCACAAAAAGCTTATTTCTCTCAAATTTTGTGCACACATTTGTTTACATCCCTGTTAGTGAGCATTTCTCCTTTGCCAAGATAATCCATCCACCTTACAGGTGTGCCATATCAAGAAGCTGATTAAACAACATGATCATTACACAGGTGCACCTTGTGCCGGGGACAATAAAAGGCCACTCTAAAATGTGCAGTTTTGTCACATAACACAGTGCCACAGATGGTTGAAGTTTTGAGGGAGTGTGCAATTGGCATGATGACTGCAGGAATGTCCACCAGAGCTGTTTCCAGAGAATTGAATGTTAATTTCTCTACCATAAGCTTCCTCCAACTTCGTTTTAGAGAATTTGACAGTACATCCAACCGGCCTCACAACCGCAGACCACGTGTAACCACGCCAGCCCAGGACCTCCACATCCGGCTTCTTCACCTGCGGGTTCGTCTGAGACCAGCCACCCGGACAGCTGATGAAACTGAGTTTACACAACCAAATAATTTCTGCAAAAACTGTCAGAAACCTTCTCAGGGAAGCTTATCTGCGTGCTCCTCATCCTCACCAGGGTCTTGATCTGACTGCAGTTTGGCATCGTAACCTACTTCAGTGGGCAAATTCTTATCTTCGATGGCCACTAGCACGCTGAAGAAGTGTGCTCTCCACGGATTAATCCCTGTTTCAACTGTACCGAGCAGATGGCAGACAGCGTAGCGTGTATGGCGTCGTGTGGGCGAGCGGTTTGCTGATGTCAACGTTGTGAAGAGAGTGCCCCATGGTGGCGGTGGGGTTATGGAATGGGAAGGCATAAGCTACGGACAACGAACACAGCTACATTTTATTGATGGCAATTTGAATGCACAGAGGCCCATTGTCGCAAGGATCCTGGAAGCTGAAAATGTCCCACTTCTTCCATGGCCTGCATACTCACCAGACATGTCACCCATTGAGCATGTTTGGGATACTTTGGGATTGACGTGTACAACAGCGTGTTCCAGTTCCCGCCAATATCCAGCAACTTCACACAGCCATTGAAGAGGAGTGGGACAACATTCCACAGGCCACAATCAACAGCCTGATCAACTCTATGCGAAGGAGAAGTCGCGCTGGTGGTCACACCAGATACTGACTGGTTTTCTGATCCATGCCCCTACTTTTCTTTTTGAAGGTATCTGTGACCAACAGATGCATAACTGTATCCCCAGCCATGTGAAATCCATAGATTAGGGCCTGATGAATTTCTTTCAATTTACTGATTTCCTTATATGAACTGCAACTCAGTAAAATCTTAGAATTTGTTGCATGTTACGTTTATAATTTTTGTTCAGTTTAATTACAGGGCTTGTAAACGAAGCACTAGGGGGACATGATCCTATACAAATACAAGGCTAAATGTCCGAAATGATATCACACTGAAAACGGAGCTAGCAAGCTCACAGTTGCTAGCTCACAGTATAAACTACTAATTAGCATAACCATAAAATATTATATTATCGTCGCAATAATGACTTTATAAATAAAGAATTCAAATACTGAGCTATATTGTATGCAAAACATTTTTGGGCAAATTATATTTTATAATAATACAATTGCTCAAAGAGATTTTGTTTAACAATTGACTGATAATCCTCAATGAATCATGAATAATGATGAGTTAGAAAGTTACTGAGGGTCAAAGATATAGTCCCGTGTAGCTCAGTTGGTAGAGCATGGCGCTTGCAACGCCAGGGTTGTGGGTTCGTTTCCCACGGGGGGCCAGTATGAAAATGTATGCACTCACTAACTGTAAGTCGCTCTGGATAAGAGCGTCTGCTAAATGTGTAAATGTAAAGATCATACCCCCAAGACATGCTAACCTCTCCTGTTGTTGGTAATGGTGAGAGTTTTTATTTAATTTTTTATTTTATTTAACCTTTATTTAACCAGGTAAGCCAGTTGATAACAAGTTCTCATTTACAACTGCGACCTGGCCAAGATAAAGCAAAGCAGTGCGATTTAAAAACAACAACACAGAGTTACATATGGGGTAAAACAAAACATAAAGTCAAAAAATACAACAGAAAATATATATACAGTGTGTGCAAATGTAGCAAGTTATGGAGGTAATGCAATAAATAGGCTATAGTGCAAAATAATTACAATTAGTATTAACACTGGAATGATAGATGTGCAAGAGATTATGTGCAAATAGAGATACTGGGGTGCAAATTAGCAAAATAAATAACAATATAGGGATGAGGTAGTTGGGTGGGCTAATTTCAGATGGGCTGTGTACAGGTGCAGTGATCGGTAAGGTGCTCTGACAACTGATGTTTAAAGTTAGTATGTCTTGGGGGTATGATGTTTGACCCTCTGTAACTTTCTCACTCATCATTATTCACGATTTATTCAGGATTATCTGTAATCATGGTAGCCTCCACATTACTGTAGAAGTGTTTAGAGACATTCTATTCTTATTTACAATAAAAGTGACTCTAAAATGACACAATACTTTGTTTACCATTGATTTCTATTGGGCACAAAATAATCTGAAACACAAGCAAAATGAACTGCAAATGCATCCAAGTTTGTAGAGTTACAAGCTTGATGTAGTCATTGCATGCTAGGAATATGGGATCAAATACTAAACTTTTGACTACTTTACCAATAACTTTGACCCCTACTTTAAAAATAAAAAAAAGATTACTCGTTAAACAAAATCTCTTTCTCTGAGCAATTGTATTAGTATAGAACAATATAATTTCCCCCTTTTTTTGAGCATACAATATAGCTCAATATTTAAATGATTTATTTTATACAGTCATTATTGCTCATCTTTATCAAGGGTGTCAATTTTAGACCCCACTGTATGTACTTATACTGAACAAAAATATAAACGCAACATGTAAAGTGTTATCTGTGACCAACGGATGCATATCTGTATTTCTAGTCGTGAAATCCATAGATTAGGGCCTAATTGACTGATTTCCTTATATGAACTGTAACTCAGTAATATCTTTGAAATTGTTGCGTTTATATTTTTGTTCTGTGTACATATCAACAAGGACGCACACTGCCCTTGGTGGCTAACACAAAACTACTAACTGGTGGGAAAACACAGAATGGCTGGAACTCTGTGACGTGACTTCTCTTTAGCTTCTTCTTCCCTTAGCTGGAGATCGCCCAGCATGCTCTGCTCCTCTTCACCGGTGGGCGGAGCTACAGCTCTGATATGAATTAACTTCAATCTATTCTACCAGGACAACTGCTATTTCTCCACAGCCTTTCGTACAGTTGGACAGATTTGATTTGGTTTCTCAAGGGGAGGCTGTGTAGTCTTGCCTTCTACCTGTGTCCGTTCCGATAGGACAGGTTATGCCTGTTACAGAGGCAATTTCTTTTGAGCTTTTGCCCGTGTATATTTAGTCAATGTACTTGTATATTTTTTGTGATATGGTGCTTTCACCATTTGATCATCAAGACCTGTAAATAAATCTAAACTCTGACCTCGTCAACCTGCCTTCTGCTGATTTCATGCCCTTACGACTGCTATAAGGTCCCTATTTTACATTAAAATGTTTCTGTAGACAAAATTATGAAAAAAGGGCTGTCTGGTAGACTCAATAAATAGACAAAGATTTGTAGTTGAACAAGTCATTGCATGTATAGATTTTTTTAACCCCTTGACTTGAGACTTGCCTTGAAAAAACGTGTGACTCAACTTGACTTGCTCTTAGAATGCGCAACTTGGACTCGACTTGTCCCGTTCTACTTTGGACTCGACTTGAGACTTGGACCTTGAGACTTGCTTGTGACTCGAATAATAGTGACTTGGTCCCATCTCTGGTTGTTGGTGACTGTCATGTATTGAAAATATAAAATGAAAGAAAGGAATTCAGCTGTCCATCTTCCTGTTTGTCATTGGCAATATTGAAATCTGACAGCAAGCAATTATCCTGTAACTACCTAGTCAGTAAGTAAGTAAGTAAGTAGGGCGGCAGGTAGCCTAGCGCTTAAGAGTGCTTGGCCAGTAACCGAAATCCCTGAGCCGACTAGGTGAAAAATCTATTGATGTGCCCTTGAGCCCTTCTTTGGATAAGAGTGTCTGCTAAATGGGCAATATGTACAAAAAAAAAAAAGACTAAAAAAAGTAGGCTACAAGCTGTCATGGAGTAATAACACTTATGTGCTCATGATTTTGGTCTTTCCCTTAGAGGAAGATACCCAAGCTGACCAGCAGGGGGCATCCTCCTCAGACCCCCTGGATTCCCTGTACAGAGATGTCTTAAGTGATGGGCGAAAACACATGTCTGTATCAGAGGACACTGAGCTGAAAACCACAGGACACTCATCTCTACCTCAGCCTCAACCACAAACTGACTTTGACCTATCACAGAGCTCATGGAAAATCTCTGACCAATCACAAGTCCAGCCTGACTGTAAATCTGATCCATTGAGAGGTGGGATCAAGGACTCTGACCAATCGGCTACAATGGACACTTCTGGTCAATCACAAGATCAGGACAGACCTGGACAGAAGCGATTGTCAGCTCCAAAGAGGATAAACATGAGCCAGCCAATTGGTAGCCTGTGTGGTGCGGCCAAGGCGGGGCCTGGGGGTCCGGTGATGGTCCGGGGCGAGGTAGAGGAGGTTCCAGAGGAAGAGATTCAGCAGAACCGCGAAACAGAGGAAGGGATCCGGAGCATACCACGGTTCCACAACTACCAGCCAGGGGAACCATCAAAGGTAGAACCTCCCTCAACATAACATCAAACTAATGATGTTTTAGTAACCATGTTTCCCTGAGAGATAAGAATATCACTCACTTGTTCTAAT
Source organism: Coregonus clupeaformis (assembly GCF_020615455.1). Taxonomy (NCBI): domain Eukaryota; kingdom Metazoa; phylum Chordata; class Actinopteri; order Salmoniformes; family Salmonidae; genus Coregonus; species Coregonus clupeaformis. The sequence goes on along the minus strand of NC_059200.1, from coordinate 56,215,641 downwards.
GACATTAACCAGACTCGGTTACGTGTCTGATATATAAGCTACTCATATTACAGACTAAGAATGAATAAACTGTCTGAGTTCAGTCTCAGGGCTTTGAGATCTGCCACACCCCCATGCTGTTGTCTGGTCCCTGTGGTTGTCCGTAGGTACTGTGTGTGAAGAACCTGAGTGCTCATGCCTCTGTGGCCCAGCTGGTTGCGCTATTCTCCAGGTTCGATTGTGACATCACCCAGCCTGTACTCTACCGCCTACTCACTGGCAGACTGAAGGGACACGCCTTCATCACACTATCAGGTAACTCTAACACGTGTGCACACACACACTTTATCAGATGACAGACTGAGTTTACTCTCACACATAACAAGTTCTCCCTGGTAGGCTCACATTACACGCATGCATACACTCCTTCTCTGTATCTAAGGTGACTGACTAACTGAGCTCATACACACACTCCCTCCCTCTATATCTCTAAGCAACACACCAATTCAAATGTGCTTTCCATGTGTATACATAGCACATACATTTTAGTCATTTAGCAGACGCTCTTATCCAGTATTTTTTTTATACTGGCCCCCCGTGGGAATCGAACCCACAACCCTGGCGTTGCAAACGCCATGCTCTATCAACTGAGCTACAACCCTGCCGGCCATTCCCTCCCCTACCCTACCTCCCCCCTACGACGCTGGGCCAATTGTGCGCCGCCCATGAGTCTCCCGGCTGCGACAGAGCCTGGATTCGAACCAGGATCTCTAGTGGCACAGTTAGTACTGCGATGCAGTGCCTTAGACCACTGTGCCACTCAGGAGTACACATAAGACGTGCTGTAATAATTGTGTAACATGTAATAACATATAGTACAATGCATTCAGAAAGTATTCAGACCCCTTGAATTTTTCCACATTTTGTTACGTTACAGCCTTACTCTAAAATGGATAAAATATTTTTTTCCCTCATTAATCTACCCATAATGACAAAGTGAAAACAGGTAATAATTTATTGGGCACATTTATTAAAAATGAAAAACAGAAATACCTTATTTACATAAGTATTCAGACCCTTTGCTATGAGACTCAAAATTGAGCTCCGGTGCATCCTGTTTCCATTGTTCAGCTGTGGTAAATACAATTGATTAGACATGATTTGGCAAGGCATACACCTGTCTATATAAGGTCCCACAGTTGACAGTGCATGTCAGAGCAAAAACCAAGCTCCAAGTTAGGATTGTGTCGAGGCACAGATCTGGGGAAGGTTACCAAAAAATGTCTGCAGCATTGAAGTTCCCCAAGAACACAGTGGCCTCCATCATTCTTAAATGGAAGAAGTTTGGAGCCTCCTAGAGCTGGCCGCCCGGCCAAACTGAGCAATCGGGGGAGAAGGGCCTCGGTCAGGGAGGTGACCAAGAACCCAATGTTCACTCTGACAGAGCTCCAGAGTTCCTCTGTGAAGACAGGTGAACCTTCCAGAAGGACAACCATCTCTGCAGCACTCCACCAATCAGGCCTTTATGGTAGAGTTGCCAGACGGAAGCCACTCCTCAGTAAAAGGCACATGACAGCCCGCTTGGAGTTTGCCAAAAGGCACCTAAAGACTCTCAGACCATGAGAAACAAGATTATCTGGTCTGATGAAACCAAGATTGAAGTCTTTGTCCTGAATGCCAAGCGTCACGTCTGGAGGAAACCTGGACATCCCTACGGTGAAGCATGGTGATGGCAGAATCATGCTGTAGGTATGTTTTTCAGCGGCAGGGACTGGGAGACTAGTCAGTATCAAGGCAAAGATGAATGGAGCAAAGTACAGAGAGATCCAGCTAAGACCACGCAGGAGTGGCTTCGGGACAAGTCTCTGAATGTCCTTGAGTGGCCCAGCCAGAGCCCGGACTTGAACCTGATCAAACCTCTCTGGAGAGACCTGTAAATAGCTGTGCAGAAACGGTCCCCATCTAACCTGACAGAGCTTGAGAGGATCTGCAGAGAAGAATGGGAGAAACTCCCCAAATACAGCTGTGCCAAGCTTGTAGCGTCATACCCAAGAAGACTCGATGCTGTAATCCCTGCCAAAGGTGCTTCAACAAAGTACTGAGTAAAGGGTCTGAATACTTATGTAAATGTAAACATTCCTAAAAACCTGTTTTTGCTTTGTCATTATGGGGTATTGTGTGTAGATTGATGAGGGGGAAAAAACAATTTAATCAAGTTTAGAATAAGGCTGTAACGTAACAAAATGTGGAAAAAGGGAAGGGGTCAGAAAGTATTAAGAATGCACTATATACAGTATATATATATTATATCGTCCAAAAATAATATTGCAATATGTAACTGTATTGATTTATTTATTATTTTCCCCATCACTAACATTATAGTGTTATAACATATTTTCTAGACACAGAAACGTCCCAGAGAGCCCTGGAGTTGGTGAACGGGTACCGGCTGCTAGGGAAACCTTTGGTGATCGAGTTTGGCCGAGAGCGGAAGGATGAGCAGAAACCAAAATGGGACGAGGAGAAAACGAGAGAATGTAGTGTACTATCTCTCCCTAACCCCAGTACTACAGACACTAAATACTACAACAGTACTTCAACACACAAATAAGAGACAGACTGACTGACCACACTGTTGTCAAAGGAGGAGAGTGGCAGGTACTACTCTTCAATTACTGAGGTTTGACATTTCTGGTCCTTGTGCAATTTGTTTTGTGAAGGTCGGAAAACATGTGGATTCATTCTTATTTTTGTCCTGGATCTTAGTGTTTTTTTTATGTATGATCATAGGCTGTGTTTGGAATGTGAGGTATTAAAAATCAGTTCTCACTCTCGGTTGCGTTTCATTCTAATTGGGGGGGTCCAGTGGTGAAAAATGTACTAAATTGTCATACTTGAGTAAAAGTTAATATACTTTAATAGAAAATGACTCAAGTAAAAGTGAAAGTCACCAAGTAAAATACTACTAGACTAAAAGTATAAAAGTATCTGGTTTTAAATGTACTTAAGTATAGTGGTTGAAAAAGTACTCAATCGTCATACTTGAGTAAAAGTAAATGCTATACATAAAATTCCTTATTAAGCAAACCAAAGAGCACAATATTTAATTTTTTTTACGGACAGGCAGGGGCACACTAACACCATTTACAAATGCAGTATTTATTTTTAGTGAGTCCGCCAGATCAGCGGCAGTAGGGATGACAACACGTATATTGATAGGTGCGTGAATTGGACCATATTGCTGTCCTGCCTGAGCATTCGAAATGTAACAAGTACTTTTGGGTCTCAGGGAAAATGTATTGGCGTAAAAAGTACATATTTTCTTAAGGAATGTAGTGAAGTAAAAGTTGTCAAAAATAATAAATTGTAAAGTACAGATACCCCCCCAAAATACTTAAGTAGTACTTTAAAGTATTTTTACTTAAGTACTTTACACCACTGTGGTGGTCAATAGATGTCACTATACTCCACTGCTCATTATGAGTGGTTTTGAATTGGTCACTATAATTTGCCTTGGAATTTGTTTTGCGTCAGTCTTCATGAATAACTCTAGAGGGCAGACTAGCCACTTGAGATAGTTAAAGAGGAGATATTTCCATGGCATTCTTTTCTACTGTCCCACAGAGCAAGGAAAATGTTCTCATGTTGAATTGATAATGGTCAGAAAACAGTACATATGACTAGTAGAGAAGTGTGTTTTATAGGCCATATTTAAAACTCAGTGAAATTGATCTAGGTAGGAGGTGTGATGTGACAAACTACCAGCCCCTCAAAGGGGCACAGTTTAAATGGAGCGGTAACACACCACAAAACACATGAAGTTGAAGTCGGAAGTTTACATACACTTAGGTTGGAGTCATTAAAACTTGTTTTTCAACCACTCCACACATTTCTTTTTAACAAACTATAGTTTTGGCAAGTTGGTTAGGACATCTACTTTGTGCATGACACAAGTAATTTTTCCAACAATTGTTTACAGACAGAATATTTCACTTATAATTCACTGTATCACAATTCCAGTGGGTCGGAAGTTTACATACACTAAGTTAATGTTGATGTCATGGCTTTAGAAGCTTCTGATAGGATCATTGACATAAGTTGAGTCAATTGGAGGTGTACCTGTGGATGCATTTCAAGGCCTACCTTCAAACTCAGTGCCTCTTTGCTTGACATCATGGGAAAATAAAAAAATAAATCAGCCAAGACCTCAGAAAAAATTGTAGACCTCCACAAGTCTGGTTCATCCTTGGGAGCAATTTCCAAACGCCTGAAGGTACCACGTTCATCTGTACAAACAATAGTACGCAAGTATAAACACCATGGGACCACGCAGCCGTCATACCGCTCAGGAAGGAGACGCAATCTGTCTTTTAGAGATGAACGTACTTTGGTGCGAAAAGTGCAAATCAATCCCAGAACAACAGCAAAGGACCTTCTGAAGATATTGGAGGAAACGGGTAAAAAAAAGTATCTATATCCACAGTAAAACGAGTCCTATATCGACATAACCTGAAAGGCCGCTCAGCAAGGAAGAAGCCACTGCTCCAAAACCGCCATAAAAAAGCCAGACTACGGTTTGCAACTGCACATGGGGACAAAGATCGTACTTTTTTGAGAAATGACCTCTGGTCTGATTAAACAAAAATAGAACTGTTTTACCATAACGACCATCGTTATGTTTGGAGGAAAAAGAGGGCTGCTTGCAAGCCGAAGAACACCATCCCAACCGTGAAGCACAGGGGGTGGCAGCATCATGCTGTGGGGGTGCTTTGCTGCAGGAGGGACTGGTGCACTTCACAAAATAGATGGCATCATGAGGAAGAAAAATTATATGGATATATTGAAGCAACATCTCAAGACATCAGTCAGGAAGTTCAAGCTTGGTCACAAATGGGTCTTCCAAATGGATAATGACCCTAAGCATACTTCCAAAGTTGTGGCAAAATGGCTTAAGGACAACAAAGGCAAGGTATTGGAGTGGCCATCACAAAGCCCTGACCTCAATCCTATAGAACATTTGTGGGCAGAACTGAAAAAGCGTGTGCGAGCAAGGAGGCCTACAAACCTGACTCAGTTACACCAGCTCTGTCAGGAGGAATTGGCCAAATTTCACCCAACTTATTGTGGGAAGCTTGTGGAAGGCTATTCGAAACGTTTGACCCAAGTTAAACAATTTAAAGGCAATGCTACCAAATACTAATTGAGTGTATGTAAACTTCTGACCCACTGGGAATGTGATGAAAGAAATAAAAGCTGAAATAAATCATTCTCTCTACTATTATTCTGACATTTCACATTCTTAAAATAAAGTGGTGATCCTAACTGATTTAAGACAGGGAATTGTTACTAGGATTAAATGTCAGGAATTGTGAAAAACTTTGTTTAAATGTATTTGGCTAAAGTGTATGTAAACTTCCGACTTCAACTGTATCTGAACGGTGGTGCGCACAGCAACAGGGACCCAAGGAGACATGCAGTTAACCAAATCCCCTACTTTAATCTTGAAATATAACAGTAGTGGTGCTTGGGTAAATTCACTGGGGAAGCCAAGGGAAGCCTTTGTCAGATGTTACCGTGGTATACTGACGTATAATTACAAGCATTCCATAAGTGTCAAAGGCTTTTATTGACAATTACATTAAGTTTATGCAAAGAGTCAATATTTGCAGTGTTGACCCATCTTTTTCAAGACCTCTGCAATCCGCCCTGGCATGCTGACAATTAACTTCTGGGCCACATCCTGACTGATGGCAGCCCATTCTTGCATAATCAATGCTTGGAGTTTGTCAGAATTTGTGGGTTTTTGTTTGTCCACCCGCCTCTTGAGGATCGATCACAAGTTCTCAATGGGATTAAGGTCTGGGGAGTTTCCTGACCATTAACCCAAAATTTTGATGTTTTGTTCCCCGAGCCACTTAGTTATCACTTTTGCCTTATGGCAAGGTGCTCCATCATGCTGGAAAAGGCATTGGTCGTCACCAAACTGTTCTTGGATGGTTGGGAGAAGTTGCTCTCGGAGGATGTGTTGGTACCATTCTTTATTCATGTTCTTAGGCAAAATTGTGAGTGAGCCCACTCCCTTGGCTGAGAAGCAACCCCACACATGAATGGTCTCAGGATGCTTTACTGTTGGCATGACACAGGACTGATGGTAGCGCTCACCTTTTCTTCTCCAGACAAGGTGTTTTCCGGATGCCCCAAAAAATCGGAAAGGGGATTCATCAGAGAAAATGACTTTACACCAGTCCTCAGCAGTCCAATCCCTGTACTTTTTGCAGAATATCAGTCTGTCCCTGATGTTTTTCAAGGAGAGAAGTGGCTTCTTTGCTGCCCTTCTTGACACCAGGCCATCCTCCAAAAGTATTCGCCTCACTGTGCGTGCAGATGCACTTACACCTGCCTGCTGCCATTCCTGAGCAAGCTCTGCACTGGTGGTGCCCCGATCCCGCAGCTGAATCAACTTTAGGAGACGGTCCTGGCGCTTGCTGGACTTTCTTGGGCGCCCTGACACCTTCTTCACAACAATTGAACCTCTCTCCTTGAAGTTCTTGATGATCCGATACATTTTTGTTTTAGGTGCAATCTTACTAGCAGCAATATCCTTGCCTGTGAAGCCCTTTTTTTGCAAAGCAATGATGACGGCACGTTTTTCTTTGCAGGTAACCATGGTTAACAGAGGAAGAACAATGATTTCAAGCACCACCCTCCTTTTAAAGCTTCCAGTCTGTTATTCCTACTCAATCAGCATGACATAGTGATCTCCAGCCTTGTCCTCGTCAACACTCTCACCTGTGTTAACAAGAGAATCACTGACATGATGGCAGCTGGTCCTTTTGTGGCAGGGCTAAAATGCAGTGGAAATGTTTTTTTGGGATTAAGTTCATTTTCATGGCAAAGAGGGACTTTGCAATTAATTGCAATTCATCTGATCACTCTTCATGACATTCTGGAGTATATGCAAATTGCCATCATCAAAACTGAGGCAGCAGACTTTGTGAAAATTAGTATTTGTGTCATTCTCAAAACGTTTGACCACGACTGTACAGTAACAGACAGTTACATGACCTACAGCATGGTCAAGCAAGTTAATGTTTCCGACATTTTCGGACCTCTAAACAACTATTGATTTAGAACCACAGAGAGTTACCGCAAGTCGCAAAGAAAACAAAAGCTGCCTCCACTATTCCAGCACCATTTCAACTTCAACATTTCAACATCATCAAATCACTTCTGCTTATATTTCAGTGACAACTAAAAGATACCAAAAACGATTGAGTCCAATCAACGTAAGCTACAGTAAATATAATGTGGCTGTCCATGGTTCTGATTTCTGTGTGGTGTGTGTGAGTGCGTGCGCATTCGTGCAAGTAGAAGAACATGTTGACTCACCCTATTTGTAGAGAAACGCCAATACCAGCCGCCTCTCTATGGAGCGAGATAGCTGCCAAAAGGTTTAACGTACAGTGAGGGAAAAAAGTATTTGATCCCCTGCTGATTTTGTACGTTTGCCCACTGACAATTAAATTATCAGTCTATAATTTTAATGCTAGGTTTATTTGAACAGTGAGAGACAGAATAACAACAACAAAATCCAGAAAAACGCATGTCAAAAATGTTATAAATTGATTTGCATTTTAATGAGGGAAATAAGTATTTGACCCCCTCTCAATCAGAAAGATTTCTGGCTCCCAGGTGTCTTTTATACAGGTAACGAGCTGAGATTAGGAGCACACTCTTAAAGGGAGTGCTCCTAATCTCAGTATTTTACCTGTATAAAAGACACCTGTCCACAGACGCAATCAATCAATCAGTTTCCAAACTCTCCACCATGGCCAAGACAAAAGAGCTCTCCAAGGATGACAGGGACAAGATTGTAGACCTACACAAGGCTGGAATGGGTTATAAAACCATCGCCAAGCAGCTTGGTGAGAATGTGACAACAGTTGGTGCGATTATTCGCAAATGGAAGAAACACGAAAGAACTGTCAATCTCCCTCGGCCTGGGGCTCCATGCAAGAGCTCACCTCGTGGAGTTGCAATGATCATGAGAACAGTGAGGAATCAGCCCAGAACTACACGGGAGGATCTTGTCAATGATCTCAAGGCAGCTGGGACCATAGTCACCAAGAAAACAATTGGTAACACACTACGCCGTGAAGGACTGAAATCCTGCAGCGCCCGCAAGGTCCCCCTGCTCAAGAAAGCATATATAGACGCCCGTCTGAAGTTTGCCAATGAACATCTGAATGATTCAGAGGAGAAGGTGGCAGGTAGCTTAGTGGGTAAGAGCGTTGTGCCAGTAACCGAAAGGTCGCTGGTTCTAATCCCCGAGCCGACTAGGTGAAAAATCTGTCGATGTGCCCTTAAGCAAGGCACTTAACCCTAATTGCTCATGTAAGTCGCTCTGGATAAGAGCGTCTGCTAAATGACTAAAATGTAAATGTAAATGTGAGAACTGGGTGAAAGTGTTGTGGTCAGATGAGACCAAAATTGAGCTCTTTGGCATCAACTCAACTCGTGTGTTTGGAGGAGGAGGAATGCTGCCTATGACCCCAAGAACACCATCCCCACCATCAAACATGGAGGTGGAAACATTATGCTTTGGGGGTGTTTTTCTGCTAAGGGGACAGGACAACTTCACTGCATCAAAGGGACGATGGACGGGGCCATGTACCGTCAAATCTTGGGTGAGAACCTCCTTCCCTCAGCCAGGGCATTGAAAATGGGTCGTGGATGGGTATTCCAGCATGACAATGACCCAAAATACACATCCAAGGCAACAAAAGAGTGGCTCAAGAACAAGCACATTAAGGTCCTGGAGTGGCCCAGCCAGTCTCCAGACCTTAATCCCATAGAAAATCTGTGGAGGGAGCTGTAGGTTTGAGTTGCCAAACGTCAGCCTCGAAACCTTAATGACTTGGAGAAGATCTGCAAAGAGGAGTGGGACAAAATCCCTCCTGAGATGTGTGCAAACCTGGTGGCCAACTACAAGAAACGTCTGACCTCTGTGATTGCCAGCAAGGGTTTTGCCACCAAGTCATGTTTTGCAGAGGGGTCAAATACTTATTTCCCTCATTAAAATGCAAATCAATTCATAACATTTTTGACATGCGTTTTTCTGGATTTCTTTGTTGTTAACAGTCTCTCACTGTTCAAATAAACCTGCCATTAAAATTATAGACTGATCATTTCTTTGTCAGTGGGCAAACGTACAAAATCAGCAGGGGATCAAATACTTTTTTCCCTCATTGTAGGTATCTTTAGGATAGTAAGAAAATCCATACGTAAATTGTTAGGATTGTAAGAAAATCCATGCATGAAACGTAAACATGAAATTTCACCTGTGAACATACAAACACCATGTTACAATTACGGACTAACATTTTAATCTTGAACAAAACTTGTGTTGCAATTCTGACGTACAATAATACCTTTCAGAGTTCTGGCAGTTTCATCTAACCAACCATGTTTTTGACACCAAAAAGGCCTGTGAGGAGTGCTACGCAAACAAGCATAACACAATATAAAAAATAAATAAAAAACGGAAGTCAGGGAAACCGGAAAGAGGTATCCTGCACGTTTCCAAGTTAAAGACTCCATGCTCTATTACTCTGTTGAGTTTACTTCACATTTAGGTAGCGAATGTAATGGATTTGTTTGCCAGCGCAAGTCTAGATAGCACAAGCTGTATTATGCCTACAACAGTGAAGTTTCAGTCCGCTAGGTGTATCTCTACAGCATGGGCATATCTCTGGGTGACGTGGACATCCCAATACATGCACCTTATCAAAATATGACAGATTCATTATTGCACCATCCCATTCTCTGGGCTCAGTCTGCTATCATAGCCAGCAGTATCTACCAGGAATAATGAAACATAGAAAAATAATAGATTTTTGGTGAATTTATGAATTATGTATGACCACTGGAGTCTATTTTGATATTTATTTCATCACTCAAAATCTTGCCAAAGCACATTCTGTAGGAGGGGTTAATATGAATTGAAAATAATTTTACATTATTTCTATGAATCGGTCATGAACATATGGACTTTGAAATTAATAATGGAGAGGTTAAACGTAGGATAAGTCTAGCATAAGCCTATTCCCACACTTTACAATAACTCTGTTGCAGTGGTCTTAGGTAGTCTCCGTATAGGCTATTCCCTCCATCGCGACACTGCTGCCCAGTTGAAGAGCTTGTGATCGGCATGCAGCACCACAGCCTTCGGAAAAGCACCCCTCAGCCTCAGAAGATGCCCTTCTGGAGGCATGCAGCCATAGAGTCATTATACCCTAATGTAGGCCTATTTGCCTACTAGCCAAATAAAGTGCACAGCATGCATGATGCGTGCAACTCGTCATTCCAAAATATTTGAACATTTGTCTTAGTTGCAATAGAAACCAAATCAAAGAGAATAGAACAGTCTTATCCCATTTGTTAATTGAAATCCATGTGTTTATTCAAAATTATCTAAATTCTCCAAAGTGCTTTAGCCTATCACATTAATAATTAAATGTTTAATTTAGGCCTATCCAAATAAAAAATAGGCCTTCAACTTGTAGACACTGCAATTTAGGCTATCATTTTGGGTACTGGTGTCTTGAAGAATAATTGTAGAACTCTATTTGTGTTTTATAATTGTTGTTATTATAGGGCTCCCCTTAAAAAGAGACCCTAGCTCACAGGCCTCTAAATGTAGCCTCTAAATAAATGTTAAACAAAATAGTTGAAGAAGCACGTGCAGTGGCTGATGGGGAAAACAGATCTGGCACTAAGAATGGGCTATAGATAGGCTTGATCATTTGGGACCCCTTGGCTATTTCGCTCAGGACAGGTTATAGCCAAGACTTAATCAATGATGGGGGATTGGAAGTGATGCAGACAATTACGTTGATGGAAGTTACAATCTATCTGCAATATTAAAGCTGTTGTTTTACTTTAAAATGTTTTACTTAAAAAAAAAAAAAGACTTCATAAATTTTTTTGTTAAGTCTCATTGATATGAATATAGCCTCTGCGTGATGGGGTTTTGCAATGCAAATAGCTATAACAAGCCTACATACAGAGTGGAATTCACTAATGCAACAATCAAAATGCGTAATATAAGGCCTACAGGCTGTGCTCCCAAATACTGGAAAAAGTGTGATTCATTAGGTTACATGATCACCACAGTAGCCCCACGCAGCTATAAAAATAAATAATGCAATTATATGGCCATTAAATAACACACAACAGCATAGGCCGAGCCTAAATCATATTTACTTTCTATTTTGCAGCTCAGGTGGTTATTCTAGACAAGGCTCTTCTGTGTCTTTATCATTCTCACACAAGTCATTTGCTGAAGGCCCAAGCCTATACTACGCCATCTACTGGTGTAACGTCGTTATTGAATGCAGTTCTAAAACAAGCTCTAGACTTTTATTTTGGAAATGAAACCGGAAGCTGCAAAGCAACTCTAACGTCAGGCTACAGTTGCTTGATTGACTAGCTAACTTCGACTAGCTACGTTCGGTTCGTGTCCTTTACAGATGCCACATTACTGACAAAAGTTTGTACGTATAAAATATATAACCGAGTAAAGGGAGACTTAAAGCAAGAATTGAACGTGTAAATGTTCATTCATAGTCGTAACATAGGGTTTGTAAGTTTACAGATCTACAGTGGCTTGCGAAAGTATTCACACCCCTTGGCATTGTCCTATTTTGTTGCCTTACAACCTGGAATTAAAATTGATTTTTTGGGGGGTTTGTATCATTTGATTTACATACCATGCCTACCACTTTGAAGGTGCAAAATATTTTTTATTGTGAAACAAACATAAAATAAGACAACAAAACTGAAAACTTGAGCGTGCATAACTATTCAAAGTAGTCAATACTTCGTAGAGCCACCTTTTGCAGCAATTACAGCTGAAAGTCTCTTGGGGTATGTCTCTATAAGCTTGGCACATCTAGCCACTGGGATTTTTACCCATCCAAGGCAAAACTGCTCCAGCTCCTTCAAGTTGGATGGGTTCCGCTGGTGTACAGCAATCTTTAACTCATACCACAGATTCTCAATTGGATTGAGGTCTGGCCTTTGACTAAGCCATTCCAAGACATTTAAATGGTTCCACTTAAACCACTCGAGTGTTGCTTTAGCAGTATGCTTAGGGCCATTGTCCTGCTGAAAGGTGAACCTCCGTCCCAGTCTCAAATCTCTGGAAGACTGAAACAGGTTTCCCTGAAGAATTTCCCTGTATTTAGCACCATCCATCATTCCTTCAATTCTGACCAGTTTCCCAGTCCCTGCCGATGGAAAACATCCCCACAGCATGATGCTGCCACCACCATGCTTCACTGTGGGGATGGTGTTGGGTTTGCACCAGACATAGCGTTTTCCTTGATGGCCAAACACCAAACGTGTTTGCTTATTTTTTTCTTTAAGCAATGTCTTTTCTCTGGCCACTCTTCCGGAAAACCCAGCTCTGTGGAGTGTACAGCTTAAAGTGGTCCTATGGACAGATACTCCAATCTCCACTGTGGAGCTGTGCAGCTCCTCCAGGGTTATCTCTCTTTGTTGCCTCTCTGATTAATGCCCTCCTTGCCTGGTCCGTGAGTTTTGGTGGGCGGCCCTCTCTTGGCAGGTTTGTTGTGGTGCCATATTCTTTCAATTTTTTAATAATGGATTTAATGGTGCTCCGTGGGATTTTCAAAGTTTCGGATATTTGTTTATAACCCAACCCTGATCTGTACTTCTCCACAACTTTGTCCCTGACCTGTTTGGAGAGCTCCTTGGTCTTCATGGTGCCGCTTGCTTGGTGGTGCCCCTTGCTTAGTGGTGTTGCACTCTGGGGCCTTTCAGAACAGGTGTATATATATTCAGATCATGTGACAGATCATGTGACACTTAGATTGCACACAGGTGGACTTTATTTAATTAATTATGTGACTTGTGAAGGTAATTGGTTGCACCAGATCTTATTTAGGGGCTTCATAGCAAAGGGGGTGAATACATACAGTGGGGAAAATAAGTATTTAGTCAGCCACCAATTGTGCAAGTTCTCCCACTTAAAAAGATGAGAGAGGCCTGTAATTTCCGTCATAGGTACACGTCAACTATGACAGACAAAATGAGAAAAAAAATCCAGAAAATCACATTGTAGGATTTTTTATGAATTTATTTGCAAATTATGATGGAAAATAAGTATTTGGTCAATATCAAAAGTTTCTCAATACTTTGTTATATACCCTTTGTTGGCAATGACACAGGTCAAACGTTTTCTGTAAGTCTTCACAAGGTTTTCACACACTGTTGCTGGTATTTTGGCCCATTCCTCCATTCAGATCTCCTCTAGAGCAGTGATGTTTTGGGGCTGTCGCTGGGCAACACGGACTTTCAACTCCCTCCAAAGATTTTCTATGGGGTTGAGATCTGGAGACTGGCTAGGCCACTCCAGGACCTTGAAATGCTTCTTACGAAGCCACTCCTTCGTTGCCCGGGCGGTGTGTTTGGGATCATTGTCATGCTGAAAGACCCAGCCACGTTTCATCTTCAATGCCCTTGCTGAGGTTTTCACTCAAAATCTCACGATACATGGCCCCATTCTTTCTTTCCTTTACACGGATCCGTCGTCCTTGTCCCTTTGCAGAAAAACAGCCCCAAAGCATGATGTTTCCACCCCCATGCTTCACAGTAGGTATGGTGTTCTTTGGATGCAACTCAGCATTCTTTGTCCTCCAAACACGACGAGTTGAGTTTTTACCAAAAAGTTCTATTTTGGTTTCATCTGACCATATGACATTCTCCCAATCCTCTTCTGGATCATCCAAATGCACTCTAGCAAACTTCAGACGGGCCTGGACATGTACTGGCTTAAGCAGGGGGACACGTCTGGCACTGCAGGATTTGAGTCCCTGGCGGCGTAGTGTGTTACTGATGGTAGGCTTTGTTACTTTGGTCCCAGCTCTCTGCAGGTCATTCACTAGGTCCCCCCGTGTGGTTCTGGGATTTTTGCTCACCTTTTTTGTGATAATTTTGACCCTACAGGGTGAGATCTTGCGTGGAGCCCCAGATCGAGGGAGATTATCAGTGGTCTTGTATGTCTTCCATTTCCTAATAATTGCTCCCACAGTTGATTTCTTCAAACCAAGCCTCTTACCTATTGCAGATTCAGTCTTCCCAGCCTGGTGCAGGTCTACAATTTTGTTTCTGGTGTCCTTTGACAGCTCTTTGGTCTTGGCCATAGTGGAGTTTGGAGTGTGACTGTTTGAGGTTGTGGACAGTTGTCTTTTATACTGATAACAAGTTCAAACAGGTGCCATTAATACAGGTAACGAGTGGAGGACAGAGGAGCCTCTTAAAGAAGAAGTTACAGGTCTGTGAGAGCCATAAATCTTGCTTGTTTGTAGGTGACCAAATACTTATTTTCCACCATAATTAGCAAATAAATTCATTAAAAATCCTACAATGTGATTTTCTGGATTTTTTTTCTCAATTTGTCTGTCATAGTTGACGTGTACCTATGATGAAAATTACAGGCCTCTCTCATCTTTTTAAGTGGGAGAACTTGCACAATTGGTGGCTGACTAAATACTTTTTTTCCCCACTGTATTTGTGTTTTGCCTCTAGTTTCATATTGCCTGGTAAAACCCAGATTCAAAACACCCCCCACTGCCCCTCTGGTTGTGACACAATACAGATAATTCATGGTATATAAGGGCTCCTTTTTCAATCATCTGCAAGATAAAACGCTGAGATGGTGGAGCAATATTTTTGTGTCTACTCTTTTATAAACTATTATGTGCAATTACTCTGATTTGAAAATGTGATGCAGTAGTCTTTACTATTGTGTTGTCTTCCTGTTGTTTCCTCTAGAATTGGTTATGGAATGAAAGAAGAAAACTGTCCCAGAGTCAAGCTGTCCCTAAATAAAAAATGAAGCTCTACAAATGGAATGTGTCAGCTTACAACCTGTTTATGAGGGACCACCTTAAAGCAACAGGTTTGTGCAGGTTTGGCTTTAATTACCTGTTTGCAATTACAAGAGCAAGGCGGGCATTCAAGTATTGTGGACTGCATACATTTCTCAATCGGTGTGTCTTTGATGTAGGTCAATTAGTATTCTTTTTAGATTAATGATCAGAGGGGTTTCTCTTCAGAACTTTATGGGTCTAACAACAAAGTCTAAAGTCTACTGACTCCATCTGACATATATTTCTACTTTGTTTCAACAAATAAATGTTTTGTTGTAGTAATGCCTTGATGTAATAGATAAAACGTCACTGACAGTGTCATGTTTTCTGTTATGGCAGGTACACAGGGCAAAAGGCAGGCATTACCACCTGCAACAAAAGCCCATTACAGTGAGGAAGCAGACAAGCTACAGGCAGGAGTTCAGGAGTTGAGGGGGAACCTGAAGGCCTTAAAAGTCAAAGATTATTTAAGATGGCTGAAATCAATGGTGGGAATATATACTGTAGGGTCACAATAGTAAATCATGATATTTTTAAACTTGTTTAAAAAAAAAAAAGTAAAGTATTTGGATTAGAGAGTTGGAGTTAGATTTGAGATATAGATTTAATATCCAGAGAACAGGCATTTTTCTTCCGAAATGATTTCAGTCTTTCTGCCAACTCTTTTCCTATAAGCATTTTTAGATATTGTCTTTTTTTTGTTGTTGATCTAATTTCATTTAATATTTATCTTTAATTCTACATAATATTCTGTTAGGTGATCAAGTTGGAAGGTATTTGTATTTGTATTTATTAGGGATCCCCATTTACTGCTGCCAAGGCAGCAGCTACTCTTCCTGGGGTCCAAACATATAAAACCATTGACATTTACATATAAAACAAAATATAAAACAGTACATCATATGACATTATTACACCACTACCTGTCTACAATACAAAATGTTTAATACCACCTTACAACAATATCACAATGTGTGCGTATCCATGTGTCTATACCCTTGTGTGTGTTGTTGTGAAAAATAACCAATATACTTTATTACAAATCAGTCCTTCCAGAGTGTTTGTGGGATTAAGAATGACTTTATTATAATGTCAACAAAGCCAGGCCAATCTGCAGATTCGCGCCCCCTCTCTCCCTCCCTCCTACCTATATAGTCTCCTTCCTCCCACCTTAGGTTCAAATCCCTCCCTCTTCAGTTTCCCGCTCTTTATCACTCCGCCCACTTCCTTTGTCTCTGAGGGCGGCTAAATTCGACTTTCATTAAGTTCAGAATCACATAGTACTACAATCAATCAATCCTTATCTTGCAAAAACACTCATGTTTAGTTTAAACTCTGTTCAACCCTGGCTTTTCACTGTGTTTGAAGATAGAAACAAAAGGTCCAAGCCAGTTTCAGTCTTTGATATGTAAAGACAACATGGATCTAAGTAAGAGAAAGCAATTTGACCCTGGGTCAGCTTCCCTCTTTACCCCCACACACAGTGAAATGACCCAATTCAGTTAGCCACAAAGAATGTTAACTATATGTTGATGATTAACTCAGTTTCACCTAATAGTCTATTAAAAATACACATCAGTGTCTCTTCACAGTCCCTGTTGTTCCATAAGGTGTATTTTTACCTGTTTTAAAAAAAAAATCTGAATCTACTGCTTGATGTGGAATAGAGTTCTTTGTAGTCATGGCTCTATGCAGTACTGTGCGCTTCCCATAGTCTGTTCTGGACTTGTGAAGAGACCTCTGGTGGCATGTCTTGTGGGGTATGCATGGGTGTCCGATTCAACTTGTCAACACCTCTTACAAAAACAAGCAGTGATGAAGTCAATCTCTCTTCCACTCTGAGCCAGGAGAGACTGACATGCATGTCATTAATGTTAGCTCTCCGTGTACTTTTAAGGGCCAGATGTGCTGCCCTGTTCTTAGCCATCTGCAATTTTCCCAAGTCCCTCTTTGTGTCACCTGACCAGACTACTGAACAGTAGTCTAGGTGCGACAAAACATGGGCCAGTAGGACCTGCCTTGTTGATAGTGTTGTTAAGAAGGCAGAGCAGCGCTTAATTATGGACATACTTCTCCTCATCTTAGCTACTGTTGTATCAATATGCTTTGACCACCAGTCTACAATCCAGGGTTACTCCAAGCAGTTTAGTCACCTCAACTTGCTCAATCTCCACATTATTCATTACAAGATGTAGTCGAGGTTTAGGGTTTAGTGAATGATTTGACCCAAATACAATGCTTTTAGTTTTGGAAATATTCAGGACTAACTTATTCCTTGCCACCCATTCCAAAACTAACTGCAACTCTTTGTTAAGTGTTGCAGTTATTTCAGTTGCTGTAGTAGCTGACGTGTATAGTGTTGAGTCATCCGCATACATAGACACACTGGCTTTACTCAAAGCCAGTGGCATGTCATTAGTAAAGATGGAAAAAAGCAAGGGACCTAGACAGCTGCCCTGGGGAATTCCTGATTCTACCTGGATTATGTTTTAGAGGCTTCCATTAAAGAATACCCTCTGTGTTCTATTAGACAAGTAACTCTTTATCCACATTATAGCAGGGGGTGTAAAGCCACAACACATACGTAGGTTGACTGATAACCTGAACCAGGTTGCAGGCACTCGTTGCAGTTTGAAGCTTTTTCTTGAGTAGGCAGCTTGATGAACGCCAGTCAATATTTAAATCACCCAGAAAGTATAATTCTCTATTGATATCACATACATTATCAAGCATTTCACACATGTTATCCAGATACTGACTGTTAGCACTTGGTGGTCTATAGCAACTTCCCACCAGAATTGGCTTTAGGTGAGGCAGATGACCCTGTATCCATATTACTTTAACAGTATTTAACATGAGATCCTCTCTAATCTTCACAGGAATGTGGTTCTGAATATAAACAGCAACACCTCCACCATTGGCATTTCTATATTTTCTGTAAATGTTATAACCTTGTATTGCTACCACTGTATTATCTAAGTGAGTTTCAGAGATAGTCAGAATATGAATGTCATCTGTTACTAGCAAATTATTGATTTCATGAACCTTGTTTCTTAAGCTACATATGTTAACGTGGGCTATTTTGAGCACTTTTCTTCTGGGATGCTTACTTGTTTTTATTGCTTTACTGGGAAGCTTACCAGCATTAGATGTGCTCATGTTCTTTATGTTCGTGCAGGGTGAGCTGCACACAGTGGACTTCCTCCTCGGGCACACCGGCTCAGTGTTAACAGTATAAATCGGGTTCTTAGGCACATGATTACTGCACACAATAGCTGTAGGATCAGCAGTGGCATTCAGGGCAGTTAGAGAAACATGAAGTAGGTTACTTATATTGTGACTACTGACGCCCCTTATGTAATGTTCATTTGCTGAAGCATTTTGACAATTCTGCGTCACAATGGTAGGGATTAGCTGAGCTGTGCTTGGATCATTGCTAAGTCATTGTCTCAACGCAGCCTTATAATGGTGTGAAAGGATCCAGGAACATAAATAATTTGGGTGGATCCCATCCTTATAAAACGTGTTTTGTTTTCCAAAAGGTATCGAGATTCTCAACGAAAGTTACACCCATTGAGCTGCAATAATCACGTAGCTAGTTGTGAAGAGCAATAATCCTGCTAAAGCGTTCAATGCCACGATTCAGAGGGCACAGGGCCAGATATGATGTTACATTTTTTTTGGTGTCTAGCAGAGAGTCAATCAGTTCTTTCAAATCCAGTTTCAACTGTTCAGAGTTGCCCTTCATAATGTCCTTAAAACCCACATGGACTATGATAGAATCGATTTCCATGTCCTGACGTAGTACATTCGGGAACAGCTTAGTAATGTCATTTACTTGAGCTCCGGGATAGGACATTGTTTTTGCACCAGGAACGGTCACATTTCTTACCATGGAGCTGCCCAAAATCACGGCTGGCGAGAAGGACGAGGAAATTCGCCCACTCCCACGCTTCACAGGATGCAGGCCTCCTACAGATGGAGAAGCCTCGCTCGATCCAGAGCAGGGACGGAAGGTTGCCGACGTCGACTTCAAAATCGTAGTAGTAGGCACTGCGGCCACAGACACCCCCAGCGACGAAGGTGCAGGAAGATCAGGCTCCAGGACGGCAAAACTATTTGTTGTTTGTATCCGCTCCGGGCCTCTCGTTGGGAGTGTAGACTGCTTTGCGGGACGTCACTGTCTTCGGCTTCCACGGCTCGTGACATGATAAGCAACAGGTTTAGAATAAGGGTTAGGTTTAGTAGATAATTAGTTGAAATGTTAATGATAGTCCATCTGTAGATGCTCTACAGACTATCAAAACAAAGTGTTACATTGTAAACTTATTCATTTTGGCAAACAGAGAGAAAAGTTATACTGTAGTAGGATGTCAGTGTGATTGATTAACATACAAAAGCATGCTCCTGGTCTCCCGGAGTGTTTTATTACTGTTTTTTTCAATCACTGGTGCAATTTTTACAAGTATGTGGTACATTTTCACAACTATTAGCACATAAATCAACAGATCATCAAAATGGGACGTTTCAAAACAAGTACAACAAATATATTCAAAGTCACTTGTTCAGTACACCAAATCAATCCTACAATTGGTATATATATTACATCTAAGTATATACTTTTCACAATGCATTATTCACATAACCTTTGATATGATTTTCTTGTCATTTGTTAAAATACACGCTAAATATGACTTAATTAGCTAAAAACAGATAACTAGTAAAACAAATTGTATAGTGTATACCAAAAGTAAAGTGTCTACTTTACATATACACAGTGTACAAAACATTATGAACACCTGGGCCCAGATTTACAAAACACTTCTTACGGACAAACTTAAGAAGCTTAATAAGATATCTTAAGATGTAATGATTTTAATGGTTTAAAATAATCAATACTGAAACTTTGAGATTAATTTTGTTAGTGAATTAAACATGTTCAATTGCTTTCATGATCTTATTATCTCACTGCCCAGAGTTTAAGACAAGGCTTTAGCTATCTTGGAATTAACAAATCCAATAACTTTATTTTCAAGAATCTAATTTCTTCTTAACTTTTTGCTTAAGGAGAAACATAAGAAATAGTACAATAACCTTTTTGAGGAATAGCAACTTTGCTTAACTTTCTTCATAAGTCTTTAGTTAAGGAGAAATTGGCAGTTAAGAAAAAATGGCAAGAAGGTTTTGTGAATCTCGGCCCTGTTCTTTCCATGACGTTCAGTAGACTGACCAGGTGAATCCAGGTGAAAGCTATGATCCCTTATATATGTAACTTGTTAAATCCACTTAAATCAGGGTAGATGAAGGGTAGGAGACCAGTTAAAGAAGGATTTCTAAGCCTTGAGACAATTGAGACTTGGATTGTGTATGTGTGCCATTCAGAGGGTGAATGGGCAAGACAAATTATTTAAGTGCCGTTGAACGGGGTATGGTAGTAGGTGCCAGGCGCACCGTTTTGTGTAAAGAACTGCAATGCTGCTGGGTTTTTCACACTCAACAGTTTCACATGTATCAAGAATGGTCCACCACCCAAAGGACATCCAGCCAACTTGACACAACTGTGGGAAGCATTGGAGTCGACATGGGTCAGCATCCATGTGGAACGCTTTCGACACATGGTGACTTGTTCCTCCCATTGTAGGCGTTGATCTGCTGTTTTATTCTCTCCGATGTCCGCTTGATTTTTCCTGGATAGCCGCACAACAATGGTTTGTCCATCTGAAAAACAATTTTAAGAAATGGTAATGGACAAGCTCCAGGACAAGCCTATGGATTGTGGCCAGCAGACAGTGAGTCTCCTTAGTCTGCAGACTTTCCTAAATTGTTGCACAGTGTTGAAGAGACCAGCGTACAATCCGGTTTCCCTTCTCCATGGCCTTCAACCTTTTCTCCAGGCTGAAACGTGAACATTTATGTTAATATTTAAAACCTTTATTGACTAGCCCCAATATAGTGGGACAAATATAATGGAGACAACATCCTAAAGAAGCTATTTACTTTTCAAGCTGAGCAGGGTCAGGTAAAGACCATAATGGCTATAGAGGGTGCAAACATTTCAAGACTCTAGGGTCAGATGGCTTTCAGGTTTAAGGAAGTCAAGGTTTATGGGTGGGGTGGGTTGTGAGGTCTAGTACCTTTCTGTTCACCTTCCCACCCATGGGCCAGACTACACTCAATCATAGGACTGACAGAAGAGAGAAGTCTTCAGTCTAGACTTGAAGTTTGAGCACGGCGCTTGTAACGCCAAGGTAGTGGGTTCGATCCCCGGGACCACCCATACACAAAAAAAAATTATGCATGCATGACTGTAAGTCGCTTTGGATAAAAGCGTCTGCTAAATGACATATTTAAGTTGAGACTGAGTCTGATTCTCTCACATCAGCAAACCATTCCATAAAGAGGAGCTCTGTAGGAGAAAGCCTTGACTCCAGCTACTGAAGCCCTACTTCCAATTCATCTGATTGAATTAGCAGAAAAGGATCATTACATATTAACACAAATTATGAGCAAAACACATGGAATCTAACCTGGAATACTGTTTAGCAGCACCATCTACTCCTCCTATGCCTCGGTTTCCACCTTCAGGACCTTCTGCCGACGGAGTTGTATTGCTGGTGCTATAACATATAAAGGTAAACATACATTTCATAGATTGTTTAAAATACATCAGCAAATGATATCAACACAATCCTGAACAATAGGTCGTCTCAATACTTAACTGATTTCCAGTTCTACATTTATACCTTGCTTCTCCCTGACCCTGGCTGCGTAGTAGAGGAGGGCATCGGTGAGGGTGTCAACACGATGAGATGGTGTCATCTCTTTTGTGATCTTCCCAAATTTTCTAACGTAGGACCACAACCTCTCCATCTGTTCTCCATCAGCAAGCCAACTAAAAGTTACATACCTGGTACCATCAGTGACCTGAAATGTAAAGTACAATCAGAAACCATAATGAGCATTACAATGGGTGATGATGAATAATTAAGGGACTAGGACAAATTACAACTAGCTGTTTCTTAATACTGTTAGGGCAACTGTGCAACTACAAAGAATTGGTGTTTAACAGAATAAATGATAAAGAAAAAAATGTATTCATTACCTGACAGTCAGCATCATGAGCAGAGGCATGAAAGGCTGGCACTGCAAATGTGGTGTCCACCATTAGATCGGGACTGTTTTTCTAAATGTCAAAATAATACATTTTTGTGTATTACAAAGCAGGTATGGAGCAAATTGTTTCAAGGCATTCATAAAACCGTATCAAGCTATTCATGAATCTCTTACTACAGGGTGGTGGTTAAATATTAAATACATTATCTAATGTATTATAATAGCTAACACAGATTGATCTATCCATTTTACCTGTAAATGAGGCTTCAGCTGGCATGCAATGTCATAGTGAAGAAACGTGATGTTTGATCCCTGCATTGCTTTCAGGTCCCCCAGCAGGAACACAGCATTTGCAAGCCTGAAATGACAGTTCAACATCAGTCATCGTAGCCAATGTTATATACAACTAAAATGCATCAGCTACACATCTGAAGCATCCATCCATCCACATGCATCCATCGACATACTTCTCTCCTCTCGATCAGGTTCAGGAACTTCAGCGGATGCTCGTGCCTGCACGCCATCCCAAACACACCAGTTATGTCCAGTTTCTGGGTTTCGGGTTTGGATCACAGCGCATCCCCGGCTTGAAATCCCGGGCACCCCTGTAAAATGAAGTGAAAAAAGTCAAATTCACTAAGCAGTTCATGTTTCATCCAATCTGTTCAACCTTTTAAAATAAATTATGGACAGAATAGTCCAATGGTAGAGTCGCATCACCAACGATAAATGGCTTCTCCTGTTTTCAATCAAACCTTTAAACTTCTCCAACATTAGCCCAGATGTTGGTAATATAAGTCACACAGAAGAGGGCTAGTGAAACTAACTTACTGTGAGATATATCCCATTCTTCCAAATCCAGTATACCTCAGTTGGTGTGTCTGATGCTCCTCCTACAAAGCAGTCAACTTTGTCTTGGTCACAAAAGAACCACCCAGCATGTTTGGGACCCTCAATGCTGGTCCCAGACAATCTTCCTCTGGGAAGCCCAAATAGGGTATTTGCAAGGGTATTACTTAAACCCTTGTGCTCTTTGGGAAACATAGGTCATTTACGCTGTAGTTTCTTTGTGAATGTATCTGTAATCGATAGTATCCACTAAGCAGATGATTGGTCAACCTAGCTTTACCAGAGCCCCGTTATCCAACGTGTTGTGGATCCAGACAGGCATTCATTGCAACTGTAGCGGCCTGGGTGGGAAAGCCACCCACAAAACTTTGCCCTGTCTGGCAATCCCATACTTTACCTGTTTCCGCCTCCCACGACTTGGACGAAGGGTTGGGTTTTTGAGAGGCTTGCAATGGTATTGCCGCGTAACATTACTACTGTTTGGCAAGGCAATGATTGAATATATATAAGAAAGACAACTGAGGTTGGATATATTTCCCCTTATAAATTATGAACAACACTGAATGCAAATAAAAATCCTACCTTACTGAGACTTTATACTTGTTCCTTAATTGTTATCATTGACATACCTGTGGACAGAGAGGACACTTTGTTCCGTCCGAGGTCAGTGGCGCCAACTTCCTGACAGTCTCTCGTTCAAACTGCCAGTGTTTGAACTCCTCAAATGATTCATTTATGAGCTTCCGGTAGAGGTCAACTGTCTGTAGATAGAAAAAATAAAATAATGACTCCTCATAGTAAAAAACACTTACATGTATGGTTTGATTTCTAATTTAAAATACAATAACTACCTTCCAGCATGCATTGGATCTATGGGAAGCCAAGGTAATCCCCCTCAAAGACACCCCACACTCCAGCTACAGGGCTGCAAACTGGCGCAGGAGGTCCACTGAAATTGCTGTTTGCGGCAGATGGGGGGTGGCAGGCCAGAGTCTGTAGCGGATCAGGGTGACAGGTTCCAGCTCACAGCTGCAAAACTGCAGCCAGACATCATGAGCTCTTCCTGAAATGAGGACATTCCGTTTCTTAGATTGCATTGCTAAACATTACATCCGATGTTGGTGCAATGCCGGTCTCTCTTAAGAACTTTCAAAATGACACCATATTTTCATCATAACAACAGAGTGAACAGGGTTATGGTAAACTAGATCAAAAAGTCAATGTCATTTTCACAGGAATACAGCGTAGTGTGCACAATACAATGAAATAAGTAGATAACTACAGTATATTAAGTACAGTACAGTAGTTGCCATAGCAGCAAAGAGTCAGTTCAGTTTTCATCAACAGTCATGGCTTGGAGGGAGAAACTGTCTCTGAGCATAGTGCTGCTACACTTGATGCTCTGATACAGTTTGCAAGATGGTAAAGGAGCCAGATGTCTTGGTTTCCAATTTTGATATAAGGCCTACCTCTAATGTCAACAACAGTCAGAAGACGGTTGTACTGGCTGTGACAGTCATGGTCATCTTGTCTCCTCCATTCCCATCGTAGGCCCACCGGGACACATGGGATGAACTGCCCTGACTAAGACAGACAGACAGACACAAAGTTGCTGTAGAACAGACTACCGTAGCTGCAGATTTGAAACTACACTATCAGGGGGATATTTCATTGCACAAGTTGTTAGAAAACTCAAAATCAACTCTGTGCTTGGCTCGACAGATTTTGCCACATTTACCTTACTGCTGCAGGGAACTGTAACTTTTATAGAAACTGAACTGTATGTACATGATCAACATTTTTGACTGGGAAGCAATTTTTTTTTTAGCCAGAAGTTGACAGGTTTGTTGACATAACATAAAATACATTACCTTCCATAACTCCAACTGGTGGACAATGTTGGGAGTGCTGTGTGTTCTTACAGCACAGGTGGCACAGAAATATTAATCTGAGCCACAATCCCCACAGCGCCATAGCTCAACCTCCACGAAAACTCTACACACATTGCAGATGGCGTTGGGTGGAGGACATTCTAGCTCCACTGCAGGCATGTGGAGTAGCTCCCTCAACCCCTTCCAGGCCTCAACATCAGCTGCCTTCCTTTTTTTATGCTGGTGGAGGTGAATCACTACAGCTGGGCACAACTTCTGCTGCAGAGGGAACCGGCTCTGTTCTCCCAGTACTCCCTACAGAGTAGTGACAATTGTTACAGAGTGGACTATCCTGGTTAAATTAAGTTCAACAGAACTGAACAGAGCAACCTTCTCACCGATCCAAGTTGATGGCAGGGGTGTACGTGCTATCACGCCTCTAGTCAGGTCTCTGTAAACCAGCATGGCTCTTTTTCTTCTAGAAGATGGCATCTGTAAAGAAAAACAAGACAATGACAACAAGGTTTAATTTATTCTAAATGAAGATATAATATTAATTACATTTAAATGATCTGATACAGAGGACACATAATGATCTACTGTATCATAATGCATGACTAGTGGAGTTACTTTGCTTTGACTAAATTATTTTCTTATAGGGAATCTAAAGACAGTTATGGGTAGGAAGTTACATTTACATTTTAGTCATTTAGCAGACACTCTTATCCAGAGCGACTTACATTTAGTGAGTGCATACATTTTTCATACTTTTCATAAGTTGTGCTTCGCATGGACATTAAGTAGTTTGAAATGCCTCTAGACAGGTGATGACAGATCTTTGGGCTTCAACAAGCATGGGACAGGAATATTTTGGGCATCTTGGCTAATGGGTGATTATTGTTGGAATTGTTATAATGTACCATCTAATACTTGCCTAGTCCAGTGGTTCTCAACCTTTTTTGGTCATTGTAGGCCCAATCACATCTTGCTTTGCCCATAGTGCCTCCAAAGCACCTCCTCATGTGCATTTTAAATGTAGGCATACCATATGAAATGAGTCTTTCAAAGTACCCACTTTGGAGATTGGTTCCTGGTTATATGAATGGTGTAAGCATTGGCTAGAGAGAGTTTGAATCCATGCGAGAATGTTTACTATTGCATACTTCGGGAAAAATATGGATATTTAAGACAGAGACAGGACACGCAGCCTAGCACCGAAAACAGGAAATGACACCATGCCATGGTACCCAGGAAATTTAAGCCGAAAAGACTGCTAATGCAAAATTGCAAATCCTTTTAAATTGATTATATTCTAATCGAATTGCACCCAAGGCATGTTCTTCCCTACTATGGGTCATATTAGCGGGCTATCCCTAGGTAAAAACACTTTTTTAAATCCATTACATTAGCTTTTTAAATCACAGTTTAAAAAATAATATGATTATGTACCTTTGACAAAGGTAAAGGACGTCAGAAGATATTCTTCTAGTTTTAGTTACAGCACAATAAAAATGGTCATTACCGCCACCAACGTATACGGGGTGTAATAACAGCCATGGTTGATGCTTTTTGCCTACTCGGAAAATACGATATGAAACGTTGATTTGAACCTTCTGACCAACTAGTGGATCAGGCGGCGCCCCACTGTCTGATTCATATCGCGTGATTTCTGATGATTGTTCTCAATTATATCGACTGATTGGTTCTGTATGGGGTGGTAGATCGTTTAGACATTGAAATTGGGAGGAGTGTCACAATGCTTGAATAGCTGCCTTCTCTCAATGCATAATCATTCCTCACCTGCGGGGGACACGTTTCACATCTTTTAGGGATAGCCTACCAATGGACAGTCAAACTTTTTCAGGTCATGGCTGGCAATAATTTTATCCGAAAATATGTATAGAGCCTATAGGCTTAAATAAATGAATAAAAGCGCAGGTGTCAATTCGGCAAATCATAAACCAAGTGGCCACTTCTACTGCGCTGTGTAGAAGATGATAAATCCGAAGAGATGACTTGGCAATGTGAAATTAAATCACTGAATCATCCATCCACATTGCGTCTAATAACAATGCTCAACACTTTGGAGAAGTCAATGGGTTCTCAAACGGGATTCTCAAGCAAGAGACCAGAGTTGACATCCACCAGTTGCACATTTTACTAATACACTTTTTTTTATTATCATGCAAATCTTAAAGTTACTAAAAGATGCTGTGATGCCAATTACATAAAAAAAAATCTAACTAATCAATAAACAGTAGGCTACATTCAGACATCAAAGATTATGTTTTCTATAATACACTGCTCAAAAAAAATAAAGGGAACACTTAAACAACACATCCTAGATCTGAATGAATGAAATAATCTTATTAAATACTTTTTTCTTTACATAGTTGAATGTGCTGACAACAAAATCACACAAAAATTATCAATGGAAATCAAATGTATCAACCCATGGAGGTCTGGATTTGGAGTCACCCTCAAAATTAAAGTGGAAAACCACACTACAGGCTGATCCAACTTTGATGTAATGTCCTTAAAACAAGTCAAAATGAGGCTCAGTAGTGTGTGTGGCCTCCACGTGCCTGTATGACCTCCCAACAACGCCTGGGCATGCTCCTGATGAGGTGGCGGATGGTCTCCTGAGGGATCTCCTCCCAGACCTGGACTAAAGCATCCGCCAACTCCTGGACAGTCTGTGGTGCAACGTGGCGTTGGTGGATGGAGCGAGACATGATGTCCCAGATGTGCTCAATTGGATTCAGGTCTGGGGAACGGGCGGGCCAGTCCATAGCATCAATGCCTTCCTCTTGCAGGAACTGCTGACACACTCCAGCCACATGAGGTCTAGCATTGTCTTGCATTAGGAGGAACCCAGGGCCAACCGCACCAGCATATGGTCTCACAAGGGGTCTGAGGATCTCATCTCGGTACCTAATGGCAGTCAGGCTACTGGCGAGCACATGGAGGGCTGTGCTGCCCCCCAAAGAAATGCCACCCCACACCATGACTGACCCACCGCCAAACCGGTCATGCTAGAGGATGTTGTAGGCAGCAGAACGTTCTCCACTGCGTCTCCAGACTCTGTCACGTCTGTCACATGTGCTCAGTGTGAACCTGCTTTAATCTGTGAAGAGCACAGGGCGCCAGTGGCGAATTTGCCAATCTTGGTGTTCTCTGGCAAATGCCAAACGTCCTGCACGGTGTTGGGCTGTAAGCACAACCCCCACCTGTGGACGTCGGGCCCTCATACCACCCTCATGGAGTCTGTTTCTAACCGTTTGAGCAGACACATGCACATTTGTGGCCTGCTGGAGGTAATTTTGCAGGGCTCTGGCAGTGCTCCCCCTGCTCCTCCTTGCACAAAGGCGGAGGTAGCGGTCCTGCTGCTGGGTTGTTGCCCTCCTACGGCCTCCTCCACGTCTCCTGATGTACTGGCCTGTCTCCTGGTAGCGCCTCCATGCTCTGGACACTACGCTGACAGACACAGCAAACCTTCTTGCCACAGCTCGCATTGATGTGCCATCCTGGACAAGCTGCACTACCTGAGCCACTTGTGTGGGTTGTAGACTCCGTCTCATGCTACCACTAGAGTGAAAGCACCGCCAGCATTCAAAAGTGACCAAAACATCAGCCAGGAAGCATAGGAACTGAGAAGTGGTCTGTGGTCACCACCTGCAGAACCACTTCTTTATTGGGGGTGTCTTGCTAATTGCCTATAATTTCCACCTGTTGTCTATTCCATTTGCACAACAGCATGTGAAATGTATTGTCAATCAGTGTTGCTTCCTAAGTGGACAGTTTGATTTCACAGAAGTGTGATTGACTTAGAGTTACATTGTGTTGTTTAAGTGTTCCCTTTATTTTTTTGAGCAGTGTATATAAGGGGATTCGGGAATAGGCCTACATGAGGGGATTTGATGGAGGAAGAAATGTACTCAATAAATGGGGCGATCTCGACTAGGATTAATAAAGCAATTTTATGAAATAGGCTTGAATTACAAATTGACCCTGTATAGCATGCATGCAGCCACCACTTTAAATTATCCATTCATATAATCCCCCCCCCCCAAAAAAAGAAAAATAATTGAGGGTTGTTATCTACAGGTAAATAGAAGTCTATCAGAAAAAGAGCAGTACAGCCATGATCAAAGCTAGTGCGAGAGACTAACGTTACATGGTTCATAGCAAGCACACAAAACCTTAATTATACCTAGCGCACGCACACTGGCAAGGCTCAGAATTATTTGACCGTTGGTTTGCCTGTGTTGCCAGGTGCTACTCGTTGAAGCTGAAGAAGCTAACGTTAACTGTCAAATTGGGTAATTATCTATTATTATTACATATAATTGTCACTGAATTTAACTAGCTAAATGTTTGTAAATGCTAACCAACATTAACGTTAAAATATCATAGCTAACGTTATATCATTCACTGTAGCTAGCTAGCTAACGTACCATCGGTTGCCTATAGCTAACGGTCATGTTTGTTTAGCCGTAACAGTAGCTAACGCACATTTGTACATCGTGCTTTACACTCACCATTGATCATTTCTTGTTTTTAATCGGCAACAGAAGTGCTACACCTGGTGGAAAGAAAAACAAACAATTGTTTACAGACAGATTATTTCACTTATATTTGACTGTATCACAATTTCAGTGGGTCAGAAGTTTACATACACTAAGTTGACTGTGCCTTTAAACAGCTTGGAAAATTCCAAAAAATGATGTCATGGCTTTAGAAGCTTCTGATAGGCTAATTTACATAATTTGAATCAATTGGAGGTGTACCTGTGGATGTATTTCAAGGCCTACCTTCAAACTCAGTGCCTCTTTGCTTGACATCATGGGAAAATCAAAAGAAATCAGCCACAAAATCAACTACAAAAAATTGTAGTTCATCCTTGGGAGCAATTTCCAAATGCCTGAAGGTACCACGTTCATCTGTACAAACAATAGTACGCAAGTATAAACACCATGGGACCACGTAGCTGTCATACCGCTCAGGAAGGAGATGTGTTCTGTCTCCTAGAGATGAATGTACTTTGGTGCGAAAAGTGTAAATCAATCCCAGAACAACAGCAAAGGACCTTGTGAAGATTCTGGAGGAAACAGGTACAAAAGTATCTATATCCACAGTAAAATGAGTCCTATATCGACATAACCTGAAAGGCCGCTCAGCAAGGAAGAAGCCACTGCTCCAAAACCGCCATAAAAAAGCCAGACTACGGTTTGCAACTGCACATGGGGACAAAGATCGTACTTTTTGGAGAAATGTCCTCTGGTCTGATGAAACAAAAATAGAACTGTTTGGCCGTAATGACCATCGTTATGTTTGGAGGTAAAAGGGGGCTGCTTGCAAGCCGAAGAACACCATCCCAACCGTGAAGCAAGGGCGTGGCAGCATCATGTTGTGGGGGTGCATTGCTGCAGGAGGGATTGGTGCACTTCACAAAATAGATGGCATTAAGGGAAACATTACTGATGGGCCATACGATGTTTCTAACCTATTCTCTGTATAGTACACTATTTTTGACCAGGGTCTATCCGTTGCTGGTCTAAAGTAGTTTACTGTGTACGTAATAGTGTACCATTTGGGATGTAACCTCTGTATTCATGTAGTCTTCTGATGTAAGTGGGAGTAGTGCACATGTAGAAGGGGTATTCAAAACTAGCCCTGCCTGCCGCTCCACAGACTTTCACTGTGTCCTCTATATGGTGCAGTGGTCTAAGGCACTGCATCTCAGTGCTTGAGGTGTCCCTACAGACCCCCTGGTTCGATTTCAGGCTGTATCACAACCGACCGTGATTGGGAGTCCCATAGGGCGACGCACAATTGGCCCAGCGTCGTCCGGGTTTGGCCGGTGTAGGCCGTCATTGTAAATACGAATTTGTTCTTAACTGACTTGCCTAGTTAAATAAAGGTAAAATAAATATAATATCATATAACACTAAAATCATTCAATCTCTGGCAGGATATAGGCTTGTTTCCAATAAGTATTTTTTCTTAATGTATTCATGTGTGTTTCTCTCTCTTCTCTCCATTCCTTCAAGAAGCGACCATCATCCCTCTGACTCCAACCGTTGGTCATCCAGATCTGTTCCTGAAGGTATGTGGTGTTGTGCGCGCTCACACACCTCGTCTGGCCGTCCATAGATCTGGAAACCATTTTAAAGTTAGAAAGTTTTATGCAAAAGTTAGAGGCTTGTCAGAAACCTGGAGCTCCCTGTAGTCAAGTTGTTAAGATACTTTTTGAGAAAGCAGCTGTGAGACCGCGAAAAGTGGAACATTTGGGAGAACATGCATCAGGGCCTCTGCCAGAAGAGAACATGCATCAGGGCCTCTGCCACCAATCTTTCATTGTGCATGGCAGTACACTCAATACGACACAGAGCTTTTCACCCTCAAACTAGACCAAGCCAACAGCCATGTATTTATTCAGGAGAAGGTCGCAAAGATCAGGAATATCCGTGTTGAGAAGGAGGAGGTATATCTGTACTCAGAATTTGCCCATCAAGAGTCCTTCTTTGAATACCCAATACCCAATGCCTTCCTCTACATTTAGCATACACTTAGTAGATGGCCTCTTGGACACAACACACTACTGCAATGTTGGACTGGTAGAAGGGAAGGCTTTCCTAATACCTCATGGGAGACAATTTTTCGCTGTGCCACTCATACACATGGACTGACCATTTGAGTCCACCCCCACACCTGCACCACCCCACCCATACAACATTTCTCAGCCTCTTGTCCATCTAACATCTCTTAGCCTCTTGCTTTGATATGTTGCTTTGATCTGTTTGGCCCTCCTCACATCATCTCAATGAATTCAGTAAGTAGAACTGTTGTAGTTACATGACCACAGCTAAATAGTTAACTCCAAAAAATTACATGTGGTTTAAAGATGGGCTGGAATGGTGGCCCCCTTATGTGGACAGGAATACAATTCTTAACTATGTTACGAAAAGGTTAACTCCAAACCCCACAAAAGGCTGGTAGCAGTTTGCTGCACGCATGCTCTTCCAAACAGGTAATTCCAAAAAGGCTCAGTGTACAGCCATTCTGATGTTGTTTGGATGTGCTGATGTCCGGATGTTGTTCTGATTGTCACTTGTTAGTATCACTACACATACCCACTAGTTTACATAATAGTTGGTGTCTGGCGACGATATCTTGTCTTCATTCATGCTGAATGGCGCTATGTGTTTTAACACTATATACAGAATAATTCGACAAAATTGTAAAGCGGTGGGATATGTCATGTGTAACATCAGACCTGAATACTGACCACGAAGGCCAAACAGTCAGAAAACGAAACAAGTGAGCACATAATTGTTTGTTGTCATGCATTTTTCCTCATTTTAATCAGAGTTTCGTCTACATTGCAGCAAGTGTATTGAAATGTGTGTTGTTTTTTTGCATGATGAATGGTTTGCCATAAGTATACAGCCTAACTGGGCTGATGGGACAGTAATAATAATATGCAATTTAGCAGACGCTTTTATCCAAAGCGACTTACAGTCATGTGTGCATACATTTTTACGTATGGGTGGTCTCGGGGATCGAACCCACTACCCTGGCATTACAAGCGCCATGCTCTACCAATTGAGCTACAGAGGACCAGATCAGAAAATCAGTAGCCTATTTTTTGCGTCATATAGGTCTACCCATTGCTATGCTTGTTTTGACCAACCCATTGTATAAATTCAAATAATGATTAATTTACATATTTAGACCAAAGACCAACCACCAAAATAATATCAGCATCGGTAAGCTTGACATACGTACAAGGGACAAAAAGGGTAAGATATGAAGCAAAAAAAACTAAAACTAAACTAATTTGTATATTTAAGTTGCAACAAAAACTTCCTGGCTTCAAGACATGTCAAGGCAGGCCTCCTGTGAACGTAAGAGATATGGGAGGGCTCGCTAGTATCGGGAGGGGTGCTAGCGAGCTGGGACTGAAACCCCAATTCCAGAGACTCCCAGACTTTTCTCCCCGTCAGGTTGATAGGGGGACGCGGAGGTGCGCCTTGCGTCATCCCTCTCTCATGTGCCCTCTCACAAGTGCCTCATCGATATACTCCCTCATGGACAAGGAAAACAAATCGCCCTCGTGTGGGCATGGCGCCTGGCAGGAGATCGATAGCGCAGTCATATGGCCTGTGAGGAGGTAGGCCCTTGGCACGCCTCTTACTATACACCTCCCCCAGATCCCAATACTCCCGGGGAACGCCTGCCAGGGTTCCGTCTTAGCAGGCGTTCACCCAGACGAGCATGCGCTCCTTCGCCTGGACCCCAGAAGCAGGAAATGCATTTGATGTGGTTAAGCGGTGCTTTACATCGGCTCCGGTCCTAGGGCATCCTGATCCGTCCCTGCCATTCATTGTTAGGGTGAATGCTTCAAACGTTGCGGTGGGAGCAATCCTGTCCCAGCGGTTCCTCACGGACGGTAAGACTCACCCCAGGCTCTCCCAGCAGTTCGACCCCGTGGGCCTGGTGGAGAGGGATGACCCCATTGTCCCCAACGCCCTGATTGCTGCCCCAGTTTCGTGGGGAATCGATGGGCTGGTCAGAGCGGAGGTCCATCGGGGAGGATGTACGTACCCAAGGCTGCGCGCTCGCGACTGCTTCAGTGGGTGCACGTGTTCGACCTCACCAGCCATCCGGGGGGCGCCAGGACGTTGGAGTTCCTGCGTAGGAGGTTCTGGTGGCCATCTGCTGAGGGGGATACGCGCACCTTCTTGGCGGCTTGCCCTGTGTGCGTGCGCACGAAGAGTTCACGTCAGCCCGCGGCAGGGCTGCTCTGACCCCTGCCAGTCCCCAAGCACCCCTGGTCCCACATCTTGCTGGATTTCATTTCCGCCCTACCCCCCTCTGATGGATACACAGTCATCCTGGTCATTGTGGACCGGTGCTCGAAGGCTACCCACTTCATTCCCCTTCCCAAACTCCCGTCGGCCCGGGAGATGGCTAAGTTGGTGGTGCAGCACATTTTCCGGGTCCACGGATCGGAGCCCTCAGTTCGCCTCCAGGTTCTGGAAGGCGTTCGCCACCTGCCTCAGCACCTCCGTCAGCTTGTCTTCCGGCTTCCATCCCCAGTCGAACAGGGTGGAGTACGCCCACAACACCCTTCTCTGCTCGTCCACCGGCCTGTCCCCCTTCCAGTGCCAAATACGGGTACCAACCCCCCCTATTCCCCGAGCAAGAGGCGGCGGTCCCATCGGTCCAGGCCCACATCAGTCGCTGTCGCCGCACCTGTAGGCAGGTACGGGCGGAGCTTAAGCGGGCCTCGGTCAGGTCTCAACATCAGGCCAACCGCAGGTGTCACCCCGCACTGGTTTTTCGCCCGGGACACAGGGTGTGGCTCTCCATGCAGGATCTTCCCCTCCGTGTGGAGTCCAGGAAGCTGTCCCCCCGGTTCGTTGGGGTGTTCAGAGTGGTCCGGCGAGTCAACCCAGTGGCCTACCACCTGCAACTTCCCCCCACCATGCGGGTGCATCCCACATTCCATGTGTCCCTCCTCAAGCCCGTCGCCACCTGTCCCCTGGCTCCCCCTCCTCATCCTGTTCCCCCGCTGCGCCTCATTGGAAGACAGCCAGCTTTTACTGTGGTCCGGATCCTGGACTGCAGGCGGGTGGGGAGGGGTCTCCGATTTCTGGTGGACTGGGAGGATTATGGGCCGGAGGAGCGGCCCTGGGTGGTCCGTTCGTCGGGGGTGGGGCAGTGTTACAGGAGGGGGTCGCAGTTCCGGAGAGACCCACTAGGTGTCGTCCTCCGACAACCTTAGGCACCTCCTCACTCACAGTCTGGACTAATCATTATCTCATTGGTGTCACCTGTGACTACCTGTTCACCTGTGTATTTATGACCTCACTTCCCTGTGTTCCCTTGCTCAGTTTTCTCTGCTAGTTTCTCTATGTCTAGCAAGTACTACGAAGTGTCTGATCGGAGACCTATGAACAGGTACTTGAGAAGTGTTCTCCCTTTTTCGTAATTTGTTTCAGTCTTAGGTAGTATTTCGTATTTTGGCTGTCAGACGGTTTTTGGAGACTTGTTTGCTCCGCCTTTCTTTTATCGTGATAAGTCTGTTATTTTGTATGCTGGCTTCGGGACCACCAGTAAAGATCCTTGTTTCACCATCTCTGTCTACTGCCTACTGTATATCCTGCACCGCACCTGGGTCACACCTCACACCAACCCTGTCAAGGAAGTCTTTATAAAATAATTGCCTCCGTTTTCTATGGACGGATTTTCGCAAGGCTACTTTGAAGCAAGGTAAGACATGACTCATTATTTGAAGAAAAGTAAAACGTTCAGGTTTCAAACAATTATACTGCCTCAAACTCACATTGCAAAGTGGTGGTTGACATGCTGATAGTCAAAGGTAGGCAGGATATAGTTTATGCATCCGAATGGCGAATGGGAGGCGTGCTTTACGAGTTGAGATTGAGAAATAAACATTATTATTTTTTAATCGTGGCCACCAAAGTTTAACACGCAATTGTATTATTTGTTGCGCAATTGTAACCGGTACTATACTGCACCGCTGTAGCTCTGCATTGTGTGTGATTGATTGAGACTAAATATGTGGAGTTGGGAGATCAGGTTGTTTTAATGTATCACAGTTCTCTCTCCTGCATTCAAAAGAAAAGATAAACCATTTGTAGAGCACAAATATGTTCTGCCAATCGTCG
Source organism: Coregonus clupeaformis (assembly GCF_020615455.1). Lineage (NCBI taxonomy): Eukaryota > Metazoa > Chordata > Actinopteri > Salmoniformes > Salmonidae > Coregonus > Coregonus clupeaformis. The sequence continues at coordinate 56,180,172 of NC_059200.1, read as the reverse complement.
GCTCTTCTTCTTAGATGGGGTTTAGCGACGGTTGGCATCCAATGTTAATGGTCCATTACCGCCACCAGCTGGATGGGGTATTGAATAAGAAACTAAAAAAACATTAACACAAGGGGGAAAACGACAACATACAAAATTAAACACGTCAACTAAGTAAAACTCATCCCACTTCTTCAATCACAAGGTCAGAGGCCTGTGATGGCAGAACATTCACCAACAGGATTTCTTGCACGGCCTTGGCTGTGCAATCACGAAGACCGGCATTCATAATTTTCTCCGCTTGTGCTGTACAGTTTATGACCATTGCAATAAATAATACAAAGTCCACCTTTTTAATATGTAGCATTTCACTATCCCTCGGTTGATGGGAAACCTTCACTGGTCGTGGTGGCTCTACAACCATTTTCTTCCCCGCCACTCGTTCCTTCCAATCTTCTCACCGCCTCCAGATAGGAGACACGCTGGACACACCTTACCCTTGCCACCTCATTCTTCTTCACCCTAACTGGAAACTCCAGGAATTCAGGCACATGTTCACCTCCACAGTTGCAGCATTTCACTTCATCTGGCATACGATACTCTTCCCTTCTGCACAGACTTGACACATGACCAAATCTTTTACATTAATGACACTGAAGGGGCTTGTGCACAAAAGCTCTTACAGGGTATCTCAAGTGCATTCGGAAAGTATTCAGACTTTTTCCACATTTTGTTACGTTACAGCCTTATTCTAAAATGGATTAAATTGTTTTTTCCCCCTCATTAATCTACACACAATACCCCATAATGACAAAGCAAAAACAGGTTTTGAAATTTTTGCAAATCTATTAAAAATTAAAAACGGAAATATAACATTTACATAAGTATTCAGACCCTTTTACTCAGTACTTTGTTGAAGCACCTTTGGCAGTAATTACAGCCTCGAGTCTTCTTGGGAATGCTTGGCACACCTGTATTTGGGGGGTTTCTCCTATTCTTCTCTGCAGATCCTCTCAAGCGCTGTCATGTTGGATGTAGTGTGTCGCTGCACAGCTATCTTTAGGTCTCTCCAGAGATGTTCAATTGGGTTCAAGTCCAGGCTCTGGCTGGGCCACTCAAGGACATTCAGAGACTTGTCCCGAAGCCACTCCTGCGTTGTCTTGGCTGTGTGCTTAGGGTCGTTGTCCTGTTGGAAAGTGAACCTTTGCCCCAGTCTGAGCGCTCTGGACAGGTTTTCATCAAGGATCTCTCTGTACTTTGCTCCGTTCATCATTCCCTCGATCCTGACGAGTCTCCCAGTCCCTGCCGCTGAAAAACATCCCCACATCATGATGCTGCCACCACCATGCTTCACCCTAGGGATAGTGTCAGGTTTCCTCCAGACATGACGCTTGGCATTCAGGCCAAATAGTTTGTGATGGACAATTTTATGTTTGTGCGTTTCTAATAACCAATATCTGTGTTCATGCAAGTGACTGATTGAACAAATCCTCACTATCAGTATCTGCAATTTGGCAGTACGCCCAGAACCTTGTTTGAGAATGAAAGGATATCTCAGTTTCAAGGTCTCAGCTTGGAGAGAAGAAGCCTCGTGAGGTATTGGTCTGTCACATGCATGAACCAGTATTGGTCGGTCACATGAATTAACCAAACGTTAATGATGAATTAATTATGAATAATGAATAAGCAGTATATAAGAAAACTAACGGGACTGCCCCAAGAGAGATCCTGACAGCAGTGTACTACGATGCGTCAAAGTTTGTTGGAGCCTCTCCAGTTAACGTTATTTTTTAAGGGGGTAGATCAGCTTTAATATTGCAGATAGATTGTAACTTCCATCAATGAAATTGTCTGCATCACTTCCAATCCCCCATATGTTTTTTCTTCTTACATATATATATATATATATATATATATATATATATATATATACATACAGTCGTGGTCAAAAGTTTTGAGAATGACACAAATTTTAATTTTCACAAATTCTGCTGCCTCAGTTTTTATGATGGTGATTAGCATTTACTCCAGAATGTTATGAAGAGTGATCAGATTATTTGCAATTAATTGCAAAGTCCCTCTTTACCATGAAAATGAACTTAATCCCCAAAAAACATTTCCACTGCATTTCAGCCCCGCCACAAAAGGACCAGCTGACATCATGTCAGTGATTCTCTCGTTAACACAGGTGAGAGTGTTGACGAGGACAAGGCTGGAGATCACTCTGTCATGCTGATTGAGTTAGAATAACAGACTGGAAGATTTAAAGGGAGGGTGGTGCTTGAAATCATTGTTCTCCCTCTTTTAACCATGGTTACCTGCAAGGAACCACGTGCCATCATCATTGCTTTGCACAAAAAGGGCTTCACAGGCAAGGATATTGCTGCTAGTAAGATTGCACCTAAATCAACCATTTATCGGATCATCAAGAACTTCAAGGAGAGAGGTTCAATTGTTGTGAAGAAGGCGTCAGGGCGCCCAAGAAAGTCCAGCAAGCGCCAGGACCGTCTCCTAAAGTTGATTCAGCTGCAGGATCGGGGCACCACCAGTGCAGAGCTTGCTCAGGAATGGCAGCAGGCAGGTGTGAGTGAATCTGCATGCACAGTGAGGCGAAGACTTTTGGAGGATGGCCTGGTGTCAAGAAGGGCAGCGAGGAAGCCACTTCTCTCCAGAAAAAACATCAGGGACAGACTGATATTCTGCAAAAGGTACAGGGATTGGACTGCTGAGAACTGTGGTAAAGTCAATTTCTCTGATGAATCCCCTTTCTGATTGTTTGGGGCATCCAGAAAAAAGCTTGTCCGGAGAAGACAAGGTGAGCGCTACCATCAGTCCTGTGTCATGCCAACAGTAAAACATCCTGAGACCATTCATGTGTGGGGTTGCTTCTCAGCCAAGGGAGTGGGCTCACTCACAATTTTGCCTAAGAACACAGCCATGAATAAAGAATGGTACCAACACATCCTCAGAGAGCAACTTCTCCTAACCATCCAAGAACAGTTTGGTGACGACCAATGCCTTTTCCAGCATGATGGAGCAACTTGCCATAAGGCAAAAGTGATAACTAAGTGGCTTGAGGAACAAAACATCTAAATTTTGGGTCCATGGCCAGGAAACTCCCCAGACCTTAATGCCATTGAGAACTTGTGGTCAATCCTCAAGAGGCGGGTGGACAAACAAAACCCCACAAATTTTGACAAACTCTAAGCATTGATTATGCAAGAATGGGGTGCCATCCGTCAGGATGTGGCCGAGAAGTTAATTGACAGCATGCAAGGGCGGATTGCAGAGGTCTTGAAAAAGAAGGGTCAACACTGCAAATATTGACTCTTTGCATAAACTTAATGTAATTGTCATTAAAAGCCTTTGACACTTATGGAATGCTTGTAATTATACACTGCTCAAAAAAATAAAGGGAACACTTAAACAACACAATGTAACTCCAAGTCAATCACACTTCTGTGAAATCAAACTGTCCACTTAGGAAGCAACACTGATTGACAATACATTTCACATGCTGTTGTGCAAATGGAATAGACAACAGGTGGAAATTATAGGCAATTAGGAAGACACCCCCAATAAAGGACTGGTTTTGCAGGTGGTGACCACAGACCACTTCTCAGTTCCTATGCTTCCTGGCTGATGTTTTGGTCACTTTTGAATGCTGGCGGTGCTTTCACTCTAGTGGTAGCATGAGACGGAGTCTACAACCCACACAAGTGGCTCAGGTAGTGCAGCTCATCCAGGATGGCACATCAATGCGGGCTGTGGCAAGAAGGTTTGCTGTGTCTGTCAGCGTAGTGTCCAGAGCATGGAGGCGCTACCAGGAGACAGGCCAGTACATCAGGAGACGTGGAGGAGGCCGTAGGATGGCAACAACCCAGCAGCAGGACTGCTACCTCCGCCTTTGTGCAAGGAGGAGCAGGAGGATCACTGCCAGAGCCCTGCAAAATGACCTCTAGCAGGCCACAAATGTGCATGTGTCTGCTCAAACGGTCAGAAACAGACTCCATGAGGGTGGTATGAGGGCCCGACGTCCACAGGTGGGGGTTGTGCTTACAGCCCAACACCGTGCAGGACATTTGGCATTTGCCAGAGAACACCAAGATTGGCAAATTCGCCACTGGCGCCCTGTGCTCTTCACAGATTAAAGCAGGTTCACACTGAGCACATGTGACAGACGTGACAGAGTCTGGAGACGCCGTGGAGAACATTCTGCTGTCTGCAACATCCTCCAGCATGACCGGTTTGGCGGTGAGTCAGTCATGGTGTGGGGTGGCATTTCTTTGGGGGGCCGCACAGCCCTTCATGTGCTCGCCAGAGGTAGCCTGACTGCCATTAGGTACCGAGATGAGATCCTCAGACCCCTTGTGAGACCATATGCTGGTGCGGTTGGCCCTGGGTTCCTCCTAATGCAAGACAATGCTAGACCTCATGTGGCTGGAGTGTGTCAGCAGTTCCTGCAAGAGGAAGGCATTGATGCTATGGACTGGCCCGCCCGTTCCCCAGACCTGAATCCAATTGAGCACATCTGGGACATCATGTCTCGCTCCATCCACCAACGCCACGTTGCACCACAGACTGTCCAGGAGTTGGAGAATGCTTTAGTCCAGGTCTGGGAGGAGATCCCTCAGGAGACCATCCGCCACCTCATCAGGAGCATGCCCAGGCGTTGTAGGGAGGTCATACAGGCACGTGGAGGCCACACACACTACTGAGCCTCATTTTGACTTGTTTTAAGGACATTACATCAAAGTTGGATCAGCCTGTAGTGTGGTTTTCCACTTTAATTTTGAGGGTGACTCCAAATCCAGACCTCCATGGGTTGATAAATTTGTTTTCCATTGATCATTTTGGTGTGATGTTGTTGTCAGCACATTCAACTATGTAAATAAAAAAGTATTTAATAAGATTATTTCATTCATTCAGATCTAGGATGTATTTTAGTGTTCCCTTAATTTTTTTGAGCAGTGTACTTCAGTATACCATAGTAACATCTGACAAAAATATCTAAAAACGCTGAAGCAGCAAACTTTGTGAAGACCAATACTTGTGTCATTCTCAAAACGTTTGACCACGACTGTACATATACACATACATACATACATACATACATACATATACATACATGTACATACATATCCTTTAAAAAAATACATTTCCCTTTATTACTTTCCTACCCCACCACCCCTTCCCTAATTTGAGTAAACTAGTGAATAACAATGCTTAGCCCTCTACTTCCAACATTTTATGGACACAGTCGGTTTTACAATAATTCTATTTTGTTTGTGTCACGCTCTGGCTCCGGGACTCTGTATGTTGAGCCAGGGTGTGTTCGTTTCTTTGTGTTCTGTTTCTTGGTTGGATTGTTCTAGGTTGTTGTATTTCTTTGGTTGAGTGACTCCCAATCAGAGGTAACGAGTGTCAGCTGTTGGCTCGTTGTCTCTGATTGGGAGCCATATTTAAACTGTCTGTTTTCACCTTGTGTTTGTGGGTTTTTGTTCCTAGTCAGTCATTGTCACTGTGGACTTCACGAATCGTTATTTGTTTTGTTGTTTCGCTTTAATTAAATAAAGCATCATGTTCGTGCAACACGCTGCGCTTTGGTCTACTCCTTTCCAAGACGATCGTGACAGAAAAACCCACCTTAACCAGATCAAGCAGCGTGACGAGGAGAGAGGATGGACGTGGCAGGAGATGATTGCGAGTCTGGCAAGAGGGAGAGAGGCCTTGGCCAAGGGGAGAGTCCCCCAGGAAATTTTTAGGGGGGGGCTCACGACGTCGGGGCAGCAGGTGTACGGGTTAGAGTGGTGCAAAGCGTTGGCAGAGAAGGCCGCCAGGTTAGGGGGGCCACTGGGCACAGAGGAGAGGGAAAGTATGGAGGCACGGCGAGAGGTACTGGGGTGTGTTACCAGTCCGGTCCGGCCCGTTCCTGATCCCTGCGTGGGGCCAGTGGTGTGTGTCCCCAGTACGGTCCGGCCTGTTCCTGCCATTCCCACCAAGTCAGTGGTACGCGTCGTCAGCCCAGCCCGGCCTGTTCCTGCCATTCCCACCAAGTCAGTGGTGCGCGTCGTCAGCCCAGCCCGGCCTGTTCCTGCCATTCCCACCAAGCCTACGGGGTGCGTCGCCAGCCCAGCCCGGCCTGTCCCTGCTCCACGCACAAAGCCTACGGTGTGCGTCGCCAGCCCAGCCCGGCCTGTCCCTGCTCCACGCACAAAGCCTACGGTGTATGTCGCCAGCCCAGCCCGGCCTGTCCCTGCTCCACGCACCAAACCTACGGTGTGCGTCACCAGCTCGGCCCGGCCAGTTCCTGCCACTCGCACCAAGTCAGGGGTACGAGTCGTCAGCCAGGTCCGGCCCGTCGCTGCTCCACGCACCAAGCCAAGGGGGCGCATCGTCAGCCAGGTCCGGTCCGTTCCTGCCTCACGCGCCAAGCCAGGGGTGCGCGTCGTCAGCCTGGTCCAGCCCGTTCCTGCTACTCGCACCAAGCCAGGGGTGCGAGTCGTCAGCCTGGTTCAGCCCGTTCCTGCTACTCGCACCAAGCCCGGGGTGCGAGTCGTCAGCCTGGTCCAGCCCGTTCCTGCCACTCGCACCAAGCCAGGGGTGCGAGTCGTCAGCCTGGTAAGACCGGTCAGCTGCTCCACAACGGAGTGTAAGCAATCCGCTCCGTCATTGTCCAGTCCAGATCCAGCCAGCGGGGTCAGACCGGACCAGGGGCGCTATGGGGGGTTGTTTGGAGGGTGGTGGGCAAGGCCGGGGCCAGAACCGCCGCCGAGGAGGTATGCCCGCCCAGCCCTCCCTTGTTTAGCCCGTATTGAGGCGCGGTCGCAGTCCGCGCCTTTAGGGGGGGGGGGTACTGTCACGCTCTGGCTCCGGGACTCTGTATGTTGAGCCAGGGTGTGTTCGTTTCTTTGTGTTCTGTTTCTTGGTTGGGTTGTTCTAGGTTGTTGTATTTCTTTGGTTGAGTGACTCCCAATCAGAGGTAACGAGTGTCAGCTGTTGGCTCGTTGTCTCTGATTGGGAGCCATATTTAAACTGTCTGTTTTCACCTTGTGTTTGTGGGTTTTTGTTCCTAGTCAGTCATTGTCACTGTGGACTTCACGAATCGTTATTTGTTTTGTTGTTTCGCTTTAATTAAATAAAGCATCATGTTCGTGCAACACGCTGCGCTTTGGTCTACTCCTTTCCAAGACGATCGTGACAGTTTGTTTTTACTCCTGAACTTATGTGTTTGTTAAATAAGTCCCGCAACTGATGTCTTTCAGTGTCATTGACAAGTGCGTCTGCCTCCATCAGTAGCTGTAGTACCTGTGCATGGAAACCAGGATATGGTTCAGCAGCATTGTACAGGTCTTCATCAGGTGGTGACGGCTTTTCAAGGTGGGGGAATCATTAGCTGTTACATCATCAGTGTGTACTTCACTTGCAGAAGAATATGCGGTATCATCCTCCGTGACGATGGAGTATGTCAACAGGTCGTTGTCAGAATCGACATCTAGCCTGAAAGTTGATGTGTCGTCCAGTGGCAATACTGGAGTTATTGCGATTGCCTTTGACGGACAAGTAAAAAGCGTCCCTTCCTCAGCACATAGGTCTAGGGAGGAAGGAATAGGCCCAATCACAGGAACAACAAGTTCAAAATCATGGAATGAGTAATCAATCAATGTTCCTAGCTGAGTGTGCCGAGGAATGGAGATATCCGCTTGAGTCAGATTCTGCACCAAGAGGTAAGTGGATCTGGCGTTTAGCTCCAACAGCGGGTTACCATTGATAGTTAGCCCCAATTTGAATAATTGCGGCGAGGGTTGGAAGAAAGCAGTGGTGCTTTCCATCCGGTAGCCTGGGCCAGGTTCAATCTCATAATCTGAAAGTCGTAAATTCATTCCTCACAGGGGGCACCAATATGTTGTGACGTGCCTTTCATTATTGTGATGACTATTATTTATCGAATCACCTAACTATGTTTAATTGTCACTCAATTAAATTAATAATGCAACAATTAACTCATTAGGAATTTGGGGCACCACGGAAGAAGTTGTTTAACGAGTTACCATCTCCCGAATTAAACTCTTAGAATCCTTGAACCTGCAAGAACCGTAACCTTTTTGATGAATCAGCAAGACACAAATTGGCTTAATTATTTATTTAATAACTAACAAAATAACACAATACAAACACACAGGTTATTGATTACTAATGTAATACAATGCAAACAGGTCCTTAGTGGACTGGACTAACAATCGCATTCCAGCTTGGGTAGAAGGAGGGTCAGTGTGGAAGGGAGAGACGGAGATTAAAAGTATTGTGGTTACTTTGGAGACTATGCTCACAGTAATCATAATACTTATGCACCCTAATAACGCAAATGCAACATGTATTTACGTGTAGCTGTCCTCGATAGTTGAGTTGATGATGTAGGACTCTGGTTTGCCCACCAGAGATGTCCTTGGTAGAGTTTCTGGTCGTAGTGCTGTTTAGAATGTATACTTCAGATGTACCAGCGATTGTCTGAGAGGGATTGTACTTCCCACTTCGTGTCTTTAGTGAAAGTTCTCTAGACGACTATACATGCCAGCTGCAGACTGAAATGATAAGGTCTAGTGCATTGTCTTCTTCTTCACCTTGTGTAGAGGTTGAGAGTTTCAGAGTTTCTCCATTTCAAACGTGTGGACTAACGTCTCACGTTTTCTGATCTTTCTGGTCTTGTAGAAATTCAACCATTTTACAACGTTTAGCTCACACTTCACGTCTGCTGGTCTTCCTTTGGTAATGGAGTTGTAGTTTTAAACCATTTTGTAACATTTAGCTCACGCTTCACGCTTCTTGGTCTGTAGAGTTTCAAACATTTGCAACGTTTAGCTTACGCTTCACGTCTGCTGGTCTAAAGGTTGATTTGTTTTTCAAGGCTTTTTATGCACTCAGGGTAAAAAAGGGCATTCCATCATGTTTACACAATTTATTTACTAACTAATTAAAAATGATAACACAAGATACAAACACGTACATGGTATAGGTAGGGATTAGAAACGTAATACAATGAAAGAGAGAGAGCGAGAGAAAACACTTGGATACACATGGACCTATACTCACAGTAATCCTAATACTTTGCCCAGAACTGCCGCCCGTTAAGGAAGAAAAGCAATGCATGTATTTACATGTTAGAGGTCTTCTGGTGTATCTCTGTTGGACCCAGGCCTTCGTGGGAAGGGGTCTATTGGGCCTTCTCTCTCAGATGGACTTTTAGATGTAAGGCTCAGATTGTCAACAAGAGGTCACAATGTCCTTCTTCTTAGTTGTCTGTTTCCTTTCACTCATTCTGGAAGTGGTCTTCTGAGGACAGCTAATCAGCCGTGTCGATGATCCCCTGTGGGGTGATGAGAGCAGTGTAATAGACTATGGTTTGAAGAGAGTAACACTTAAATTCACCTTCTTAAATACAGACTTAGAACAGCTACTCAGCCGTAACGTTGATTGTTAGTGGAGACAACTTTGTCGTCTTCACCTTGTGTTGATTTTCAAGGTCGGGACCAATATGGACAAAAGCTGCAGTTTGAGGTCTGTCTAGTCTGATCTGATCATTCTTATCTCAGTCTTTTATGCACTCTGGTAAAGAGGGGCATTTCCGTCATACAGACACGCTCTCTGAGCTCCCTCGGGCATGGCTAGTTACGAGGCAAAAGTATTATTATCACTATGATTTTGATAGAAAGCTAAAATCAAATTTCCTATCTTCACAAAAACGTTGTCTTCCTCCTTTATATTTTCTACACAACGTAAAGGCTGTAAACCTGATATACACAGTGTAAAAGCTCTTCAAGTCACACATTTTTCATTATAACGCCTTTATACAATTTTTAATGACATCACAAAATATACATTAATTTTCCATATTCCATTTCTCATCATTCCCAACGTTTGGATGTTGAAATATATTGTCCCAATGTTCATTGTTGGATGTTGAAGTTTTGGGGCGGCAAATATCTCTGAAACAAAGGACATTCCTTTCACCATACTAGAGGGCCAGAGAGAGGATAATCTATCTCTAATTTATGGCAGTATTAAGGTGTCAAGTCCGGCACAGCCCCCCCTGTGGGTAAGATGGTCTGGTTGTTGTCGGCCATTTGCCAAGCTGATATGAGTCATGACAACTACATTACCAAAAGTATGTGGACACCTGCTCGTCCTACATCTCATTCCAAAATCATGGGGATTAATATGAAGTTGGTCCCCCTTTGTTGCTATAACAGCCTCCACTCTTCTGGGAAGGCTTTCCACTAGATGTTGGAACATTGCTGCGTGGACTTGCTTCCATTCAGCCACAAGAGCATTAGTGCGGTCGGGCACTGATGTTGGGCGATTAGGCCTGGCTCGCAGTCGGTGTTCCAAATCATCCCAAAGGTGTTCGACGTGGTTGAGGTCAGGGCTCTGTGCAGGCCAGTCAAGTTCTTCCACACCGATCTCGACAAACCATTTCTGTATGGACCTTGCTTTGTGCACGGGGGAATTGTCATGCTGAAATAGGTAAGGGCCTTCCCCAAACTGTTGCCACAAAGTTGGTATCACAGAATCGTCTAGAACAGTGGTTCCCAACCTTTTTTCCTTGGAGCCCCCCCCTTTTGTTTTTATTGTTCCAAGCGCGCTGAAGGCCGTCTCAGACAGGTACGTATTGCTGAATGGTAGAATAACCCTTGTAGCTGCGTGTTTGGCCAGTCTGGGTGCAACAGCGTGTCCTTTGACAATCCAAAACATTTTACATTTGCATTTACATTTACATAATTTAGCAGACGCTCTTATCCAGAGCGACTTATGAATTGGTGCATTCAACTTATGATAGCCAGTGGGACAACCACTTTTTTTTTTTTTTATGTATGGGGGGGTGGAGGTGGGGGGGGGGGGGGTAGAAGGATTACTTTATACTATTCCAGGTATTCCTTAAAGAGGTAGGGTTTCAAGTCTCCTGAAAGTGGTCAGTGTATCCGTTCTCGTAAAAATATTTATTTGACACAGAATCGGCTTGAAGGTCAGCAAGCTCATCTTCACAGCTGAGGTATTCCATGTCCTCGAGACTGCAAATGTAAGGGTCCATCACCCACGATTCCGTTGATAAGTATTCGTCAACATCGACAAAACTGGATTGAATTTCCTCCCGATGCATGTTCATGTGCCCGGTAAACTCAGTGCGTAAAGACGCAGGCACAGTGCCACCAGACTGTTTCATCAGCAGTGGAAATTGTTGTAGCTCCCCTCTTGACATTTTACACAAAAGCGTTGAGAGCGTCTTTGCACTGCATGACGTTTGATTCAGGACCCTGCATCCGCTTGTTGTAGAGTGTGAATGTATCCGCTAGGTATGCTGTTTTGATCCAAAATGCATCAGTCGGCTGTTCACACAGTGGTCGATTGTGATCTTGCAAGAATTCCTTTATATTTTCATGCAGTTCCATAAAACGCACAAGCACTTGTCCACGTGACAACCGGCGTACCTCTTTATTTAACAGTAGTGTTTGATGCGCTTCATCCTCACACAGCTGGGCAAACAGTCTCTTGTTAGTAGGGCGAGCCTTCATGAAGTTTATAACTTTAACAACAGTTGCTAGGGTGTTACTAAGGTCTTCCAAAAGTTTTTTACTGGCCAATGCTTGGCGATGTAGCATGCAGTGGAAAATTGCGCACCCCGGGGCTTTTTCCTTCAATCGGCTGTTAAATCCCTTGTTTTTGCCCATCAACGCTGCAGCCCCATCAGTGCAGCATGCAACAATATTCTTGTAGGGCATATTGTTGGACGAGAGATGAGTCGATAGCTATAAAAATATATTGGCCTGTGGTTGTGGCTAGATTGGTAGACATTAGAATGTCTTGTTTCAAGTTATCACCGTCAATATATTGCACGTAAACGAAGAGCACGGATTCGTCTGACACTGTTGTTGTTTTATCCAACTGAATGGCAAAGGGAACATTCCTAAGCTTCTCGTGCAGCTGGTTTTGACAATCTCCAGCCATTTGATCAATTCTGTATTTGACAGTGTTGTCAGAGAGTGGGACGGTTCTCACTTTATCCACCACCTGTGGGCCACACAGCCTCTCTACAAATTTTCTGGCAGGGGTTTGATTAGCTGCTCTCCAATATTGTGTAGCTTTTTAGCCTTGGAAATTAATAGAGAACACTCAAATAACGTCTCCGTGGCTCTGTGTAAATCACTGCCTGCTCTTTCAAATGCTTTTCTGATGTCTGTGGATCTTTTTGATAGTGCCAACTGCTTCCTCCTCTCAAAAAAATCCTGACCTTCACCAAAAGTCTCCTGGTGTTTTGCTTCCTGGTGTCATTGCATTTTGCTTGGCTTCATGCTGTCATTGGCTAGCTTCTCGCCACAAATAACACATTCTGGCCGAGTCCTGTCCTGTCCTTCAATAAAACCGAAGTTAAGATAACTCTCGAGATATAGCCTTACTTTCTTTTTTGATGATGAGTCATCAGCACTTTTACGTTTCTTAGACATGTTGTTTTATTCATAAAATAGTGATGCTCTGACTGCAGGAAAAACGAGCTGCTAGCTGAAACTGATTGAGCGCGGGTCATTGACGTGCACACTTTTCCCGGGGAATTACCGCTTTTACGTTTCTCTGTCATAATTTTTTTTTTTTTAGATTGGCCTTGGCATTGCAAGCATATGATTTTAATAACATTTTAAAATGTATTAATTTTACAATTAAATTATAGTGGAACATTTTATGCATGTTTGACCTCAAAGCAAATGAGATCACGCGCCCCCCCTGTGGTTGGGAACTGTAGCGTTAAGATTTCCCTTCACTGGAACTAAGGGGCCTAGCCAGGACCATGCAAAACAGCCCCAGACCATTATTCCTCCTCCACCAAACTTTACAGTTGGCACTATGCATTCGGACAGGTAGCGTTCTCCTGGCATCCGCCAAACCCAGATTAGTCCGTCGGACTGCCAGATGGTGAAGCGTGATTCATCACTCCAGAGAATGCGTTTCCAGTGCTCCAGAGTCCAATGGTAGCGAGGTTTACACTACTCCAGCCGACGCTTGGCATTGCGTATGGTGATCTTTTCATGAAGCTCCCGACGAACAGTTCTTGTGCTGACGTTGATTTTTACACACTACACGCTTCAGCACTAGGCGGTCCCGTTCTGTGAGTTTGTGTGGCCTACCACTTCGCAGCTAAGCCGTTGTTGCTCCTAGACATTTCCACTTCACAATAACAGCACTTACAGTTGACCGGGGCAGCTCCAGCGAGGCAGAAATTTGACGAACTGACTTGTTGGAAAGGGGGCATCCTATGACGGTGCCACGTTGAAAGCCACTGAGCTCTTCAGTAAGGCCATTCTACTGCCAATGTTTGTCTATGGAGATTGCATGGCTGTGTGCTTTATTTTCTACACCTGTCAGCCACGGGTGTGGCTGAAATAGCCGAAATCCACTAATTTGAAGAGGTGTCAACATACACTATATATACAAAAGTATATCAGGCTTGCTAGCTTACTACTGCTACCTAAGTAAATAGCTAAACATTTTCTAGAATGCTCAAGAACACATGCTGTTTTGTTTAACAGCGTCTGTTCTTAAGCATTCTAGAAAACTTCCAGGTAACCAGATACGCTTGCTGACAAACAAGAAACTAGGAAATGCTTATACACAGAACCAACTAGCCAAAACTAACCACTGCTAGATCACGGCTAACTGCTAGATCTTCACAATGAATAGTGATGACTGAACATATCTTAGTTAGCCAGCTAAATAGATGCAGAAGCACAGATCTCAGCGACAGTACAAACTAGCTAGCAACCTACCATTAGTTAGGATAACATCTCTGATCCTCGCTACAATATCATAACAATACTGAAAGTTTTAGTAATCTTTACTTAGTTAACTAGCTACCTTGCAGTAGGGGAGCCATTTTTACTTCAGTGTTGTGATGCAAAAATTCTAGCAAAATGTATAGCGCATAGAATTAAAAAGGTATTGTCGGACATTATTAATTCTAATCAGACAGGTTTTTTACATGGAAGATACATTGGAGATAGTATAAGACAAGTACTGGAAACAATAGAACACTATGGAAAATCTTGGAAATCAGGCCTGCTATTCATAGCAGACTTCGAAAAGGCATTTGATAAAGTACAACTGGGGTTTATATATAAATGCCTGGAGCATTTCAATTTTGGAGAATCAATTGGTAGAGCATGGCACTTGTAACGCCAGGGTAGTGGGTTCGATCCCCGGGACCACCCATACGTAAAAATGTATGCGCACATGACTGTAAGTCGCTTTGGATAAAAGCGTCTGCTAAATGGCATATTATTATTATTATTATTATTATTATTGTTATAAAATGGGTCAAAATCATGTATAGTAACCCTAGTTGTAAAATAGTAAATAATGGCTATTTCTCAAAGTTTTAAACTGTCAAGAGGAGTGAAACAAGGTTGTCCACTATCGGCATATCTATTTATTGTGGCCATCGAGATATTAGCTATTAAAATCAGATCCAATAATAATATCAGAGGATTAGAAATCCAGGGCTTAAAAACAAAAGTGTCATTGTACGCTGATGATTCATGTTTTCTTTTAAATCCACAACTAGAATCCCTCCACAGCCTCATAAAGGATCTAGATACATTTTCTAACCCCTCTGGATTACAACCAATTTATGACAAATGTATTACGTATTGGATCACTAAAAAATACAATTTTTACATTACCATGTAGTTTACTAATAAAATGGTCTGATGGTGATGTGGATATACTCGGAATACATATCCCAAAGGAAATAAATGATCTCACTCCAATACATTTTAATAGAAAGTTAGCAAAAATAGATAAGATCTTGCTACCATGGAAAGGTAAATACCTGTCAATTTGTGGAAAAATCACCCTGATTAACTCTTTAGTATTATCCCAGTTTACCTATTTGCTTATGGTCTTGCCTACGCCTAGTGAACAGTTTTTTAAATTATGTGAAATAAAAAAAAATCCATTTTATTTGGAATGGCAAGCCAGACAAAATTAAACGGACCTATTTATATACTGAATATGAATTCGGAGGACAGAAATGAATAAATATTAAAGCATTAGACCTATCACTAAAAGCTTCAGTCATACAAAAGTTATACTTAAATCCGAACTGGTTCTCTAGCAAATTAGTAAGATTGTCTCACCCAATGTTCAAGAATGGCCCTTTTCCCTTTATTCAGATTACAACCTCTCACTTTCAGTTATTTGAAAAGGAAATCATCTCCCAAATATCACTATTTCTAAAACAAGCCATAGAAAGTTGGTTGCAATTTCAATTTAATCCTCCAGAAACGACAACAAATAATGCAAAAACTATTGTAATTATATACTAATATACTAATTGACAAAAAAACTTTTTTTTTCACAAAATGTTTAAAAAAGGTATAATCTTCGTAAATGATATCATCGGTAGGACTGGTGGAGTTATTTCGCACATGCAGCTAACAAAAACATATGGAAATGTCTGCTCTACCCAAAATTACAACCAAATAATTGCAGCCTTACCGCAAAAATGGAAGAGGAAAATGGAAGGGGGAGAAAGTAAGGAACTTGTCTGTCGGCCTTGCATTAAAGAACATAATTGGTTAAAGGAAACTGTGATAAATAAAAATGTATACCAGTTTCATTTAAGGACCAAAGGATTGACAGCCGTCCCATATAGATTGCAAAATAGTTGGGAAGAGATTTTTGATGTACCGATCCCATGGCATAGTGTTTATGAATTGATACGCAAAATGACACCAGATTCAAAACTTAAAATCTTTCAATTTAAATTATTATATAAATTCTTGCTACCAATAGAATGTTATTTATATGGGGGATACAATCTTCCCAGCTCTGCAGATTTTGCTGCGAAGAGACAGAATCACTAGATCATTTGTTTTGGTACTGTCCATTTGTAGATTGTTTTTGGACACAGATCCAGGAATGGCTAAAGGATTGCAATATTTAACTGGAGCTAACCTTGCAGATAGCATTACTGGGTGATCTGAAAAGTCATAGTCAATCGATCAATAATATAATAATACTTTTAGCAAAAATGTTTATTTTCAATTTACAATCTGTAGAAAAAATGAGAATAGAAAGGTTCAGAACTTTTGTAAAACATCACAGTACAGTTGAAAAATATATGGCAAATATAATAATAATTGTGCAAGTTCTCCCACTTAAAAAGATGAGAGAGGCCTGTAATTTTCATCATAGGTACACGTCAACTATGACAGACAAATTGAGAAAAGAATATCCAGAAAATCACATTGTAGGATTTTTATGAATTTATTTGCAAATTATGGTGGAAAATAAGTATTTGGTCACCTACAAACAAGCAAGATTTCTGGCTCTCACAGACCTGTAACTTCTTCTTTAAGAGGCTCCTCTGTCCTCCACTCGTTACCTGTATTAATGGCACCTGTTTGAATTTGTTATCAGTATAAAAGACACCTGTCCACAACCTCAAACAGTCACACTCCAAACTCCACTATGGCCAACACCAAAGAGCTGTCAAAGGACACCAGAAACAAAATTGTAGACCTGCACCAGGCTGGGAAGACTGAATCTGCAATAGGTAAGCAGCTTGGTTTGAAGAAATCAACTGTGGGAGCAATTATTAGGAAATGGAAGACATACAAGACCACTGATAATCTCCCTCGATCTGGGGCTCCACGCAAGATCTCACCCCGTGGGGTCAAAATGATCACAAGAACGGTGAGCAAAAATCCCAGAACCACACGGGGGGACCTAGTGAATGACCTGCAGAGAGCTGGGACCAAAGTAACAAAGCCTACCATCAGTAACACACTACGCCGCCAGGGACTCAAATCCTGAAGTGCAAGACGTGTCCCCCTGCTTAAGCCAGTACATGTCCAGGCCCGTCTGAAGTTTGCTAGAGTGCATTTGGATGATCCAGAAGAGAATTGGGAGAATGTCATATGGTCAGATGAAACCAAAATAGAACTTTTTGGTAAAAACTCAACTCGTCGTGTTTGGAGGACAAAGAATGCTGAGTTGCATCCAAAGAACACCATACCTACTGTGAAGCATGGGGGTGGAAACATCATGCTTTGGGGCTGTTTTTCTGCAAAGGGACCAGGACGACGGATCCGTGTAAAGGAAAGAATGAATGGGGCCATGTATCGTGAGATTTTGAGTGAAAACCTCCTTCAATCAGCAAGGGCATTGAAGATGAAACGTGGCTGGGTCTTTCAGCATGACAATGATCCCAAACACACCGCCCGGGCAACGAAGGAGTGGCTTCGTAAGAAGCATTTCAAGGTCCTGGAGTGGCCTAGCCAGTCTCCAGATCTCAACCCCATAGAAAATCTTTGGAGGGAGTTGAGAGTCCGTGTTGCCCAGCGACAGCCCCAAAACATCACTGCTCTAGGGGAGATCTGCATGGACGAATGGGCCAAAATACCAGCAACAGTGTGTAAAAACCTTGTGAAGACTTACAGAAAACGTTTGACCTGTGTCATTGCCAACAAAGGGTATATAACAAAGTATTGAGAAACTTTTGTTATTGACCAAATACTTATTTTCCACCATAATTTGCAAATAAATTCATTAAAAATCCTACAATGTGATTTTTTGGAAAAAACATTCTCATTTTGTCTGTCATAGTTGACGTGTGCCTATGATGAAAATTACAGGCCTCTCTCATCTTTTTAAGTGGGAGAACTTGCACAATTGGTGGCTGACTAAATACTTTTTTTCCCCACTGTATGTATATATATACAGTGGGGAAAAAAAGTATTTGGTCAGCCACCAATTGTGCAAGTTCTCCACTTAAAAAGATGAGAGAGGTCTGTCATTTTCATCATAGGTACACGTCAACTATGAAAGACGAAATCTGAGGAAAAAAAATCCAGAAAATCACATTGTAGGATTTTCTAATGAATTTATTTGCAAATTATGGTGGAAAATAAGTATTTGGTCACTCTACAAACAAGCAAGATTTCTGGCTCTCACAGACCTGTAACTTCTTCTTTAAGAGGCTCCTCTGTCCTCCACTCGTTACCTGTATTAATGGCACCTGTTTGAACTTGTTATCAGTATAAAAGACACCTGTCCACAACCTCAAACAGTCACACTCCAAACTCCACAATGGCCAAGACCAGAGAGCTGTGTAAGGACATCAGGGATAAAATTGTAGACCTGCACAAGGCTGGGAAGGTACTGAATCTGCAATAGGTAAGCAGCTTGGTTTGAAGAAATCAACTGTGGGAGCAATTATTAGGAAATGGAAGACGTACAAGACCACTGATAATCTCCCCTCGGTCTGGGGCTCCACGCAAGATCTCACCCCGTGGGGTCAAAATGATCACAAGAACGGTGAGCAAAAATCCCAGAACCACACGGGGGGACCTAGTCAATGACCTGCAGAGAGCTGGGACCAAAGTAACAAAGCCTACCATCAGTAACACACTACGCCGCCAGGGACTCAAATCCTGCAGTGCAGACGTGTCCCCCTGCTTAAGCCAGTACATGTCCAGACCCGTCTGAAGTTTGCTAGAGTGCATTTGGATGATCCAGAAGAGGATTGGGAGAATATCATATTGTCATATGAAACCAAAATATAACTTTTTGGTAAAAACTCAACTCGTCGTGTTTGGAGGACAAAGAATGCTGAGTTGCATCCAAAGAACACCATACCTACTGTGAAGCATGGGGGTGGAAACATCATGCTTTGGGGCTGTTTTTCTGCAAAGGGACCAGGACGACTGATCCGTGTAAAGGGAAAGAATGAATGGGGCCATGTATCGTGAGATTTTGAGCGAAAACCTCCTTCCATCAGCAAGGGCATTGAAGATGAAACGTGGCTGGGTCTTTCAGCATGACAACGATCCCAAACACACCACCCGGGCAACGAAGGAGTGGCTTCGTAAGAAGCATTTCAAGGTCCTGGAGTGGCCTAGCCAGTCTCCAGATCTCAACCCCATAGAAAATCTTTGGAGGGGAGTTGAAAGTCTGTGTTGCCCAGCGACAGCCCCAAAACATCACTGCTCTAGAGGAGGTCTGCATGGAGGAATGGGCCAAAATACCAGCAACAGTGTGTGAAAACCTTGTGAAGACTTACAGAAAACGTTTGACCTGTGTCATTGCCAACAAAGGTGTATATAACAAAGTATTAAGAAACTTTTGTTATTGACCAAATACTTATTTTCCACCATAATTTGCAAATAAATTCATTAAAAATCCTACAATGTGATTTTCTGGATTTTCTTTTCTCATTTTGTCTGTCATAGTTGACGTGTACCTATGATGAAAATTACAGGCCTCTCTCATCTTTTTAAGTGGTAGAACTTGCACAATTGGTGGCTGACTAAATACTTTTTTTCCCCACTGTATACAGTGGGGAGAACAAGTATTTGATACACTGCCGATTTTGCAGGTTTTCCTACTTACAAAGCATGTAGAGGTCTGTAGTTTTTATCATAGGTACACTTGAACTGTGAGAGACGGAATCTAAAACAAAAATCCAGAAAATCACATTGTATGATTTTTAAGTAATTAATTTGCATTTTATTGCATGACATAAGTATTTGATCACCTACCAACCAGTAAGAATTCCGGCTCTCACAGACCTGTTAGTTTTTCTTTAAGAAGCCCTCCTGTTCTCCACTCATTACCTGTATTAACTGCACCTGTTTGAACTCGTTACCTGTATAAAAGACACCTGTCCACACACTCAATCAAACAGACTCCAACCTCTCCACAATGGCTAAGACCAGAGAGCTGTGTAAGGACATCAGGGATAAAATTGTAGACCTGCACAAGGCTGGGATGGGCTACAGGACAATAGGCAAGCAGCTTGGTGAGAAGGCAACAACTGTTGGTGCAATTATTAGAAAATGGAAGAAGTTCAAGATGACGGTCAATCACCCTCGGTCTGGGGCTCCATGCAAGATCTCACCTCGTGGGGCATCAATGATCATGAGGAAGGTGAGGGATCAGCCCAGAACTACACGGCAGGACCTGGTCAATGACCTGAAGAGAGCTGGGACCACAGTCTCAAAGAAAACTATTAGTAACACACTACGCCGTCATGGATTAAAATCCTGCAGCGCACGCAAGGTCCCCCTGCTCAAGCCAGCGCATGTCCAGGCCCGTCTGCAGTTTACCAATGACCATCTGGACGATCCAGAGGAGGAATGGGAGAAGGTCATGTGGTCTGATGAGACAAAAATAGAGCTTTTTGGTCTAAACTCCACTCGCCGTGTTTGGAGGAAGAAGAAGGATGAGTACAACCCCAAGAACACCATCCCAACTGTGAAGCATGGAGGTGGAAACATCATTCTTTGGGGATGCTTTTCTGCAAAGGGGACATGACGACTGCACCGTATTAAGGGGAGGATGGATGGGGCAATGTATCGCGAGATCTTGGCCAACAACCTCCTTCCCTCAGTAAGAGCATTGAAGATGGGTCGTGGCTGGGTCTTCCAGCATGACAACGACCCGAAACACACAGCCAGGGCAACTAAGGAGTGGCTCTGTAAGAAGCATCTCAAGGTCCTGGAGTGGCCTAGCCAGTCTCCAGACCTGAAACCAATAGAAAATCTTTGGAGGGAGCTGAAAGTCTGTATTGCCCAGCGACAGCCCCGAAACCTGAAGGATCTGGAGAAGGTCTGTATGGAGGAGTGGGCCAAAATCCCTGCTGCAGTGTGTGCAAACCTGGTCAAGCCCTACAGGAAACGTATGATCTCTGTAATTGCAAACAAAGGTTTCTGTACCAAATATTAAGTTATGCTTTTCTGATGTATCAAATACTTATGTCATGCAATAAAATGCAAATGAATTACTTAAAAATCATACAATGTGATTTTCTGGATTTTTGTTTTAGATTCCGTCTCTCACAGTTGAAGTGTACCTATGATAAAAATTACAGACCTCTACATGCTTTGTAAGTAGGAAAACCTGCAAAATCGGCAGTGTATCAAATACTTGTTCTCCCCACTGTGTTATATATATATATATATATATATATATATAACATGGGGGATTGGAATTGATGCAGACAATTACATTGATGGAAGTTACAATCTATCTGCAATATTAAGCTGATCTACCCCCTAAAATTAAAAATTAAAAAATTAAAATAAAGGTGAGCCATTTTTTACATCCAGCATCACTCGGTCAAGGGAAATATAGTATTCTTTCTAACAAAGATATTTCAGAATTTATGTAAACATTACAGTTTAGAAAACATAGCTTTTCCAAAAGTGGTCTCTTGGCACAACTTCCCTCGGGTATTTTTGTAATTAATGAAATATCACTACCAACTATGTCTATCTTTATTTCCCAAACACAATTCAATACAATCACAATCGCTTTTTTGCCTTGCTCAAGGGCAGAACAGATTTTTCACCTAGCTGGCTCGGAGAGTCGAACCAGCAGCCTTTCGGTTACTGGCCCAACACTCTTAACCACTAGGCTACCTGCCACCGCTACTAACCCCTCTCCCCTACAGATGGCTTAAAACCTAACAAACACTTTGTACTTTTTAAACACTTAACATGCCTTTATTACACCTGGGAAGAAACCACTTCAATTTGGTCAACTTGCCATTGGCTCAACTTACCCCATGGCCAATAGCTCAATTTACCTTATTTAGACTATATTAGCCCAAACAGCTACAAGGATGCACTTTCATTCTAGGTTTAGGACCTCTTAATAACGCTTATAGAGACGCCAACTGATATATAGATCAATCTTTAAATGATCTACTTTGGTTTATATACAAACATCATGAAACCTCTAACACAAATTCATTTGACTTGGTGAAAATCTGTTTTTTGGACCTAACTTGCTTACCACTTTTTCCACGTGGTTACTTCCTTTACATGAAATGATGGCCTCTTCCTAAGTATTTGGTCAAATTATTAATTTGTGAATGGTTTCCTAGAAACATGGGTGGCTCAACTTACCCTTTTGCCTCAACTTACATTTTACATTACAGTCTAGTCATTTAGCAGAGACTCTTATCCAGAGCGACAAACAGGAGAATTTGGGGTTACGTGCCTTGCTCAAGGGTAGAACAGATTTCTCAACGGAAAAATCTGTTCTGCCCTTGAGCAAGGCACGTAACCCCAAATTCTCAGAGATTCGAACCAGCAGCCTTTCGGTTACTGGCCCAAAACTCTTAACCGCTAGGCTACCTGCCACTGCTACTTACCCCTCTCCCCTACAGATGAGTCATAGGAATAGTTTATATGGAATTGTTCTGTCTTTTAATCACTTGAATCATCTTTTAACAAAGGCTTAACACCTAAAAAATACTTTGTTGCTTTCAAGAGAACTGGGAACTTGGGGAAAAAACGAGGTCAAATCATGACGTCAGTGATCTTAGGTTTGGAAAGTCGGAGCTCTAGAAAGGGGCCAGAGTTCCCGACCTGGAACTGTTGGATGACCATTCAAAAATATTTTTCCCAGTCGGAGCTCGTTTTTTTCCCGAGTTCCCAGTTGTCTTGAACACACTGAAGTAAAAAATCTGAGATTTACGAGCTCCCAGTTGTTTTCAACGAGGCACAAGGTCCCTGGCTTGTCATATTCATGGATGGTAGTGCTGAGCGATTAACCAATATATATTTTTTCAGTTATTAAACAACTAATTGAGCGACATCGGTTCAATTACAAGAATTCCATTTAGTTACGTTTTTTTGTGAGCCCAACGTGCCTTTTCTCTACAGAGAAATCAAATAATTCACGAGAGATAGCAAGTTGAGACGTACAGTGCATTCGGAAACTATTCAGAACCCTTCACCTTTTCCATATTTTGTTATGTTACAGCCTTATTTTTAAAATGGATTAGAAAATAATAATAATCAATCTACACACAATACCCCATAAAGACAGAACAAAAAGTGGTTTTTAGAAATATATAAAAAAACATATATACTGAAATATACATTTACATAAGTATTCAGACCCTTTACTCAGTACTTTTTTGAAGCACCTTTGGCAGCGATTACAGCCTTGAGTCTTCTTGGGTACTACGCTACAAGCTTGGCACACCTGTATTTGGGGAGTTTCTCCCATTCTTCTCTGCAGATACTGTCAAGCTCTGTCAGGTTGGTTGGGGAGCGTCACTGCACAGCTATTTTCATGTCTCACCAGAGATGTTAGATCGGGTTCAAGTCCGAGCTCTGGCTGGGCCACTCAAGGACATTCAGAGACTTGTCCCGAAGCCACTCCTGCGTTGTCTTGGCTGTGTGCTTAGGGTCGTTGTCCTGTTGGAAGGTGAACCTTCGCCCCAGTCTGAGATCCTGAGCGCTCTGGAGCAGGTTTTCATCAAGGATCTTTCTGTACTTTGCTCCATTCATCTTTCCCTTGATCCTGACTAGTCTCCCAGTCCTTGCCACTGGAAAACATTCCCACAGCATGCTGCTGCCACCACCATGCTTCACCGTAGGGATGGTATTGGCCAGGTGATGAGCGGTGCCTGGTTTCCTCCAGACTTGACGCTTGGAATTCAGGCCAAAGAGTTCAATCTTGGTTTAATCAGACCAGAGAATCTTGTTTCTCATGGTCTGAGAGTCCTTTCGGTGCCTTTCGGCAAACTCCTAATGGGCAATCATGTGCCTTTTCCTGAGGAGTGGCCTTCCGCCTGGCCACTCTACCATAAAGGCCTGATTGGTGGAGTGCTACAGAGATGGCTGTCCTTCTGGAAGGTATTCCCATCTCCACAGAGGACCTCTGGGGCTCTGTCAGAGTGATCATGAGGTTTTTGGTCACCTCCCTGACCAAGGCCCTTCTCTCCCGATTGCTCAGGTTGGCCGGGCAGCCAGCTCTAGGAAGAGTCTTGGTAGTTCCAAACGTATCTGAATCTGAATACTTATAAGGTATCTGTTTATTTTTAATACATTTGCTAAAATGTCTAAAAGCATGTTTTCATTTTGTCATTATGGGGTATTGTGATGAGGAAAAACATGAATTGAATCAATTTTAGAATAAGGCTGTAATGTAACAAAATGTGGAAAAGTGAAGGGGTCTGAATACTTTGCGAATGCAATGTATGTGGGACGCTGGGCTGAAGGGAGTTGTAGTTTTCATTAAGCAAATATTCAAGCTAGTTCAGCTCAGAAACGTGGTAATTAACTACAATGACCATAATCCATTGCGCCTGTTTTTCCAGGCTCGGACCGTGATGGATCAGAGAGGAACAGGCGAAGCGAGAGGTTTCACTCTCGCCAAAATCTGTCCAAAATAAGCACAATATGTTTCTATGGGTTTATTTTTTACTTAAGTTTGTCGCCTGCCTTCCCACCATTGGGACAACGACTCCCATTGTTAGGGGGCGGAGACATGAGGGTGGCGAGTGTGAAAATGTATGCACTCACTAACTATAAGTCGCTCTGGATAAGAGCGTCTGCTAAATGACTAAAATGTAATATGTAAATGAGCATCTTGTCATTATATACAGATCTCTGGATCGATACACTTTTACGCCTGCTACGTTAGGTTAGATACACACAGACCGCATAGACCGCATGAGAGAGGAATGTACACAACACAATGACGAGAGGGACAGAGACAATTCGCGAAAGTATGCCTTATCTACTAATGTAGAAGTGTTTAGAAACATATTCTATTCTTATTTACAAATAAAAGTGACTCCAAAATGACACAATACATTATTTACCATTGATTTATATTGGGCACAAAATAATCTGAAACACAACCAAAACAAACAGAAAATGATTTTGAATTTTATGACCCCTTGAAGTATCAAATAAATATATGTAAAAAATTATTTGATGAAATATTATTTTTGGCCTTACTGCTATTAGCCCATACAAACGCATTGAATAACAAATTCACTACATGGAACAACTGATAGTCCCCCACAAAAATCTAAAGGAAGTATGTTCTGAAGTGTCTGTCCTATATCTGAGAGTCCTATATATCCCCTTATTTTTGGCACTAAACAGTCTCCATACTGTATATACTGTACATCCATTCATTTTTTCAACTGGCACCGAGGGACCTTCAGACGAGTCTTGAGATGGGGGGACAATGTACAAAAAGTGCTGTAATTTCTAAACAGTTCACCCGATATAGATGAAAACACCTTAAAATGAAAGCTGACAGTCTGCACTTTAACCTCAGTAATTGTATCATTTCAAATCCAAAGTGGTGGGGTACAGAGCCAAAACAACAACAAAATTGTCACTGTCCCAATACCTTTGAAGCTCCCTGTATATAAAACTGAAATATTTTATTATTTCATAGTCATTTCCTATTTTTCTATTGCTTTCTACCCAATGTGGACCTGAAAGAGACAATGGGTTTTCAATGTTTTGGCAATTGAATGTTCAATAGTTTGGGCTTTGGGATTTTTTATTAAAATGCCTTACAGTCATTGTAAAACAAATTATCATAACCAAAATTGAAAACCGTGCTTACTTTTTTAAATAATCAAACCTAACTGACCTCAAAAAGCACTAATGGATGGTCAGGCAAATGTTTTGTTGCTTCTAATCACTGCAATCCACAGCAAAGACTTTACATTACAAACTAACATAGCAAATTCAAACATTTCATTGTATAATTCAAGGCAGCACACAATTAGATAGCTAACTGAGATATAGAGTTAGCTTACTAGTAACTAACTATAGCTACTTTAGTTGTACCGTTCACTATTATTATGCACAATCATGTAAACTAGCTAGCTGGATAAAATGTCCATTATTTATAAGTGTCACCAACAGTTGAAGAGATAATAAGCAAATCAGGACCAGCTACTTTCAGGCAGCTTGCTAGTTAACTTGTTAGCTTTGACTGGAGCTCCCAATCAGACAGACTATTGGGGATGAAGACATTCGTCAGATGTTCTTTATCAGGCAAAGTACACAAGCTTATCCACATGCAAAGTACAGACATTAGGAAATTATCAATTATAGTAACCTTCCACGGTACTGAGGAAAGTCTTCCAAAGTAACGCCGCCAGCGCCACCATCTGAAAATCCATATTAAATTGATTTAAAATGCAGACGTGTTTTGACACACTCCGACAAAGAGTCAACAGCAAAGCAGTTGTCCACAACCATCGCTAGCTCCTCCTTCTCAGTGGCATCGATCACCCCTCATAGCTAGCTCCTCCTTCTCAGTGGCATCGATCACCCTTCATACTGTACGCGGCAACAACACACCGAGACGCTACTGGAGAAGGAAAGAGGATCAGTCGACGCCGTGGATATGATCTAAAATAATATCCGAAGAGGCAAACAATACACCTTTCTCCCAAATAGCACATTGATTCGAAAGGTGGAAAACTGCCAACAAGATTACTATTATTCAAATTCACCCTACCCGAGCGACCCCCCCCCCTCCCCCTACTCCACCCTAGCTACCGAGATGCACACCGAGACTCGAAGCAAGAAAGTAAGTCTTGATCATTATTGACTTTGCCCTGTCCAGCAAACTGAGATCGGCCTATATTGAAATGAGTTGACATTGTCAGTTCAACATGTGCCAATTGAAACAAATTTGAAGAGTGTCTGACAAGGGGGACAGCAGCTGTAGGAAGCCTGACTGTTATGCTGCGTTCATAACCAAGTGGGAAGGTGGTATTTACCACATACAACTGGGAAAATTACTAGTGGGAACTCATTTATCATCCCTTAACTCCGAGTTCTCCCACATACTGACCTCTGATGTCACCACTAAGGAAATTACATTTTTGTTTACACGCATGATAGCTGTACTTTTAGTTTAAGGTTGACGCAGCTCTTGGCCATTGGCCAATCGGCGTTTCTCAAGGACTTCAAAGCACGTGAATGCATTCAACTGGTTTGACGACTTTCCAACTGGTAATTACCACCTTCCCACTTGGTTATGAACGCAGCATTACATTCAGTTAGCTAGCTGGCTGGCAAACTAACGTTAGGCAACGGTACTGATAATAATAGCTAGCATATTAGTTAGCTCTCCAGCTAGATAGGTGACTGTCGCAGGCTACTGAGAGCTTGATTGGTTCGATAGCTCCGACAATCGACAGCAGACTGTGCTGTTGCCTCTCTCTCTCTCTCTCTCTCTCTCCAAATAACTGTACTCTCCTCTGTAAACGTTGACAATTAACGCGCATGCAGATGGCAGACACTGGAAGGGGTTAGCTATGTATTGCTTCTTGAGTGACACAGCTCGCTCTCATCCTCTCTCTCTGTGCTAACTTTGGGGTACAGGTTTTTTTAAGTGCACTGTGTGAGCTAGGCAGGAAGGAAATGCAGAAACTGCAGCTTGTAGGACACCATCTTAGTTCCTTAAAGGGACAGTAGCGCTCGCTCATATCCCAACCCTGGGAACGAGCCAGGTGTACTACCTAGAGCTACACTGCACATGCACCCAGCATGCTGCATCTTGTGCCAGAACTTTGCATAATTTGGAAGCCTGCCATAAATGTTTTGGTACAGTAGCAAAGGGTCAGAGGGCAAGACAAGAATTCAGGCTCAACCAGGGACCGGAAAGGAAACCCATCCTTCAAGCTTGTCTGAGGTGTCAAGACTTTTCATCATTCACAAGATCATTATCCTCTAACAGCAATATCAATAAGGATTAATTGAATAGATTGCTTACTGATCTATCATCATGCCGGCAAAAATGATACATTATCTCTGAGATACCTCCACATTACTTTTGGTCTCAGTTATTGTTTTTCTATGAGTATGACATAAATCAATTTCTGTAGTCAGTGTAGTTGCCTCATTATGTTGATTGACAGTCATGCTGTAATGAAACATGAATCGGAGGTCGTCACTCATCAGTGCTACACAAGAGATACAGAGCACACTCCCTTTCCTGTGTGTGTGTGCGCCTGCGGGTATGTGTCTCTGTTTGTGTGTGTGTGTGTGTGCATGGCATGACATGGCATGGATTAGGCCAGCTCTGAAGGTGTAATCTATAAACAGGGCCTATAACACATTCATGTGCAGGGTAGCAGCAGCCTCAGCAGGCCTAATGGTGGTGAGCACTGTTGAGGGAGAGGCCCTGTTATTTAGAGGCCAGCCGTGTCTCTGTGTGTGTGTGTTTTGCACGTGTTTGTTTCTGTGTGAGTGTGTGTCCATGCGTGCGTGTGTGTGTGTGTGGATCAACCCAGGGTGTGCCAGACGGTAGGCAATGATTAACAGTGGAGGACAAACTTTGCTCAAACTGGTTAAATGCGGGATGGGAGGTGAAGGCAGCCATCTCCTGCGTGTGTGTGTGTGTATTTGTGTGTCTGGCCACATAGTAACCCACCCTAGGGAGGTGTCTGTCAGAGTGACATAAGGGACAGACAGTGACTGGTGGTGCCACGGTACTGACTTCTAGGTAACCTAGGCCTGCATTCAACCATGCCAAATTGTCACTTTACCAAATAAAACAATGACAAGTTAATTAAGGCAGAAACAGACAGGCACCCAGGTTAGAAGTGGTGGCCCCATTCTCATTCTGAGATTTTGCTTGTTTGGAGCACTAGACAGGAGTGGCCCTGTGCTATAATGGGGTTGTAGTGTCACATGGAACATGATATAGGAGGGAGAGGGGATTCATTGGTGAGGGTGTCACAATGGGGTAAAGAGAGGTGAGGTGACCCTGACTTGGGGGACAGGGGGCATTGGCTGACTGTGGGGCAGCCAGTCATGGGGGTATGAGCTGTGTCGGAAAACGGGGTGGATGGTGTCAAAGCAACAAGGGTATTAGTTTAGAAGGAAGGGCAGGACAGGAGGTTGGGGTTGGGATGGATAGTTTAACAGGGGTATAAGATAGTTTAGAAGGACAGGAGGAGGGGTGGGGAGGGTCGGGTCGGGTCGGGGTGGATGATGTCACAGGGGTATTAGTTTTGGAGTACAGGATGGGGGGGTGTCACCACGTATTTTTCCAGTGAGTGAGACGGTCGGTGCATGGGTCCTGTCCTGCCTCAGAGACTATTTTTATTTATAATGTGAAGTTAGTCTAGGGATGGGCTAGAGGGGTGGGGCTGAGGGTATGGGTGGGTTTAGGGCTAGGTTTGGGACCTGGAGGAGTAAGGCTGAGGCTGGAGTTTGGCTGGGGTTAGGGCTGCAGCTGAGGGATAGGGCTAGGGGTGAGGCTGGTGGATAGAGTTTGGGGATAGGGTTTAGGTCTGGGGCTAGGAGATAGGGTTGGGTTATAGGTCTGAGGGATAGGGCCAGGGTTGGGACAGGAGGATAGGGCTTGGGCTACATTATAGGACCGGGGCTGGCTGTGGGTAGAAGCAGGCAGGCAGAGGGGCTGTCAGAGACCACAGGCACACCTAGAATCTATCTCCTCTCTCTCTCCATCTTTCTCCCTCTTATTTCTTCCCCTCCCTAAACTAGCCCCCCCCTGCCCAGCATGGAAAGAGGTGTAGGAGTGAAAACATAGAGAGAGCTCTGCCTGGAATTTAACTCCCCAACACACTCGTCTGCGCTAACAAGGATCAGCTAGCTCCTATCCTAACCCGCAACCATCTGGGAATGCATAGTCCAGTACTCTCTGATTGGTGCTTTTCGACTGTAACGCCAGTGTTACACTAGTGTATACACCTTATGTTATACCATGAGTAACTCTGTGTTGTTGTTGTTTTTACCGCACTGCTTTGCTTTACCTTGGCCAGGTCGCAGTTGTAAATGAGAACTTGTTCTCAACTGGCTTACCTGGTTAAATAAATAAATAAAATAAATTGTGGACAGTCTGAGCACTGATGGAGGGATTGTGCGTTCCTGGTGTAACTCCGGCAGTTGTTGTTGTCATCCTGTACCTGTCTTGTGGTGTGATGTTCGGATGTACCGATCCTGTGTTGTTACACGTGGTCTGCCACTGCGAGGATGATCAGCTGTCCATCCTGTCTCCCTGTAGCGCTGTCTTAGGCGTCTCACAGTACGCACATTGCAATTTATTGCCCTGGCCACATCTGGGTCCATCGTGGTCCTCTGTAGCTCAGCTGGTAGAGCACGGCGCTTGTAACGCCAAGGTAGTGGGTTCGATCCCCGGGACCACCCATACACAAAAAAAAAATGTATGCACGCATGACTGTAAGTCACTTTGGATAAAAGCGTCTGCTAAATGGCATATTATTATTATATTATTATCTGCGGTCCTCATGCCTCCTTGCAGCATGCCTAAGGCACGTTCATGCAGATGAGCAGGGACCCTGGGCATCTTTCTTTTGGTGTTTTTCAGAGTCAGTATAAAGGCCTCTTTAGTGTCCTAAGTTTTCATAACTGTGACCTTAATTACCTACTGTCTGTAAGCTGTTAGTGTCTTAACGACCGTTCCACAGGTGCATGTTCATTAATTGTTTATGGTTCATTGAACAAGCATGGGAAACAGTGTTTAAACCCTTTACAATGAAGATCTGTGAAGTTATTTGGATTTTTATAAATTATCTTTGAAAGACAGGGTTCTGAAAAAGGGATATTTCTTTTTTTGCTGAGTTTATATCAATAAATATGGAAAATATGATTTTGGGACAAAAATATATGTTTGCTGGGATGGACATCTGTCCAAATGAAAGATATCCAGCCATATGTTAGCTATGGGGATTCTTTAAAGTCCAAAATACACTATATATACAAAA
Organism: Coregonus clupeaformis; assembly: GCF_020615455.1. Classification (NCBI taxonomy): domain Eukaryota; kingdom Metazoa; phylum Chordata; class Actinopteri; order Salmoniformes; family Salmonidae; genus Coregonus; species Coregonus clupeaformis. Next base: position 56,149,610 of record NC_059200.1, on the reverse strand, counting down.
GTATGTGGACACCCCTTCAAATTAGATATTTCAACCACACCCGTTGCTGACAGGTGTATAAAATCGAGCAATCAGCCATGCAATCACCATAGACAAACATTGACAGAATGTCCTTACTGAAGAGCTCAGTGACTTTCAACGTGGCACCGTCATAGGATGCCACCTTTCCAACAAGTCAGTTAATCACATTTCTGCCCTGCTAGAGCTGCCCCTGTCAACTGTAAGTGCTGTTATTGTGACGTGGAAATGTCTAGGAGCAACAACAGCTCAGCCGCAAAGTGGTAGGCCACACAAGCTCACAGAACGGGACTGCCGAGTGCTGAAGCGCGTAGCGTGTAAAAATCACCTGTTCTCGGTTGCAAAACTCACTACCGAGTTCCAAACTGCCTCTGCAAGCAATGTTAGCAAAATAACTGTTCGTCGGGAGCTTCATGAAATGTGCAATGCCAAGAGTCATCTGGAGTGGTGTAAAGCTCGCCACCATTGGACTCTGGAGCAGTGGAAACACGTTCTCTGGAGTGATGAATCACGCTTCACCATCTGGCAGTCCGACAGACAAATCTAGGTTTGGCGGATGCCAGGCGAACGCTACCTGCCCCAATGCATAGTGCCAACTGTAAAGTTTGGTGGAGGAGGAATAATGGTCTTGGGCTGTTTTTCATGGTTCGGCCTAGGCCCCTTAGTTCCAGTGAAGGGAAATCTTAATGCTACAGCGTACAGTACAATGACATTCTAGACGATTCTGTACTTCCAACTTCGTGGCAACAGTTTGGGGAAGGCCCTTCCCATGACAATGCCCCCATGCACAAAGCAAGGTCCATACAGAAATGATTTGTCGATATCGGTGTAGAAGAACTTGACTGGCCTGCACAGAGCCCTGACCTCAACCCCATCGAACATCTTTGGGATGAATTGGAACGCCGAGCAGGTGTACACATACTTTTGGTCATGTCGTGTAAGTCAAAATGGTCCCAACGGAAACAATTGACACCATAAAGATATATATATATATACAGTGGGGAAAAATGTATTTAGTCAGCCACCAATTGTGCAAGTTCTCCCACTTAAAAAGATGAGAGAGGCCTGTAATTTTCATCATAGGTACACGACAACTATAACAGACAAAATGAGAAGAAGAAAAATCCAGAAAATCACATTGTAGGATTTTTAAAGAATTTATTTGCAAATTATGGTGGAAAATAAGTATTTGGTCAATAACAAAAGTTTCTCAATACTTTGTTATATACCCTTTGTTGGCAATGACACAGGTCAAACGTTTTCTGTAAGTCTTCCCAAGGTTTTCACACACTGTTGCTGGTATTTTGGCCCATTCCTCCATGCAGATCTCCTCTAGAGCAGTGATGTTTTGGGGCTGTCGCTGGGCAACACAGACTTTCAACTCCCTCCAAAGATTTTCTATGGGGTTGAGATCTGGAGACTGGCTAGGCCACTCCAGGACCTTGAAATGCTTCTACGAAGCCACTCCTTCGTTGCCCGGGCGGTGTGTTTGGGATCATTGTCATGCTGAAAGACCCAGCCACGTTTCATCTTCAATGCCCTTGCTGATGGAAGGAGGTTTTCACTCAAAATCTCACGATACATGGCCCCATTCATTCTTTCCTTTACACGGATCAGTCGTCCTGGTCCCTTTGCAGGAAAAAAGCCCCAAAGCATGATGTTTCCACCCCCATGCTTCACAGTAGGTATGGTGTTCTTTGGATGCAACTCAGCATTCTTTGTCCTCCAAACACAACGAGTTGAGTTTTTACCAAAAAGTTATATTTTGGTTTCATCTGACCATATGACATTCTCCCAATCCTCTTCTGGATCATCCAAATGCACTCTAGCAAACTTCGGACATGTACTGGCTTAAGCAGGGGGACACGTCTGCACTGCAGGATTTGAGTCCCTGGCGGCGTAGTGTGTTACTGATGGTAGGCTTTGTTACTTTGGTCCCAGCTCTCTGCAGGTCATTCACTAGGTCCCCCCGTGTGGTTCTGGGATTTTTGCTCACCGTTCTTGTGATCATTTTGACCCCACGGGGTGAGATCTTGCGTGGAGCCCCAGATCGAGGGAGATTATCAGTGGTCTTGTATGTCTTCCATTTCCTAATAATTGCTCCCACAGTTGATTTCTTCAAACCAAGCTGCTTACCTATTGCAGATTCAGTCTTCCCAGCCTGGTGCAGGTCTACAATTTTGTTTCTGGTGTCCTTTGACAGCTCTTTGGTCTTGGCCATAGTGGAGTTTGGAGTGTGACTGTTTGAGGTTGTGGACAGGTGTCTTTTATACTGATAACAAGTTCAAACAGGTGCCATTAATACAGGTAACGAGTGGAGGACAGAGGAGCCTCTTAAAGAAGAAGTTACAGGTCTGTGAGAGCCATAAATCTTGCTTGTTTGTAAGTGACCAAATACTTATTTTCCACCATAATTTGCAAATAAATTCATTAAAAATCCTACAATGTGATTTTCTGGAAAAAAAATTCTCAATTTGTCTGTCATAGTTGACGTGTACCTATGATTACAGGCCTCTCTCATCTTTTTAAGTGGGAGAACTTGCACAATTGGTGGCTGACTAAATACTTTTTTCCCCACTGTATATATAGAGTGTCAGCACGGGCAGCTCCATTGCGCCGATCTCCAACTGACCTACAGAGGACCACCGTGTGGGTAGTGGACAAGTGCACACTTCAGGAAAAAGTGTGGAGTATTGAGATGCATTAGCCAGCGGTCTATTTGCAATGACCCCCTTTTATAATTGTTTCTCTTACACTGGCTCTATGCACACTCTTTGGACTACCCACACACTCCCACATACTACACTGACATTCCAACACACATACAGTGGGGAGAACAAGTATTTGATACACTGCCGATTTTGCAGGTTTTCCTACTTACAAAGCATGTAGAGGTCTGTCATTTTTATCAGAGGTACACTTCAACTGTGAGAGACGGAATCTAAAACAAAAATCCAGAAATTCACATTGTATGATTTTTATGTAATTAATTTGCATGTTATTGCATGACATAAGTATTTGATCACCTACCAACCAGTAAGAATTCCGGCTCTCACAGACCTGTTAGTTTTTCTTTAAGAAGCCCTCCTGTTCTCCACTCATTACCTGTATTAACTGCACCTGTTTGAACTCGTTACCTGTATAAAAGACACCTGTCCACACACTCAATCAAACAGACTCCAACCTCTCCACAATGGCCAAGACCAGAGAGCTGTGTAAGGACATCAGGGATAAAATTGTAGACCAGCACAAGGCTGGGATGGGCTACATGACAATAGGCAAGCAGCTTGGTGAGAAGGCAACAGCTGTTGGTGCAATTATTAGAAAATGGAAGAAGTTCAAGATGACGGTCAATCACCCTCGGTCTGGGGCTCCATGCAAGATCTCACCTCGTGGGGCATCAATGATCATGAGGAAGGTAAGGGATCAGCCCAGAACTACACTGCAGGACCTGGTCAATGACCTGAAGAGAGCTGGGACCACAGTCTCAAAGAAAACCATTAGTAACACACTACGCTGTCATGGATTAAAATCCTGCATCGCACGCAAGGTCCCCCTGCTCAAGCCAGCGCATGTCCAGGCCCGTCTGAAGTTTGCCAATGACCATCTGGATGATCCAGACGAGGAATGGGAGAAGGTCATGTGGTCTGATGAGACAAAAATTGAGCTTTTTGGTCTAAACTCCACTCGCCGTGTTTGGAGGAAGAAGAAGGATGAGTACAACCCCAAGAACACCATCCCAACAGTGAAGCATGGAGGTGGAAACATCATTATTTGGGGATGCTTTTCTGCAAAGGGGACAGGACGTCTGCACCGTATTAAGGGGAGGATGGATGGGGCCATGTATCACGAGATCTTGGCCAACAACCTCCTTCCCTCAGTAAGAGCATTGAAGATGGGTCGTGGCTGGGTCTTCCAGCATGGCAACGACCCGAAACACACAGCCAGGGCAACTAAGGAGTGGTTCCGTAAGAAGCATCTCAAGGTCCTGGAGTGGCCTAGCAAGTCTCCAGACCTGAACCCAATAGAAAATCTTTGGAGGGAGCTGAAAGTCCGTATTGCCCAGCGACAGCCCCGAAAGCTGAAGGATCTGGAGAAGGTCTGTATGGAGGAGTGGGCCAAAATCCCTGCTGCAGTGTGTGCAAACCTGGTCAAGACCTACAGGAAACGTATGATCTCTGTAATTGCAAACAAAGGTTTCTGTACCAAATATTAAGTTCTGCTTTTCTGATGTATCAAATACTTATGTCATGCAATAAAATGCAAATGAATTACTTAAAAATCATACAATGTTATTTTCTGGATTTTTGTTTTAGATTCCGTCTCTCACAGTTTAAGTGTACCTATGATAAAAAAATTACAGACCTCTACATGCTTTATAAGTAGGAAAACCTGCAAAATCACCAGTGTATCAAATACTTGTTCTCCCCACTGTACATACACACACACACTACATACTACATATCCCCCACCCACACACACACACACACACACACACACACAGACACTTTCACTATGTCACACATGCTGCTGCTACTCTGTTTTATTATACAGGATATCCTGATTTGCCTAGTCACTTTCTACCTACATGTACATATTTCCTCAATCACCTCAACTACCTCGTACATCCAGCACATTGACTCAGTACCGGTACTCCTTGTATATAGCATCGTTCTTGTTATTTTATTGTTACAATTAACTATTTTTAGTAAATCTTCATACTTTTTAACTCTGCATTGTTGGGTAAGGGCTTGTAAGTAAGCATTTCACGGTAGTCTATGCCTGTTGTTTTCCGCACGTGACAAATACAATTTGATTTGAGGATGAAATGGTTTCTTTGAAATATTTTCATAGTTCCTAACTCATGGTTAATTTGTGTGTATTACCTTTTAAGAGCGTCAAGCGAATCTGTGGCATAAAAAAAAGTAGCTCCAGTAAAATAGGTCTTAACTTTTTAACTGTTTGGGCTACAGACTAGCAGTTTTCTGCATTGTGAAGGTGCAACCACAGACACAAAGCCATGCTCCATTTGATTATATTGCAGAGGCTGTGGTATATAGTATGAAAAATGTATGCACTCACTAACTAAGTCGCTCTGGATAAGAGCGTCTGCTAAATGACTGAAATGTAAATGTATAGCTAAGATCAGAGCCATATATTAAGAAATAAGTGACTCTGACTAAGCCTAACCAGACTTGTCTGTGCTACTGGTTTTCACAGACAAAGTAAAATTACACAAATGATTTTGCTCGTGATGCGCGCCCCTCAAATGATACAAATGTAACAACAGCCTGAGCGCACTGGACTTGAAACAATGATACAGATGTAACCATGTGCCATTTAATGTATTATCTGACTGGCACTAGTGCTTCCAAGTCAAAATTCCATGTGCATTCCACAGGTCATGTTTATAAGTGAATGTTCAAAGAAAATGATCAAGATTAGGAAATGTTTTGCAGCACACCTGAGAGTTCCTCAAGCCACACCGGTTGGGAACCACTGCTGTACTATACTGTGCTCTACTGTACTGTACTGTACTCTACTGTACTGTGCTCTACTGTACTGTACTGTACTCGAATTTACTCTACTTTAGTTTCTTACAATTGAAGAAAGGGCCCATGGACTCTTGATGTAGTGGTCTTGAGACCACTCAAGACCACATCAATTCGGTCCTTTAACTTGTCATGGTCTCAACTCACTGGGTCTGGATCTTGGGACCAATGTCCTGGTATAACTTTTGGTCTTGGCTCCTGGATATGACCTTAGTCTTTGGTTTACAAACCATAGGCAACCCAATTTGAAGAAGACAATGCTCTCTGATCATTGGCTGATCACTCCCAACCCTGATCACTCCCAACCCAATTGACTACTTTTAAATAGTGGAAGCCCTCAATGGCAATGTCTATACTAAAATGTGTTATATCTATCTAGAGTCCTCCATTTATCTCTAGGATTGACACTTGACACTGAAACGCCTGTTGATATGCCAAAATAAAGATAGTTAAAGGCATTTTATACTGGCCTAATAATAAAGACGTAATTTTAACAATACAAAATGTATTACCTTTTAATGTGTCATGAACACAACCAGTCATGATATGTGACCCGTTCCAAGAAGCTAGGCGTATGTCGCATGTCACTACTTCACAGGAGAGGCATTTCTAACGTTAAATAAATAAATAATAATAATTGTGTTTTTGGGCAGAAATGCCTTCTGGAACATGTGAACTTGAATGTGCCTTAATAACACACTTGAATGCAATCTGTAAATACAAATAAAATGGTTAAATTACGAGCCTAGTTGGTTTAGCCACGGAAAAAGACAAGAATCTTCCCACTAGATATGATTGGCTGAGATAATGGATGGGCTGTACATGCCGAGAGATTAGTTCAGATTGGTCTGCCATGTAGCACACTTCTGTCTATAACATGAGCTGCTCAGTATGTGTAGATAATCCTTGCTGCTGTGGCTTTTTTGAAAGATATAACGTTAGCCATAGAGATCTGCAAAAGTGTTGCTACTGCTCGCAACAACATTGCTGCCCAGAATTTAGCAGGTGCTATCGACAAAGATCAGTGGGAAAAAGTTGAATAGACTACTTTTCTGCACAAGGTCATTGTGAACCGGAGTGACTTGACACCACAACTGGCCAAACAAGCTGTAGCTAGCTACAAACCAAATGGAAAAGACACGCTGCCGTGAAGCGTTCATCCATGTATACGGGTAAGAGTCTAGCTAGTTAAAGCGTACTGTTAGCTAGCTAGCGAACATTAACTTGCTGGCTCGCTAGCAATCTGTGTATTAATATTATTCATATCTCAGAAAGCCATTTGCATTGCTAGTTATAGCCTAATTTTAACTAGTTAGCTAACATTGAACCTAGTTGGTTAGCTTTAGCTACCTGCAGATGCCTACTCCAGCGTTTCATGTATAGTGGTCCTCTGTAGCTCAATTGGTAGAGCATGGCGCTTGTAACGCCAGGGTGGTGGGTTCGATCCCGGGACCACCCGTATGTAAAAAAATGTATGCACGCATGACTGTAAGTCGCTTTGGATAAAAGCGTCTGCTAAATGGCATATTATATTATTATTATTATTATTATTATTATTATTATTATTATTATTATTATTATTATTATTATAGTGGCTAGCTATGACAATCCGTTTGTACTGTAGCTATGGGTTGGGATTATGGTTAATTGTTTAGCTAGCTACATGTCTAAACAAAAGACTCCACTTCGCAAGAGAATGATTACATGACCCATCAAGTTAGCCAGGTGTGTCTGTGGGTGATTTCGGCCATCTATTGTATTTATTTCATGAACATGTGTACATGTCTAGACAATAGTGACCCATCCACTTACACATTAAAATACAAAAACACAGTCATGGGAAGCACAAGTAAGCCATCACAAATAATTCCCCAATCAATTCTCTAAACTGCCTGAACGGTACCAGAACATTAAGATGAAATGTATTTTGAATTTTGTTCCAGCAATACGGTGCATTAAAACTAAAAGCAGAGACCCTAGGAACCTCGAGTTAACCAATCCTGTGAATGGGTTAGGCAACTCAGGTGTCTGTACTTCAACAGAAAAGTTAGATAGGACGGAAGTTTATGAAGTAGGGCCTTGTAAACAAAAAGGGAGTAATGTAGAGAGCTACGGTTCTTTAGCGAAGTTCAGCCAACCTTTTGATACAGGATGCAGTGATGAGTATCAAAACTGTCACCTGTAACAAAACAAATGGCACTATGGTAGATGGCATTTAAAGGTTAAAGAGTAGTAGCAGTTGTACTTTGATCAATAATATCACCATAATCAAAAATAGATAAAAAGGTTGACTGAGTAATCTGCTTCCTACTGCTTAGAGAAAGGCACAATCTGTTTCTGTAGAGAAAGCCAACTTTAAATCTTAGCTTCTTAACCAGCTCATCTATATGTTTTTTAAACGTCAAATCCATATCAATCCAAATGCCTAAGTATTTATATGTGGGAAGACGTTCAATTGGAGAACCATCTAATGAGTGAACATGTAGTTCATCTGAAACATTCTTATGAGAGTTTAAAAACAACATATTTTGTTTTGCCCGTTTTAAATCAGCAAGGGATTCCTGCATAGCTATAAAATCTGACTGTAGTTTTGACACAGCCAGATCAACAAAATAGCATACATAATTGTATAATCCGCAAATATACTGAACAAACATATAAACTCAACAATTTCAAAGATTTTACTGAGTTACAGCTCATATAAGGAAATCAGTCAATTGAAATAAATTCATTAGGCCCTAATCTATGGATTTGACATGACTGGGCAGAATGAGTTTTTCCCCACAAAAGGGCTTTATTACTAAGCTATATAGAATTGTTTTAAGGTCATACAAAGGATCATTTTGCTATTTGATTTTGAATTTTAAGCCCCGTATATATACAAATTATTTGATGAAAATGTGTATTTGGCCTTACTGCTACTAGCCCATACAAACACATTGAATAACAAATTCACTACATGGAACAACAGATAGTCCCCCCCAAAAAATCTAAAGGAATTTAGTTCTGAAGTGTCTGTCCAATATCTGATAGATATAAGAAAGATCAGGAAACTTTCTCTAAGCAGTTGGAAGCAGATTACTCAGTCAACCTTTTTATCTATTCTTGATTATGGTGATATTATTTATCAAAATACAACTGCTACTACTCTTAAACCTTTAGATGCCATCTACCATAGTGCCATTCGTTTTGTGTGTGTGTGTGTATATATATATGTGTGTATATATATATATATATATATATATATATATTGTGACGTCACGAGAGGCTACACAGCTTTCAGCGGGATTGCTCAAGTAGTGCAAGGAGACAAGGTTCAAACAAAACAAGGATTTTATTATAGGTCTTGGGAAATTAACGAAAATATAACAAAATTCTGTTCTCTTGTGGCTCTTTAAGGGTTAACAGTTCAGGGATGTCTCTTCCACATCCAAAATCATAATTCTCACTCGCTCAGATAACTTTTCCCCAGCCTTACTGTAGTCCACGTTGCAGCTAGTGGCCAACCCAGCAAAAAAGTCCTTCCAAATGTCTCTCACGTATTTCCACAGGTGCATATATCCAAAGGTGAGTATTTCCCAAAGGTAAGTATCTCCAAATCCTTATATTCCTCATGGAAGTGGACGTGCAGCACTCTTGTCCTCCAGAGAGCCCAGGTTGGAGACTGTGTCTCTTCCCTTCCCAAACCTTCAGCTCATCAGCTCCTCATTTGTTTCAGCTGCGTGGGAAGATTGGCCATAGAGGGGTGGAGTTCCCGACCATACCAGCAGATGGAGCCATAGCTGTCTGGGTTTGCAGCCACCTCAGGGGATGTAACGTCCCTCCAGGACACAGCCTCTCGTGACATCACACATCCCCCTCCTCGGGACCGACGTCCTCGTCGGGGTAAAGGCAGCGAAGAAGGCATCACGCCGGGAGAGGGCGTCCGCATTGCCGTGGTGCTTGCCAGCCTGCTCTCTCTTCAACTCCTCCACCTCTAGGACCAGGGACTCAGCCTCCTGTTGTCTCTCTTTGAGTTTCTTACTGAACGCATCAGCCTTGGTTTTAGCAGAGTTTAGCTTCTGTTGAGCAGCTTTCAGTTCCTTCTCTCTCTCTGCCTCCGCATTCTTCATCTTGTTCTCCAACACCTTGTACTTCTCCTCTGCCTTCTTCTGGACCTCCTTACTACTGCGCAGGGTCTCCTCACACTCCTCGATGGTCCTGCGCAGCCTCTCCAGCTCCTCCTGTTGCTTATGGAAGGAGCTCTGTTGGAGTTTAGCCTGGAGGATATCTAACTCTTCTGTCTTCATGTCTAACTGTTGCTTTAACAAACAATACCTCTCAGCGGTCCCCTTCAGACCAGACAGTTCTTTGTCCAGATTCTGTAGCTCCGTCTCTGTGTCGGTCTGGGCACCTGCCATCCCTATCAGAGCCCGGGGCGGGAGTGAGTAACTCGGAGGATTGCACCGGAGCCTTCCCAGGATGAGTCTTGCCTCTCCGTTTCCGAGGTACTCGGGTTATCCTCTCCTGAGACTCTCTCCAGAGTGGGTAAAAGGCTGGGCAGTCTCGTCCAATTAGGACAGGGACGGGGAGGGAATCAACCACCCCCGCCGTCGTGTGTATGGTTCCCCGTGTGCTGGTCATTGTAAGTTCAGTAATGGGGTATTCTCTGGTGTCCCCATGGACACAGGAAACTGGGAGGACTTTCCCCGGGGTCAGACACGTTGGGCCCACCAAATCCTTACGCACCAGGGTGGCCCGGCTACCAGAATCCAGTAAGGCCTCCACATCATGGTGATTCACAGTTACCGGGCAGGTGGGGGGGTCGATCTGGGCCGCCATCTACGACTCCCAAGAGCGAGGCAAAACGGTGTGTGGGTGCTGAGCTGGAGGACTCCGCAGTGGGCATAGGTTCATCGGCTGATTTCCCACACTGCCAGGAGATATGTCCCATCTCCCCACACCGGTAACACTGTCGAGTTTCCCCCTCCTGGTGTACTCTTCTTGGACCCGCCTGGTTTCTGGCTCCCCCTGGAGCCGGGATAAGTCCTGACGTGGCTGGGTTCGAGACCTTGGGGTCCTTTGGACGGGTTCTTCCCATTTGTGGTGGGGCCGCACTCCTGGGGTCTTTTCGGGAAGCATTCAGCATCTCCGCTGTGGCCTGGTACTTTTCCACAGCTTCCACGGTCAGATCAGCCGTGGTCAAGGCCTGTTGACTGATGAACCGTTTTGCCTCATAAGGCAGGGCGCGTAGGTAACGATCCACCACAACGGCCTCCACCACCGCCGCTGCTGTATTCCTCTGCGGATCCAGCCATTTCCTTGCGATTCGGACAAGTTCATGCATCTGCGCCCGAGGAGGTTGGTCTGGTTGGAAGGTCCAGCTGTGAAAGCGCTGGGCCATACCAAACTTTGTGAGTCCATATCTGCTGAGGATCTCAGACTTCAGGGCATCATAGTCAGTAACCTGGTCAGGGCCCAGGTCCCGGACAGCATTCAGCGCTTCCCCGGTTAGAAAGGGGGCTAACAGACCAACCCACTGTTGCTTGGGCCAGGCTTCCCTAGTGGCCGTGGCCTCAAATGCATGCAGGTATGCCTCAATGTCATCGGTAGCTCCCATCTTAGATATAAAGTCACTTGCCTTTATTGGGCGGGTATTTTGGACCACCCTCTGTCTCTGCAACTGCAATTCCTCTGCCTTCAGAAGGTTGGCTTTCTTTTGCTCCTCCAAGAGAGCCACGTTTGCTTGCATCTGGGCTTGCTGGCCATCAACAAGTGCTTTCAATATGTCCTCCATTTCAGTCGTCGGGAGCCTACGGCCAACTTGGAAAACTGGGTGATCAAACCTTCGGTATCCTCCTCTGACATGCACTATTAACGCTTGAGCGTGCCCGTATTCTCCACCATCTGTGACGTCACGAGAGGCTACACAGCTTTCAGCGGGATTGCTCAAGTAGTGCAAGGAGACAAGGTTCAAACAAAACAAGGATTTTATTATAGGTCTTGGGAAATTAACGAAAATATAACAAAATTCTGTTCTCTTGTGGCTCTTTAAGGGTTAACAGTTCAGGGATGTCTCTTCCACATCCAAAATCATAATTCTCACTCGCTCAGATAACTTTTCCCCAGCCTTACTGTAGTCCACGTTGCAGCTAGTGGCCAACCCAGCAAAAAGTCCTTCCAAATGTCTCTCACGTATTTCCACAGGTGCATATATCCAAAGGTGAGTATTTCCCAAAGGTAAGTATCTCCAAATCCTTATATTCCTCATGGAAGTGGACGTGCAGCACTCTTGTCCTCCAGAGAGCCCAGGTTGGAGACTGTGTCTCTTCCCTTCCCAAACCTTCAGCTCATCAGCTCCTCATTTGTTTCAGCTGCGTGGGAAGATTGGCCATAGAGGGGTGGAGTTCCCGACCATACCAGCAGATGGAGCCATAGCTGTCTGGGTTTGCAGCCACCTCAGGGGGATGTAACGTCCCTCCAGGACACAGCCTCTCGTGACATCACAATATATATATATATATATATATATATACCGCTCTGTAAAAAATTAAGAGATGTTTTTACTATTTATAGGTATGTGTTTGGGTGAAATTATTTTTTTTGTTTTATTCTATAAACTACTGACATTTCTCCCAAATTCCAAATAAAAATATTGTCATTTAGAGCATTTATTTGCAGAAAATTACAACTGGTCAAAATAACAAAAAATATACAGTGTTGTGAGACCTCGAATAATGCAAAGAAAATTAGTTCATGTTCATTTTTAAACAACACAATACTAATGTTTTAACTTAGGAAGTGTTCAGAAATCAATATTTGGTGGAATAACCCTGATTTTCAATCACAGCTTTCATGCGTCTTGGCATGCTCTCCACCAGTCTTTCACATTGATGTTGGGTGACTTTATGCCACTCCTGGCGCAAAAATTCAAGCAGCTCGGCTTTGTTTGATGGCTTGTGACCATCCATCTTCCTCTTGATCACATTCCAGAAGTGTTCAATGGGTTTCAGGTCTGGAGATTGGGCTGGCCATGACAGGGTCACCGATCCTCCACCAAATTTCACAGTGGGTGTGAGACACTGTGGCTTGTAGGCCTCTCCAGGTCTCCGTCTAACCATTAGACGACCAGGTGTTGGGCAAAGCTGAAAATTGGACTCATCAGAGAAGATGACCTTACTCCAGTCCTCTACGGTCCAATCCTTATGGTCTTTTGCAAACTCAGCCTTGCTTTTCTTTGCTTCTCATTGATGAAGGGCTTTTTTCTAGCTTTGCACAACTTCAGCCCTGCCCCTAGGAGCCTGTTTCAAACCGTCCTCGCCGTGCACTTCAACTCAGCTGCCGTTTGCCATTATTTTTGTAGGTCACTTGATGTCATCCTACGGTTGTTGAGTGACATTCGAATGAATTGGCAGTCATCCAGGTCAGTAGAGAGTCGTTTTCGCCCTCTGCCGGACTGTAGCTTTGTTGTCCCCAGTGTCTGCTGCTTGACCTTGTTCTTCTTATGAACTTCTTTTCCTCACTCAAAACTTTCCTTTTCAACTCTTTTGGCATGGTCAATAGTTCTTTTTTTATTAATATTACTTTTGAGGTACTATTAGCACTGTTTTTGCCATCCAGCTGGTCCTATTGCAAGAGGATAGTGATGACCACAGCAGTGGTTTTTATACTTTTCCTGGTTAAATAAGATTTGGTTCAGGTGATCACCTGAATTCTTCAAAGTAGCCACCCTTTGCCTTGATGACAGCTTTACACACTCTTGGCATTATCTCAACCAGCTTCATGAGGTAGTCACCTAGAATGCATTTCAATTAACAGGTGTACCTTGTTAAAAGTTAATTTGTGGAATTTCTTTCCTTAATGCGTTTGAGCCAATCAGTTGTGTTGTGACAAGGTAGGGGTGGTATACAGAAGATATCCCTATTTGGTAAAAGACCAAGTCCATATTATGGCAAGAACAGCTCAAATAAGCAAAGAGAAACGACAGTCTAACATTATTTTAAGACATGAAGGTCAGTCAATCCGGAAAATTTCAAGAACTTTGAAAGTTTCTTCAAGTGCAATCGCAAAAACCATCAAGCGCTATGATGAAACTGGCTCTCATGAGGACCGCCACAGGAAAGGAAGACCCAGAGTTACCTCTGCTGCAGAGGATAAGTTCATTAGAGTTAACTGCACCTCAGATTGCAGCCCAAATAAATGTTTCACAGAGTTCAAGTAACAGACACATCTCAACATCAACTGTTCAGAAGAGACTGTGTGAATCAGGTCTTCATGGTAGAATTGCTGCAAAGAAACCACTACTAAAGCACACCAATAAGAAGAAGAGACTTGCTTGGGCCAAGAAACACGAGCAATGGACATTAGACCAGTGGAAATCTGTCCTTTTGGTCTGATGAGTCCAAATTTGAGATTTTTGGTTCCAACCGCTGTGTCTTTGTGAGATGCAGAGTAGGTGAATGGATGATCTCCGCATGTGTAGTTCCCACCGTGAAGCGTGGAGGAGGAGGTGTGATGGTGTGGGGGTGCTTTGCTGGTGACACTGTTGGTGATTTATTTAGAATTCAAGGCACACTTAACCAGCATGGCTACCACAGCATTCTGCAGCGAATCTGGTTTGCCCTTAGTGGGACTATCATTTGTTTTTCAACAGGACAATGACCCAAAACACACCTCCAGGCCGTGTAAGGGATATTTGTCCAAGAAGGAGAGTGATGGAGTGCTGCATCAGATGACCTGGCCTCCACAATCTCCCGACGTCAACCCAATTGAGATGGTTTGGTATGAGTTAGACCGCAGAGTGAAGGAAAAGCAGCCAACCAGTGCTCAGCATATGTGGAAACTCCTTCAAGAGTGTTGGAAAAGCATTCCAGGTGAAGCTGGTTGAGAGAATGCCAAGAGTGTGCAAAGCTGTCATCAAGGCAAAAATACTGACCACACCACACGCGTCGTGTGCACGAGCGTTGCAAAATAAATGTACATATACTTGTTATTCAATCATTGCACCCACACTGCTCACTACTGTCATTAACGTATACTTGTTGGATGGATTGGATACGCATTGGTGTCTAGCTGTAGGTTAGTTGTCTAGTGATAGTGTCGACCATCATCAGCTGATCCAGGAAAGAAAACAAATATTGATAGAAGATAATAAAGCTCACCTTGAAAAATAAAACAATGGGCGCTCGAAACAGCTGACTGACAAAAGCAAACAATGATAAATCAACGCATACATCTAATGCATTGGAATAAAGGTACAGTGGGGAAAAAAAGTATTTGGTCAGCCACCAATTGTGCAAGTTCTCCCACTTAAAAAGATGAGAGAGGCCTGTAATTTTCATCATAGGTACACGTCAACTATGACAGACAAATTGAGAGAAAAAAAATCCAGAAAATCACATTGTAGGATTTTTAATGAATTTATTTGCAAATTATGGTGGAAAATAAGTATTTGGTCACCTACAAACAAGCAAGATTTCTGGCTCTCACAGACCTGTAACTTCTTCTTTAAGAGGCTCCTCTGTCCTCCACTCGTTACCTGTATTAATGGCACCTGTTTGAACTTGTTATCAGTATAAAAGACACCTGTCCACAACCTCAAACAGTCACACTCCAAACTCCACTATGGCCAAGACCAAAGAGCTGTCAAAGGACACCAGAAACAAAATTGTAGACCTGCACCAGGCTGGGAAGACTGAATCTGCAATAGGTAAGCAGCTTGGTTTGAAGAAATCAACTGTGGGAGCAATTATTAGGAAATGGAAGACATACAAGACCACTGATAATCTCCCTCGATCTGGGGCTCCACGCAAGATCTCACCCCGTGGGGTCAAAATGATCACAAGAACGGTGAGCAAAAATCCCAGAACCACACGGAGGGACCTAGTGAATGACCTGCAGAGAGCTGGGACCAATGTAACAAAGCCTACCATCAGTAACACACTACGCCGCCAGGGACTCAAATCCTGCAGTGCCAGACGTGTCCCCCTGCTTAAGCCAGTACATGTCCAGGCCCGTCTGAAGTTTGCTAGAGTGCATTTGGATGATCTAGAAGAGGATTGGGAGAATGTCATATGGTCAGATGAAACCAAAATAGAACTTTTTGGTAAAAACTCAACTCGTCGTGTTTGGAGGACAAAGAATGCTGAGTTGCATCCAAAGAACACCATACCTACTGTGAAGCATGGGGGTGGAAACATCATGCTTTGGGGCTGTTTTTCTGCAAAGGGACCAGGACGACTGATCCGTGTAAAGGAAAAAATGAATGGGGCCATGTATCGTGAGATTTTGAGTGAAACGTTTGACCTGTGTCATTGCCAACAAAGGGTATATAACAAAGTATTGAGAAACTTTTGTTATTGACCAAATACTTATTTCCACCATAATTTGCAAATAAATTCATAAAAAATCCTACAATGTAATTTTCAAGATTTTTTTTTCTCCATTTTGTCTGTCATAGTTGACGTGTACCTATGATGAAAATTACAGGCCTCTCTCATCTTTTTAAGTGGGAGAACTTGCACAATTGGTGGCTGACTAAATACTTTTTTCCCCCACTGTATAGGCAATCAATTTTTATGAAGGATGCATGGCAAACAAATGGTGAAAATGTACAAAGGAAAATCTATGCGCAAAGCATAGAAATAAATGGTTTAAACCATGACAGAGAGGCTGGGATGTTCGTTTCATTGGAAACTTTTATTTTAATATTTACCACTGCAAAACATATTTACTACTGCATTTTAAACAAATAGAATGGTTAAATTAGAATTATGTAGAGACCCCCCAACCCCCAAAGTTTTGACTTTTGTTGTATCTACATTTAAGTCATTTAGCAGACACTCTTATCCAGAGCGACTTACAGTTAGTGAGTGCATACATTGTCATACTGGCCCCCGTGGGAAACGAACCCACAACCCTGGCGTTGCAAGCGCCATGCTCTACCAACTGAGCTACACGGGACTGCTAGGGGAGCTAACGTCTCATTCAGGGGAGCTGAGCCCCTGGTTCCCCAGTAATTCGCAACATGGGTAAAGTGATAATTTAAACATCTAACGATATCATTAATTAGATGCATAACTAATTCAATTAATCAACAAGTTTCAGGGCTGGCTGGCTGAGAGAGAGAGACGACTGAACACAGGAGTAGAGCCCTGTTCCCTTATCTCCCTCAGACTGTTGAAATAGGATTTCACTACTGTAGTATCCTTTTGATAGAGTGTTCGTTAGTAGATGCTGAATGTGTGCTCGTTTGGGAAATTAGTGTGTATGGTGGGCGGATGGCAGGGGGTGGAGTAGGGGGTGTTTGTGTTAATGAGTGTGTGTGTGTATGGTAGGGGGATTTCCAGATTAGGGCTGATGTGACGGAGTGACCCCCTACCATCGCACCACAATCATTAACCAGCAAAAGAATCCTGTCCCCATAGCAACCCCTGCAGCTCTGCCAAACACACGGGCCAAGCTGAAAAGAGAGTGGAGGGGGTGGGGCAGTTTGGGGTGGGGAGGGTGTGTCTGAATGTGTGTGAGAGAGAGAGACTGTGTGTGTGTGTACCACGCGTGCGTGCGTGTGGATTGAGGGATAGAAAGGCTGAGGTGAGGTGTTACGAACATTTGACATGTGTCTGTGACTGTATTGTGTAATGTAAACTTGTTGTTCTTATATTGTAAGACCAACACTGTGGTGTACTTGCTGTATTAGCCCTGTCTTACCTTGTCTTCACCCTAGTTGAACTACCACCCAGGAATACATAGGGTAATAAATAGCCTAGAGCAGGGTTCCCCAACTGGTGGCCCACGGGTGAGTTTTCTGAGCAAAAAAATTTACAATGTTGAATTGTTGGACATAAAAGTGATTTACATTTTGGAAATCCCACGCATAATAGAGAGATATACACTGAGTGAACAAAACATTAAGGACACCTGCTCTTTCCATGACATGGACTGACCAGGTGAATCCAGGTGAAAGCTATGATCCCTTACTGATGTCACTTGTTAAATCCACTTCAATCAGTGTAGATGAAGGGGAGGAGACAGGTTAAAGACAGATTTAAGCCTTGAGACAATTGAGACATTGATTGTGTGTGTGTGCCATTCAGAGGGTGAATGGGCAAGACAAAATAATTAAGTGCCTTTGAACGGGGTATTGTAGTAGGTGCCAGGCGCACCGGTTTAAGTGTGTCAAGAACTGCAACGCTGCTGTGTTTTTCACGCTCAACAGTTTCCCGTGTGTATCAAGAATGGTCTACCACCCAATGGACATCCAGCCAACTTGTCACAACTGTGGGAAGCATTGGAGTCAACTTATATGAACTCTAACTCAGTAAAATGTTTGAAATTGTTGCATTGATATTTTTATTCTGTGTATATCTAGCTTAGTGTAGCCTAGTAGTAGAAACTGCTGTACATGAACACATTCTATCCACGAGACTTAGTTGAGACCCAGCAGTACCAGGTGTCTGTTGCTCACTATACAGTCCCTCAACATATAGGAGTGTGTGTGTGTGTTTGAGCGTGTGTAACCGGCATCTGTCTGTGATAGTCTGTGGCGTATGTTTTCTGAGGAGGTGCATCCTGTGTCTCTGTATCTGTGTGCGCATGTAGTTTTTAATATGAGCGTGTGTGCCTGCCTGCGCACGTGTGCGTCACAGTGCGTGTGTGTGAGTAAGCATGTATAAATGTGCGTATGTGTGAATAAATATGTGCCTCGGTCTGTTTGTGTGTGTGTGTGTGTGTGTATAATAATACTTATAATAATAATAATACTACTAATAATAATTGACTCAAGACATTTTAGCTTTTCATTCTTTTATTAATTTATAAACACTTCAAAAAACATAATTCCATTTTGACATTATGGGGTATTGTTTGTAGGCCTGTGACCAAAAAAATCTCAATTTAATCCATTTTAAATTCAGGCTATAACACAACAAAATAAATAAGTGTTCAGACCTTTTACTCAGTACTTTGTTGAAGCACCTTTGGCAGCGATTACAGCTTGAGTCTTCTTGGGTAGGATGCTACAAGCTTGGCACACCTGTATTTTGAGAGTTTCTCCCATTTCTCTCTGCAGATCCTCTCAAGCTCTGTCAGGTTGGATGGGGAAGGTGAACCTTCGCCCCAGTCTGAGGTCCTGAGTGCTCTGGAGCAGGTTTTCATCAAGGATCTCTCTGTACTTTGCTCCGTTCATCTTTGCCTCGATCCTGACTAGTCTCCCCTGACACTGAAAAACATCCCCACAGCATGATGCTGCCACAACCATGCTTCACCGTAGGGATGGAGCCAGGTTTCCTCCAGACGTGGAGTTCATTCTTGGTTTCATCAGACCAGAGAATTTTGTTTCTCATGGTCTGAGAGTCTTTAGGTGCCTTTTGGCAAACTCCAAGCGTGCTGTCATGTGCCTTTTACTGAGGAGTGTCTTCCGTCTGGCCACTCTACAATAAGGGCCTGATTGGTGGAGTGCTGCAGAGATGGTTGTGCTTCTGGACAGTTCTCCCATCTCCACAGAGGAACTCGAGAGCTCTGTCAGAGTGACCATCGGGTTCTTGCTTAGTTTGACCGGGCGGCCAGCTCTAGGAAGAGTCTTGGTGGTTCCAAACTTCATCCATTTAAGAATGATGGAGGCCACTGTATTCTTGGGGACCTTCAATGCTGTAGACATTTTTTGGTACCTTTCCCCAGATCCAGTGGCGGCTCCTGAAAAAATTCTCAGGGGGGGGCAATTTTTCTGATGATTTAGGTGACCTACACACATTTTAAAAAAGATATGTCCAGCAACAACATGAAGACAGGGGCAGTATATAAGTCAATACTGATAGACACATTACTTGCTTCAAAAAGGCCTCATGGTTGAATTGGAAATATGTGCACCTGAGCATAATTCACAACAAGCAAGCAGGAGCTTTTGATAGAGGCTACTGAAAACATTGATGCAAGTTATTGGTAATAAGAAATTTTTATAGACTTCCATATTCTGCCCTCTTGTATATATTTGTGAAAATGAACAGTGATAGACATTTTGCCTGAAAACAGAATTTGAAAATAATTTCTAGAAAAGGTAAACACAGCTATCTGTATGGCTTTGTAAAAATGAACAACCATATTCTGGCCAATTGTATAGATTTGTAAATATGAACAACCATATTCTGGCCAATTGTATAGATTTGTAAAAATAAACATGAACAGATTTTTTTATTTTTTTAAAACTTTTTAAAAAATGAAAAATAACTATTTTAAACAACATCAACTGTGAACTGATTTGGGCGTGTGTGTGTTAAAGAGACAGACAGGGAGGGACAAAGAGAGAGAGAGGCTACATTACTTGTACTGAAACTGTTCTAGCTTGCTGCATGATCAAATTCAGCTGATGCGCATAGCAATGCACGAAATGGGCATTCTTGAAATGCTCACGCACCTTTTGCTGCACACCAGCCTTCTCTCCCCTCATCACACTGGCTCCATCGTAAGCTTGCGCAATGAGTTTGACTTTCTCGTCGTCGGCAAAAAGACCGTTCAGTCTCTCCAAAAGCACACTGGCGATTGAGACTGAGGTTGATTCCGAGATGGGAAGGAACTCAAAAAAGCGCTCCTGCACTTTGTGGTTGCTATCTATGTACCTCAGCACAAGCACCAGCTGTGTCTGTGTAGAAACGTCCGTGGTCTCGTCAGCTTGGATAGCTACGAAGTTCGCCGACTTCACCTCCTCCACAATATGTTCCCTCATGACCGCTAGCATACACTCCAGTAGCTCGTTTTGAATGGTCTTTGATGTGCCCTTGAAAACTTTAGCATTTTTAAGATGGTCATCAAACACCTCATCTAATTGTGCCACAAAGTTGACAAGTCCAAGAAAAATACCAGGGTTGGTGGAGCCCTCAGTTTCATCTTTGCCTCGCAAAGCTAGCCATCTTGACAGTTGTACGTGAATTGATTGACGCTGCTACCCGCTCTTTTCTTAGTTATGTTCATGGTTACTTATGTTACGTATGACGAAAGCGCGTAAGTGCAAGCCCTCCCGGAACCCATAGAGATTGTATTGAAAGCTCTGATATTAAAAAATATATATATTTTACATGATAGTCTATGAGAGACTCCTGGGCGATTTTCAACCTGACTGAAATCGCCCCAAAAGGGGCGGGGCCATTTGAAGCACGACTTTAGCCTGATTGGACATTTAGTGGCAGATCAGACGTCTAGATTAGAACACTGATAACTACTGTTGCCGTGATATAATTGATTAGAAAAAAAATCCCTTCCTTTTCCCGTTTGGCAGTGCGTCGCCCATATCGCCCTAATGAACACACCGCCCCTGCCCAGATCTGTGCCTCAACACAATCCTGTCTCGGAGCTCTACGGACAATTCCTTAGACCTCATGGCTTGGTTTTTGCTCTGACATGCACTGTTAACTGTGGGACCTTATATAGATACATGTGTACCTTTCCAAATCATGTCCAATCAATTGAATTTACTACAGATGGACTCCAATCAAGTTGTGGAAACATTTCAGGGTTGATCAATGGAAACATGGCTAGGCCACTCCAGGACCTTGAAATGTTTCTTACGAAGCCACTCCTTCGTTGCCCGGGCGGTGTGTTTGGGATCATTGTCATGCTGAAAGACCCAGCAATGTTTCATCTTCAATGCCCTTGCTGATGGAAGGAGGTTTTCACTCAAAATCTCACGATACATGGCCCCATTCATTCTTTCCTTTACACGGATCAGTCGTCCTGGTCCCTTTGCAGAAAAACAGCCCCAAAGCATGATGTTTCCACCCCCATGCTTCACAGTAGGTATGGTGTTCTTTGGATGCAACTCAGCATTCTTTGTCCTCCAAACACGACGAGTTGAGTTTTTACCAAAAAGTTCTATTTTGGTTTCATCTGACCATATGACATTCTCCCAATCCTCTTCTGGATCATCCAAATGCACTCTAGCAAACTTCAGACGGGCCTGGACATGTACTGGCTTAAGCAGGGGGACACGTCTGGCACTGCAGGATTTGAGTCCCTGGCGGCGTAGTGTGTTACTAATGGTAGGCTTTGTTACTTTGGTCCCAGCTCTCTGCAGGTCATTCACTAGGTCCCCCCCGTGTGGTTCTGGGATTTTTGCTCACCGTTCTTGTGATCATTTTGACCCCACGGGGTGAGATCTTGCGTGGAGCCCCAGATCGAGGGAGATTATCAGTGGTCTTGTATGTCTTCCATTTCCTAATAATTGCTCCCACAGTTGATTTCTTCAAACCAAGCTGCTTACCTATAGCAGATTCAGTCTTCCCAGCCTGGTGCAGGTCTACAATTTTGTTTCTGGTGTACTTTGACAGCTCTTTGGTCTTGGCCATAGTGGAGTTTGGAGTGTGACTGTTTGAGGTTGTGGACAGGTGTCTTTTATACTGATAACAAGTTCAAACAGGTGCCATTAATACAGGTAACGAGTGGAGGACAGAGGAGCCTCTTAAAGAAGAAGTTACAGGTCTGTGAGAGCCAGAAATCTTGCTTGTTTGTAGGTGACCAAATACTTATTTTCCACCATAATTTGCAAATAAATTCATTAAAAATCCTACAATGTGATTTTCTGGATATTTTTTTCTCATTTTGTCTGTCATAGTTGACGTGTACCTATGATGAAAATTACAGGCCTCTCTCATCTTTTTAAGTGGGAGAACTTGCACAATTGGTGGCTGACTAAATACTTTTTTCCCCCACTGTATATTGTACATATAAAGTGGGTAAAACAGTATGTAAACATTAATAAAGTGACCAGTGTTCTATGACTCTATGTACATAGGGCAAGCACTCTCTAAGGTGCAGGGTAGAGTACCAGGTGGTAGCCGGCTAGTAACAGTGACTTCATTAAAGGTCAACTGCACTTCCTGATTTGGCCTAGTTTTTCATCAATGCTCATTAAGAAATGCTAGTGGCCATGACAGAAGGCAAACAAGAGTCGTCTTGGGGGTGTGGTATGATGTGGGTGTGACTGCCATTAAATCACAAAAAAACAAGTGCAGTTGTGAGTATAGAGAGAACAGTTTTGAAGTTGAGGACTTCTTCCCTTCCTGGCTGACTCGCCCATCTCAAGATGTTTAGCCAAGCTGACAGCAGCTAGCTGGAGCTGGCTATCCAATCTAGCTGTTATTTATTTTCAAATCAGTTATGGCAAGATCAAAAGAGCCTGTGTCTGGAATATGTTTCATAAGACACTCGTTCTACAACACCTTGCTACGAAAGTAACTTGCAACTTCGTTTCAATTTCATCACGTCATGTAAATACATGCTACCGTGGAAACAATATTAACTACTGCGACTTGATTGCCTGCGGTGTTCAGTCTGCTCAGCTGTCCTACAACAAAATATTCTATAACTGGCTAGTTTTGTCTCGTCTCATCTTTCCTGATGTCCGCTGTTAGATCTTTCCCGGGAGACAAATCCCAGAACTACTATCCCTACAGGTGTAGGCTACATGTGGACATTGCACAAACATCGCCTAGCTTGAGTGTAGATACATCAACAAAAAAATCAATGAATTTATTTGTTTCAGAGACAAAAATAATTCTGCTGTAAATATCATATTGATGTTCTTATATAGACAGTATGCCTACCCTTTTACCTAATAAATCAAAATCAGTTGTGTGTAGAGTACCACTTCAGCTGTCTAACCAGGGATATAATTCTATTTCTATTTCTATGCTATATCTTCCCAAATCTAAGGATTTGGCTGTCTAACACACTGACATGCACAGCTCTCTGGGTGAGGTTCTGTCTTCAAGTCCCCAGTGGGTGATGAAGTCCCTTCCATCTATGTAATGTATTACAGATTATGGACATGTGGAGTCAGGTGGCAGGAGGGGTGGAGTGCATGACACTCCTTCCTGGATATGTCAGAGTTTGCCTCATAGGTCCAGAAGGGAGAGTTCAATAACTACAGGCAGATGTGAGATGCAGGAGGATGGTACTCTTCTTATACTGAGTAGCCTACAGGGTAATATGAGAAGGATGCAATTGATGAATTGATGTAGATATTCTAAACAAAGTGTTTTGATCACTTTCAAGTGTAACAGTTCCATGTAGAATAAACCATCCTTCACATAATATTGTAGAAGCAGTGTTTTGCTAATATAACAATGTGCAAATATTACACTTACCGATACAGATACTATACCTATTAACATTTTGTCTGGTGGTGCTGGGGCTACCTTGCCAATCAAGTCAGTCGTCATACCTTATTTTTTGGTGTCCCATATCCCCTCCATTGATAGTACCATTCGATTAAATAATAACAAAATATTATAAAAAGTTATCAATGTGTCTTGTATGATTTTATCGCTGAGTGCAAGGTCTCTCTCCATTCAGAGACATCAGCATCAAGCCCGTCTGTCAGTCTGTTCTTATTACATCATCTTGCAAGTCTCAAGTGCTGGATCCTTGCAGGTGTCTGTGAACACATACACACATAGTCACTGTTCTGTTACCAATGGCAGTTAGAATAGGTGATATCTGACACAAACATACTACAGTTGAAGTCGGAAGTATACATACACTTAGGTTGGAGTCATTAAAACTAGTTTTTCAACCACTCCACACATTTCTTGTTAACAAACTATAGTTTTGGCAAGTTGGTTAGGACATCTACTTTGTGCATGACACAAGTAATTTTTCCAACAATTGTTTACAGACAGATTATGTCAATTATAATTCACTGTACCACAATTCCAGTGGGTTAGAAGTTTATATACACTAAGTTGACTGTGCCTTTAAACAGCTTGGAAAATTCCAGAAAATTATGTCATAGCTTTAGAAGCTTCTGATAGACTAATTGACATCATTTGAGTCAATTGGAGGTGTACCTGTGGATGTATTTCAAGGCCTACCTTCAAACGCAGTGCCTCTTTGCTTGACATCATGGGAAAATCAAAAGAAATCAGCCAAGACCTCAGAAAAAAAATTGTAGACCTCCACAAGTCTGGTTCATCCTTGGGAGCAATTTCCAAATGCCTGAAGGTACCACGTTCATCTGTACAAACAATAGTACGCAAGTATAAACACCATGGGACCACACAGCCGTCATACCGCTCAGGAAGGAGATGCGTTCTGTCTCCTAGAGATGAACGTACTTTGGTGCGAAAAGTGCAAATCAATCCCAGAACAACAGCAAAGAACCTTGTGAAGATGCTTTAGGAAACAGGCATAAAAATATCTATATCCACAGTAAAACAAGTCCTATATCGACATAACCTGAAAGGCCGCTCAGCAAGGAAGAAGCCACTGCTCCAAAACTGCCATAAAAAAGCCAGACTACGGTTTGCAACTGCACATGGGGACAAAGATCGTACTTTTTGGAGAATTGTCCTCTGGTCTGATGAAACAAAAATATAATTGTTTGGCAATAATGACCATCGTTATGTTTGGAGGAAAAATGGGATACTTGCAAGCCGAAGAACACCATCCCACCGTGAAGCACGGGGGTGGCAGCATCATGCGGTGGGGGTGCTTTACTGCAGGAGGGACTGGTGCACTTCACAAAATAGATGGCATTATGAGGAAAGAAAGTTATGTGGATATATTGAATCAACATCTCAAGACATCAGTAAGTTAAAGCTTGGTCGCAAATGGGTCTTCCAAATGGACAATGACCCCAAGCATACTTCCAAAGTTGTGGCAAAATGGCTTAAGGACAACAAAGTCAAGGTATTGGAGTGGCCATCACAAAGCCCTGTCCTCAATCCTATAGAAAATGTGTGGGCAGAACTGAAAAAGCGTGTGCGAGCAAGGAGGCCTACAAACCTGACTCAGTTACACCAACTCTGTCAGGAGGAATGGGCCAAAATTCACCCAACTTATTGTGGGAAGCTTGTGGAAGGCTATCCAAAACGTTTGACCCAAGTTAAACAATTAAAGGCAATGCTACCAAATACTAATTGAGTGTATGTAAACTTCTGACCTACTGGGAATGTGATGAAAGAAATAAAAGCTGAAATAAAAAATTATTTCTACCATTATTCTGACATTTCACATTCTTAAAATAAAGTGGTGATCCTAACTGACCTAAGACAGGGATTTTTTACTAGGATTAAATGTCAGGAATTGTGAAAAACTAAGTTTAAATGTATTTGGCTAAGGTGTATGTAAACTTCCGACTTCAACTGTATGTTGATGTTTGAACAGGTCAAACTAAACCTGCCTAATTCTGTTCTCCCCATCAAGGACCGTTGTTGAACAGGCAAGAGGTGAGGCTGGAGGTGAGGTCTTTGTCAGAGCCCCATTGATGGGCATAGCAGCATAGATCAGCTGCTAGCCCCTCATCAAAGATACTCGTCGGTCACACACACACACACACACACACACACACACACACACACACACACACACACACACACACACACACACACACACAGAGCACTAATTACATTATCAATGGTGAACACAGTGATCAGGCTGGTGCCACCAGGCTAGGTTGTGCCCTGGACATTATATGCATCTCATAAGTAGAAAATAAGCAAAAAATAATGTCAGTTTACATAAATTATGTTTCACAATTGGGTTATCAAATGTATCAAAATACCTTCTGTATTTCTACAATCGATGAGACTGTGGAAGCTGTTGTCGCTGACAGGTGAAGGTTTCTGGCCGGATACTTGCCAACATGTGGCTGACTGTTCCATTCATAGGAATGCTCACATGGAGGGCATGTCTGCATGGTGCTGATGTGGGCCCCCTTGCTGGTCTTCTCTATGCTGTATTTCCATCTCCCAAACAACTGCAGCAGGCAATCTTATGAGGTGGTGTTGACTGGGAGGGCCTGTGACAGGGTGATATATTAGACAGCCAAGTGGTGAATTGCATTTTGTTCTAAAGAAAGAACAAAGCTTTTTTCTAATGCACTTCACAACCAAAATGACTCTAGTAGTTGTATCTGCTTGGCTGGGGAATTAGCCTACAAGTTTATCAAGCGAGGTATTTTTTAATACAACTGTTCACATTTCACATAACACACATTACCTGTCGTTGTTGATGAAGCCGTCTGTGTCATCAGGGCAGTAACTCTGGTCACTATCAAGAGGCCTCATGATGGCTGGCAACAATGGAGGAGGTGTCACAAGGGTACTTGTGTCACATTAAACATTTATTCTGAGGTCTTGCCTGACAAGCAGTAAAAATAGCAAGTGAAAAGTGAAAGAATTGACTTTTGGAGGTCGCTAAACCATTGCAATCACATTGCTTGACATGTTATGATACCCATCTTTGCTCCTTCTGGTAGAGGTCCCGACATCTGTTCAAGACCAGGGGATCAGTCTGGCACGCAACTGTGCACTTTGTCTAACAGAAAAACAAGGTCAACGGTTGCCATCATCCCTCAATTATAAACATAGCTTGAGAAATAACGTAATCTCCCTGGGAAGCTAATTCTATGCTTTACAGATGTAGACTGACTGGCTCCAGATTGGATTCAGGCTGGTGACAGCGTTACACTATGTAACCAACTGTGACCTGTTTTGCTATGGCCCTGGGTTGGTTTGGGTTTGTTGCTTCTAGTTAGTACACTGTTGTAGTCAGACATTAGTTAGCTAGTACCACCATAGCTGCATCCAATATTTATTTGTGCCCTGACATGGGTTGCACCTTGGATGCTAATGTGACTGTTTCGTCTAAATTACACTAACTTGTAGTGGCATGAAAATACGAGGACATTTGCTAAAGTATGCAAATAATTAGACTTCAGTATATTATGATGTCGTCAAATAGTCAAAAATAGCTAGCAATGCTAATGTTAGCTAGCTAGAATACCGTGGTCCCCTCAATCTTAGTTATACTGCATCTAAAGTGGCGACATCACAATCATAACAAAATATTTTATCCGAGTTGTATTGAGGCAGGGTAACATAGCTAGTTAGTTATGTACATGGGGGAAAAAGTATTTAGTCAGCCACCAATTGTGCAAGTTCTCCCACTTAAAAAGATGAGAGAGGCCTGTAATTTTCATCATAGGTACACGTCAACTATGACAGACAAAATGAGAAAAAAATATCCAGAAAATCACATTGTAGGATTTTTAATGAATTTATTTGCAAATTATGGTGGAAAATAAGTATTTGGTCAATAACAAAAGTTTCTCAATACTTTGTTATATACCCTTTGTTGGCAATGACACAGGTGAAACGTTTTCTGTAAGTCTTCACAAGGTTTTCACACACTGTCTTCACAAGGTTTTTCACACTGGCTAGGCCACTCCAGGGACCTTGAAATGTTTCTTACGAAGCCACTCCTTAGTTGCCCGGGCGGTGTGTTTGGGATCATTGTCATGCTGAAAGACCCAGCCACGTTTCATCTTCAATGCCCTTGCTGATGGAAGGAGGTTTTCACTCAAAATCTCACGATACATGGCCCCATTCATTCTTTCCTTTACACGGATCAGTCGTCCTGGTCCCTTTGCAGAAAAACAGCCCCAAAGCATGATGTTTCCACCCCCATGCTTCACAGTAGGTATGGTGTTCTTTGGATGCAACTCAGCATTCTTTGTCCTCCAAACACGACGAGTTGAGTTTTTACCAAAGAGTTCTATTTTGGTTTCATCTGACCATATGACATTCTCCCAATCCTGTTCTGGATCATCCAAATGCACTCTAGCAAACGTCAGACGGGCCTGGACATGTACTGGCTTAAGCAGGGGGACACGTCTGGCACTGCAGGATTTGAGTCCCTGGCGGCGTAGTGTGTTACTGATGGTAGGCTTTGTTACTTTGGTCCCAGCTCTCTGCAGGTCATTCACTAGGTCCCCCCGTGTGGTTCTGGGATTTTTGCTCACCGTTCTTGTGATCATTTTGACCCCACGGTGTGAGATCTTGCGTGGAGCCCCAGATCGAGGGAGATTATCAGTGGTCTTGTATGTCTTCCATTTCCTAATAATTGCTCCCACAGTTGATTTCTTCAAACCAAGCTGCTTACCTATTGCAGATTCAGTCTTCCCAGCCTCGTGCAGGTCTACAATTTTGTTTCTGGTGTCCTTTGACAGCTCTTTGGTCTTGGCCATAGTGGAGTTTGGAGTCTGACTGTTTGAGGTTGTGGACAGGTGTCTTTTATACTGATAACAAGTTCAAACAGGTGCCATTAATACAGGTAACGAGTGGAGGACAGAGGAGCCTATTAAAGAAGAAGTTACAGGTCTGTGAGAGCCAGAAATCTTGCTTGTTTGTAGGTGACCAGAAACCTATTTTCCACCATAATTTGCAAATAAATTCATAAAAAATCCTACAATGTGATTTTCTGGATTTTTTTCCTTCATTTTGTCTGTCATAGTTGACGTGTACCTATGATGAAAATTACAGGCCTCTCTCATCTTTTTAAGTGGGAGAACTTGCACAATTGGTGGCTGACTAAATACTTTTTTCCCCCACTGTAGCTAGCTAACATCAGCTATGCTAGCGATGATAGTGATAATGTTTATCAAATATACAGGACCAGTCAAAAGTTTGAACACACCTACTCATTCAGGATTTCTCTTTATTTTTACTATTTTCTACATTGTCAAAACTATGAAATAACACATATGGAATCATGTAGTAACTTAGTAACCAAATAAGTGTTAAACAAATCAAAATATATTATTCAAAGTAGCCACTCTTGGCATTCTCTCAACCAGCTTCATGTGGAATGCTTTTCCAACAGTCTTGAAGGAGTTCCCAGATATGCTGAGCACTTGTTGGCTGCTTTTCCTTCACTCTGTGGTCCAACTCATCCCAAACCATCTAAATTGGGTTGAGGTTGGGTGATTGTGGAGGCCAGGTCATCTGATGCAGCACTCCATCACTCTCCTTCTTGGTCAAATAGCCCTTACACAGCCTGGAGGTGTGTTTTGGGTCATTGTCCTGTTGAAAAACAAATGATTGTCAAACTAAGCGCAAACCGGATGGGATGGCGTATCGCTGCAGAATGCTGTGTTAGCCATGCTGGTTAAGTGTGCCTTGAATTCTAAATAAATCACAGACAGTGTCACCAGCAAAGCACCTCCACACCATCACACCTCCTCCTCCATGCTTCACAGTGGGAAACTCTCATGCGCAGATCATCTGTTCACCTACTCTGCGTCTCACAAAGACACGGCGGTTGGAACCAAAAATCTCAAATTTGGACTCATCAGACCGAAGGACAGATTTCCACCGGTCTAATGTCCATTGCTCGTGTTTCTTGGCCCAAGCAATTCTCTTCTTCTTATTGGTGTCCTTTAGTAGTGGTTTCTTTGCAGCAATTTGACCATGAAGGCCTGATTCACGCAGTCTCCTCTGAACAGTTGATGTTGAGATGTGTCTGTTACTTGAACTCTGAAGCATTTATTTTTGTTGCAATCTGAGGCTGGTAACTCTAATGAACTTATCCTCTGCAGCAGAGGTAACTCTGGGTCTTTCTTTCCTGTGGCGGTCCTCATGAGAGCCAGTTTCATCATAGCGCTTGATATTTTTTGCGACTGCACTTGAAGAAACTCCGTATTGACTGACCTTCATGTCTTAAAGTAATGATGTACTGTCGTTTCTCTTTGCTTAATTAAGCTGTTCCTGTCATAATATGGACTTGGATTTTTACCAAATAGGGCTATCTTCTGTATACAACCCCTACCTTGTCACAGCACAACTGATTTGGCTCAAACGATTTAAGAAAGAAATTCCACAAATTAACTTTCAACAAGGCACACCTGTTAATTGAAATGCATTCCAGGTGACTACCTCATGAAGCTGGTTGAGAGAATGCCAAGAGTGTGCCAAGCTGTCATCAAGGCAAAGGGTGTCTACTTTGAAGAATATAAAATCTAAAATATATTTTGATTTGTTTAACACTTATTTGGTTACTACATGATTCCATATGTTTTATTTCAGAGTTTTGATGTCTTCACTATTATTCTGCAATGTAGAAAATAGTAAAAATAAAGAAAAACCCTTGAATGAGTAGGTGTGTCCAAAGTTTTGACTGGTACTGTACAGAAACAGATACGTAATCACCAGTCTGTGGTCTAGCTACTGTATATTCACCACCATTGGTGACCAATGAACTCCAACCACCTATTTCCGCATGGTAGGGTCCTTCAGCAGGGCATGCAAACCATAGTTGGCTGTGCATCCCGCTGGAAGCATGCATTGTCGAACCGGAGCCGGATAGCATGGTCAATCTGTATAGGGCTTTTCAGTCTCAAATGGCCGTGATCCTTTCAACACGTTGGGGCGATGAAATAACGGAGCCCCATTCAAATCACATTTTATTTGTCACATGCTTTGTAAAAAACAGGGGTAGAATAACAATGAAATGCTTACTTACGGGCCCTTCCCAACAATGCAGAGAGAAAGAAAATAGAGAAATAACAGAAAAGTAATAACACTTAATAATAAAAGTAATAATAAATACACAATGAGTAATGATTAAAGTAATGGCTATAAACGTGGGGTATCAGTACCAAATCGATAGGTAATTGAGGTAGATACAGTGCCTCCGGAAAGTATTCAGACCCCTTGACTTTTTCCACATGTTGTGACGTTACAGCCTTATTCTAAAATTTATTAAAATAATAATCTACACACAATACCCCATAATGACAAAGCGAAAACCGGTTTTTATAAATTTTTGCAAATGTATAAAAAAACAATTAAACAGAAAAACTTTATTTACATAAGTATTCAGACCCTTTGCTATGAGACGCAAAATTGTGCTCAGGTGCATCCTGTTTCCATTGATCATCCTTGAGATGTTTCTACAACTTGATTGGAGTCCACCTGTGGTAAATTCAATTGATTGGACATGATTTGGAAAGGTACACACTGTCTATATAAGGTCCCACAGTTGACTGGGCATGTCAGAGCAAAAACCAAGCCATGAGGTCAAAGGAATTTATCCGTAGAGCTCCGAGACAGGATTGTGTCGAGGCACAGATCTGGGGAAGGGTCCCAAAAATTGTCTGCAGCATTGAAGGTCCCCAAGAACACAGTGGTCTCCATCATTCTTAAATGGAAGCCGTTTGGATCCACCAAGACTCTTCCATGAGCTGGCCGTCCGGCCATGCTGAGCAATCGGGGGAGAAGGGCCTTGGTCAGGGAGGTGACCAGGAACCCGATGGTCACTCTGACAGAGCTCTAGAGTTCCTCTGTGGAGATGGGAGAACCTTCCAGAAGGACAACCATCTCTGCAGCACTCCACCATTCAGGCCTTTATGGTAGAGTGGCCAGACAGAAGCCACTCCTCAGTAAAAGGCATATGACAGTCCGCTTGGAGTTAAATACTCTCAGACCATGAGAAAGAAGATTCTCTGGTCTGATGAAACCAAGATTGAACTCCATGTCTGGAGGAAACCTGGCACCATCCCTACGGTGAAGCATGGTTGTGGCAGCATCATGCTGTGGGGATGTTTTTCAGCGGCAGGGACTGGGAGACTAGTCAGGATCGAGGCAAAGATGAACGGAGCAAAGTACAGAAAGGTCCTTGATGAAAACCTGCTCCAGAGCGCTCAGGACCTCAGACAGGGGCGAAGGTTCACCTTCCAACAGGACAACGACCCTAACCACACAGCCAAGACGACGCAGGTGTGGCTTCGGGACAAGTCTCTGAATGTCCTTGAGTGGCCCAGCCAGAGCCCAGACTTGAACCCGATATAACATCTCTGTAGAGACCTGATAATAGCTGTGCAGCAACACTTCCCATCCAACCTGACAGAGCTTGAGAGGATCTGCAGAGAAGAATGGGAGAAACTCCCTGAATACACAGGTGCCAAGCTTGTAGCGTCATACCCAAGAAGACTCGATGCTGTAATCACTGCCAAAGGTGCTTCAACGAAGTACTGAGTAAAGGGTCTGAATACTTATGTAAATGTTATATTTCCATTATTGTTATTATTATTATTTTTTAAACAGTTTTTGCTTCGTCATTATGGGTCATTGTGTGTAGATTGATGAGAGGAAAAAACTAACATTTTAATCCATTTTAGAATAAGGCTGTAACATAACAAAATGTGGAAAAGGTTAAGGGGTCTGAATAGTTTCCGAAGTCACTGTAATAAACTGTAGCAGCAGCGTATGTGTTGAGTCAAAAATGTTAGTGCAAAAAGGGTCAATGCAGATAGTCCTTGTAGCTATTTTGGTTAACTATTTAACTAACTATTTAGCAGTCTTATTGGCTTGGGGGTAGAAGCTGTTCAGGGTCCTGTTGGTTCCAGACTTGATGCATCGGTACTGCTTGCTGTGCGGTAGCAGAGAGAACAGTCTATGACTTGGGTGGTGTCTTTGACCATTTTTAGGGCTTTCCTCTGACACCACCTGGTATAGAGGTCCTGGATGGCAGGGAGCTTGGCCCCAGTGATGAACTGGGCCGTACGCACTACCCTCTGTAGCGCCTTGCGATCGGATGCCAAGCAGTTGCCATACCAAGCAGCGATGCAGCCAGTCAAGATGTTCTCAATCATGCAGCTGTATAACTTTTTGAGGATCTGAGGGCCCATGATACATCTTTTCAGCCTCCTGAGGGGGAAGAGGCGTTGTCTTGCTCTCTTCATGACTGTGTTGGGGTGTGTGGACCATGATATATCCTTAGTGATGTGGAAACCAAGGAACTTGAAACTCTTTACCCGCTCCACTACAGCCCTCCACTACAGCGTGCTCGGCCCTCCGTTTCCTGTAGTCCACGATCAGCTCTTTTGTCTTGCCGACATTGAGGGAGAGGTTGTTGTCCTGGCACCTCACTGCCAAGTCTCTGACCTTATCCCTGTAGGCTGTCTCATCATCATTGGTGATCAGGCCTACCACCATCGTGTCGTGAGCAAACTTAATGATTGTGTTGGAGTTGTGCGTGGCCACGCAGTCGTGGGTGAACGGGGAGTACAGGAGGGGACTAAGCATGCAACCCTGAGGGGCCCCCGTTTTGAGGGTTAGCGTGGCGGATGTGTTGTTGCCTACCCTCACCATCTGGGGATGGCCCGTCAGCAAGTCCAGGATCCAGTTGCAGAGGGAGGTGTTCAATCCCAGGGTCCTTAGCTTAGTGATGAGTTTGGAGGGCACTATGATGTTGAACTATGACCTGTAGTCAATGAACAGCATTGTCACATAGTTGTTTCTCTTGTCCAGGTGGGAGTAGTGTTGTCACGATACCAGGATTTTGACCTCGATACCGATACCAGGTTTATTATCACAATACTTGATACCATCACGATACCAAAACGATACCACAAAGAAAGAAAGCGTATTAGCCAAAGTCACTTAATGGCACTTGATCCAGACAGATAAACTCAACTACTGCTCTGTTCAGTCGTTGGGCATCTTTTGAGTTCAATATCATTACATTTGAACATTTATATGGATATCTTTTAGAGACAGCCATGTATGCATTAATTGAATCAATTATACAATTATACAATCAATTTGACTGTGTTTTTACCAATCTAACTACAAAACAACATAATGGTAATAATTTATTTGAATGGTCAATCTCTATTGCTAAACTGGGTAAATCAAGATGTAGACTGGGTCTTTTCACAATACAGGTGAATACATATTATGCAAAAGAAGTGTGTGCATGCATTGAGTTATTGAGCTTGTTCCATGGGGCTACATATGACAAACGATCCCTTCCGTTTAGGACTTATTTTATTGGCAACTGCTAAGAGAACATATTATTTTATTGTACTGATTAACAACATTTGCATAGAAGAAGCAATCTCTTATTTTATAAAAGTGTGCGCTGTCTGAAATTAAAGACTTAATTTGTGAGGCAGAATGTTGCTATGTTATCTAGTGGAAAACAGAGCGGAGGGCAAAAGAAAGAAGAATAATTAGTTTTTTGGTGGCGAAGGAGACAAATTGAATCAGCTTTGAAATCAGCATATTTTGCATTATGGTTTGCATATTATCACAAACAAAATACTAGGTTGGTGAATTCAGCTTTAAGCTAGTGTTGTGTGAACAGTAATGAACAGTTTCAACATTTCTACATGCCGTGTTGCATTATTAAAGTGTGTTAACGTCTGTGCCGGGGTCTGAATGAGGACTGGGGAGCTAATGCAGCCCAGACAGCTCTAGCAATGAATGAGTAAGTGGAGCAGGTTCTTTGCACTATAATGAGGCTGCTCTGATACATTTGAAGTAACGAACGTAACCAATATTCTAGTACTGAACCGTATGAATTTATTTTCTATTGAAAAAGTATCTAAGTTTCGGAATACCGTGCAACACTAGGTGGGAGAGGGCAGTGTGGAGTGCAGTAGAGATTGCATCATCTGTGGATCTGTCGGGGCGGTATGCGAATTGGAGTGGGTATGGGGTGATGGTGTTGATGTGAGCCATGACCAGCCTTTCAAAGCATTTCATGGCTACAGATGTGAGTGCTACAGGGCGATAGTCATTTAGACAGGTTATCTTGGTGTTCTTGGGCACAGGGACTATGGTAGTCTGCTTGAAACACATACAGTGCCTTTAGAAAGTGTTACACATTTATTTAAATTGATTCAATTGAGATTTTGTGTCACTGGACACCCCATACCCCATAATGTCAAAGTGGAATGATGTTTTTAGAAATGTTTACAAATTAATGAAAAATGAAAATCTGAAATGTCTTGAGTCAATAAGTATTCAACCCCTTTGTTATGGCAAGCCTAAATAAGTTCAGGAGTAACTTATTTAGGCTTGCCATATTATTTGCTTAACAAGTCACATAATAAATTGCATAGTAGATTGCATGGACTCACTCTCTGTGCGATAATAGTGTTTAACATGATTTTTGTATGACTACCTCATCTCTGTACCCCACACATACAATTATCTGTAAGATCCCTCAGTCGAGCAGTGAATTTCAAAGACAGATTCAACCACAAAGACCAGGGAGGTTTTCCAGTGCCTCACAAAGAAGGGCACACATTGGTAGATGGGTTAACATAAAAAAAAAACAGACATTGAAGTTATTAATTACACTTTGGATGGTGTATCAATACACCCAGTCACTAAAAGATACAGGCGTCCCTTCCTAACTTAGTTGCCGGAGAGCAAGGAAACCGCTCAGGGATTTCACCATGAGGACAATGATGACTTTAAAACAGTTACAGAGTTTCATGGCTGTGGTAGGAGAAAACTGAGGATGGATCAACAACATTGTAGGTACTCCACAAGACTAACCTAATTGACAGAGTGAAAAGAACGAAGACTGTACAGAACAAAAATATTCCAAAACATGCATCCTGTTTGCAATAAGGGACTAAAGTAAAACTGCAAAAAATATGGCAAAGAAATTAACTTTATGTCCTGAATACAAAGTGTTGTGTTTGGGGCAAATCCAACACAACACATCACTGAGTACCACTCTTCATATTTTCAAGTATGGGGGTGGCTGCGTCATGTTATGGGTATGCTTGTCAGCGGCAAGGACTAAGGAGTTTTTTTGGATAAAAATAAACTCTAAGCACAGGCGAAATCCTAGAGGAAAACCTGGTTCAGTCTGCTTTCCAACAGACACTGGGATACAAATTCACCTTTCAGCAGGACAATAACCTAAAACACAAGGCCAAATATATACTGGAGTTGCTTACCAAGATAACAATGAATGTTCCTGAGTGGCCTAGTTACAGTTTTGACTTAAATCGGCTTGAAAATCTATGTCAAGACTTGAAAATTGCTGTATAGCAATGATCAACAACCAACTTGACAGACCGTGAAGAATTTTTACAAGAATAATGTGCAAATATTTTCCAGGTTTGCAAAGCTCTTAGAGACTTACCCAGAAAGACTCACATCTGTAATCACTGTCAAAGGTGATTCTAACTCGTATTGACTCAGGGGGTTGAATACTTATCTAATCAAGATATATTAGTGTTTTATTTTTCATCAAATTTACAAATGTTAGAATTTTTCTTCCACTTTGACATTACAGAGTATTTTGTTTAGATCATTGACAAAAAATGACAATTTAAAGCCATCTGAATCCCACATTGTAACACAACAAAATGTGGAAAAAGTTAAGGGGTGTGAATACTTTCTAAAGGCACTGAGTGTACAAAACATTAGGACCACCTTCCTAATGTTGAGTTGCACCCGCTTTTGCCCTCAGAAAAGCCTAAATTTGTCAGGGCATGGATTCTACAAGGTGTCGAAAGTCTCCACAGGGATGCTGGCCCATGTTGACTCCAATGCTTCCCACAGTTGTGTCAAGTTGGCTGGATGTACTTTGGGTGGTGGACCATTCTTGATACACATGGGAAACTTGCAGTTCTTGACACACTCAACCCGATGCGCCTGGCACTTACTACCATACCCCGTTCAAAGGCACTTAAATATTTCGTCTTGTTCAGTCACCTTCTGAATGGCACAAATACACAATCCATGGCTCAATTGTCTCAATGCTTAAAAATCCTTCTTTAACCTGTCTCCTCCCCTTCATCTACACTGATTTTGAAGTGGATTTAACAGGTGACATCAATAAGGGATAATAGCTTTCATCTGGTTTCACCATGTCAGTCTGTATGTCATGGAAAGAGCAAATGTTCCTAATGTTTTGTACACTCGGTGTACAATCAGAACACTTTTTTTTTCTCCTGGATAATTTTTTCCCCATGGGAAAGTAGAGATCGAGAGGCTTGCTCGACACAGCAGCAGGCCCCAGCGAAAAAGGTACAGGGGCAGGCAGACACTTTCATTACAGGAATCATGAGGATAATGTACTACTGTTTGACCATGATTTAAGCCTCCTAAAAAATAGGAAGTTTTGAGTGAAGGTGACCATGTGTATTGAACAAAAATATAAATGCAACATGCAACAATTTCAAAGATTTTACTGAGTTACAGTTCATAGAAGGAAATCAGTCAATTGAAATACATTCATTAAGCCCTTTTCTATGGATTTCACATGACTGGTCAGGGGCACAGCCAATCATAATGAGGTTTTTTTTCCCACAAAAGGGCTTTATTACGGACAGAAATACTCCTCAGAAACCCGGATGTGGAGGTCCTGGGCTGGTATGGGTTACACGTGGTCTGCTGTTGTGAGGCCGGTTGGACGTACTGCTAAATTATCTAAAACAACATTGGAGGTGTCTTATGGTATAGAAATGAACATTGAATTATCTGGCAACAGCTCTGGTGGACATTCCTGCAGTCAGAATGTCAATTGTACGTTCCCTCAAAACTTGAGACATCTGTGGCATTGTGTTGTTTGACAAAACTGCACGTTTTAGAGTGGCCTTTTATTGTCCCCAGTACAAGGTGCACCTGTGTAATGATCATGCTGTTTAATCAGCTTCTTGATATGCCACACCTGTCAGGTGGATGGATTATCTTGGCAAAGGAGAAATGCTCACTAACAGGGATGTAAACACATTTTTGCACAACATTTGAGAAAAATAAGCTTTCTGTGCTAATGGAACATTTCTGGGATCTTTTATTTCAGCTCATGAAACATGGGACCAACAGTACATGTTCCGTTTATATTTTAGTTCAGTATAAAATGTGAAGCTTTCACTTATGTGACCAGTAAAAAAAATTACTTGCACAAAGGGTCGCAAAATGTGACTAAATGGACTTAGTCTGGAGCCCAGCATGCACATGCACATGCACACTCACTCACTCACTCACACACACACACACACACACACACACACACACACACACACACACACACACACACACACACACACACACACACACACACACACACACACACACACACACACACACACACACACACACACACACACACACACACACACACACACACACTGAGTTCAGATGATCTGATGTGATCACATGTTTGTCTGTAGGAGTGTGTGTGTGTGTATTTTTTGTCACAGAGCTATAGAGGGGGAGTTTTGTTTCCCCACCCCTCGGAGAGTGAGAGAGAGGGAGAGGGGAGGGCAAAGGGGCTAGACTGCACTATGGAATTTGGGCAAAGGTTTGACTTGCTGTGTACTCGAGAGGAGGGAGAGTAGTGAAGTAGTGGTGGTTAGTTAGGTAGAGGTAGCCCCTGTCCCCTCTCTTCTTTCTTTTCCTTTCTCCCCTTTTCTTCTTCCCTGTTCACTGTCCCATTTCTCTTCTACCGTCTCTCCTCTCAAATCCTCTCTCTCTGTTTCCCCTTCTATCTGTACCCTTATCTTCTTCTTCTCTCCTCTGCTGTGGCCTCTCCTCTTCTCTTCACTCTCTACCCCACCTTCTCTCCTCTGCTCTCCTCCTTAGTCCCCTCTTCCCCCAGTGATGTAGGCCTCATAAGGAGGAAAAGCAAACCGTTGTAGAGGTTATGAGCCTAGTAGAGCCTGGACTGGAGCCTAGGGGCCTCCTTCCCTCCATCATCTGCCTGCGTGGTAAACAGGAAATTTTCTCTCTTAAAGGAATGAATGTGTTGATCAACTACTCTCCACCAGAGGAAGATTGGTTGGGTGTGTATGTGTGTGTCTCTCTCTCTGTGTGTGTGTGTCTCCAGGGTGCCAACTGCAGTTATGCGTCCTATTCATCATGACCGTTAAGCAGAACACACAGAGGTCAGCGGTCATGGTACTGACAGGCAGGGCTGAAACCGGAGGGAAAGGGGCAAGGCCAGGTCACTGTGTGTGTGTGTTTGGCGTGTACCTTTACAGTGTATGCGTTGTCATTTATGTGTTTGTTTATGTGTCACATGTACAGTTTGTGTCGTAATGTTTGTGTGTGAGACCGAGACTGTGTTATTATGTGTATGTCTGTATTCTCGCTCCCTCAGGCACCTCCTGGCTGTGGCGTTCTATTTGTGGCAGCCATGGCCCATGTCATCAGTGAGTCTGAGGGTAAACCATTAAGTGTCTAGCTTCATACCGAACCAAAATGGAGTTGTGGTACAGTTACAGTAGACATAACATACTGTCACTTCCTCCATTCTGGTGCTACAGCACTACAGGATGTATCCCAGTTTCCTCACCTCATAGTCGATGGCAATGGGCCTTGTATCACTGTGTGTGTGCTGTTAGAGCAACAATGTTCCCAGAGACTCCGGTGTCCGATTGTGTGTCTGTGGGAAATAGGAGAGGAAGGAGTGGGGGACAAACGTGTGTGTGTCCCAGACGGCAGGCCAAGCTGTGCTGGGGACACAGGGAGGGACGCAGCCAGGCAGCCACAGAGCCACAGGGGTGTGGGAGCAGGAGGGATGATGGGGGAGGAGAAGAGAGGGGGAGCGCTGACCCAGATTGTCACTCTGTTTCCCCCTCTCCCTCTCTGTCACACACGGTCCTCCTCTCTCACACTCAGGGATGTAGCTCAGTTGGTAGAGCATGGCGTTTGCAACGCCAGGGTTGTGGGTTCGATTCCCACGGGGGGTATGAAAAATAATAATGTATGCACTCACTAACTGTAAGTCGCTCTGGATAAGAGCGTCTGCTAAATGACTAAAATTTTAAATGTCATCACTCTATCTCTCTTTCTGTATATTTTTTTCTCCCGCCCCAACAGATCCCAGGGAAGGGGAGTAACACACAAATGCACACATACCCCCTATGTGCTCCTCAAACCCCTTAGCCCCCATGGCGCTCTCTCTCTCAATTCAATTTCAATTTAAGGGCTTTATGTTACTTATGTTAACATTGCCAAAGCAAGTGAAGTAGATAGTAAACAAAAGTGAAATAAACAATAAATATTAACAGTAAACATTACACTCAGAAGTTCCAAAAGAATAAAGATATTTCAAATGTGATATATATTATGTATATATATATACAGTGTTGTAACAATGAGCAAATAGTTAAAGTACAAATGGGATTTTTTTAAATATAGAATATGGGTTGTATTTACAATGGTGTTTAAGATATGGGAGTTTATCAAAATTGGATTTGTTTTTTAATTCTTTGTGGGTCTGTAAAATCTCAGGGAAATATACAGTTGAAGTCGGAAGTTTACATACACTTAGGTTGGAGTCATTAAAACTATTTTTTCAACCACTCCACAAATGTCTTGTTAACAAACTATAGTTTTGGCAAGTCGGTTAGGACATCTACTCATGTTTCCAACAATTGTTTATAGACAGATGATTTCACTTATAATTCACTGTATCACAATTCCAGTGGGTCAGAAGTTTACATACACTGAGTTGACTGTGCCTTTAAACAGCTTGGAAAATTCCAGAAAATGATATCATGGCTTTAGAAGCTTCTGATAGGCTAATTGACATCATTTGAGTCAATTGGAGGTGTACATGTGGATGTACTTCAAGGCCTACCTTCAAATTCAATGGCTCTTTGCTTGACATCATGGGAAAATCAAAAGAAATAGGCCAAGACCTCAGAAAAAAAATTGTAGACCTCCACAGGTCTGATTCATCCTTGGGAGCAATTTCCAAATGCATGAAGGTACCACGTTCATCTGTACAAACAATAGTATGCAAGTATAAACACCATGGGACCATGTAGCCGTTATACCGCTCAGGAAGGAGACGCGTTCTGTCTCCTAGAGATGAACGTACTTTGGTGCGAAAAGTACAAATCAATCCCAGAACAACAGCAAAGGACCTTGTGAAGATGCTGGAGGAAACAGGTACAAAAGTATATATATCCACAGTAAAACAAGTCCTATATCGACATAACCTGAAAGGCCGCTCAGCAAGGAAGAAGCCACTGCTCCAAATCAGCCATAAAAAAGCCAGACTACGGTTTGTAACTGCACATGGGGACAAAGATCGTACTTTTTGGAGAAATGTCCTCTGGTCTGATGAAACAAAAATAGAACTGTTTGGCCATATTGACCATCGTTATGTTGGGAGGAAAAAGGGGGGACTTGCAAGCCGAAGAACATCATCCCAACCGTGAAACACTGGGGTGGTAGCATCATGCTGTGGGGGTGCTTTGCTGCAGGAGGGACTGGTGCACTTCACAAAATAGATGGCATCATGAGGAAGGAAAATTATGTGGACATATTGAAGCAACATCTCAAGACATCAGTCAGGAAGTTAAAGCTTGGTCGCAAATGGTCTTCCAAATGGACAATGACCCCAAGCATACTTCCAAAGTTGTGGCAAAGTGTTATTGGAGTGGCCATCACAATGCCCTGACCTCAATCCTATAGAAAATGTGTGGGCAGAACTGAAAAAGCGTGTGCGAGCAAGGAGGCCTACAAACCTGACTCAGTTACACCAACTCTATCAGGACGAATGGGCCAAAATTCACCCAACTTAATGTGGGAAGCTTGTGTAAGGCTAGCCAAAACGTTTGACCCAAGTTAAACAATTTAAAGGCAATGCTGCCAAATACTAATCGAGTGTATGTAAACTTCTGACCTACTGGGAATGTGATGAAAGAAATTAAAGCTGAAAGAAATAATTCTCTCTACTATTATTCTGACATTTCACATTCTTAAAATAAAGTGGTGATCCTAACTGGCCTAAGAAAGGGAATTTTTACTAGCATTAAATGTCAGGAATTGTGAAAAACTGAGTTTAAATGTATTTGGCTAAGGTGTATGTAAACTTCCGACTTCAACTGTATGTCTCTAATATGATCATACATTTGGCAGGAGGTTAGGAAGTGCAGCTCAGTTTCCATCTCATTTTGTGGGCAGTGTGCACATAGCCTGTCTTCTCTTGAGAGCCAGGTCTGCCTACGGCGGCCTTTCTCAATAGCAAGGCTATGCTCACTGAGTCTGTACATAGTCAAAGCTTTCCTTAAGTTTGGGTCAGTCACAGTGGTCAGGTATTCTGCCACTGTGTACTCTCTGTTTAGGGCCAAATAGCATTCTAGTTTGCTCCGTTTTTTTGTTAATTCTTTCCAATGTGTCAAGTAATTATCTTCTCTTGTTTTCTTATTATTTGGTTCAGTCTAATTGTGTTGTTGTTGTTGTCCTGGGGCTCTGTGGGGTCTGTTTGTGTTTGTGAACAGAGCCCCAGGACCAGCTTACTTAGGGGACTCTTCTCCAAGTTCATCTCTCTGTAGCTGATGGCTTTGTTATGGAAGGTTCGGGATTCGATTC
Organism: Coregonus clupeaformis; assembly: GCF_020615455.1. Taxonomy (NCBI): domain Eukaryota; kingdom Metazoa; phylum Chordata; class Actinopteri; order Salmoniformes; family Salmonidae; genus Coregonus; species Coregonus clupeaformis. The sequence continues at coordinate 56,107,153 of NC_059200.1, read as the reverse complement.
CTTTTAAGTGGTTATAGAATTTAACGGCTCTTTTCTGGATTTTGATAATTAGCGGGTATCGGCCTGATTCTGCTCTGCATGCATTATTTTGTGTTTTTTGTTGTACACAGAGGATATTTTTGCAGAATTCTGCATGCAGAGTCTCAATTTGGTGTTTGTCCCATTTTGTGAATTCTTGGTTGGTGAGCGGAACCCAAACCTCACAACCATAAAGGGCAATGGGTTCTATAACTGATTCAAGTATTTTATAGCCAGATCCTAATTGGTATGTCAAATTTTATTTTCCTTTTGATGGCATAGAAGGCCCTTCTTGCCTTGTCTCTCAGATTGTTCAAAGCTTTGTGGAAGTTACCTGTGGCGCTTATGTTTAGGCCGAGGTATGTGTCGTTTTTTGTGTGCTCTAGGGCAACGGTGTCTAGATGGAATTTGTATTTGTGGTCCTGGCAACTGGACCTTTTTTGGAACACCATTCTTTTTGTCTTACTGTCAGGGCCCAGGTTTGACAGAATCTGTGCAGAAGATCTAGGTGCTGCTGTAGGCCCTCCTTGGATGGTGACAGAAGCACCAGATCATCAGCAAACAGTAGACATTTGACTTCAGATTCTAGTAGGGTGAGGCTGGGTGCTGCAGACTGTTCTAGTGCCCTCGCCAATTCGTTGATATATTTGTTGAAGAGAGTGGGGCTTAAACTGCATCCCTGTCTCACCCCATGGCCCTGTGGAAAGAAATGTGTGTGTTTTTTGCCAATTCTAACTGCACACTTGTTGTTTGTGTACATGGATTTTAGAATGTCGTATGTTTTTCCCCCAACCCCACTTTCTATCATTTTGTATAGCAGACCCTCATGCCAAATTGAGTCAAAAGCTTGTTTGAAATGAACAAAGCATGAGAAGACTTTGCCATTGTTTTGGTTTGTTTGTTTGTCAATTAGGGTGTGCAGGGTGAATATATGGTCTGTCGTACGGTAATTTGGTAAAAAAAAAAAACAATTTGACATTTGCTCAGTACATTGTTTTCACTCTTAGGAAATGAACTAGTCTGCTGTTAATGATAATGCCGAGGATTTTCCCAAGGTTGCTGTTGACGCATATCCCACGGTAGTTATTGGGGTCAAATTTGTCTCCACTTTTTGGATTGGGGTGATCAGTCCTTGGTTCCAAATATTGGGGAAGATGCCAGAGCTCTCTCTCTCTCTCTCTCTCTCTCTCTCTCTCTCTCTCTCTCTCTCTCTCTCTCTCTCTCTCTCTCTCTCTCTCTCTATCACACACAGACACACACACACACTCCTTGTTAGTTTTGCTTCACACACACCGTCCCCAAGCCCCTTGCCCCCTCAGCCGGCACCACTCTCTTCTCTGAGTGCTCTGTGAACACAGGATGTAGCCTAGTACAGATAGAGAGGGAAGGGAAGGGAAGGGAAGAGAGGAATCTTGCCTAGTTAGCCGTCCTGTGCCTGTAGCCATATTGACTGGCTCTTTATGTACAGTGAATTCGGAAAGTATTCAGACCCCCTTGACTTTTTCCACATTTTGCTATGTTACAGCCTTATTCTAAAATTGATTACATCGTTTTTTCCCCCCTCATCAATCTACACACAATACCACATAATGACAAAGCAAAAACAGGTTTTTAGAAATATCACATTTACATACTTTGTTGAAGCACCTTTGGCAGTGATTACAACCTCAAGTTTGTGTGGGTATGACGCTACAAGCTTGGCACACCTGTATTTGGGGAGTTTCTGTCAGGTTGGACGGGGAGTGTCGCTGCACAGCTATTTTCAGGTCTCTCCTTGATCGGGTTCAAGTCCGGGCTCTGGCTGGGCCACTCAAGCGTATTCAGAGACTTGTCCCGAAGCCACTCCTGCATTGTCTTGGCTGTGTGGTTAGGGTCGTTGTCCTGTTGGAAGGTGAACTTTCGCCCCAGTCTGAGATCCTGAGCGCTCTGGAGCAGGTTTTCATCAAGGATCTTTCTGTACTTTGCTCCATTCATCTTTCACTTGATCCTGACTAGTCTCCCAGTCCTTGCCGCTGGAAAACATTCCCACAGCATGCTGTTGCCACCACCATGCTTCACCGTAGAGATGGTGCCATGTTTCCTCCAGACGTGACGCTTGGCATTCAGGCCAAAGAGTTTTTTTACACTTACATCATTTAGCAGATGCTCTTATCCAGAGCGACTTACAGTTAGTGAATACATATATATATTTTTTTCATACTGGCCCCCCGTGGGAATCAAACCCACAACCCTGGCGTTGCAAACGCCATGCTCTATCAACTGAGCTACATCCCTGCCGGCCATTCCCTCCCCTACCCTGGACGACGCTGGGCCAATTGTGCGCCGCCCATGAGTCTCCCGGTCGCGGCCGGCTGCGACACAGCCTGGATTCGAACCAGGATCTCTAGTGGCACAGCTAGCACTGCGATGCAGTGCCTTAGACCACTGCGCCACTCAGGAGACTTGGAGTTCATGGATAATATGGAGCTGGCTGGGTTTTCCGTGTATCGGCAGGATAGAACAGCTACGTCTGGTAAGACGAAGGGTGGGGGTATGTGTCTATTTGTCAATAACAGCTGGTGCGCGATGTCTAATATTAAAGAAGTCTCAAGGGATTGCTCGCCTGAGGTAGAGCACCTCATGATAAGCTTTAGACCACAATATCTACCAAGAGAGTTTTCATCTATTTTATTCATAGCCGTCTATTTACCACCACAAACCGATGCTGGCACTAAGATCACACTCAACGAGTGGTCAGATGACGCAGATGCTACGCTACAGGACTGTTTTGCTAGCAGAGACTGGAATATGTTCCGGGATTCATCCAATGGCATTGAGGAGTATACCACCTCAGTCACCGGCTTCATCAATAAGTGCATCGACGACGTCATCCCCACGGTGACCGTGCGTACATATCCTAACTAGAAGCCATGGATTACAGGCAACATCCGCACTGAGCTAAAGGGTAGAGCTGCCGCTTTCAAGGAGCGGGACACTAATCCGAACGCTTATAAGAAGTCCCGCTATGCCCTCAGACGAACCATCAAACAGGCAAAGTGTCAATACAGGACTAAGATTGAATCCTACTACACCAGCTCTGACGCTCATTGGATGTGGCAGGGCTTGCAAACTATTACGGACTACAAAGGGAAACCCAGCCGCAAACTGCCCAGTGACGCGAGCCTACCAGATGAGCTAAATGCCTTTTTATGCTCGCTTCGAGGCAAGCAACACTGAAGCATGCATGAGAGCACCAGCTGTTCCGGACGACTGTGTGATCACACTCTCCGTAGCCGATGTGAGCAAGACCTTTTAAACAGGTCAGACGGATAACCAGGACGTGTACTACGAGCATTCACTGACATTTTCAACCTCTCCCTGACCAAGTCTGTAATACCTACATGTTTCAAGCAGACCAAAATAGTCCCTGTGCCCAAGAAAGCGAAGGTAACCTGCCTAAATTACTACCGCTCCATAGCACTCACATCGGTAGCCATGAAGTACTTTGAAAGGCTGGCCATGACTCAACACCATCACCCGGAAACCCTAGACCCATTCCAATTCGCATACCGCACCAACAGATCCACAGATGACGCAATCTCAATCGCACTCCACACTGCCCTTTCCGACCTGGACAAAAGGAACACCTATATGAGAATGCTGTTCATTGACTACAGCTCAGCGTTCAACACCATAGTTCCCAGAAAGCTAACTACTAAGTTAAGGAACCTGGGACTAAACACCTCCCACTGTAACTGGATCCTTGACTTCCTGACGGGCCGCCCCCAGGTGGTAAGGGTAGGCAACAACACATCTGCCACACTGATCGTCAACACTGGGGCCCCTCAGGGGTGCGTGCTTAATCCCCTCCTGTACTTCCTGTTCACCCATGACTGCATGGCCAAGCACGACTCCAACACCATCATTAAGTTTGCTGACGACACAACACTGGTAAGCCTGATCACCGACAACGATGAGACAGCCTATAGGGAGGAGGTCAGAGACATGGCAGTGTGGTGCCAAGACACAAACTCTCCTTCAATGTGAGCAAGACAAAGTAGCTGATCGTGGACTACAGGAAAAGGAGGGCTGAAAAGGCCACCATTAACATCGATGAGGCTGTAGTGGAGCGGGTCGAGAGTTTTAAGTTCCTTGGTGTCCACATCACCAACAAACTATCATGGTCCAAACACACCAAGACAGTCGTGAAGAGGGCACAACAACACCTTTTCCCCCTCAGGAGACTGAAAAGATTTGGCATGGGTCCCCAAATCCTCAAAAAATTCTACAGCTGCACCATCGAGAGCATCCTTTCGTGGTCCTCTGTAGCTCAGCTGGTAGAGCACGGCGCTTGTAACGCCAAGGTAGTGGGTTCGATCCCCGGGACCACCCATACACAAAAAAATTTATGCACGCATGACTGTAAGTCGCTTTGGATAAAAGCGTCTGCTAAATGGCATATAATTATTATTGTTATTATTATTATTATTATCCTGACCGGTTGCATCACCACCTGGTATGGCAACTGCTCAGCATCCGACCATAAGGCGCTACAGAGGATAGTGCGTACGGCCCAGTACACCACTGGGGCCAAGCTTCCTGCCATCCAGGACCTATATACTAGGCGGTGTCAGAGGAAGGCCCAAAAGTCATAGACTCTTCTCTCTGCTACCGCACGGCAAGTGGTACCAGAGCACCATGTCTAGGTCCAATGGGCTCCTTAACAGCTTCTACCCCCAAATGATAAGATTGCTGAACAATTCATCAAATGGCCACCCGGACTATCTACATTGACACCCCTAAATTACTTCGACTAACCTGTACCCCCCACATTGACTCTGTACCAGTACCCCCTGTATATAGCCTCGTTATTGTTATTTTATTGTGTTACTTTTCATTTTGTTTATTACTTCAGTTTATTTAGTATATATTTTCTTAACCAACAATTCAGTTCAAGAAATTGAGTTAAGGGCTTGTAAGTAAGCATTTCACGGTAAATGAAATTTGATTTGATTTTGATTTGATTCAATCTTGGTTTCATCAGACCAGAGAATCTCAGAGTCCTTGAGGTGCCTTTTGGCAAACTCCAAGCGGGCTTTTTACTGAGGAGTGGCTTCCGTTTGGCCACTCTACCATAAAGGCCTGATTGGTGGAGTGCTGCAGAGATGGTTGTCCTTCTGGAAGGTTCTCACATCTCCACAGAGGAACTCTAGGGCTCTGTCAGAGTGACCATCAGGTTCTTAGTCACCTCCTTGACCAATGCCCTTCTCCCCCGATTTCTCAGTTTGGCTGGACGGCCAACTCTAGGAAGAGTCTTGGTGGTTCCAAACTTGTTCCATTTAAGAATGATAGAGGCCACCGTGTTCTTGGGGACCTTCAATGCTGCAGAAATATTTTGGTACCCTTCCCCAGATCTGTGCCTCGACAAAATCCTGTCTCGGAGCTCTACGGACAATTCCTTTGACCTCATGGCTTGGTTTTTCCGCTGACATGCACTGTCAATTGTGGAACCTTATATAGACAGGTGTGTGCCTTTCCAAATCATGTCCAATCAATTTTTTACCACAGGTGGACTCCAATGAAGTTGTAAAAACATCTCAAGGATGATCAATGGAAGCAGGATGCACCTGAGATCAATTTTGAGTCTCATAGCAAAGGGTCCTAATACTTATGTAAATAAGGTATTTCTGTTTATATTTTTTATAAATGTGCAAAAAATTCTAAAAAACTGTTTTCGCTTTGTCATTGTTGGGTATTGTGTGTACAGTCGTGGTCAAACGTTTTGAGAATGACACAAATTCTAATTTTCACAAAGTCTGCTGCCTCAGTTTTGATGATGGCAATTTGCATATACTCCAGAATGTCATGAAGAGTGATCAGATTAATTGCAATTAATTGCAAAGTCCCTCTTTGCCATGAAAATGAACTCAATCCCCAAAAAACATTTCCACTGCATTTCAGCCCTGCCACAAAAGGACCAGCTGCCATCATGTCAGTGATTCTCTCGTTAACACAGGTGAGAGTGTTGACGAGGACAAGGCTGGAGATCACTCTGTCATGCTGATTGAGTTAGAATAACAGACTGGAAGCTTTAAAAGGAGGGTGGTCCTTGAAATCATTGTTCTTCCTCTGTTAACCATGGTTACCTGCAAGGAAACACGTGCCGTCATCATTGCTTTGCACAAAAAGAGCTTCACAGGCAAGGAAATTGCTGCTAGTAAGATTGCACCTAAATCAACCATTTATCGGATCAGGAGAGAGAGGTTAAATTGTTGTGAAGAAGGCGTCAGGGCGCCCAAGAAAGTCCAGCAAGAGCCAGGACCGTGTCCTAAAGTTGATTCAGCTGCGGGATCGGGGCACCACCAGTGCCGAGCTTTCTCAGGAATGGCAGCAGGCAAGTGTGAGTGCAGTTGCACGCACAGTGAGGCGAATACTTTTAGAGGATGGCCTGGTGTCAAGTAGGGCAGCAAAGAAGCCACTTCTCTCCAGGAAAAACATCAGGGACAGACCGATATTCTGCAAAAGGTACAGGGATTGGACTGCTGAGGACTGGGGTAAAGTCATTTTCTCTGATGAATCCGCTTTCCGATTGTTTGGGGCATCCGGAAAACACCTTGTCCGGAGAAGACAAGGTGAGCGCTACCATCAGTCCTGTGTCATGCCAACAGTAAAGCATCCTGAGACCATTCATGTGTGGGGTTGCTTCTCAGCCAAGGGAGTGGGCTCACTCACAATTGTGCCTAAGAACACAGCCATGAATAAAGAATGGTACCAACACATCCTCTGAGAGCAACTTCTCCCAACCATCCAAGAACAGTTTGGTGACGACCAATGCCTTTTCCAGCATGATGGAGCACCTTGCCATAAGGCAAAAGTGATAACTAAGTGGCTTGGGGAACAAAACATCAACATTTTGGGTCCATGGCCAGGAAACTCCCCAGACCTAAATCCCATTGAGAACTTGTGGTCGATCCTCAAGAGGCGGGTGGACAAACAAAAACCCACAAATTCTGACAAACTCCAAGCATTGATTATGCAAGAATGGGCATCCGTCAGGATGTGGCCCAGAAGTTAATTGACAGCATGCCAGGGCGGATTGCACAGGTCTTGAAAAACAAGGGTCAACACTGCAAATATTGACTCTTTGCATAAACTTAATGTAATTGTCAATAAAAGCCTTTGACACTTATGGAATGCTTGTAATTATACTTCAGTATACCATAGTAACATCTGACAAAAATATCTCATAACACTGAAGCAGCGAACTTTGTGAAGACCAATACTTGTCATTCTCAAAACGTTTGACCACAACTGTAGATTGATTGAGGAACATTTTTTATTTAATTAATTTTAGAATAAGGCTGTAACGTAACAAAATGTGAATAAAGTCAAGGGGTCTGAATACTTTCCGAATGCACTGTATCTAATGCTCCAAGTCTGTTGTGGTTATTTAGCTAGTCAGAGGTGTCACATCACATTGATCTCAGTGCTTACCTTTGTTTGTGACTATAGAGGGGTCTCTCCCAGCTAGCACATAACGTTCTGAGAACCATACGTTTCCTAGAGCTTGGTGAGAGTGTGGTTGTCCTATGGTTATTTTGCATACAACCTTACAACAAAGTTCTGGGAATGGTGCAGGAGACCCAGCTAGCACATAACATTCTGAGAACCATATGTTTCTTAGGTGTTAATTTCAGTACTTCATCATAACACTTCCTTCATGTTTCCTCATGGTTCTATTTAAAGTCATGGTCTCAAATTGTTCAGAGAATGTTAAAAAACAACGTTCTTCTGTGGGAATTTCAGTACTTCAGCATAACGTTTTCTGCAGATTTCCTCATGGTTCTATTTTAAATCATGTTCTCAGATTTCATAGAACTTTCCATAAAAAAACAGAAAACATTAGTAACGTTCTAAGAATGTTATTTAATAACATATACATTCCGTTCTCAGCGTCAACAAAACTCTCTACTTGTTAAGTGTGTTCAGGTGTGTTGGCCGCACCCACTAATTGGCCACATCTGATCTTAATGAGTGCTAGATTCCTTTGAAATGGGGTCTGTTTGAATAGACTAAAATGAACAGGTTCATGAGTTTAAAAAAACATGGCATGCTAGCTCCATCCTGGTGGTGCCGTGGACTAAATCCATTGATAGGTTTGAATCTCACTGACGTCATGCCACAATAAAAAAAAATGTATGTTTGCATGATTAATGTGTCCTATCTGTGCTTGGAGTTCAAAACAGTTAACCCAAACTAATCTAGCACTGTTATTGACAGTCCTATTGAAACATATTCTCAGAACTTTATTTACCTTCAAATAACCTATAATTTCCATTCTCAGAATGGTAATAAAATCTCCCAGGAAAACTTTCAGGAAACCATAGTAAAACATTCTCAGAATCTCCCTGCAACTTAAAAATGTATGTTCCCAGAACAGAGGAAATGTTCACTTCCGTTCTTAGAACGTTTAAAAAACGGTCAGACTTGGGGGCCAAAAAAGTACATTCCCACAACTAAAATGTGTTAGCTGGGCTGTCCCTTTTAAAATGGGTGTTGGGAGAGGGCACTGTGTGTGTGTGTTTTTTTTACCAGGGGGAGGGGTGTGTGCGTGTAGTGGGGGCAGGAGGGTGTGTGTATTTGTGTGTAGCAGGGGGATGAGTGTGTAGTGGGTGCTGGGGTGTGTGTGTGTGTGAGCGGAGCCACACCCAGGCTGATTGGGGGACCACACCTCCGTGCGGAATCTGCTGCAGCTGGATCACGTCTACCCCTTCTCTCTCTCTCTCTCTCTCTCTCTCTCTCTCTCTCTCTCTCTCTCTCTCTCTCTCTCTCTCTCTCTCTCTCTCTCTCTCTCTCTCTCTCTCTCTCTCTCTCTCTCTCTCTCTCTCTCTCTCTCTCTCTCTCTCTCTCTCTCTCTCTCTCTCTCTCTCTCATTCAATTCAAGGGGCTTTATTGGCATTGGAAACATATGTTTACATTGCCAAAGCAAGTGAAATGGATAAACAAAAGTGAAATAAACTATAAAAAGTGAGCAGTAAATATTACTCACACAAGTTCCAAAAGAATAAAGACATTTCAAATGTCATATTATGTCTATATACAAATCAAATTGTATTTGTCATATGCGCCGAATACAACAGTTGTAGACCTTACAGTGAAATGTTTACTTACAAGCCCTTAACCAACAATGTAGTTTTAAGAAAAATAAGTGTTAAGTAAAAAATAGATAAGTAAAAAAGAAATAACAAATAATGAAAGATAAAATAGTTAAAGGTCAAAAGGTTTGTATAAATATGGGTTGTATTTACAATGGTGTTTGTTCTTTACTGGTTGCCCTTTTCTTGTGGCAACAGGTCACAAATCTTGCTGCTGTGATGACACACTGTGGTATTTCACCCAATAGATATGGGAGTTTATCAAAATTTGATTTGTTTTTTAATTCTTTGTGGGTCTGTGTAATCTGAGGGAAATATATGTCTCTAAATGGTCATACATTTGGCAGGAGGTTAGGAAGTGCAGCTCAGTTTCCACCTCATTTTGTGGGCAGTGTGCACATAGCCTGTCTTCTCTTGAGAGCCAGGTCTGCCTACGGCGACCTTTCTCAATAGCAAGGCTATGCTCACTGAGTCTGTACATAGTCAAAGCTTTCCTTAAGTTTGGGTCAGTCACAGTGGTCAGGTATTCTCTGTTTAGGGCCAAATAGCATTCTAGTTTGCTCTGTTTCTTTGTTTTCGCTTTGTCATTATGGGGTATTATGTGTAGATTGCTAAGGATTTTTTGTATTTAGTCCATTTTAGAGTAAGGCTGTAACGTAACACAATGTGGAAAAAGTCAAGGGGTCTGAATACTTTCCGAAGGCACACATATGTTTTCAATAACATTTTTAGAATGTTTTTTTTAAACGTTACTAATGTCTTTTTTTTGTTTTTTATGGAAAGCTTTCTTAATTTTCTGAGAAAATGACTATAAATATAACCTTGAGGAAGCCTGCAGAAAACGTTATGCTGAAGTTCTGAAATTCCCACAGAAGAACATTTGTTTCTTAACGTTCTCTGAACTATTTGAGAACATTCCCAATGTCAAACCAGTTGGAGAACCTTCCTATAACATGATCTAAAATGTAATTAAATGTAACCATGTTTGAACTTTTTGGAAGTTCCTTAAATGTGCTGAGAATGTTCCAAAGCCAAGCAACTATCCTGCACCATTCCCAGAATGTTGTGGGAAGGTTCTATGCAAAATAACCATAGGACAATCACTCTCTCACCAAGCTCTAAGAAACACATGGTTTTCTGAATGTTATGTGCTAGCTGGGTTTACTGTACTCTACTGTACTGAACTGAACTCTACTCTACTCTACTGTTAATCTATTGCCTGCCTCAGACCACTCGAACTGCTAAGTGCGTCGTTAGATGCTTTATTGCCCTCCAGCGTCACTTTATACACAGAAGATCTCCGCTAAACATAGAATCACATGGTTTGACTGCTGATAACTTCAGAATAAAGTTGACTGCAGTACAAATACAAAGTTGCCAATGTCTTTGCAATTGATACAAACAAGCAACATATAAAAATATGTTTCAAATGAAATCCAAGATGACTGCATTAAAATATAAACAGTAGACTATAGGCCTATTTCAATCACATTGACATACATTTAATGTTCAATCAATTGAGTTCTATTTTGCTACTTGTAGGCGACTGTCTGTAATTTGTCTCAATATATTTCATGATGGGTAGCCTAACGTGTTGAATGATGTGCCAAATCTGTGATTTTGTGCATTTTCTTTCATTGGGCAAGCATTATAATGCAGCTGTAGGTTGTAATATCTCTCTAGGAGCTGATTCGTCATCAGTATTGTAAAATAATTATAATGTTAAGGAAAGATTTTATTGGAGAAAGCTGATCCGAGAGCAGCGCTCCCTTTTTTTCTATCCTATCAGTATCGACACATTCTCCAATGACGCACTTAGAAACTGTTCTCTCTTCTTTGTGATTTGGGAAAAGCATGTTACATCTTTGTCCGTTGTAGGAAAGATGCAAGTCTAAGTTCTATCGCTATCTGTCACACCCTGACCTTAGAGATCACCTGTATTCTCTGTTTGGTTAGGTCAGGGTGTGATTTGGATAGAATCTAGTTGATTCTATTTCTATGTTGGCCGGGTGTGGTTCCCAATCAGAGGCAGCTGTCGATCGTTGTCTCTGATTGGGGATCATACTTAGGCAGCCATTTTGTCTACCTTTAGTTATGGGATCTTGTTTCTGATTCCGTTTGGCTTGTTGGATGTTTAGCCTCTTGAACTTCACATTCAGTTGCTTTTGTTATTTTGTCGGTGTTTATAATAATAAACGACTATGTACACATAACACGCTGCACCTTGGTCCGATCCTTTATACAACAAACGTGACAGAAGATCCCACCACCAACGGACCAAGCAGCGTGAACAGGAGGAGCAGACATCATGGACATGGGAGGAGATATTAGACGGAAAAGGATCATGGACGTGGGAGGAGATCCAGGCAGGTATGGATCGCCTTCCTTGGGAGCAGACAGAGACAGCGAGGGAGAAAAAACGTTGACTCAAAAAGGTCCCGATCACTAAGGAAGCCCGAGAGGCAGCCCCAAGAAAAACATTTTGGGGGGCACATGGGGTGGTGGGCGAAGCAGCAGGAGGCCCTGAAAGACCGGCAGCTCAGCACTCTGAGAGAGCAGACCACCACCTTACGGGGGCTGATAGATAAGAGGGAGCAAGAGCTCTCCCTTCAGAAGGAGGCGCTGCAGGAGGCCCTCAGGGAGAAGGAGTCAGTGGATGCACGGAGAGAGGAGCTGGCTAGGCAACAGGAGGAGCTGAGAGAGGAGTTAACCCTACAGCAAAAGAGAACGCAGTCCTTAGAGCAGAGGCTGGCGGAGCCAGGTTTCAGAGTAGAGCCAACTCCCCGCACTCGCGTTAAGGAGCGTGGGACCATACAGGCACCCTGTTATGCTGTGGTGCGCAGTGTGTTACCAATTTTTATCTTGGTGACTATGGTCCCAGCTGCCTTGAGATCATTGACAAGATCCTCCCGTGTAGTTCTGGGCTGATTCCTCACCGTTCTCATGATCATTGCAACTCCACAAGGTGAGATCTTGCATGGAGCCCCAGGCCGAGGGAGATTGACAGTTATTTTGTGTTTCTTCCTTTTGCGAATAATCGCACCAACTGTTGTCACCTTCTCACCAAGCTGCTTGGTGATGGTCTTGTAGCCCATTCCAGACTTTTTTAGGTCTACAATCTTGTCCCTGAAATCCTTGGAGAGCTCTTTGGTCTTGGCCATGGTGGAGAGTTTGGAATCTGATTGATTGATTGCTTCTGTGGACAGGTGTCTTTTATACAGGTAACAAGCTGACATTAGGAGCACTCCCTTTAAATGACACTATTGGGAAACCAGGCCCTATACTCTACTGTACTGTACTGTCCAACTTGGGAAACACAGACATCTAGGATCGTTTCAGATTTGGTCTGGTCCGGACCAACCAAATGTGGTCTTGTTTGGGGGTGGAGCTCATTACTATAATTGCCAGTGTGTAGAATAATACCCAAATATGCAAAATAAGGATATTACATATTTCTACCTTTGTGTACCTAGATACATCACCATGAAGAGAATGATATTCATATCCATAATTATGCATTTCTGTATAGTACAGATCAGGGACCCATGATGTAAATCCCTTACCGTAATTCAGTTACCGGATGTAAATCCACTTCACCTACTGTAGTTCAATAACCAACATAAAAAATAAAATAAAAACTGAAGGTGTCATGTCATAGCTGACACCCATTCTTTCTGCAGACATCTTTTAATCGTAAATCGGAGCAGATATTTAAGAGTTTTTGTAAAACGTGGTCACATAAAGAACTGAGGGAGATTTTACCGTAATTCTGTTACCAAACTTCTGCACAGTTCTTCCAGTAAATGTTTTTATGAAATGTTCTGTGTAAATTGTTTAATGTAGTCCTTGTGCATAGAGGTTTATGGTTTGTTAAACTTTGAAATCAATGTTTTTTGTTTGGCATACATTTAAAGTGAAAACTCTTGAGTCAAAGCGTAATTGTGTTACTGTGGAATTGTGTGGGTGTGTGTGAGAAAGAGAGAGATTACACAGACCCACAAATAATTCGAAAACAAATCAAATTTTGATAAACTCCCATATCTATTGGGTGAAATACCACAGTGTGCCATCACAGCAGGAATATTTCTGACCTGTTCCTAGAAGAAAAGGGCATCCAGTGTAAATACAACCCATATTTATGTTTATTTATTTTCCCTTTTTACTTTAACTATTTGCACATCGTTATAACACTGTATATAGCCATCATTTTTTATTTTTTTGTCATTTAGCAGACGCTCTTATCCAGAGCGACTTACAGGAGCAATTATGGTTAAGTGCCTTGCTCAAGGGCACATCGACAGATTTTTCACCTAGTCGTTTCGGGGATTAGAACCAGCAACCTTTTGGTTACTGGCACAACGCTCTTAACCACTATTATATATTTCACTTGCTTTGGCAATGTAAACTTAAATTGAAAGAGATTGAGAGAGCGAGAGAGATTGAGTCTCTCTCTCCACTCCCCTCTGCTTCTAGAGAAGGGTGTGACTGCCTACCAGTGAGAGAGAGGGAGTGGACATTTCTGTTGAGCTACTCCTCCCTGTTTCTCTCTTTCTCTTTCGCTCTCATTCCCTTACCGGCAGGGCTAGGATTAGGCTTTCTCTCTCTCTCTCTCTACTTATATATCCCTCTTTCCTTCTCTTTTCCTCTCACATAAACCTACTCTTTATTGTATTTCTCTCTACTCCAAATTAGTATTTTTGTTTCTGCATAGTACAGTTTCTGAGTAGTAGGCCTCTATCACATCTGTTTGTGTTGTATGTCAGGGTATGTAGCAGTTGGCTAACATGTCATCTCTCCCAGTGTAGCAGTAGTGTAACTGTGCCCCTGTACAGATAACTGTGTGTATCTCTCTCGCTCTCTGTTATTTATATGCATTATGTGTCTAACATGTAATCTCTCCCAGTCTCTCTTCTCCATATGTACTACTACTGGCTAACAGTCCTCTCTCTCCCTCTCCTCTGCAGTGCCTGTCGAGTCCTAAGGCCAGTGGTGGTGCCAGCTCCCAACCACAACCCAAGGAGCCCCAACCCAAGAAGGAGTCCCAACCCCAGCAGCCCAAGTTGCCCAAGAAGGAACCCAAGACGGAGCTCCAGACAACGGTGAGAGATTGAAGGAGGGGTGGAAGAGTGGGGTAGAGGGACAGTGAGCGAGGAATAGAGGGATGGGTGGAGGAGTTGGGCTAGAGGGACGGTGAGAGAAAGGAGGGAAAGATGTATGGAGGGGTTGGGGAGTGTGGGGTGGTGAAGAAGAGGGGGGTAGATGACTTAAATTGGAGAGAAAGATAGAGAAAGAGTTCTGGATGGATGGTTGTAGAGAGCGAGGCTAAATGAAATCAAGTCTGGGTCTGTCTGTGGACTGTTAGAGGGCGGAGAAAATGGTGGGGTGGAGATGACTGGCTGGAGAGGAGGAGAGAGAGGGAGCGAGAGAAGGGTGTAGAGCAGGGCTGTTCAATGTCGGTCCTGAAGGGCCAAAGCACTTCTGGTTTTCATCCTGTCCTTCTAATCAGGGACTGATTCAGATCTGGGACACCAGGTGAGTGTAATTAACTACCAGGTAGAAACAAAAAACAGAAGTGTTTCGGCCCTCCAGGACCGGAATTGAACAGCCCTTGTGTGGAGGGTGTGGATGGTTAGATAAGAAGAGTGAGGGTGGGGGCGGTTGGTTGGATGGAGAAGGGGACTAGCAGAGTGGGTGGGGTTCGTTGGGTGAGCTGGGGCCTTATTTAGGACTGTGCAAACTAAGTTTCATAAAATTCAGATAGAAATGTATTGTGTAGGACAGATTCCTTGTCATGCAGAAAGGGGAATCATGCCAGCTCTATAGGTTTACATTACATTTCTATGTGCATCATTGTGAATGTAGAGAGAGAGTTGGGTGAGCTGTACAAAGTTACAGCGATATAATGTTTTTGTAATGTTACCCATAATGTTCCCCTAATATTTTTCAGTTAGTTAGGGGAACTTTCTATCTATGTTAGCAAAAACCTTAGGAGAACCTTTTTAGTATGTTTCGTTGTTAAAGCTAGGAGAACATTCCCTTAATGTCAAGCAGAACTTATCTAGAACGTGGTTGCCATGTTCTCAGAATATACAATATACATTTCATGAGAACATTGCAAGAACATTCCTGTGTCCAGTTTTCTGAGGGTTAGGAGAATATTCCATCAACGTCACATCAAACATACACAGAACATGATTGCCATGTTCTCAGAATATGATATTAATGTTCTAGACATGTTTCATGGAACATTGCAATAACATTCATGTGTCCAGTTTTCTGAGGGTTAGGAGAATATTCCATGAATGTCCCACCAATCATACACAGAACATTTACATTTACATAATTTAGCAGACGCTCTTATCCAGAGCGACTTACAAATTGGTGCATTCAACTTATGATAGCCAGTGGGACAACCACTTTTTTAATTTTTTAATTTATGTATTTTTTATGGGGGGTGGGGGAAGAAGGATTACTTTATACTATTCCAGGTATTCCTTAAAGAGGTAGGGTTTCAAGTGTCTCCGGAAGGTGGTCAGTGACTCCGCTGTCCTGGCCTCATGGGGAGCTTGTTCCACCATTGGGGTGCCAGAGCAGCGAATAGCTTTGACTGGGCTGAGCGGGAACTGTGCTTCCGTAGAGGTAGGGGAGCTAGCAGGCCAGAGGTGGATGAACGTAGTGCCCTCGTTTGGGTGTAGGGTCTGATCAGAGCCTGAAGGTAAGGAGGTGCCGTTCCCCTCACAGCTCCGTAGGCAAGCACCATGGTCTTGTAGTAGATGCGAGCCTCAACTGGAAGCCAGTGGAGTGTGCGGAGGAGCGGGGTGACATGAGAGAACTTGGGAAGGTTGAACACCAGACGGGCTGCAGCGTTCTGGATAAGTTGTAGGGGTTTAATGGCACAGGCAGGGAGCCCAGCCAACAGCGAGTTGCAGTAATCCAGACGGGAGATGACAAGTGCCTGGATTAGGACCTGTGCATAGTCAACGTAGCTACTAGAACTAAGGTGTTAGTAAACCTGCTACAATCATGCAGTAGAGAGCAGCAAGCAGCAAGCAGTTACACCACAGGCACCGGTGGCAATAAATTAATAAAACCAAAAGCTTACCTTGACTTGGAAGCGTTCCAGTGTTGGATAGCCATAGCCAGCTAGCTAAAATAGTATCCCTCTCTGTTTGAGCCGGGTGTTTGAGTAGGCTAAACTAGCTAGCTGCATTTGCTAGCTGATTAAGTGAAAGTGAAAAAAAAATACAACAAAATATAGCTCTCGCTCTCTCATTCGCTTCTCCTTCATTTTTGAAGAAATGAATTTGTTCAAAACTGTTCAACTATTGTCTTTCTCTCTCTGAGTCAACTACTCACCACATTTGATGGACTGCAGTGCTTGCTAGCTGTAGCTTATGGTTTCAGTACTAGATTAATTATCTGATCCTTTGATTGGGTGGACACCATGTCAGTTCATGCTGCAAGAGCTCTGATAGGTTGGAGGACGTCCTCCGGAAGTTGTCATAATTATGGGTAAGTCTATGGGAAGAGGTGAGAACCACTAGATTTTATATTGAAGTCAATGTACCCAGAGGAGGACGGAAAGTAGCTGTCCTCCAGCTACACCATGGTGCTACCCTACAGAGTGCTGTTGAGGCTACTATAGACCTTCATTGCAAAACAGTGTGTTTTAATCAATTATTTGGTGACGTGAATATATTTAGTATAGTTTTACCTAAAAAGGCTACCTTATTTTATGTTTCACTATTTTTATTTTTATGAAATTCACTGAGGAGGATGGTCCTCCACTTCCTCCTCTGAGGAGCCTCCACTGGTGTGTGGGTATCCTTTACCTTGTCAACAGACAAAGAGCTTTGAATGGATCAGTGGTTCACCAATCAGGGCTTTGATTGGCTTGGCAACAGTAAGACGTGATGTGTAATGAAAATTTTTTGGGACCCATAAATGTAATTGCAAAGTTCCCATGAAATGTATCTAGAACATTAAAGTGGAACTGACAGCGTTTTAACTACTTTGCAGATATGAAACAAACAGACAATCATAATAACAATAAAACATATCAAATTCCCAGTTTATGCTACAAACTTTGTCAATCAAATGTATTCGGCATCTATCAAATGGGCGGGCAGGCACGTTCCCATTCAGTTGTCAAAACATGGGTTGGGACAAGCATGCATTGGCAGGCAAGCTGCAGAAAGACAAGCAGGCTACTATTCCCCATAGTTTCAGTGCAATTTTGACAGCCAACTAGCTGAAAAGGTTTGAGAGGGTTTATCTAATGTTCCCTCGTTAGATTTGAGCTCATCTCGCTCTGGCTAGCATTAGTTGATCTTGTTGTTGTTGATGCGCATAACTGAGGTTGTTTGATCAATAGGACTGTAAAGTTCCCAAATGTCAGAGGACTCCCATGTAGCTCAGTTTGTAGAGCATGGCGCTTGCAACGCCAGGGTTGTGGGTTCGTTTCCCACGGGGGGCCAGTATGAAAAATGTATGCACTCACTAACTGTAAGTCGCTCTGGATAAGAGCGTCTGCTAAATGACTATAATGTAAAATGTATTTACATATTTGCAGATATCCATTCAGGTGTATTTTTTGGCAAATGCATTCTAATGATCTGAAGTTGCACTATTGCTACTGCCTGTAAACACACAGTCCAGTTCAAAGTAAATGATGGCAGCCCGTGTGGAAAATGGCTTATTTGCATAAAGGCCTACTGTAGCTCTGATTGGCTATGGCGCACCGGTCTGCCTAGACTCCGGTCTTGGACGAGACATATGTTTTTATTCGGTTATTTGTCTATTAATTGTCCAAACGCATGGCCGCTTTCCCACTCTATATTGCTATAGAACTTTCACAAATGCCTTAGTCTATGTCATTCTCAAACATTCTATACATTTATGAAAATGTGAAAATGACCATATCTAAGTGCTTGCTTGTCAGAAAATGAAAAAATATAAAAAGTGTCATATTCTTCCAGGGGGTGTATATGAACAGATTTTAATACGATTTTATCTCGCTAAAACGCTATCAGTTCCATTTTAATATATTATGTTCTGAGAACATGGCAACCATTTTCTGTGTATGTTTGGTGGGATGTTGATGGAATATTCTCCTAACCCACAGAGAACTGGACACATTAAGGTTCTTGCAACATTCCAATTAAGTGTTTAGAACATTAATACAGTGAGGGGAAAAAAGTATTTGATCCCCTGCTGATTTTGTATTTCCCACTGACAAAGACATGATCAGTCTATAATTTTAATGGTAGGTTTATTTGAACAGTGAGAGACAGAATAACAACAACAAAAATCCAGAAAAACGCATGTCAAAAATGTTATCAATTGATTTGCATTTCAATGAGGGAAATAAGTATTTGACCCCTCTGCAAAACATGACTTAGTACTTGGTGGCAAACCCTTGTTGGCAATCACAGAGGTCAGACGTTTCTTGTAGTTTGCGACCAGGTTTGCACACATCTCAGGAGGGACTTTGTCCCACTCCTCTTTGCAGATCTTCTCCAAGTCATTAAGGTTTCGAGGCTGACGTTTGGCAACTCAAACCTTCAGCTCCCTCCACATATTTTCTATGGGATTAAGGTCTGGAGACTGGCTAGGCCACTCCAGGACCTTAATGTGCTTCTTCTTGAGCCACTCCTTTGTTGCCTTGGCCATGTGTTTTGGGTCATTGTCATGCTGGAATACCCATCCACGACCCATTTTCAATGCCCTGGCTGAGGGAAGGAGGTTCTCACCCAAGATTTGACGGTACATGGCCACGTCCATCGTCCCTTTGATGCGGTGAAGTTGTCCTGTCCCCTTAGCAGAAAAACACCCCCAAAGCATAATGTTTCCACCTCCATGTTTGACGGTGGGGATGGTGTTCTTGGGGTCATAGGCAGCATTCCTCCTCCAAACACGGCGAGTTGAGTTGATGACAAAGAGCTCGATTTTGGTCTCATCTGACCACAACACTTTCACCCAGTTCTCCTCTGAATCATTCAGATGTTCATTGGCAAACTTCAGACTGGCCTGTATATGTGCTTTCTTGAGGAGGGGGGACCTTGCGGGCGCTGCAGGATTTCAGTCCTTCACAGCGTAGTGTGTTACCAATTGTTTTCTTGGTGACTATGGTCCCAGCTGCCTTGAGATCATTGACAAGATCCTCCCGTGTAGTTCTGGGCTGATTCCTCACCGTTCTCATGATCATTGCAATTCCACGAGGTGAGATCTTGCATGGAGCCCCAGGCCGAGGGAGATTGACAGTTATTTTGTGTTTCTTCCATTTGCGAATAATTGCACCAACTGTTGTCACCTTCTCACCAAGCTGCTTGGCGACGGTCTTGTAGCCCATTCCAGCCTTGTGTAGGTCTACAATCTTGTCCCTGACATCCTTGGAGAGCTCTTTGGTCTTGGCCATGGTGGAGAGTTTGGAATCTGATTGATTGATTGCTTCTGTGGACAGGTGTCTTTTATACAGGTAAAAAACTGAGATTATGAGCACTCCCTTTAAGAGTGTGCTCCTAATCTCAGCTCGTTACCTGTATAAAAGACACCTGGGAGCCAGAAATCTTTCTGATTTGAGAGGGGGTCAAATACTTATTTCCCTCATTTAAAATGCAAATCAATTTATAACATTTTTGACATGCGTTTTTCTGGATTTTTTTGTTGTTATTTGGTCTCTCACTGTTCAAATAAACCTACCATTAAAATTATAGACTGATCATTTCTTTGTCAGTGGGCAAACGTAAAAAATCAGCAGGGGATCAAATACTTTTTTCCCTCACTGTATCTTATATTCTGAGAACATGGCATCCATGTTCTGTGTATGTTTGGTGGGACATTGATGGAATATACTTCTAACCCACAGAAAACTGGACACCTGAATGTTCTTGCAACGTTCTCATTTAACGTGTCTAGAACATTAATATATTAAGTTCTGAAAACGTGGTAACCACGATCTGGGTAAGTTCTATTTGACATTAAGGGAATGGTCTCTTGGAAACATTCCTTGCACATCATGGGAACATTCTTATGAAAATGTTAGTTAATGACTTAATGAGACTCTTAAGAGAACGTTCTCTAAAGTTGTGGGAATATTTGTTTTTACCTGGGAGAGCTTTTAGATATAAATATGTTGTTGTGTATAATAGATTCTCTGTCATGTGAAATAGGGAATCTGGGACTGGTTGGGTCATTGTTGCATTAGGCCTTGTTTGAGAGGGGTGTGGTTGGGTTGTCGTGTGTGTGGGAGCCACCCAGTATGAACACAGCAGGATAGTGGGTTTCCTGTCCATAGATAAGGGGTTCGTCCCAAATGGCACCGTATTCCCTACATAGTGCTCAACCTTTGACCAGAGCCCTATAGGCCTGGTCACAAGTAGGGCACTATAAATGGATATGGGCTGCAATTTGGGACACAGCTAAGGCCTTAGGTTGCCAAACACATCTGACAGACTGACTGCTACATGGACTCTACTGTGGGCTCTTCTGAGGGGCTCGACTGGGCACTGTTTAGTATGACATATCTGGAGAAAACCGAGGCAAAAAGTCATGTTTTTATTGCACAGTTCAAGTTAATTAAAACAAAAAAGTCTCCCATTTCGTGCCTACTGAACAGGACCCTGGTCTGGACCCTCCCGGACTCTCTTAGTTGTAACAGTCAGAGCTAAAAGGTTGTTAAGCTGGACTGAGCAAGGAACTGGGAGATGGATAGAGACTGAGAGAAGAGAGAAAGGGAGAGAATGTAAGAGATGCACATGGTGAGAGGAAAAGAGAGAACTAGATGATTAAAGTGTTGAGCAGGTCCAGTGGTTCCCAGGTCCATGCCAGCAGACGTATCACCCCCCCCCCCACACACACACACACACACACACACGCACACACACTCACTCAATGAGATGCATAAGTATAGTAGTACACATACATTCACAACCTGCTTTGTCTACCCCCCACCGCTATTTCTTTCTTTCTCTCTCTCTCTCTCTCTCTCTCTCTCTCTCTGAGTCTCGCCTAGGCCCCTAATAGGATATATCGATGGAGGCTTCCGCTCTCTGGTAGCCATAGCAACGGGACTCTGGCGGGAGTTGGAAAGACTGTTATTTAGCCTGCCTGCCCACACCCCTCCCTACCCCCCTCCTTCCCTCACACACACCCCTCCTCCACCCTTTCACTGCTACCCCACCCCCTCATTTGCAACCTTCCCCTCCATCCCCCACAACACACCACTACAGCCAAAGGCACAAACAAATACACACAGTAAAAATGACACGCACGCGCGCACACACACACATAGAAGACTTGTTACCTGCTAGCAATACACACTCTCATTTGGATACTTTCTCTGGCTCTCTCGCAATCTCTCTCTCACAAACGCATACACACACAAACAGTGAGGCACTCAGAGTATGCACATAGACAGGGACTTGTCCTCCAGCGAACTGGAGCACTCATGCACAATGATGTGTTCCACACCCTCTCTACGCCATTTGCACACACACGCACACAATCTTGTACAGCTAACCTTGTGGGGACACACAATTCAGTCCCATTCAAAATCCTATTTTCCCTAACCCTAAACCTAACCCGTACTCTTACCCTTACCCTAACCCTAAACCTAACCCTAGCTCCTAACCCTAAAACTAACCCTCGCTCCTAACCCTGAACCTTAACGTAATTCTAACCCTAACACTAATTCTAACCTTAACCCTAAACCCCCTACAAAAAGCATTTGACCTCATGGGGACTAACAAAATGTCCCCAGTTGGTAAAATTTGTTTGTTTACTATTCTTGTGGGGACTTTTGGTCCCCACAAGAATAGTTAAACACGTCCACACACACACACACACATTTACATTTTAGTCATTTAGCAGACGCTCTTATCCAGAGCGACTTACAGTTAGTGAATGCATACATCATTTTTTTATTTTTTTTCATACTGGCCCCCCGTGGGAATCGAACCCACAACCCTGGCGTTGCAAACGCCATGTTCTACCAACTGAGCTACATCCCCACACATTACTGTAGTATTGCTAGGATGCAGCTAGCTCTATTCTCCATCTCTATTCACCCTCAGTCAGTCATGGTGCAGAGTGATGATGTCATCGTTGGCCAGCGCAAGTTAGTTCTCCTCCTGGACCAGAAATAACAGTAACTCCACGTCAGGTTGTGTGTATGTGTGTGTCATGTTGGGTTGTGGCATTGTCTGAAATAATCAGTCATATTCAACACTTTACATTGACATGTTTGTTTTTCTTTGGGTTAGACTGACAGCTCTCCATTTTGTGTGTTTGTGTCATGCACTTAGATTCTGTGTTTCCAACTGTTGTAACTACAATCAACATTGGGCTCCACCCTGCTTTTAAAGCAAAGATTACAGGGAGGTTAATTTAAGATTATTGCTAAGGGAGTATCACAGCACCAGAAAATAAACACACTGTCAATATTTGGACAGTTAGGTGGTAAATACTTTGACACAGTTTGATGTCAGTCAGCTCTGCTTTCTTGTTGTTGTTGTCCACTTGTAGGCTGTTAAATATTTATGTATTAGCCCTAGGGTATGTGTTTCCGCCTGTGTTAACCCCTTACACTCGTGGGAATTGGCCTATATGGATAGGGCTAAATTGAAATGTTTCTTACATAATAAATATCGAAAGCATATGGTAGATATTAAAAGGGAACATTTACATTTACATTTTAGTCATTTAGCAGATGCTCTTATCCAGAGCGACTTACGATTCGTGCATGCATCTTAAGATAGCTAGGTGGGACAACCACATATCACAGTCATAGTAAGTAAAATGTGTCATCAATAAAGTAGCTATCAGCAAGGTCAGAGCTGATGTTTGTTTGTAGAGAATGACAGGGTGTTGTCCAGGGTCACGCCAAGGTTCTTTGCACTCTGCCACCGTGGAGTTGTCAACCGTGATGGAGAGGTCTTGGAGCGGGCAGTTCTGTGTGAGTGGGACCAGTGGACTCAATAGGTTTACTGAATGAGGAGCGGATGTCATCAAAAGTTATTTTCAAAGTGGAACAGTTTGTCGATTATGGGAAAATTATTAGACTAAAGGTGAGGACACAAAAGTTCAAAGTGGAACAGTTTGTCGATTATGGGAAAATTGTTAGACTAATTGTGAGGACACAAAAGTTCACCTGACATGAGTGAATCCAAAACATTACACTCTTGATTTTATGTGCATTTATATTTACTGTAATTTACGCCAGATTTGTTCATAACAAAATCTGAAAATATTCGGGATACATTCAGTAACATAGTACGTTTTTACATTTGGGGTAGGTGCAACATTATTATTATAATCCTCAACGTCTAATTTACAGCATTTCCCCCACTCAGACAACATAAAAATGTGCTAAAGTTGCCCAATTAGCGGTAGGGATGGGCGCAACTGCTTGCCGCGCGTGGTACTCAAGTTCAGAACGGCTGTCAGTCAAAGCCCATACAGAGCTGTGAAGCAGAGACCCTAATCTCTGACGTCATGTATAGCATGTTACTGTACAGCTACTTTGTTCCAATTTAGGCACCCTTTACGAGTATAAAGGCACACTGGTCGGTGTTCAGTGGTTTTTGAAGTAGTCTGTGAGAAGGGAAGAGTTGGTTGGTTGGTACGCAAAGAGTCAGACCAGGGTGGACAGGAGTGGGAGATTTATACAGTGTAGAGGGTGCAGTTAGGGTGGACGGCAGAGTGCTGTGTGTCATTCCCCTCAGTGCTGGGCAGGAATGTCTGCGTGCTCCACAGCTAATATCACTCCCAGCTGTTGCCTTTCCTCTCTGCCTTAACTCTGTCCTCACACCCTGCCTCGGGACACAGGCCTCCTCTCCTGGCACACACACACTACGCACACACACACAGACACGTACGCACACACACGTGTACAGTGGGGTCCAAAATTATTGACACCCTTGATAAAGATGAGAAATAACCTGTATAAAAATCAATCATTCAAATAATGAGCTATTTGGAAAATTATATTTTTGATACATTTGGAAAGTATATTATTTTATATATTATTTTATACTAAGACAATTGCCCAGAGAAAGAGATTTTGTTTAACAAGTAATATTTAATTTTCTCAAAAAGGTAGGGCTCAAAATTGACACCCCTAAAGATTCTTATAAAGTAGTCAAAAGTTTAGTATTTGGTCCCATATTCCTAGCACGCAATGACTACATCAAGCTTGCAACTGCAAATGCATCCAAAAAGTTTGTAGAGTCACAAGCTTAATGTAGTCATTGCGTGCTAGGAATATGGGACCAAACACTAAACTTATGAATACTTTATTTATACGAATCTTTATCAAGGGTGTCAATAATTTTAGACCCCACTACACTATACAGGCTAACGCAACATACACACAAGCCATATGCAAACATACTTAACTGGCAAAACAAGCCAGTGTGTCAATGACAAAGCTACAGCTGGAAGGAGATAAAGAAACGGATGTAGAGAGAGGTGAATGAGGGTGACGGAAAGACTGATGTCCCATGTGGAGACCAGCCACACAGTTACGATAGCTATGATGAAACCCGCCCATCAATCCTTGACATCATCTACCTCCGCTATCTAGTTGGCTCAGCTGTATGGCTCAGCTGTATGGCTCAGCTGTAACTGGAACACAACAGTGTTCACTCAATCATCATGGGCCTTGACCAGCGAGGATGACAGTGCCCTAGCCACTTCTTCTCTGCTGTCTCTGTCTCTCTCTCTCTCAATTTATTTCAATTCAATGGGGCTTTATTGGCATGGGAAACGTGTGTTTACATTGCCAAAGCAAGTAAAAAAACTAAAACAAAACAACAGACAAAAACAATCAGACATTAACAGTAAACATTACACACACACAAAGTTTCAAGAGAATAACATTGTTTAAAATATATTAGTATTAAAATCTGGTATAACATTTAAAATGTTACATAAGCTATGTACAATGTTGTGACAATGTGCAAAGAGTAGAATGTACAAATGATGGGGGAAATAAATAGGCCGATACAGGTTATATTTACCTTGGTGTTTCTGACCCACTGGTTGACCTTTTCTTGTAGCAGCAGGTCACACATTTTGCTGCTGGGATTGCACACTGTGGTATTTCGCCTAACAGATACGGGAGTTTGTCCAAAAAAGAATAGTGTTCGGATTCTTAATGGGTTTGTGTAATTTCAGGTAAATATGTGTCTCTTATATGGTTATACATTTGGCAGGAGGTTAGAAAGTGCAGCTCGGGTTCCACCTATTTTTTGGGGCAGTGGCCACATATCCTGTCTTCTCTTGAGAGCCAGGTCTGCCTATGGCGACCTCTCTCAATAGCAAGGCTACAGTGGCGTGCGAAAGTATTCACCCCCTTGGCATTTTTCCTATTTTGTTGCCTTACAACCTGGAATTAAAATAGATTTTTGGGGGGGTTGTATCATTAGATTCACACAACATGCCTACTACTTTGAAGATGCAAAATATTTTTTATTGTGAAACAAACAAGAAATAAGACAAAAAAAAAACTTGAGCGTGCATGACTATTTTTCATTTCACTTCACCAATTTGGACTATTTTGTGTATGTCCATTACATGAAATCCAAATAAAAATCAATTTAAATTACAGGTTGTAATGCAACAAAATAGGAAAAACACCAAGGGGGATGAATACTTTTGCAAGGCACTGTATGCTCTGAGTCTACATAGTCAAGGCTTTTCTTAGCTTTGGGTCAGTCATAGTGGTCAGGTATTCTGCCATCGTTTACTCTCTGTTTAGGGCAAGGTAGCATTACAATATTTTTTGGGTTGATTCTTGCCAATTTGTCAAGTAGTTCTCTTTTTGTTTTCTCATGATTTGGTTGGGTGTAATTGTGTTGCTGTCCTGGGGCTCTGTGGGTTCTGTATTTGTGAACAGAGCCCCAAAACCATCTGGCTGAGGGGACTCTTCTCTAGGTATATCCTTGCAGGTTAGGGCTTTGTGATGGAAGGTTTGGCATCACTTTCCTTTAGGTGGTTGCGGAATTCAATGACTGTTGGGTGTTTGTCCCATTTTGTACATTATTGGCTGGTGAGTGGACCCCAGACCTCACAACCATACAGGACAATGGGTTGTATAACTGATTGGAGTATTTTTAGCCAGATCCTTGCCTTGTCTCTCAGTTCATTCACAGCCTTGTGGAAGTTCCCTGTGGTGCTGATGTTTAGCCCGAGGTATGTGTAATTCTTTGATGTAATTTCAACTTGAATGGCATGCTATGCACGGTTGATTGTATGCCTTTTGATGTGTTTATACAGTGCATTCTGAAATAGTTCAGACCCCTTCACTTTTTCCACACTTTGTTACGTTACAGCCTTATTCTAAAAATGGATTCAATTGTTTGTTTTTTCTCATCAATCTACACACAATACCCCATAATGAAAAAGCAAATTATTATTTATCTTTTACTAGTTTATTAAAATGTATAATATATAAGTATTCAGACCCTTAAACTCAGTACCTTGTTGAAGCACCTTTGGCAGTGATTACAGCCTCAAGTCTTCTTGGGTATGACGCTACAATCTTGGCACACCTGTATTTGGGGAGTTAGCTTGGATGCGGAGCGTTGCAGCACAGCTGTTTTCAGGTCTCTTCAGAGACGTTGGATCGGGTTCAAGTCCAGGCTCTGGCTGGGCCACTCAAGGACATTCAGAGACTTATCCACTCCTGCATTGTCTTGGCTGTGTGCTTAGGGTCATTGTCCTATTGGAAGGTGAATCTTCGCCCCAGTCTTAGGTCCTGAACGCTCTGGAGCAGGTTTTCATCAAGGATCTCTCTGTTCTTTGCTCCATTCATCTTTCCCTCAATCCTGACTAGTCTCCCAGTCCCTGCCGCTGAAAAACATCCCCACAGCATGATGCTGCCACCACATTGCTGCACCGTAGGGATGGTGCCAGGTTTCCTCCAGACGTGACGCTTGGCATTCAGGCCAAAGCATTCAATCTTGGTTTCATCAGACCAGAGAATCTTCTTTCTCATGGTCTGAGAGTCCTTTAGGTGCCTTTTGGCAAACTCCAAGCGGGCTGTCATGTGCGTTTTACTGAAGAGTGGCTTCCGTCCGGCCACTCTACCATAAACGCCTGATTGGTGGAGTGCTGCAGAGATGGTTGTCCTTCTGGAAGGTTCTCCCATCTCCACAGAGGAACTCTGGAGCTCTGTCAGAATGACCATCGTGTTCTTGATCACCTCCCTGACCAAGGCCCTTCTCCCCCGATTGCTAAGTTTGGCCGGGCAGCCAGCTCTAGGAAGAGTCTTGGTGGTTCCAAAAGTCTTCCATTTAAGAATGGTGGAGGCCAGTGTGTTCATGGGGACCTTCAATGCTGCAGAAGGTTTGATGCTGCAATGAATTTGTAGAAATATCTCAAGGATGATCAATGGAAACAGGATGCACCTGAGCTCAATTTTGAGTCTCATAGTAAAGGTTCTGAATACTTATGTAAATAAGGTATTTCTGTTTTTAAATAAGGTATTTCTAAAAAACTGTTTTTTGCTTTGCCATTATGGGGTATTGTGTGTACATTGATGACGAAAACATTTTATTTAATACATTTTAGAAAAGGCTGTAACGTAGCAAAATGTGGAATGCATGCTCTGATGCTGTTGCCAGACAAAATGCAATTGTATTGCATTGTGATGCAGGTGTTGATATTTTAGTGTTGGTTATTGCAGTGGAGAGCTGAAATAGAACCTATAGCTGTGGCAGTTAAACTAAGTCAAATTGCTTTTGACCAGGGCCCGCTCAGGGACAAGGCTATATAGGGAATAGCCATTTTGGACACAGCCACTCTCTCCCTATTGTCAATGTGTAATAGGAATGGGGTGAGGGTGTAATTTTGACAGATTTGTAGGAGCTCCGTTTGAAATGTTTTAGCTGAGAACAGTGGGTGTCTGAATATTCTTATCAGTCTAATCTAAACCATTGTGAAAGGGGAAATGGAAAAGAGATGGATAGAAAGAAACAGAGAAAAGAGGTAGAGAGATGGAGGGAAGGTGTGGAGGACAAACAGACTAACATGAGAGGGTGAGGTGAAAGGGTGTGGAACCAGAGAGAGAGGAATGGAGGGAAGGGAAGGGAGTGAGGGAGGAAGGGAGTGGGTGGGCGTGAAGATATGAGGGAAAAAACGAGTCAGCTGATACTTCCAAGTTTCCATGGCAACTTGGAGGCCTTTCCCACCCACTCTCTCTCTCACACACACTCTCTCACCCTCTCTCCCCCACCCCCGCCCACTCCTTTTCTACCAATAACATGTAGCCTAGCCTATATGTTATTATGTACACTGACTGAATTCCCTCTCTCTTTTCTGGGTCTACCTGTGTCCACTCTAACTGTCGTGATGTAGGATAGGCTAGTTTGGGTAGAGGGTTTAGAATATCACATCATCCCTTATAGCGGTCTCTCACTGACAAGTTTGCAGCTTATGTAACCAGACAACTCAAAAGCAGGAATTGTGTGTTTGTCTTGAAATTCCTGCAGGAACGATCAACTCATACATGGCATTCGTGTGTGTGTGTGTGCATGCATGAGTGCCCCTCTGCCCTCTGGGTTGGGTATGTACTGCCTGGATAGTGGGCACTGGGTAGTGCTCAGATTTGGCCAGACATCTCCATATTGTATCTGGGTGCACTGCCTCAGTGTTTGAGCTTGGGCTTGACCAAGGCTGGGCAGGGGGTGCTTAGTGCTCTGTGTTATGCAGTGCCTGGGGTTGACCAAGGCTAGACTATGCTATGCAGTTTCTGTTTTGTTTGCCTCCTTAGAATATCTGGGTGAAGTGCTTGGCCT
The DNA here is from genome assembly GCF_020615455.1 of Coregonus clupeaformis. NCBI lineage: Eukaryota > Metazoa > Chordata > Actinopteri > Salmoniformes > Salmonidae > Coregonus > Coregonus clupeaformis. The sequence goes on along the minus strand of NC_059200.1, from coordinate 56,078,202 downwards.
TGGCAAGGCTGTGCTGCTTCTCTCTCCTTCCCTATGCTATGCTTTGTTTTTCTTTGCTGCTCCATGCTAGATAGGGCTGTTGTGTAGTGCTCTGCTGTGTATGCTGTAGCAGGGTGCAGTCAGTGCATCAGTGTAGGGCCAGGGCTAGGCTGCTTTATGCTGAATGTATGTCATACTGTACACTGTGAGCTAGCAGAGTGCTGCTATATGCTCTGTACTTGCTTACTATTGGTCAGTGGGCACGTTCGAGCGGATCACTTTTGTCAAGTCGTTGACCATCGTTGTTCACCACCTTTCAAAGTGTGTTGCATTCTAGGGCAAAAAGTTGTCCAACTGTTTGAACTTTACAAAAATCATGTGTTCAAAGGTCATGAAGTTTTGACTGCAAGTGTCTGCAGTTGCTCTTCACCAACTTCATCCTGCAGCCATCGCCTGCATTGTGGCTCTATTGTCAACCAATCATTAGGGTGTTTTTGTTTGACCCATGCAAACGTTAAAGACATGACTGAAACTTTGCAATTCGCAGCAGTTTATGTATACAGTGGATATACACTGTGTACAAAACATTAAGGACACCTTCCTAATATTGAGTTGCACCCCCCATTTTGCTCTCAGAACAGCCTTAATTCGTCAGGGCGTGGACTCTACAAGGTGTCGAAAGTGTTCCACAGGGATGGTGTCCCATGCTGACTCCAATGCTTCCCACAGTTGTGTCAAGCTGTCTGGGTGTCCTTTCAGTGGTGGACTATTCTTTATACACATGGGAAACTATTGAACATGAAAAACCCAGCAGTGTTGCAGGCCACGTTATGTTACGAACCCCGTGGCTTTAAAAGTCTAGGGTGGATGGACAAGAGACCCGTAACATAACTCATGCAAATTAGAATGGTGACACGAAAACAATGAGTACAAAAATACACCGACAACCATAAGCTACCGTCAAACACAAAATGTTTATTATGAACACACGGTAAAGGTTTGGGAAAAAGGAATGAGCAGGACCCAAGGAATGAAACAATAATGTCAAAAACCCCTAAACTGATCTTGCCTGCCTCAAGAATCGCTAAGCTACTGCTAACCATACAAAAATACAGTGGGTGGTCCGCTCAGGTCTAACTAGTGTTGTTAGACAATGTTCTTTCTACGGGTAATGTATGCCCAAGGGCAACTTGCTAAATCCCCCTTTTCCCATGAACACACAACAGAGTAACCAGCAAATGAGTGAGTACACAAAAAACAGGATACCACAGTATCCATACTCACATACGAAAAGAGTCTCTGTCAGCAAACACAACTGACTGGCTTTTAAAACAATGGGATGTGTGATGTGAGTGAAAAACCAGAAACAGGTGGCGCAATGCAGAGGAATGTCCACTGATTGGTCCACCTCAGCAATCAGCAGACAAACGGATGTCGGACAGGTGGGACACCCCAACAACCACCAATCAGGAACACAAAGGACACCTGTGATTAGGGCAGAAGGAGAGGAAAAACACACAAAAAACACAGGATACCTGTATCTGTAACACTCCCACCCTTAAAAGAGCAAACCACAATGGTTTGCGACACACGTACTATCACAACACCCTGAGGGAATAAAAAAAACAACCTAGATCTCTAAACACGAGACCAAAGCATCTGCCAACACATTATCCGAACCCTTTTTGTGGCAGATCTCCAAATTTATAATTTTGCACTACAAGTGCCCAACGCATAAGGCGTTGGTTCTGGTTGTACATACGGTGGAGAAAAACTAAGGGGTTATGGTCAGTATACACCATCACTGGTAGTGCACTGGAACCAACATAAACTTCAAAGTACTGCAGAGCTAACAGTGCCTTGCAAAAGTATTAAGCACCCTTGGCGTTTTTCCTATTTTGTTGCATTACAACCTGTAACTTAAATTTATTTGGATTTCATTTAATGGACATACACAAAATAGTCCAAATTGGTAAAGTGAAATGAAAAAAATAACTTATTTCAAACAATTCTAAAAAATAAATAACGGAAAAGTGATGCGTGCATATGTATTCACCCCCTTTGTTATGAAGCCCCTAAATAAGATATGGTGCAACCAATTACCTTCAGAAGTCACATAATTAGTGAAATAAAGTCCACTTGTGTGCAATCTAAGTGTCACATGATCTGTCACATGATATCAGTATATATACACCTGTTCTGAAAGGCCCCAGAGTCTGCAACACCACTAAGCTAGGGGCACCATCAAGCAAGCGGCACCAAGAAGACCAAGGAGCTCGCCAAACAGGTCAGGGACAAAGTTGTGGAGAAGTACAGATCAGGGTTGGGATATTAAAAAATATCAGAAACTTTGAACATCCCACGGAGCACCATTTAAATCCATTATTAAAAAATTGAAAGAATATGGCACCACAACAAACCTGCCAAGAGGGCCGCCCTCCAAAACTCACGGACCAGGCAAGGAGGGTATTAATCAGAGGCAACAAAGAGACCAAAGATAACCCTGAAGCGGAGATTGGAGAATCTGTCCATAGGACCACTTTAAGCCATACACTCCACAGAGCTGGGCTTTACGGAAGAGTGGGCAGAAAAAAAGCCATTGCTTAAAGAAAAAAATAAGCAAACACGTTTGGTGTTCGCCAAAAACCATGTGGGAGACTCCCCAAACATATGGAAAAAGGTACTCTGGTCAGATGAGACTAAAATTGAGCTTTTTGGCCATCAAAGAAAACGCTATGTCTTGCGCAAACCCAACACCTCTCATCACCCTGATAACACCATCCCCACAGTTAAGCATGGTGGTGGCAGCATCATGCTGTGGGGATGTTTTTCATCAGCAGGGACTGGGAAACTGGTTGAAGGAATGATGGCGCTAAATACAGGGAAATTCTTCAGGGAAACCTGTTTCAGTCTTCCAGAGATTTGAGACTGGGATGGAGGTTCACCTTCCAGCAGGACAATGACCATAAGCATACTGCTAAAGCAACACTCGAGTGGTTTAAGGGGAAACATTTAAATGTCTTGGAATGGCCTAGTCAAAGCCCAGACCTCAATCCAATTGAGAATCTGTGGTATGACTTAAAGATTGCTGTACACCAGCGGAACCCATCCAACTTGAAGGAGCTGGAGCATTTTTGCCTTGAAGAATGGGCAAAAATCTCAGTGGCTAGATGTGCCAAGCTTATAGAAACATACCCCAAGAGACTTGCAGCTGTAATTGCTGCAAAAGGTGGCTCTACAAAGTATTAACTTTGGGGGGGGGGGGTTATGCACACTCAAGTTCTGTTTTTTTGGTGTCATTTCTTGTTTGTTTCACAATAAGAAATATTTTGCATCTTCAAAGTGGTAGGCATGTTGTGTAAATCTAATGATACAAACCCCCCAAAAATCCATTTTAATTCCAGATTGTAAGGCAACAAAATAGGAAAAATGCCAAGGGGGGTGAATACTTTCGCAAGCCACTGTAATTATAGAGATACACTCAAAATACCAACATGTGAGAAATACTGTACTTTATTAATGTTTCAATGGAACCAACCAAAATCATGCAATTATTTAATACATGCGTTTGATGGTGCTTTTTGAAACCTGGTGACCCCAAGACGCCGCCAAGGCCTGCAATTCTTTCACAGTGATTCTTGGGGATTTTGTTGCTTCTCTCACCATCTTCCTCCCTATCCTGGGGGGCAAAATGCATTTGCGTCCTCTACCTGTGAGGTTTTCAACTGTTCCATATCTTTTAAATTTTTTAATAATTGCTCTGACAGTGCTCAGTGGTATATTCAATCGTTTGTGGATCTTCTTGGAGCCATTACCAGATTTATGAAGGTCTACAACCATCTATCTCTTTTGAACTGCCAGTTATTTTGTTTTCTTCATGGTGTTGGATGACAAAGGGATATTGCATGTGTGTTACCTCATTTTTATACCCTAGTGAAACAGGAAGTGATGTAATGGCTCAAAATAGTTCCTTAAGACTTAGATAAACTTAAATAAGTGGAATTTAATTCCTGGTTTAATTTTGGTAGATGTTATTTACAATAATCTTTAAGGGTGCCATTCATTGTGAAACCTTGATTTGGAGGACATTGATTTTTAATTAAATCAATAAATGATTTTGGTGAGCTCCATTGGAACATTAATATAGTACAGTATTTCTCACATGCTGGAATTTTGAGTTTCTCTATAATTATATTGTTTATTTTTTTAAGTATTGTTTGTGCATTGCCAGTCAGGGGTGCCAGTAATTTTGGTGCCCACTGTAGCCTAGCCCATAGGCCTTTATGTTTTAATAAGGTTTGTTTCCCAACTAAAGTGGCCAAATAACTTCTTTAAATTAAGCACATTAATCAGCTTTACAAGGGGTGTAGAGCCTAACTGGCATATATAAACAGCGCGTGAGTTTCAAGTTTGGGGAAGATCATTTTCACCATAAAAATGCACCTTATAATAAAAGCATTACATGCATAATTGCATTTGCGGTCACTTTTGATAATGGTGTTTTCAGCTAATGGAACATTCGTGCTTATAGCCTACTACCATGTGTGCATTGCTGCACTTATAATGTGAAGAAATAGCCTGAGATTTGATCAACATGTTAAGCTAAATGGTCTGATCTGTTGCGTCAGCCACATTGCATAAAAACGTTTTTTTTTTATGCTAGTGGTTGTATTAATTTGAGATCTATCGCTTCCCACAACTGTCCCAGACTATGTTTTAAATATTTATTTCTCGCACAGAATAGGTCGACTTTTGTACTATGGGGGATAGTAGATTGACATAGACTAGTGCTTTTGCTGTTCATTAGGCCTACTCATCTTGTTGGCTGACGAAAAGTAAATGTGAACAGTTCTTCCAATATCTTCAATATGCACCTCGGAATTGGATAAGGACGCACACAGTTGTAACCTGTGAGAAAGACCCGATCACGTGACGGAGAGCCGTGTGAGTGAGAGACGCTTCGGATTGCGCAGCACTCTCAGGGAGAAGGGCACAACGCAGCACTCCGGGCCGCAAAAGGCATGGATTTTTTATGGGTGCATTATGGCCACAAAGGGGATGCCGCCGTGAAATTCGAGGTATTATCAAGTGCTTGTCATATTGTGAATGAGAGACAATTGGAGTGTGTACAGCCTGCGCAAAAAACAAAGCAGAGCTCATGACTTTTTTCAAGTCATCATTAGAGTCTCATCATGCAGCCTTACAATGTATAAAAAATCAAAACATATAGCCTAACGTTTGTAGAACATTTACATTTTAGTCATTTAGCAGACGCTCTTATCCAGAGCGACTTACAGGAGCAATTAGGGTTAAGTGCCTTGCTCAAGGGCACATCGACAGATTTTTCACCTAGTCGGCTCGGGGATTAGAACCAGCGACCTTTCGGTTACTGGCACTACGCTAGAACAACTTTAGAACAACTAAAGTTACAGAACTTAGTAGAAACTTAAAGTAGAAAATATCCTTTCTATTTAATTCAGCTTTGTTCAATTGTATTCTTCATACTATAAAATAATGCCACTGAATTATAAGCAAATCTTGTCTGCTAAATGAACTAGTGTAGCCCACAGCCATTTGGCATAGCTACATCAGGACCTAATGTAAGGACAACTCAGAGTATGCTATTATTTTCTTCTGAAATCGACTACATTTTCTTCTTTAAACCTGTCTAAAATAAATATTGGATTTATTGTGTAGGCTATATTACATGCATTTATTAGACTTTTTAAAATGGCTTGTAGGCTATGTGTGGAAGCCAGGAGATGCTAAATGTGTTTGTTAATTAACGGTCAATTACCTTGAGACTGACAGTTATTTGCTTGACAATCACCAGCTGATGAAATTTCGTGACCGCCACAGCCCTACTCCTGGCACCTATTACCATACCCCGTTCAAAGACACTTAAACCCTACACAATACTTGTCTCAAGGCTTAAAAATCCTTATTTTAACCTGTCTCCTCCTCTTCATCTACACTGATTGAAGTGGATTTAACAGGTGACATCAATTAGGGATCATAGCTTTCACCTGGTCAGTCTATGTCATGGAAAGAGCAGGTGTCCTTAATGTTTTTGTACATGTGATATTTGAGTCTCTCTCACTAATTGATTGTACAATGAATCTACACACATAATATTATATTATGATTTCAGTTTGTGAGTGTGTGATAGGGGGGTTAGATAATATCATTTATTTCGACCATATAAAGAAAACATTTGTTTTAATTTGGCAACACTGCCATGTTGATCTGAGCCTTGCACATTAGTGTCTGACTTTCGGCTGTCGCTGATGCACCTCCCCCGACTTCACTCCTTGACTTTCGTCTATAGTCGGTTGCTTTAGCCTTAACGCTCAAACACGCCCGGTGCGTCAGTGCAGGGCTTGGCCAGGGCTGGGCAGGGCTGTTCTCTCCTGGCAGTGTGCCAGCTCTAGGCCTGCTGCTCTGTTCTCCACCTCCCAGCTCCCTCTCAGCTCCCAGGGCCCCACACAGCAACCATTGTTCCCCTAACCTGCTCTGCTCTGTTTGTGCAGCCAGAGAGTACAGCTGAACTGAGCTGAGGTGAGAGCAGGGTCTGGGGGCCAGGCCTGTGTGTGTAGCGTGTTTGTAGTGAGTGAGTGTGGGTGGGTGTGTGTGGAGAAATATCATGTGCTGACATCTCTCTTTCTTCCTCTCTCCACTGTCTTCCTCCCTATTTATCTCCCCCTTCCCTCTCTCCTTTTCTCTCTTCCTCACCCTTTCCCTCTTTGTCTCTCTTACTCCATACATCTCTCTCTCTCACTCTCTCTCTCTCTCTCTCTCTCTCTCTCTCTCTCTCTCTCTCTCTCTCTCTCTCTCTCTCTCTCTCTCTCTCTCTCTCTCTCTCTCTCTCTCTCTCTCTCTCTCTCTCTCTCTCTCTCTCTCTCTCTATATATATATATATATATATATATATATATATATATATATATATATATATATATATATATATATATATAGGCTGAAGTAGGTGAGGAGTGTCCCCAGCCTACAGACCTGAAGATCAAGATAGAGAAGACCCAGCCTGTGTCTCCCCCTCTACTCTCCACAGCCACAGGCATGACCACAGACACAACAACAGACGACTCCTCCCTCCCCCCGGAGGACCAGACGGAACCTGTCGACCTGTCACTCGGCAAGCCACGCCCCTCCCTGCCCGTCTCTACGCCAACCACCACAGCCAACCCCGCCCCGAGTTCTGTGGCGATGCCCATGCTGTCGGCAACCCCCATCCCTACGGTAACCTTCCTAGACACCATGGTAACCACACCAGTTATTAAGCCAATCGGTTCGCTAGCTAGCTCCTCTTTTTGGAATGATGGGTAGTAGTGTCTGTTGGCTTAAAATTGAAATACACTCACGCATATTAGGGGCTGCCAAAAATGTGGAAGTCAGGTTCCTATGCCTTTTGTAGTAACTGTTAGTTTACAATGTTTTTTTTTATTGAAAGGCTCTGTCTTTCAGTTTAACAATTGAATACAGTACTCCCATTCTTGACACAATGTCTGTGTCCAAAATGGCACCCTGTTCTCCTTTCTGGACAAAAGTAGTGCACTGTCTTGCTCCTCTACATGTATACCCACACTATCCCCTCCCCTCCTCTTCTCCATACATCCCGCCCTCCTACAGATGCTCTCCCCTGGCTCCATCCTAGCGTCCACCCAGGGGGCAGGCGGTCAGCAGATCCTGCATGTCATCCACACCATCCCGTCGGTCAACATGCCCAGTAAGATGGGCCAGCTACAGACCATTCCCGTGGTGGTCCAGTCTCTGCCCGTAGTCTACACAACCATTCCCACGGACGGGGTGGCCACCGCTGCCATCACAGTCCCGCTCATTGGGAGCGACGGGCGCTCGGAGGGATCCGGTGAGTCAGAGGGAGGGAGGATGGTGGTGTGTTTTGTTGAGATGGAGCTTTGAGGTTTATGTTCTAGATTTTAGTCAGTTAGCATACGCTCTTGTCCAGAGCATTGAAGTAATGAGGCTGAAACAATCACAATATGAATGTCATAAGTACAACCTTCTAAGATAAGGATTTAAATAAAGGCTTCAGAGTTAAAGGGATAGCATTTTTGCACTTCATTTTCGAATCATCTATAAGGAACTTCATTGAGTGACACAATCAATTTTGGATGATAAAGGATGATTTGGACATTAAGCGCAAAAATGCTAATATAGGTACCATTGACTTGCATTGGCTTTGTGCCACAAATGCTAAAAAGTTAGCATTTAAAACAGTGGCCAGGTAAACAAAACCAAAGCATACCTTGTCCATAGACTGCTTACAGAGTAAGGAAGTCTATTTGTCATTTTGTAATTTCGGTGAACTATCCCTTTAATAGAGAAACGATAACAGAGTTCTCTCTGGTCACATCCATCCTCTTCTTCTCTAGCAGGCAGAAGTAGGTGATTCATCTCCCTTGTTCTTTATCTTTGTCACTTTATCGGGTGTCACTTGTCCTCTTGAATGGTTTTCTCGCAAGCAATACATCTCTCTTGGGTCTCTTCAATATTAACTCTCTTCAAAACAATCTCATTCTCACACACAAGCTCTTTCTCACGGACACATGCACCTGTTGTATCTCACTGTCATGCACTTTCTCATTCTCTCTTTTCCTCTCTTTCAGTTATAATATCTCACTGTCTCTTTTTCACCGCGTCACAATATCTCACACTGGCACCGCCCCTTACTGTCTTCATAAGAACCCCTCTCCCCACACACACGCACAAACACACGCACGTACACAAACACCCACAAACATTGAAAAATATATGGCAAATAGAAATCCAATATGGATGGTGTTAAGAGATAAATGGGTGTTATTTCAAAGTTTTGATATCTTCACTATTATTCTACAATGTAGAAAATAGTACAAATAAAGAAAAACCATTGAATGAGTAGGTGTGTCCAAACTTTGGACTGGTACTGTATGTGCATGTATGCATGTATGCATGATATATATATATATATATATATATATATATATATATATATATATATATATATATATATATATATATATATATATATATATATATATATATATATATTGAAAAAATATATACAGTGGGGAGAACAAGTATTTGATACACTGCCGATTTTGCAGGTTTTCCTACTTACAAAGCATGTAGAGGTCTGTAATTTTTATCATAGGTACACTTCAACTGTGAGAGACGGAATCTATTTTTTTTTCTCCTGAAAATCACATTGTATGATTTTTAAGTAATTAATTTGCATTTTATTGCATGACATAAGTATTTGATCACCTACCAACCAGTAAGAATTCCGGCTCTCACAGACCTGTTAGTTTTTCAATTAAGAAGCCCTCCTGTTCTCCACTCATTACCTGTATTAACTGCACCTGTTTGAACTCGTCACCTGTATAAAAGACACCTGTCCACACACTCAATCAAACAGACTCCATCCTCTCCACAATGGCCAAGACCAGAGAGCTGTGTAAGGACATCAGGGATAAAATGGTAGACCTGCACAAGGCTGGGATGGGCTACAGGACAATAGGCAAGCAGCTTGGTGAGAAGGCAACAACTGTTGGCGCAATTATTAGAAAATGGAAGAAGTTCAAGATGACGGTCAATCACCCTCGGTCTGGGGCTCCATGCAAGATCTCACCTCGTGGGGCATCAATGATCATGAGGAAGGTGAGGGATCAGCCCAGAACTACACGGCAGGACCTGGTCAATGACCTGAAGAGAGCTGGGACCACAGTCTCAAAGAAAACCATTAGTAACACACTACGCCGTCATGGATTAAAATCCTGCAGCGCACGCAAGGTCCCCCTGCTCAAGCCAGCGCATGTCCAGGCCCGTCTAGTTTGCCAATGACCATCTGGATGATCCAGAGGAGGAATGGGAGAAGGTCATGTGGTCTGATGAGACAAAAATTGAGCTTTTTGGTCTAAACTCCACTCGCCTTGTTTGGAGGAAGAAGAAGGATGAGTACAACCCCAAGAACACCATCCCAACAGTGAAGCATGGAGGTGGAAACATCATTCTTTGGGGATGCTTTTCTGCAAAGGGGACAGGACGACTGCACCGTATTGAGTGGAGGATGGATGGGGCCATGTATTGCGAGATCTTGGCCAACAACATCCTTCCCTCAGTAAGAGCATTGAAGATGGGTCGTGGCTGGGTCTTCCAGCATGACAACGACCCGAAACACACAGCCAGGGCAACTAAGGAGTGGCTCCGTAAGAAGCATCTCAAGGTTCTGGAGTGGCCTAGCCAGTCTCCAGACCTGAACCCAATAGAACATATTTGGAGGGAGCTGAAAGTCCGTATTGCCCAGCGACAGCCCTGAAACCTGAAGGATCTGGAGAAGGTCTGTATTGAGGAGTGGGCCAAAATCCCTGCTGCAGTGTGTGCAAACCTGGTCAAGACCTACAGGAAATGTATGATCTCTGTAATTGCAAACAAAGGTTTCTGTACCAAATATTAAGTTCTGCTTTTCTGATGTATCAAATACTTATGTCATGCAATAAAATGCAAATTAATTACTTAAAAAGTCATACAATGAGATTTTCTGGATTTTTGTTTTAGATTCAGTCTCTCACAGTTGAAGTGTACCTATTACAGACCTCTACATGCTTTGTAAGTAGGAAAACCTGCAAAATCGGCAGTGTATCAAATACTTGTTTTCCCCACTGTATATAGCGGATTGGAAAAGATGCAGACAATTACATTGATGGATCTACCCCTAAAATAAAGGAAATAAATAATACACATATATACAGTGCATTCGGAAAGTATTCTGACCCCTTGACTTTTTCCACATTTTGGTACATTACAGCCTTTTTCTAAAATGTAATTTAATTAAATGTTTTACACACAATACCCCATACATTTTGGGGCCTTTTGGGCTCTGGTCAAAAGTAGTGAACTATATAGGAAATAGGCTGGCTTTTGGGACAAATCCTGAGACCATAGTAGACAAAAAAAAAAATGTTGGTAGACCGAGTCATCTGTTCTTTCAAAAAAGTTAAAAATAAACATTCCACATATAGACACATTCTATGTGTTTTAATCATTTCAACTAGATGCACTGAGCTTGTCTGATGCTGTTTGATAAAATAATTAAGACACGCAAATGACTAGAGGGAGTCCGACCGCAATTTAATTGATTGTGCCGGGCCAGACTCAGACTTGCTGTGCTGTGAAAAAAAAAAAAGACAGCCAGTGTGACTAGCATCCGTTGTCTCTCTCTCCTCCCTGCTGCAGCGACCAACACGGAACATCAAAACTGTTTATCGCTCTGTGGTGTTGCTGTAGCTGCAACATAATTACAGCCGAAATCCCTCATTTGTTAGGAAAAACATTCCCTATTCCCTCAACCTTTGCTCTCTTTACGTGACACATGTATGCATCGCATGCATGTGACCAATAGGGCCTGACCTATAGCATATCATAATCACATCAATACATTTGTTATAATAAACTCTGAACACCGTAACCCATGTGACAGCAAAATGGATGCAGAGGACGTGACAAATACACTCGATATGGGGGAATACTCATTGTTTGCTCAGGAGGTAAAGGGGAAGTCAGATGTGTGGAATAAATTTGACTAGTTTTGGGAAATACTGGAGATCAAGAAAAATAAGGTAAGGAGCTAGCGCTGTTAGATTACAATATACTTTCTCTGACCATTTGGAACACTGTAAGCAACACTAAATAAATGAAAGCGTACCAGAGAGTCTGTGGTAACGTTTTTTTTGTAAAGCCTTTATTACAGCAAAGACTAAAAACAGTCACATGTATTCGTGAATGCAATTGCCGAAATGGAACAGTTTATTTATTGTTTACACTAATTATTCAAGGGTCGCTTTGTTATTTTATTTTTAAACTAAAATGCTTGGTTGCATTTCAAATCATGAATGACTCGTATGATGTGTGATGATATTAACTAATTAATGATTTATTGATATAGTAGCCTATATAAGTATTGAAATATAGGCCTGAGTAAGTTACGGTGTTAAGACTAAACAGGATGCGCTCTTAGGCCTACAGTTCGATGGTGGTTATATAAGGCTGCTATAGGCTACTAAGCCTACTAATGATAATGATATTACTTATTATCATAATGATGATCATAATAATAATAGTAATAATAACAATAAGAATGAGATCAAGAAAAAGGAGGGTTATTATTATAAATATAATTTTTCAGACAATTTGGAACAGCGTAAACAACACTAAATACATAAGTAATACCAGAGAGGCTGTTCTAATGGGGGAAAAAAAGTGCAAAGCTTTTATTACAGCATAGCAAAGATTAAAAATAGCCGCATTTTAAAGCTGTCATTAAGGCAAAGGGTATTTTGATTTGTTTAACGCTTTTTTGGTTACTACATGATTCCATATGTGTTATTTCATAGTTTTGATGTCTTCACTATTATTCTACTATGTAGAAAATTCTAAAAAATTAAGAAAAACCCTTGAATGAGTAGGTGTGTCCAAACTTTTGACTGGTACTGTATATGGATGATTTATAAATCCAGGCACATTTAACAGTTAGGCTATTGATTATAGACCTAATTAAGTTGAGGTTTCCTCTCTCCTCACTTTTCGTAGACAATTAAGGCAAGGGCTGTTTTCTCGTCTCCTAACTCCGCTGCTGCCTCCGCCGCATTGTTCTCAACACCAATATGCTGGTTAACTTTGCTATTATGCACATTGCAACATGGTCTAGGAAAAGGCGCCAATTCAACAGTGCACTGATGTTTCAGAACCGCGCACAGCGACCACTATCAAACGCGGGAGAAAGAGCAGCGGTGAGGAGTGTGTGTGTGACGGGAGGGGGGGATTGTCCTCATGCACAAAGGACAGTTATTTACCCTACCTCAATCCCAACCCCATCGTCACTACACCCCCACCCCTCTCATCCTCAGGGAAGAGAAACTTTGAACAGTGCAGTCACCACATTCTGACCCACTAAGAGAGGGAGGGATGGGGGTAGGGGAAAGAGGGGGGTTCACAAATACAATCACCCGCCTCCGCAGCACAGCGAAGTATAATGAGGAATTCTCTCACACAAATAGAAATTCAAATCAGCTCAGCTGGGATGGCTTACCTTTTGTGTTGCCAAGTACTGTGTTTTACTGTTGTTTGGATTTAAGTCGCTAACCCCCTGTTGTTGTTTGCCTTTCTCTTCCCCTCTCTCTCTGCAAACCTTTCCAACTTCCTCTACCTCGTCCAATTCTCTTTCTTACACTGTCCCATTGCTCCTTCTCCCCATCTTTCATACATCCTCTCTCTCCCTCTCTCTCTTCCCCTCTCCATCGATCCGTCTTTTCCTCTAGTGCGTATCAAGCCTGGCTCGATGTCTCCAGTGGAGTACCAGAGTGACAGTGATGTGGAGAGTGGGACAGAGTCGGGTTCAGCGTCCTTCAGTACACAGGGCCTGGACACAGGGTGAGTGTCATAGACTGGAAGGTGGTGATATGGGCCTGGACACAGGGTTGTGGTGGTTCTGTAGGGCTCATCCTCCAGTACACAGGGCTTGGTTACAGGGTGTGTCAGATAATTTATGGAGGCTGATTGATATGTGGTTTTTTAAAATCAAGATACAATAAAACACTTATTGCTATCACGATTTCAACAGACATTTGCGGGGTACATAATGAGGGTAGTTTAGCAGTCCTGATATAGGAGTGGTGTGATACAGGAAGAGTGTAGCAGGTTGAGTGTATTGTTAGAGAATAATGAAATAGGATGAATTTGCTCCTTCATTGGGGGTTTGGCTGTGGTGAGCTGGGCCCGTCCCTTCTCTCTCATCTCCACTCTCTGGCACTAATTACATTACTGCAGCAATGCTCTGCTCTGGACACTTATATAACCCCTGAACACTGGAGGAGAGGCAGTGTGTGTGTGTGTCACACTATGTGCAGTGAGGCAGCAACAGGGGAGACAGAATGTATACATGTGTGATTGTTTTTGGTAGGAGGGAGCAGCAGCCTCCACACCCCCAAAGGCATGACTTTGTGTGAGACAGAGCTTGCTGCACTCTAACTGAAATGCAGGGTGTGTGCTTGGAGAGTTCACTTAGCTGTGTGTGTGTGTGTGTGTGTGTGTGTGTGTGTGTGTTGCTGGGCAGGGTTGTCCCAGAACCAGGTGTAAACAAGATTATGTAATGCAGTTTGCCGTCACACCTCCTTATAAACGGTTTGGAAAGAGAGGGAGAGAGAAAAGGAGAGGGGTGAGTTAGTGTGATAAACAGGCCGGATATGGTGAAGAAGCTATAATATTATCAATCTTTTTGCTGGTTTAGTGTGTTTGAGCCAATGGCTGGGAAGAGACAACGAGAGAAAGGAAGAGGGAGAGGAGGAAAGGGAGTGAACTAATTGGCAGGCAGGGTGGAGAAATTGAAAGGACGCGAGGAACAGGGAGGATGGGAGGGAGAGGAAGGAAAGGAGGGTGGATGGAGAGATGGGCAGGAAAAAAAACAGGAGAGGGGGAGAGAGCAAGAGGAGAGTTGGGGAGAAGAGAGCGAGAGGATAGTTGGGGAGAGAGAGCGAGAGGAGAGTTGGGGAGAGAGAGCGAGAGGAGAGTTGGGGAGCGAGAGCGAGAGGAGAATTGGGGAGAGAGAGAAGAGAGAGAGGGAGAGATCAGCTTTGAACTGGAAGCTGTCCAACTGTATGGGTTTTTGACAGTTACTGTCTAGCCCTTTCTGGTGGCTGTGGCCTGTAACTTCACCCAGGGACCATAAATCACTATGAGTTGTGATGAACCTAAACAATAGACTTAATTAGCAGTGATTATTAAGAGTCAGGCACTGTTAAGGCGTCAGCATGCTTCAGTTCGCATACTCCCTTAAAAGACCTTCACTTGAAAAACGGAAAAAAAGCGCCAATAGTACTGTTTGTCCATTTTGAGATGCCGTAGCCAGTTAAAGGGGGGCTGAACTTCCTGATTTGGTTTTTTAAAGCATTTTTGTAATAAAAAAAAGCACATAAAGGCTTCATAATTGATAAAGGTCATGTTAACTGACTGATATTATCTCATATAACAAAACATATAAGATCTCCTAAGCTTGTGTTAACCTCAGACCTTATTTTTGGCATTTATCCCAAAACCCTCTTTCCCCATTCATTTTCCCCATAGGAATGGCTGAACGAACCAGAGGGTAACTCATTTCCGGGTTTTAGGACTACAAGCTGGCGAGCTCAATAGGTGTTACATCATTGGCATTTCCTTCTAGGGTTAGTTAGGGCGTAGACCGTATGGGTGGGGCTGGAGAGGTAAAGGTCATATGTAGAGCATGTCTGCTCATGTAACACAGTTCATATATAGGTAGCTAGCTGCTTTCTAGTAATCCTGCTACTACAGGTGATCCTCTGTGACATTCTGTAATTTCAGTAAATACATGACTCAATGCATGTCACTCCAGCCTGACCCATATAATGACAGGTCTATTTTCTCTCTCTCTCTCTCTCTCTCTCTCTCTCTCTCACATTGTTTCTCTCTCCTCCGTGCACACTCTCTTTCTCTATTACATTGTTTCTCTCTCCTCCGTGCACACTCTCTCTCTCCTTTGCCTTCCCTTCTCCCTCTCCCTCTCTCTCTCAGGTCAGGCGTAGATATGGACATGCAGGTGGATCCTGATTCGCCGGATATGAAGAGGAGGCGTGTCCATATGTGTGACTATGATGGCTGTAACAAGGTGTACACCAAGAGCTCACACCTCAAAGCCCACCGCAGGATACACACAGGTAACACACACGCTGACCCTGTCCCACCCACATACTAATCTATAGCCAATGACTGACCCAGGGCCCGCATTCTGTAGCCAATGAATAGACAATTAATGTATATTAATTATATACTAGAGCTTCATATCTTATCTGTTTTCACTGAAAGTACTGCCTCTTAAAATCTCTTAGATGTGTGGTTCTGGTCCCGGTTCCGACTGACATTTTTGCTTATAAATCGATCTGTGGATACCGTAGATCGAAATGGCTTGCATTGTTCCCACGGACACAGTAGTATTTTTTTCTGAGCCTGTGTGTGAAGTAGGATGTGTAATCTGAAACCACTTGAAGCTGGGATGTCCCTCCTACCATTTTATTTGCTCTTCCGACTGTCCATCAACTCCTGGCTGAACCCTACGTCACAGCCGTGGACAAAGCACATGCCTGCAATCGTTTCATCGTAGCGCAGCAGAAGAGAGTGGTTTCATCACGGTAGCACATTCAGAGATCAATTTAAAAACTATTTATGTTTGTCATAGTTGGACAATATTAATATGAGATGAAAGGCGAGTTCCTAACGAGTTCAGGAAGCCAGGCTAGAGCTCTGTGAGATGTTCACAGCGATGGGGGCAGACATTTGGATCAAGAGACCTTTAGAAAAAGGTGAAATCTTAGTTAGTCATTTTATAATTTGATTATGCTATATTTAGAAAGTATATGTAATTTCAAGCCTTATTCAAAGTTTTGTTGAATAGGAAATACATCATATAAATGTTTTCCTATTTGTATATTTTTTGCATATTTTGACTGTGTACTTGAGCTTGTGTCCTCAAAAGTGACTTCACCTCAGCAATTTATAACTATTTTTTACCAGAAAGGTGAGATTTTTACCTTTCTTTGAGTATGCAGCATTACTAAATATTGTCTATGGCCCTCTCATGATAGATAATTATTTTTGGGGATTACATAGATTACATTTTCGATTACATTTAGTTACATTTAACTTGTTTTAAACCAATATTTGCACAATCAATCAACCAACCAATCAACCAATCTCCATATCTTCTTCCCTGTAGGAGAGAAGCCGTACCACTGTACATGGGAGGGTTGTACCTGGAGGTTTGCCCGGTCAGACGAGCTGACACGACACTTCCGTAAACACACGGGCATCAAGCCCTTCCGCTGCACCGACTGTGACCGATCCTTCTCCCGGTCCGACCACCTAGCCCTGCACCGGAGACGCCACGTCATGATGTGAACCATGACCCCTGACCTTTGACCTTTAAACCTTAACCCTCTGCTACCTTTGCCCTCCAACCCATCACCTCCCTGCCCCAGCCCCCCTCGCGACTCAGATGGAACTCAGATGGGAGGACCTGAACCTTGAACTCTGACCCATATAGGTTCTCTGCTGTGTCACTTCCTGTTACTGTTCCCCCTCCTCTCCTCTCTCTAGGTAAAAACTAACAAAGGTTAAGACAACGTAACAATTCCATGCGGGAGCGTTTGAAAATAAACTAATTAATTGGACCAGCGGCATTGCTGATTCTACAGGATTAGCATTGAAAATGTCACCAGTGGTCGGGAAATCAAATATTAAAGTGGCTGTAAATAATTTGAAAAACATTTTAATTAATAGAATGAAGGTAAAACAGTTATGTTATGTGTTTGCGGAGTAGTTAGCTGAAATTCACTACGATTGTGTTTATTTTCCACTTTGATGGCGAGCTTTCTGTACTGCTAACATTCACTTCCAGTCATTGGAGAGAGACAGAGGACATACTTTGAAATGATGCAGGGATACCTACACCACACACTCAGCTCAGAGCAAGAAGAGGCGTGAAGAGGAGGAGGACGGAGAGGAGGTGGAGGGGCAGAGAAGGATATGTGGCTTTTTTGTTTATTTCAGAGGGGAAGACACCTCAGAGATTACTTTTCAGCTGTCTAGCAACTGTTTACTGAGGTTTTATCTTCTGTTAACCTGCATTGCGTGCATGGGCTAGCTGTCTGTGTGTGATTGTGTATGTGTGTGTGTGCACATATCTTTGCGTGCATGTGTGCGGGTGTCTGTGTGTGTGTGAGCGTTAGTGTAGTGTGTGCTGTTTAAAGACAGTTGATGATGCATCATGTCCTCTCCTCCATACATATCATTTCCTGAGCAGAGTCAGCAGACCCCTTGGGTGTGGTGGTGTAGAAATGTTTTATTCTGTCTTATTCAACTGTCCCCCCTCCATTTATCCACTCCCCCATCCCCTACAACAGGGAGCTACAAGACTGTGAATTTTATTAAGATTCTGTTTTCTTAATAGTTTCAATCAGAAATTAAATAATGTTCACTTGCCCCACATTTATAGCTTGTTGTTCTCTAACAGTATTTGTGTTAAAAAAAAAAGGCCTTCTGTAGTTTTTTCATTATCTTCTCTTTCTCTTTTCCAATGATTTGGCTCTTAACAGAATAACATCCCTTATTTTTTTGCCTATTTCAAATCCTTAGATTGTGTTTGAGGCTGTGAAAATGTAAGAAAAACAATTTTGAGATTACAAACTAAACTCTCGCAGGGATCTAGGGGAGCTTGTATGTGTGTGTAACACATAATCATAACTGATGATTTTAGAAGTGTGTGTGTTCGGGGCAGCAGAGTGTTACCTCTTGCCCGTCGGAGCCTTAATGAATCAAAGTCAATCTGAGAAACGCACGTTTGTTTTGGTCTTCAGGGTTACCCGGGAAACGGGGTCTCATTGCCCTGACGACAAGTCACGAGGCACTCTGTTGTTACGAGCATTTCTACCCAGACCCAGATCAGGGCCTGTATTCTCAAAGAGTCTCACTGTAGGAGTTCTGATCCAATTTGTATGTCGCTCTGGATAAGAGCGTCTGCTAAATGACTTAAATGTAAATGTAAAATATTATCGTATTCATTATTATCTAAAAGGCTAAACTGATCCTAGATCAGTACTCCTACTCTGAGCCTGACTGATCTCCATGTCTTAAGGTGGTTGTTTTTAGCTTCTGCTCTCTGGATTCACTTGATTATGCAACATCCACAGACCTCGCTCCTAGCACTGTACTGGGGTCAGTGGTTAAATATGTGTTGCTACTGGAACACGCTCGCTACTAAGCACTTTTCTGGAGTCAGTAGCAACGTGCATCTTGTTACTGGGAAATACACAGACCTCGCTCCTAGTGCTGTTCTGAAGCTAGTGGCTAAGTACATGTTGCTACTGGAACATACACAGTGCTCGCTACTAAGCACTGTTCTGGAGTCAGTGGTAATGTACATCTTGCTACTGGGACATACCCAAACCTCCTTCATAAGCGCTGTTCTGAAGTCAGTGGCTAAGTACAGCTCCTGTGGTACATGCATACAAAGAGGGCATACTAAAGGACATGTAAAAAAAGTGTTTGGCTCTCTCGCTAGCAGTCGCAGCAGCCTTCATAATTTCAAACGCTAGCTAAATAAAACATGATCAAATTTAAGATCCCTTTTCTCTTGACAATATAAAAACAAAGTGCAGAGAATAATGCTTGTCTGACTGGGAACCTTGGTGTGAGTTGAGTTGAGCGCATGCCTGAAGCAGCGAGGGATCTTTTTGGTCCATACAGAGCAATGCAATGCAATGTTCAGATGATTTTCTATCATTCTCTGCTTTGACTCCTAGCAATGTTACTAAGCACATCTTTCTAGAAGAGTATATGCATTTGATTGCAACTTGTTTTTAGATGGTATTAGAGATTAAGGACTATGAGAAATAATGAAAGAACAATAAGAAGTGTACATACTGTATATAATCAAAAAGTCCATATTAAATCTAACTAGTGGAGTTCTATTTTTAACACTGACTAGACAATGTGAACAATATTTTTTTTTTTTTTTGATTTACAACTGAAATGTGTTATAAAAAAAAATCCATTCCATATCCTAAAAATCGATCCCACTTTTGTTTTTGTGAAGTTGGTGAGCATATCGGTGTGATCATGGTGCCCTAACCTAACAGTCCTGATGACCTGCAACATGCACAAAACCTGAATAACCGTCCAAAATGGCACCCTACTCCCTAATGCACTACCTTTGACCAGGACCCATAGAGCTTTGGTTCAAAGTAGTGCACTATATAGGGAATATGGGGCCATTTAGGACGTAGCCAGAGTTGAAAATCGAATATGATCTAATATCAGTTATCATTGGTCAAACCCACCTCACCACAGTGATGCATACAATACAAGACACCAACTCTTCCATATGAAATTGAAGTTCCCCTTTAATGTCCATTGTGAAGTGTTACTCCATATACCACAAAGAAAACAATACCATAATACATCAATACAACACAATACATCAATATAGCAATGTTCTGTCCAACAAAAATGTCATAAATCCATCTATGGTTTAGACATGGCAGCATACGACTTAAGACTTTATGACCCTCTATACTGGACTGTATTTGTACGAGCATATTTATCCACTCCACTAGTCACCCCTCACTTCAACATTATGGCACCACATAATGTAAGGGTGAATTGATTGTGTGTGTTCGCGCACGTGTGTGTGCATGTGTGTGAGTGTTCCACTTATTATCATTAATCAAAACTCCACTTCTTAAAGTAACTGTCTAGTGTTGACAGATTTGTATGAAATATGACCTATAATTAATAACAACATGAGTGAAATAGTTTTACTTCCAATTAGTTTAAATTAATTATGTTAAAAAGCAGGTTTTCTGCATTGGAATGGTGTAGGTGTACCCCAACAACAGAATGGTATGGGCGTATACCGATCATTAAAAATATTCATGGACATCATCCTCTATGAGGAAATGGAAAGCATTTTTCTAAATGGTCTATTCGAGATACAAGTTTGAGGTGTTATTTTATTTTTATTTTTATTATTTTTTCAATTCATGCTTTGGCTACAAATACAAGTATTGGATAAGTCAACAACGTTATTTAGGTATGAGTTAACAGAATATTAACTTTTAAAAGTGAGATTTTCACTGGACAGTTACTTTAACAACCAGAATAGTAGATATTTTATATTGAATGCAGTAACTTTTGGGCCAGTACTATATTACTCAGAGCAATGCCATTATTGTTATTGTCATTAATATTATTTGTTTTGTATTTGTACAGGACAAATGTGTAAAGATCAGTGAGGAAAACGTGAGCTTTTTGATACTGTGAGAAATGGTATTTCATTAAGTCTGTTTCCCCCTGTACAGTTGAGATTTACCCCACTCCTTTTATACAATAAAAGGTTTGTGGTGCAGATTGATGATGCAATGTCTTTATTGTTGACAAAGGGTGACATTTTCATAGTGCAAAGAATTGTAGCCTGGTGGATGATCATTGCATTCACCATTCTAGAAGGTTAAATAGAATGGTGAACACAGGGATCAGGCTGGTTGCCAAGGCTAAAATAATTGTACAAAGTGCATAAATACCATGAACCTCATTATAATCGGCCTGCCGGCTTTTCTTCCAAAATGTGCGTTATAAAGATGCGACTATTTATGTGTTGCTCAGTTTACTGATCTAGTTAAATAAGCGCATCCTTGAAGAAAAGTTTCAAATTAAATCACACTACAAGATAAGTAATTTTTTTACTTTGTACAATTATTTTGCACTACAAAGATGTCGTCCTTTAAGTATTGTTTGACAAGAAGAATGATGGTGAAGTGACGTTTGGGACAGTGGGAAGAATAACTTGCATGAGAGTAATATCGTCAACCACATGGGGGAGCACTATGACAGAATGATGCACAAGTGGTAAAGATGCCTGTGAAGCTGCTCTTCCTCACAGGCTGATGTTTATGCAACTCCACTCATTCTTTCCTATCAGCCAATCAAATTCAAATTGCAGACGGAAGGACAGCAAGAACATTTTGAAATCTTTCATGCCGTGGTACCTAACTGATGCAGGTGAAAAAAGGTAAGCACATTGCATCTAAAAACACTGAAATATGTAGACTATTTGCAAATACTATTTCCAATTTATACAAGCTGATATACTGTAGATTAGATAACTAACCAGAAAAACAGCTATCTTTCAAATGATCTAACGTAGCTTGCTAGATAGATATAACTGTCTTTGCATCTAACACAATGCAGGCTCCTCCCAGGCTGGTCAGTGTACTTAGAGGCCTTAACTAGAGTTGATGTCCACGCCCCCGTGGGAATCTAATTAGCATAATACAAAAATCCCCATAAAAATCTGTTAATTTAAACTAGAGATGCATCTCAATCCACCGCATCCGCCGATGTCGCACTTCCGCATCTGTGGTGGAAGGTGACAGAGCTAGAGCGATGTTTGTCAGACCATGAGACGTCCCGAAAATCGGTCTTCTCACAAAATTGTCTGTAGCATCTGTATGGTTTGGCCTACAGATTACTAAAATGGTGTTCTCCATTTTGCTCTACGACCCCCACAAGCGTATTGGGACTTGTCTGAAAACGGTACAGCCGATCTGCCAACTTCTGTCTGTAGCATCGGAACAGTTAGGGCTACACACTAATATGACCCCTCTGTGGAAAGGTGAGACTCTCACAAACACATACACAAACGCGTACACTCCCACGAACACGTACATGCCTCACAAGACTCGTTTGAATGTCCCCCGGTACCAGTTGAAAGAATGAATGGAAGTACTGTGTATATGGAGACTGTTTAGTGCCAAAAATAAGGGGTTAAATACATGTAAAACAAAACAAATGTTTCCTGATCTTTCTTATATCTCTCAGATATAGGACAGACACTTCAGAACAAACTTCCTACTAGATCTTTTTGGGGGGAATATCTGTTTTCCATGTGATTGGAAAATGGCGCCGACAGACATGGCAGCTCTGCTCCTAGCTCCTAAGCAACTTTGCAGTATTATTTTTTTTTTGGTGGGTGTTATTTCTTATTTTATTAGCCAAATAAATGTTTTGTGTTATTACATACAGCCGGAAATACGTTTTGGATATCAGAGCGGCAGTAACTCACCAGCATTACAACCGGGAATACAACTTTCCCGAATTGGATCCTTTGTTCGTACCCCCCAGGGCAATTGAACTGATTCCAGAGGCTGATCCAAAACACCACCGGCGGAGGATGCGCGCACACCATCCACCGCTTCCGAGTATGTTACTCGCTAATGTTCAGTCTCTGGACAATAAAGTAGACGAACTCAGAGCGAGAATCTCCTTCCAGAGAGACATCAGTGATTGTAACATACTCTGTTTCACGGAAACATGGCTCTCTCGGGATATACTGTCTTTGTCCATACAGCCAGCTGGGTTCTCAGTATATCGCGCAGACAGAAATAAAATACTCTCCGTTAAGAAGAAAGGCAGGGGTGTTTGTTTTATGATTAACCACTCATGGTATGATTGTGATAACATACAGGAACTCAAGTCCTTTTGTTCACCCAATCTACAATACCTCACAATCAAATGACGAACGTATTATCTCCCATGAGAATTCTCTTTGGTTAGTCACAGCCGTGTATATTCCCCCTCATGCCGATACCACGACGGCGCCTACAAGGCCCTCCCCCGCCCTCCCTTCGGCAAATCTGATCATGACTCCATTTTGCTCCTCCCTTCCTATAGGCAGAAACTCAAACAGGAAGTACCCATGCTAAGGACTATTCAACGCTGGTCTGACCAATCGGAGTCCACGCTTCAAGATTGTTTCAATATGTTCCGGGTAGCCTCTGAGAATAACATCGACGAATACACAGATACGGTGACTGAGTTCATCAGGAAGTGTATAGGAGATGTTGTACCCATGGTGACTATTAAAACCTACCCTAACCAAAAACCGTGGATAGATGGCAGCATTCGCGCAAAACTGAAAGCGCGAACCACCGCATTTAACCATTGCAAGGTGACTAGGAATATGGCAGAGTACAAACAGTGTAGTTACTCCCTCCGTAAGGCAATCAAACAGTTAAAAAGTCAGTATAGAGACAAAGTGGAGTCGCAATTCAACAGCACAGACATGAGACGTATGTGGCAGGGTCTACAGACAATCACGGACTACAAAGGGAAAAGCAGCCACGTCGCGGACACCGATGTCTTGCTTCCGGACAAGCTAAACACCTTCTTCTTCGCCCGCTTTGAGGACAACACAGTGCCACCGACGCGGCCCGCTACCAAGGACGGTGGGCTCTCCTTCTCTGTTGCCGACATGAGTAAGACGTTTAAACGTGTTAACCCTCGCAAGGCTGCCGGTCCAGATGGCATCCCTAGCCACGTCCTCAGAGCATGCGCATTTGTAGGCCTAGTCAACAACATTATTCCAAGTATTGAAGCATGCTAACCTAGTGCACGGGTAATAACGCTATAGGCTTTTCTATAGGCTAACAATTTCTGAATATGGAAAATCATGTATATTGAATAGGCCTACCTGTGCTCTTTCTCCCAAGAACATTGAAATAATTAATTCATTAGGTTTATTGGGGTTAGAGAATAGAGGGGGACACCTTAGAGGAATCATCTATCTAGATTATTTGATTGGGTGGAAGTGTCCGCTATCCAACTGACTACAAAATATGAACCATTAGAAGAGCGGGATACGGTGGAGCCGCTGGCCGCACCGGGTTAAGATGTGGACTAATTCTCACCGCGGGTTTCACTTCCTTAAAAACAGACAAGTCTGCAACGTCCGCTCCAGACAGCTGTGTGTGGCGGATTCAAGGCCAGTCCTATACTAGTTGCCATAGTTATCTCTCCGATAAAACATATTCAAATAGCTCTTCCTTTATCAATATAACTTATGTAAAGTACATGCTTATGCTGCGTGATAAGTGCATCTTTATCGGATCCAGGTGTGCGCGGTAATTCCAAATCCCTCCCTCTGGCTCACAGGTCATTTTACCTGCGCTCAAGTAGCCTATGGCAGTGAGACCTGGAAGTCATGATTGACAGGAACATTAGCCAATCCAAGCGAATGAGGGGGAGGGGGTGGGGGAATAAACGTTGAAACGCCACAGTTAATTTTAGGCATTAATTCCAACTGGTGAAGCTAAGGATTAAGGTTTGGGACAGGGTTAAAATTAAAACAAGACTAATGTCTAGCACTGGGATTGAACACAACTCTCAGAGCTGGAGTTTGCGGTTCAAGCCCTTCCTCTCTCCCCATCCACAAAACACTAGCAAGCCCCAAGCTTACTAGATGGTTTATAGGCGCTCGTTGCCTCTAGTGCAGTGGTTTCCAACCTTTGTTTTACCGTGGCACACCTTGATGGGATAAAAATGTATGTGGCACACCTAAAATGTCCTTATCAATTTATTAACTGGTAATGACCTCTCTTATCTGGTTCATACTGCAAATCAACTATTTACTGTGACAAAAGTTTTTTCATAGATTAAATATCCTATAGGGTTTATTTGAACTTCATTCGGGTCTATTTTGATGATATTGTATTGATATGCATAAAATGCACCACCAGAATGTTGATTTTGTTTCATTTGAGGGACCCTAGGAAAATGTTGCTATTTTAAAGCCAATTTCCTGCAATTCTACGTTGTTTTTTTTTTTTTTTTTTTTTTTTTTTTTGGGGGAATGGATCAGCTTAATATTGCAGATAGATTGTATCTTCTATCAATGTAATTGTCTGCATCACTTCCAATCCCCCATGTTTTTTTTTTTTTTTTTTTTTTTTTTATATATTTTTTTTTTTATATACAGTGGGGAAAAAAAGTATTTAGTCAGCCACCAATTGTGCAAGTTCTCCCACTTAAAAATATGAGAGAGGCCTGTAATTTTCATCATAGGTACACGTCAACTATGACAGACAAAATGAGGAAAAAAAATCCAGAAAATCACATTGTAGGATTTTGAATGAATTTATTTGCAAATTATGGTGGAAAATAAGTATTTGGTCACCTACAAACAAGCAAGATTTCTGGCTCTCACAGACCTGTAACTTCTTCTTTAAGAGGCTCCTCTGTCCTCCACTCGTTACCTGTATTAATGGCACCTGTTTGAACTTGTTATCAGTATAAAAGACACCTGTCCACAACCTCAAACAGTCACACTCCAAACTCCACTATGGCCAAGACCAAAGAGCTGTCAAAGGACACCAGAAACAAAATTGTAGACCTGCACCAGGCTGGGAAGTCTGAATATGCAATAGGTAAGCAGCTTGGTTTGAAGAAATCAACTGTGGGAGCAATTATTAGGAAATGGAAGACATACAAGACCACTGATAATCTCCCTCGATCTGGGGCTCCACGCAAGATCTCACCCTGTGGGGTCAAAATGATCACAAGAACGGTGAGCAAAAATCCCAGAACCACACGGGGGGACCTAGTGAATGACCTGCAGAGAGCTGGGACCAAAGTAACAAAGCCTACCATCAGTAACACACTACGCTGCCAGGGACTCAAATCCTGCAGTACAGACGTGTCCCCCTGCTTAAGCCAGTACATGTCCAGGCCCGTCTGAAGTTTGCTAGAGTGCATTTGGATGATCCAGAAGAGGATTGGGAGAATGTCAGATGAAACCAAAATATAACTTTTTGGTAAAAACTCAACTCGTCGTGTTTGGAGGACAAAGAATGCTGAGTTGCATCCAAAGAACACCATACCTACTGTGAAGCATGGGGGTGGAAACATCATGCTTTGGGGCTGTTTTTCTGCAAAGGGACCAGGACGACTGATCCGTGTAAAGGAAAGAATGAATGGGGCCATGTATCATGAGATTTTGAGTGAAAACCTCCTTCCATCAGTAAGGGCATTGAAGATGAAACGTGGCTGGGTCTTTCAGCATGACAATGATCCCAAACACACCGCCCGGGCAACGAAGGAGTGGCTTCGTAAGAAGCATTTCAAGGTCCTGGAGTGGCCTAGCCAGTCTCCAGATCTCAACCCCATAGAAAATCTTTGGCGGGAGTTGAAAGTCCGTATTGCCCAGCGACAGCCCCAAAACATCACTGCTCTAGAGGAGATCTGCATGGAGGAATGGGCCAAAATACCAGCAACAGTGTGTGAAAACCTTGTGAAGACTTACAGAAAACGTTTGACCTGTGTCATTGCCAACAAAGGGTATATAACAAAGTATTAAGAAACTTTTGTTATTGACCAAATACTTATTTTCCACCATAATTTGCAAATAAATTCATTAAAAATCCTACAATGTGATTTTCTGGATATTTTTTCCTCATTTTGTCTGTCATAGTTGACGTGTACCTATGATGAAAATTACAGGCCTCTCTCATATTTTTAAGTTGGAGAACTTGCACAATTGGTGGCTGACTAAATACTTTTTTTCCCCACTGTATATACTCCCCTTTATTACTTTTCAACCCCACCATCCTTTCCCTACTTGGAGTAAATTAGTGAACAACAATTCCCAGGCCTCTACTTCCGGTCTATACTTACTATCTACACCTTATGGACACAGTTAATTTTACAATAATTCTATTATATATATACATATATATATACATATACATACATACATACATACATACATACATACATACATATCATTATTATTATTATTATTATTATTTATTTATTTTTTGCTCCTGAACTACTTCTACTCTCAACCTCTCCGATCGTTTTCATGATGTCCATCCGGTTTGCTTCTATATGCCATATCTTTCTAACTGTGCTCTTTCCCAAAAGCTCCCAACATACAGCCTATATACTTATTATGGACACAGTATGCTTTACATTATTAGCTATCTTTGTTATTATTTGTTGTTATTTGTTATTAGTCCCATCCTTCAACTCTATTCAATACCTCCCATCTATCTCTTAACACCATCCATATCGGATTTCTATTTGCCATATATATTTCAACCGTACTGTGATGTTTTACAAAAGTTCTGAACCTTTCTATTCTCATTGCTTCTACAGATTGAGAGTTAAAAATAATTCTACGTTGTTTAACATGACTCCATATTTTGGATGGTAGACTATTTCATGATAATAATGATGGAAAAATATATTCTAGCCTTTATTTGACATTATTTCCCAAACAAATATGTAATATGATATGTCATCTTATTCAGAATACCTGAGACTATCAGTACACAAACTTATGCTTTATACTTTTGTGCAGTTTAAGTGAATAGCTCAATTGATGGCGACAGAGTCAAACATTGTATGAGATGACAAATAATTCCTATTGAGAGCAAAGTAAAAAAACATATTTAAGACTCATTGACTTCTGAAAGTCGTAGCTCAGCCTCTGAATGTCATAGCGACAAATCAAAGATATCCCATGCGCTTCAGCGTCACATCTTTTCTGGTGTATTTTACAGTTCATTTCTATCATAAAGCGTTGCGGAGAAATGCATCGTTATACAATATATCGATTTATAAAATCGGGACTTTGTGGGCAGGAGGACAATTTAGGTGCAAATGCCAACCCCTGGACCCCCTTCGTGTCGGCCCTGCTTTGATATGACGCGGATCAAGGCTGTCAAGAATGACAGCCCAAATAAAATGGTTCTGCCACTTAACTAAACACAGGCACAAAAATAGGTACAGTTGAAGTCGGAAGTTTACATACACTGAGTTTACTGTGCCTTTAAACAGCTTGGAAAATTCCAAGGAAATGATGTCAAGCTTCTGATAGGCTAGTCAACATAATTTGAGTCAATTGGAGGTGTACCTGTGGATGTATTTCAAAGCTTACTTTCAAACTCAGTGCCTATTTGCTTGTCATCATGGGAAAATCAAAAGAAATCAGCCAAGACCTCAGAAAAAAATGGTAGACAACCACAAGTCTGGTTCATCCTTGGGAGCAATTTCCAAACGCCTAAAGGTACCACGTTCATCTGTACAAACAATAGTACGCAAGTATAAACACCATGGGACCACGTAGCCGTCATACCGCTCAGGAAGGAGACGCGTTCTGTCTCCTAGAGATGAACGTACTTTGGTGCGAAAAGTGCAAATCAATCCCAGAACAACAGCAAAGGACCTTGTGACGATGCTGGAGGAAACAAGTAAAAAAGTATCTATATCCACAGTAAAACGAGTCCTATATCGACATAACCAGAAAGGCCGCTCAGCAAGGAAGAAGCCGCTGCTCCAAAACCGCCATAAAAAAGCCAGACTACGGTTTGCAACTGCACATGGGGACAAAGATCGTACTTTTTGGAGAAATGTCCTCTGGTCTGATGAAACAAAAATAGAACTGTTTGGCCATAATGACCATCGTTATGTTTGGAGAAAAAGGGGAAGGCTTGCAAGCCAAAGAACACCATCCCAACCGTGAAGCACGGGGGTGGCAGCATCATGCTGTGGGGGTGCTTTGCTGCAGGAGGGACTGGTGCACTTCACAAAATAGATGGCATCATGAGGAAGGAAAATTATGTGGATATATTGAAGCAACATCTCAAGACATCATTCAGGAAGTTAAAGCTTGGTCGCAAATGGGTCTTCTAAATGGACAATGACCCCAAGCATACTTCCAAAGTTGTGGCAAAAGTGCTTTAGGACAACAAAGTCAAGGTATTGGAGTGGCCATCACAAAGCCCTGACCTCAATCCTATAGAAAATGTGTGGGCAGAACTGAAAAAGCGTGTGCGAGCAAGGAGGCCTACATACCTGACTCAGTTACACCAGCTATGTCAGGAGGAATGGGCCAAAATTCACCCGTCCCTAGTGGACGGTATTGTCTCCCGAGTGGCGCAGTGGTCTAAGGCACTGCATCGCAGTGCTAGCTGTGCCACTAGGGATCCTGGTTCGAATCCAGGCTCTGTCGTAGCCGGCCGCGACCGGGAGACCGATGGGGCGGCGCACAATTGGCTCAGGGCAGGGCTTGTGGGGTATGGGGGCATGTCTTGTAGGGATGTAGCTCAGTTGGTAGAGCATGGCGTTTGCAACGCCAGGGTTGTGGGTTCGATTCCCACGGGGGGCCAGTATGAAAAATAAAACAAAAATAAAAAATAAATAAATAATGTATGCACTCACTAACTGTAAGTTGCTCTGGATAAGAGCGTCTGCTAAATGACTGGGCTCCCGAGTGGCGCAGTGGTCTAAGGCACTGCATCTCAGTGCTTGAGGCGTCACTACAGACCCCTGATTTGATTCCAGGCTGTATCACAACCGGCCGTGATTGGGAGTCCCATAGGGCGGCGCACAATTGGCCCAGCATCATCCGGGTTTGGCCGGTGTAGGCCGTCATTGTAAATAAGAATTTGTTCTTAACTGACTTGCCTAGTTAAATAAAGGTTAATAACAAACCGGGACGTAGTTTGAACTACTTTTAATAAAAATATACTGTACTTCAGCTGGCAATATCACAAGGCATATTCCCAACCACCCTGTGTGGGTGGCGAATTACTTCCTGGGTAAAGTAGTCTTAATGCTATTAACACATAAGATTTAAAACTTTTCTCTGTTACTAAACACGTCACATATCAAATCAACATGCGATTTTCAATAACACACAGACATTTCTTATCAAGTAAGAGGCAATAAACATATTTAGAATGTTTTAGATAAAAAATAAAAAATAAATAAATACAGTTTTTGTCAAACAATACTCTGTGGCTCTTATTGTTTTCACAAACAAAAACATTCAGTCCAATTCGCAATTCTCAATTCTCAATATGCCTTTCCTTTTTGGTCGTTCTGCTGGAATGCTTACTGAAGCAGTTAGACAGTGTTGAGAAAGAGTGTCGGTGGCGAACATGAACTTTCCCGGGGAGGACTTCATCTTTACATCAAACGTTTGCAGTCTGATCAACATTCTCTGGATTCTCAGTGGACAATCATACATGATTGACACCAATGGTTTGTGGTTGGTTTCTACTTCGAAGGCGTGTCTGTAGACGTATTGGTGAAACTGTTTGCACGCGTATGTGCTTGCCAGAAGTTCTTTCTCTATTTGTGCATACCTTGTTTTTGCGCCTGCCAAGGCTCTTGACGCATAAGCGACAGGTTGCCAGGTGTCGTCATGCTGTTGCAGAAGAACTGCTCCCAGGCCAAACGGTGACGCGTCTGCAGAAAACCTTGTGCTTTTATCTAGATTATAGAATTTAGGCACTGGCTCTTCTGTGATTGTCTTTTTCAGGATTTTTAAGCAGTTTTCCTGCTCATGGGACCATTCCCATTCGTTTGTCTGTTCCAGAAGACATCTGAGGGGAGCGGACTGTGCTGACAGTTGAGGTATGAACTTTGCAAGGTAGGTGATGATGCCCATGAAGCATCTCACGTCATCCTTGTTCTGCAGGCTCTCCATGTCGTTGATGGCTGATGTTTTCCTCAAGTGTGGTTTGACTCCCTTCTCTGACAGTACGTCTCCCACGAAGGTAAGTGTTTTCTCACCGAACTCGCATTTGTCCTTGTTTAGTTTCAGGTGAACTTTCTGTGTCAGGTCCAGCACTTATTTCACTCTCGCGTTGTGTTCTTCTTTTGTGGACCCCCCAGAGGATTATGTTGTCCATCATGGTCTGTACTCCTGGAATGTGGTCAAAGATCATGTGGATTTTTTTGTAATACAGTGGGGGGGAAAAGTATTTAGTCAGCCACCAATTGTGCAAGTTCTCCCACTTAAAAAGATGAGAGAGGCCTGTAATTTTCATCATAGGTACACGTCAACTATGACAGACAAAATGAGAAGAAAAACA
Source organism: Coregonus clupeaformis (assembly GCF_020615455.1). Classification (NCBI taxonomy): domain Eukaryota; kingdom Metazoa; phylum Chordata; class Actinopteri; order Salmoniformes; family Salmonidae; genus Coregonus; species Coregonus clupeaformis. Next base: position 56,046,928 of record NC_059200.1, on the reverse strand, counting down.
CGGACGCTGGGCAACACGGACTTTCAACTCCCTCCAAAGATTTTCTATGGGGTTGAGATCTGGAGACTGGCTAGGCCACTCCAGGACCTTGAAATACTTCTTACGAAGCCACTCCTTCGTTGCCCGGGCGGTGTGTTTGGGATCATTGTCATGCTGAAAGACCCAGCCACGTTTCATCTTCAATGCCCTTGCTGATGGAAGGAGGTTTTCACTCAAAATCTCACGATACATGGCCCCATTCATTCTTTCCTATACACGGATCAGTCGTCCTGGTCCCTTTGCAGAAAAACAGCCCCAAAGCATGATGTTTCCACCCCCATGCTTCACAGTAGGTATGGTGTTCTTTGGATGCAACTCAGCATTCTTTGTCCTCCAAACATGACGAGTTGAGTTTTTACCAAAAAGTTATATTTTGGTTTCATCTGACCATATGACATTCTCCCAATCCTCTTCTGGATCATCCAAATGCACTCTAGCAAACTTCAGACGGGCCTGGACATGTACTGGCTTAAGCAGGGGGACACGTCTTGCACTGCAGGATTTGAGTCCCTGGCGGCGTAGTGTGTTACTGATGGTAGGCTTTGTTACTTTGGTCCCAGCTCTCTGCAGGTCATTCACTAGGTCCCCCCGTGTGGTTCTGGGATTTTTGCTCACCGTTCTTGTGATCATTTTGACCCCACAGGGTGAGATCTTGCGTGGAGCTCCAGATCGAGGGAGATTATCAGTGGTCTTGTATGTCTTCCATTTCCTAATAATTGCTCCCACAGTTGATTTCTTCAAACCAAGCTGCTTACCTATTGCAGATTCAGTCTTCCCAGCCTGGTGCAGGTCTACAATTTTGTTTCTGGTGTCCTTTGACAGCTCTTTGGTCTTGGCCATAGTGGAGTTTGGAGTGTGACTGTTTGAGGTTGTGGACAGGTGTCTTTTATACTGATAACAAGTTCAAACAGGTGCCATTAATACAGGTAACGAGTGGAGGACAGAGGAGCCTCTTAAAGAAGAAGTTACAGGTCTGTGAGAGCCAGAAATCTTGCTTGTTTGTAGGTGACCAAATAATTATTTTCCACCATAATTTGCAAATAAATTTTCAAAAAATCCTACAATGTGAATTTTTGGATTTTTTTCTCTCTCAATTTGACTGTCATAGTTGACGTGTACCTATGATGAAAATTACAGGCCTCTCTCATCTTTTTAAGTGGGAGAACTTGCACAATTGGTGGCTGACTAAAAACTTTTTTCCCCACTGTATATACTTATTATGGACACAGTATTCTTACATTATTAGCTATCTTTGTATTATTTGTTGTTATTTGTTATTAGTCCCATCCTTCAACTCTATTCAATACCTCCCATCTATCTCTTAACACCATCCAAATAGGATTTCTATTTGCCATATATATTTCAACCGTACTGTGATGTTTTACAAAAGTTCTGAACCTTTCTATTCTCATTGCTTCTACAGATTGTGAATTAAAAATAAAATGTTTTGCTAAAAGTATTAATATATTATTGATCGATTGACTATGACTTTTCAGATCACCCAGTAATGCTATCTGCAAGGTTAGCTCCAGGTAAATATTGCAATCCTTTAGCCATTCCTGGACCTGTGTCCAAAAACGAGCTACAAATGGACAGAACCAAAACAAATGATCTAATGATTCTGTCTCTTCACAGCAAAATCTGCAGAGCTGGGAAGATTGTATCCCCCATATAAATAACCTTCTATTGGTAGCAAGAATTTTATATAATAATTTAAATTGAAAGATTCTATTTTTTGAATCCGGTGTTGTTTTGCGTGTCAGTTCATAAACACTATGCCATGGGATCGGTACGTAAAAAATCTCTTCCCAACTATTTTGCAGTCTATATGGGACGGCTGTCAATCCTTTGGTCCTTAAGTGAAACTGATATACTTTTTTATTTATTACAGTTTTCCTTAACCAATTATGTTCTTTTGTGCAAGGCCGACAGACAAGTTCCTTACTTTCTCCCCCTTCCACTTTCCTCTTCCGCTTTTGCGGTAAGGCTGCAATTATTTGGTTGTAATTTTGGGTAGAGCAGACATTTCCATATGTTTTTGTTAGCTGCATGTGCGACATAACTCTACCAGTCCTACCGATGATATCATTTACGAAGATTATACCTTTTTAAACATTCTGTCAAAAGATAAAGGTTTTTTGTCAATTAGTATATTTGAATTTAACCACAATATTTCTTTCATTATTTGTTCTGTCGTTTCTGGAGGATTAAATTGAAATTGCAACCAACTTTCTATGGCTTGTTTTAGAAATAGTGATATTTGGGAGATGATATCCTTTTCAAATAACTGCAAATGAGTTGTTGTAATCTGAATAAAGGGAAAAAGGCCTTTCTTGAACATTGGGTGAGACAATCTTACTAATTTGCTTGAGAACCAGTTCGGATTAAAGTATAACTTTTGTATGACTGAAGCTTTTAGTGATAGGTCTAATGCTTTAATATTTAATAATTTTTGTCCTCCGAATTCATATTCATTATATAAATATGCCCTTTTAATTTTGTCTGGCTTGCCGTTCCAAATAAAATTGAATATTTTTTTCTCATATAATTTCAAAAACTGTTCGCTAGGCGTAGGCAAGACCATACGCAAATAGGTAAACTTGGATAATACTAAAGAGTTAATCAGGGTGATTTTTCCACAAATTGACAGGTATTTACCTTTCCATGGTAGTAAGATCTTATCTATTTTTGCTAACTTTCTATAAAAATTTATTGAAGTGAGATCATTTATTTCCTTTGGGATATGTATTCCGAATATATACACATCACCATCAGACCATTTTATTGGTAAACTACATGGTAATGTAAAAATTGTATTTTTTAGTGATCCAATATGTAATATAGTACATTTGTCATAATTTGGTTGTAATCCAGAGAGGTTAGAAAATGTATCTAGATCCTCTATGAGGCTGTGGAGGGATTCTAGTTGTGGATTTAAAAGAAAACATGAATCATCAGTGTACAATGACACCTTTGTTTTTAAGCCCTGGATTTCTAATCCTCTGATATTATTATTGGATCTGATTTTAATAGCTAACATCTCGATGGCCACAATAAATAGAAATGCCGATAGTGGACAACCTTGTTTCACTCCTCTTGACAGTTTAAAACTTTCTGAGAAATAGCCATTATTTACTATTTTACACCTAGGGTTACTATACATGATTTTGACCCATTTTATAAGAGATTCTCCAAAATTGAAATGCTCCAGGCATTTATATATAAACCCCAGTCAAACTTTATCAAATGCCTTTTCGAAGTCTGCTATGAATAGCAGGCCTGTTTTCCCATATTTTCCATAGTGTTCTATTGTTTCCAATACTTGCCTTATATTATCTCCAATGTATCTTCCATGTAAAAAACCTGTCTGATTAGAATGAATAATATCCGACAATACCTTTTTAATTCTATGCGCTATACATTTTGCTAGAATTTTTGCATCACAACACTGAAGTGTAAGGGGCCTCCAATTTTGTAAATGGACTGGATCTTTATATTTTCCACTTGTATCCTGTTTCAGTAATAATGAGATCTTCTTCTTGAGTGTCAGATAATCTACCATTTACATAGGAGTGGTTAAAACATGCTAATAAAGGTCCTCTTAGTATATCAAAAAAGGTTTGGTATACCTCGACTGGTATGCCATCCAACCCTGGAGTTTTCCCAGACTTAAAGTCTTTAATTGCATCCAGAAGATCCTCCTCTGTAATTTCACCTTCACATGAGTCTTTCTGTATGGCTTTTAATTTTACATTATCAATAGAAAAAAAATCTCTACAATTAGCTTCAGTTAGAGGAGATGGAGGCGACTGAAAAGAAAACATATGCTTAAAGTACTTTGTTTCTTCCTTCAAAATATAATTTGGTGAATTATGGGTGACTCCGTCAATTGTAACCAGTTTCATAAAGTTATTTTTGGTAGCATTCCTATGTTGAAGATTAAAAAATAATTTTGTGCATTTTCCCCCATATTCCATCCAGTTTGCTTTATTTTTATAATATATTACACTTGATCTTTCTTGAATAAGTTTCTCCATTTCTTTTTGTTTTTCCTCTAATTTATTCTGAGCCTCTATGTTACAGTTTTTTATTGCCATCTATCTGTTCTGTTAGACTTTCTATTTCCTTTCTTAGTATAAACTCTTTTGACCTAAATTGCTTTTGTTTTCGAGATGAGTACTGAATTGCATGGCCTCTAAAGGTGTCCCATACAATCAGGGGATTCGCTGTACCTATGTTATGTTGGAAAAAGTCAGTTATAAATTCCTTTGTTCTAATTATAAATAAATTATCATCCAATAGGCTTTGATTACATTTCCAATATCCTCGCCCACTTGGAAATTCAGTAAGAGTAATGTATATGCCTATTATATGATGGTCCGACCACATTCTGTCCCCTATCAACACTTTTTAAACTTTTGGTGCCAACGAGAATGAGATAAGAAAGAAGTCAAGACGACTAGCTTGATTCAGTCGCCGCCATGTATATCTCACTAGATCAGTATATTTAAGCCTCCATATATCTACTAGTTCTAATGTATCCATGACATTCACAATTTCCTTAAGAGCATGTGGGTGATTGTTTGTGGTGTGATTTCCTTTACGGTCCATTGAGCTATTTAAAGCAGTATTATAATCCCCCACCATAATAATATTGTCTTGAATTGCTTGCAGGGTTGATAATTTATTATATATATTGTCAAAGAATTGTGGATCATCATTATTTGGTCCGTAAAGGTTAATGAGCCATATCTGTTTATGGTCCAATAACATATTTAAAATAATCCATCTACCTTGTGTATCTATTTGGATAATTTACACATTCGGATCGAAATTACTATTGATTAATATCATCACCCCTTTTGAATTCCTTTGCCCATGGGAGAAGTATATCCCCCCCCCACAGTTTTTTTCACAGTACTTCATCTCGAATTGTTGAATGAGTTTCCTGTATACAATAGATATTATATTCCTTCTCTTTGAGCCATGTAAATATTGTTCTTCTTTTGTTATTATCAGCTAAGCCATTACAATTATAACTGGCTATACTTATTTCACCATACACCATAATGAGATACAAGTTTGAAGTCTATTTATCATTATATATGTTTGTAAATTTACCAATAAAAAATACCGTAATGATTGAGTGTCCATATACAGTGGGGGAAAAAAGTATTTAGTCAGCCACCAATTGTGCAAGTTCTTCCACTTAAAAAGATGAGAGGGGCCTGTAATTTTCATCATAGGTACACGTCAACTATGACAGACAAAATGAGGAAAAAAAATCCAGAAAATCACATTGTAGGATTTTTTATGAATTTATTTGCAAATTATGGTGGAAAATAAGTATTTGGTCAATAACAAAAGTTTCTCAATACTTTGTTATATACCCTTTGTTGGCAATGACACAGGTCAAACGTTTTCTGTAAGTCTTCACAAGGTTTTCACACACTGTTGCTGGTATTTTGGCCCATTCCTCCATGCAGATCTCCTCTAGGGCATTGAAGATGAAACGTGGCTGGGTCTTTCAGCATGACAATGATCCCAAACACACCGCCCGGGCAACGAAGGAGTGGCTTCGTAAGAAGCATTTCAAGGTCCTGGAGTGGCCTAGCCAGTCTCCAGATCTCAACCCCATAGAAAATCTTTGGAGGGAGTTGAAAGTCTGTGTTGCCCAGCGACAGCCCCAAAACATCACTGCTCTAGAGGAGATCTGCATGGAGGAATGGGCCAAAATACCAGCAACAGTGTGTGAAAACCTTGTGAAGACTTACAGAAAACGTTTGACCTGTGTCATTGCCAACAAAGGGTATATAACAAAGTATTGAGAAACTTTTGTTATTGACCAAATACTTATTTTCCACCATAATTTGCAAATAAATTCATTAAAAATCCTACAATGTGATTTTCTGGATTTATTTTCCTCAATTTGTCTGTCATAGTTGACGTGTACCTATGATGAAAATTACAGGCCTCTCTCATCTTTTTAAGTGGGAGAAGTTGCACAATTGGTGGCTGACTAAATACTTTTTTTCCCCACTGTAGCTGTACCGTGATATTTGCATTGCTACGGAGTAACCCTTCAATTGTTCTCCACTAATTCCCCTGCTAAAGCCCCTCCCCATTCCAAGTTGAGCCGTCATCCCAGTGATCCGCATCCCACCCATTTCCCTCCGGATCCCTAAGGCCCCGAGAGGCCAGGACCCATCCATCGAAAACAGCACACAGTGCCACCCACAAAACAGAAGCAGATTAACCGCCAAAAGTATTTCCAATGCTTTCACCTATATATATATATATCTATATAACTATTTAAAAAAATTATGCATATCCTATTTTCCATCATTATCAATTAATATGCGTAATAATGTCGGCAGTTCACGCGTAGGATTTTAACATATAACCTGGATTGCCATTGTATGGCATTTAATTAATTGACAAGCAATTATTATCCTAGCAAATAATTCCCGTGGTCCATCCCATACCATAATTCAGGCTATAACACAACAAAATGTGAAATAAGTCAAAGGGTATGAATACTTTCTAAAGGCACAGTACTATACAACTCATACATCAGTCTGGTGGCAAGGCATCTCTATCACTCTTTATTTGGAAGAGAAATTTGGAATGGTTTGCTCTAATTCTCACTAGCAAAAACCTCATATCTCTCCCTTGACAACAGTGCAAGCAAGAAGAGTGAGACCCCACAGAATGCCACCTGTACTTTTAAGAAATAAGACGTTTCTCAACTTCCCAGGTACAGGAATCCAATGGGATGTGACCATATATGATTTCAGGAAGTGCTGGAATTCCTTCAGGTGAGATGGGACTCCCTAAAAATACGTCACTTCAATACAGCTATGACCGGAAGTGACTTTTCGTAGCAGGATAGAAGAGCATTTTTGCTAATACTCCAAGGGCCACCCACCAAAGATGTGTTGTTCCGTGACCCAGGAAACAAAACTGCCAAATTTCAACAACATTATGTAGATCATTTTATGAATTTGAACTCTGTGTGGTTCAAAACTTGTAAAAGTTATATATTAATTTGTTATTCTAATAAAAGTTAAGATTTTTAGCTTTGAAATTATAGCGCATCTTGGGTAATTTCCCTAGCAACGTTCCGACATTGCTATGTTTCACCTTGGTTACTTTTTCTGCACTCTGGCACAAAGAACACAGAACTATTGTGTGTTCAGTAAGTGTCCCTGTATAAGCTCAAGCAACACATGTTACCGGTCCTTCACTGATCCAGATGAACCCCGAAATGAGGAAATATGTTTTAACCATGTACATTGGTTTTCTCAGTTAATATAAGACGCTTTGACAGCTGTATTTAGCCTACAAGGGCCATCATTGCTTTTGCCTGCTAGCCAAACTAATCAGCACAACGTTTGCTAGCTAACACAGCTCTCAAAACATTGAAGGTCCCAACAGCTACATAAAGGGGTTTAATTTTGTATGATTTTTGGATTCCTCCGTTGCTTTCTGTAAGCATGAACAACTGAACATGTGTAACAATTGTCACCAAGGTGTAAGATATCAACCTTAAAATGTTGCTAGGGAAATAACCGAAAATGCGCTATGATTTAGAAATTGTACCTTTCATTTATAATATTGAATTAATGTGCAACTTTTACAAGTTTTGTACCACACAGTGTTCATATTCATAAAATTATATATATGTAATGATGTTGAAACTTTGTCGTTTTGTTTCCTGGGTCACGGAATGCATTTTCTGGAGCCTTTTTTGGTGGTTGGCCATATGACTATAACCCTAACCCTAACACTTTTCCTAACCTTTACATAATTATCCTAACCTGCTATGTTAATGATCCTAACCTGCTGTGTAAGTTCTCCTAACCTGCTATGAAAAAGTCACTTCCGGTCATAGCTTTATCGAAGCGCTGTGTTTTTAGGGAATCTCAAGGTGAGATAGGCCAGGGGAATGACATCACAAAGCGAATAGGGTCACAGGACGTGAAGTGAAGTGAACACAGGTCTGTAAGAATGCAACACACAATGTGGTAATTTAACCCCTGCACGGCGAAGTCTTTCTGAATTAGATAACCATTCATTATCACTACTGTAGAGAACACAGTTCAACCACCATAATTGTCTATGTACAGTGCCTTCAGAAAGTATTCAGACCCCTTAACTTTTTCCACATTTTGTTACGTTACAGACTTATTCTAAAATGGATTTAAAAAAATAATAATCCTGAGCAATCTACACACAATACCCCATCATTACAAAGTGAAAACAGGTTTTTAGAAATGTTTGCAAATGTATTAAAAATGAAAAACAGAAATACCTTATTTACATAAGTATTTAGACCCTTTGCCACGAGACTCGAAATTGAGCTCAGGTGCATCCTGTTTCCATTGATCATCCTTGAGATGTTTCTACAACCTGATAGGAGTCCACCTGTAAACCGGTAAATTCAATTAATTGGACATGATTTGGAAAGGCACACACCTGTCTATATAAGGTCCCACAGTTGACAGTGCATGTCAGATCAAAAACCAAGCCATGAGGTCGAAGGAATTGTCCGTAGAGCTCCGAGACAGGATTAGTGCTGGTTGAATATAACTATATTCACAACCAGAATTATTGGTGCAGTGGCTGGAGGTAGCGCGAAAGGGCTGGATTTTGATGAATAAACAAGTTGTGGGTGTATCAAAGCTTGGCCCCTCACTGGCCAATCAGAATATGCTCCATGGCTAAACATGTAGTTGCTTCAAGTTGTGTATTTACGGTATTTTATGTATAGCGTTGTCATTAAATCCAATGCGAATATTAGTCGATTATATTCTTGTTTGTTACATAGCCTGCCCCATATTTTCTAAATATGTTGAACAATTTGTTCTAACTGCATTGCTTCAATATGTAAATACATTGTTAAACATAGGCTATAGCATTCACATTGATTTAGGAGCTAGGCCTACTGTAAATTGCACTCTGGACTACAGACAAGGCAACTTAGACTATGGAGGGTTTTATGCACATCCAAACTTTTCACAGGAGCTGGATAAAGAGAAAGGGGGAATGTCCACTCACCGTTATACTGCTCGCAAATGAAATGTTTTATTAACATCATGGAACCATCTTACAGATCAAATTTGCACTTCTCCAGAAATAGCAGACAAAATTGCATTGCATTCGAGCAATGTACTTTCTCACGATAAACCCATGGACGGTGAATATTTCGAATAAGTTATCCCAAGTGTATTTATACCTGTGTTCTCTGTTTGTCTGTTGCCAGTTCGTTTTGTTTCATCAAGCCTACCAGCGTTTTTCCACTTGCTCCTGTCTTTCTCAAGTTCCTGTTTTCTAGTTTTCCCGGTTTTGACCATTCTGCCTGCCCTGACCCTGAGCCTGCCTGCCGTTCGATACCTTGTCACAGCACCCTGGATTATTGACCTCTGCCTGCCCTGACCCTGAGACTGCTTGCCGTTCTGTACCTTTTGGACTCTGATCTGGATTACTGACCTCTGCCTGCCCTTGACCTGTCGTTTGCCTGCCCCCTTTTTTTGTAATAAACTTTGGTTATTTCGACACTATCTGCATCGGCGTCTTCTCCTGAAATGTGATAAAAAACAATCAATCTGTTTTTTAAACCAACAACAATATTTCTAAATAGGATCAGGTCAGAAGCATGATTTCCTGAATCCCTACTCTACACGTAGGCCTAAATGTCTTTACGCATAACATTCGCACGTCTATACAAAGTAATAGGCTCCTGTGAATTGTATCATTGCCTATTTGTGACACTGATTCTCCAAAAGATCTGCCGTTGATATGGCATTATAAGACGACTGAATAGTTTGGAGGAGCATGTCTTTGGTAATAGGACGAGGGGCACTCTTTGAAAATGGGGATGGATAGCTTACTTTAACAAGCAAAATGCAAATTTGTGAATAATAAAAAAGCAAGAGAGCAAAAATCTCCTAAATACACTGCTCAAAAAAATAAAGGGAACACTTAAACAACACAATGTAACTCCAAGTCAATCACACTTCTGTGAAATCAAACTGTCCACTTAGGAAGCAACACTGATTGACAATAAATTTCACATGCTGTTGTGCAAATGGAATAGACAACAGGTGGAAATTATAGGCAATTAGCAAGACAACCCCAATAAAGGACTGGTTTTGCAGGTGGTGACCACAGACCACTTCTCAGTTCCTATGCTTCCTGGCTGATGTTTTGGTCACTTTTGAATGCTGGCAGTGCTTTCACTCTAGTGGTAGCATGAGACGGAGTCTACAACCCACACAAGTGGCTCAGGTAGTGCAGCTCATCCAGGATGGCACATCAATGCGAGCTGTGGCAAGAAGGTTTGCTGTGTCTGTCAGCGTAGTGTCCAGAGCATGGAGGCGCTACCAGGAGACAGGCCAGTACATCGGGATACGTGGAGGAGGCCGTAGGAGGGCAACAACCCAGCAGCAGGACTGCTACCTCTGCCTTTGTGCAAGGAGGAGCAGGAGGAGCACTGCCAGAGCCCTGCAAAATGATGTGTCTGCTCAAACGGTCAGAAACAGACTCCATGAGGGTGGTATGAGGGCCTGACGTCCACAGGTGGGGGTTGGCTTACAGCCCAACACCGTGCAGGATGTTTGGCATTTGCCAGAGAACACCAAGATTGGCAAATTCGCCACTGGCGCCCTGTGCTCTTCACAGATGAAAGCAGGTTCACACTGAGCACGTGACAGACGTGACAGAGTCTGGAGACGCCGTGGAGAAAGTTCTGCTGCCTGCAACATCCTCCAGCATGACCGGTTTGGCGGTGGGTCAGTCATGGTGTGGGGTGGCATTTCTTTGGCGGGCCGCACAGCCCTCCATGTGCTCGCCAGAGGTAGCCTGACTGCCATTAGGTACCGAGATGAGATCCTCAGACCCCTTGTGAGACCATATGCTGGTGCGGTTGGCCCTGGGTTCCTCCTAATGCAAGACAATGCTAGACCTCATGTGGCTGGAGTGTGTCAGCAGTTCCTGCAAGAGGAAGGCATTGATGCTATGGACTGGCCCGCCCGTTCCCAGACCTGAATCCAATTGAGCACATCTGGGACATCATGTCTCGCTCCATCCACCAACGCCACGTTGCACCACAGACTGTCCAGGAGTTGGCGGATACTTTAGTCCAGGTCTGGGAGGAGATCCCTCAGGAGACCATCCGCCACCTCATCAGGAGCATGCCCAGGCGTTGTAGGGAGGTCATACAGGCACGTGGAGGCCACACACACTACTGAGCCTCATTTTGACTTGTTTTAAGGACATTACATCAAAGTTGGATCAGCCTGTAGTGTGGTTTTCCACTTTAATTTTGAGGGTGACTCCAAATCCAGACCTCCATGGGTTGATAAATTTGATTTCCATTGATAATTTTTGTGTGATTTTGTTGTCAGCACATTCAACTACGTAAAGAAAAAAGTATTTAATAAGATTATTTCATTCATTCAGATCTAGGATGTGTTATTTTAGTGTTCCCTTTATTTTTTTGAGCATTTTATTTCAATGTACTCTCAGAAGAACAGTTAAATGCAAACTAACGTCCTTAACGCCAGACGAAAATAGAGCCCCCAGTCGCTAAGGAATATACCTGTACTGTACAGAGCAACAAATAGTAACATATTTATAGTTAGTGTAAACATACACTTATTCTCTACACAACCACATCAACTCCTCATAACCGCACCACTGGGAAAGCTTAATTAAATGTATTTTGATGTGTAAATGCCCTTACTGAGTTTTTGTTGATCTGTTTTCCCAACACAAACTTAATTAGTAGAGTTGTGAAGAGGGCCTCAGGTCCCTGTAGTGCTCCTCTAGGGAATAATGCATTTCATAATTGTCTTTCTTTAGTTTTGTGATGTTATCTATTGAACTGATGGGCAGTGTAGCTTTCTGTCTCTCTCTCTCTCTCTCTCTCTCTCTCTCTCTCTCTCTCTCTCTCTCTGTCCACCTCACACACACAAACACACACACGCAAGCACGCACATACAGACACACACATACACACAAACTCACACACACACAGCAGGTTTGGACTGTTACTTTATTCAGGAAGCTGATCCTTCCTACTGTGCACCTCTCATGAGAACAAGAGAGAAGGATAATATGGGACGAACATGAGTACAACCACACCAATGACTGTATATATAAATGAACAAAGCCATCGATCACGACACCATTCTTTCCTATGTGAAGACCCAATAGCGCAGTGAAGCCAAATGAAGTCGGTTAAGATGGCATCTCAGGGAGACATGCACAGTTTGAGCTACTACAGGAAGTGATCTTACAGGCTAGCTTAGTGCTGGCCCCCTCTCATTGAGTAACTCAAGTTGAAGGCCGACCTGTGTGCAATTTTAAAATAATTGCTGAATTAGAAGCAATTATTTGTATCATGATTGTCTTCAAAACTTTGATTTATTGACACGATGATTGACCACGAAGATTGCCCTTTTTCCATTCACTATAATGGGGGATCCTGTTTTCTGCTAACAATGCCTGCAGTATCGCGGTGGGCCTTCAACTTCCGTGGCTTTAATGAGAGGGGGCAGTCGTTCTCCCCTGAATCACACGCACGCACATACACACACACGCACGCGCACACATGCACACACACACATTATCTGATACAGATACTGTACAAGGCTCTGTTACAGCAGCAATTACCTGGAGGCAGGATAGAAGTACAACTGATGTCGCTCTGCCTCAGTTAGTGTGTGTGTGTATGTTTGTGTGTGTGTGTGTGTAAAAAACAGCAACAAAAACAAACAGCAACAACAAAGTTTCATGAGTGGCTACAAACCTGCTGTTCTTTTACAGTTCTTCTTAATCGTGTACAATCACATTTTTGGATCTGTATTGAAACTTATCTATAGCAGAACAGCAATGATCAAAAGTAATACAAGGCCCGTGTTGAGGGTTGGCGTGGCGGAGGTGTTGTTGCCTACCCTCACCACCTGGGTTCAGTCTGTCAGGAAGTCCAGGATGCAGTTGCAGAGGGAGGTGTTCATACCCAGGGCCTTGAGCTTAGTGTCGAACTTGGAGGGGACTATCATGTTGAGTGCTGAGCTGTAGTTGATGAACAACATTCTCACATACGCATTCCTCTTGTCCAGGTGGGATAGGGCAGTGTGTAGAGCAATGGTGATTGTGTCTTCTGTGGATCTGTTGAGTCGGAATGCAAATTGTAATAGGTCCAGGGTGTTAGGTAAGGTGGAGCTGATGTGGTCCTTGACCAGCCTCTCGAAGCACTTCATGATGACAGAAGTGAGTGCTACAGGGCAATAGTCATTTAGGCAGGTTGCCGTTGCTTTCTTGGGTACAGGGACAATGGTGGACATCTTGAAGCATGTTGGGATCCCAAACTGGGACAGGAAGTGGTTGAATATGTCCGTGAACCCTCCAGACAGCTGGTTTGTGCATGCTATGAGGACGGGCATACCGTCTGGACCGGCTGCTTTGCAAGTATTCACACGCTTGAAGGTCTTACTCACATCGGCCACAGAGATTGAGAGCCCAGAGTCCTCTATTGCTGCGGTGGCCCTCGTGGGAGGATCAGTGTTGATTACCTCAGAGCGAGCTTGAAAAGTGTTTAGCTCGTCTGGGAGAGAGCCATCAGTGTTCGCCGTGCAGCTGGTTTTCCCTTTACAGTGGTGGATTTTAGCATGTAAATCTTTAGGTGCATGCCAGCAAGCCACTACACAACACAATACAACACTGAACAATACATTAATTGCACTATGCACGGTGACAAATGATGCCCACAAACTGGTAGGGCCTACATAAAGATGTCCCACAGCAGAGCTTTCTTTTCAGCACTATGGAGTGAATCCTTACCACCGCTACACCTGGCTATCAGCGGAGCCTTGTCTGGCAGTAAAACAGTTCATTTAGCCTCATTTACTGCCTTTTTAAAAAACATAGCTGATATGGCTGACTTGCTTAAACAAATGTGGTGTCTGCTGAAAATTGAGATGTACAAACAATGGCATAAGGGAACGATGAGCAGATAAGAGGCAATCCGTAATTTCGCTTAAGACATTAATGAGCGAGCTAGGACGGACATAGTCAATGTAACTATTTGTTCAGCACTTTTGAAATGTAAAGCGACAGAATTCAGAACATGGGCAGTTCTTACAGTATTCTCCCTGTACACCAAGTCAGAACCGTAGGATAAATAAAGGGGGCATATAAGCAGGCGATGAAAGCTCTTAGCACTCTACATGTGCACCGCCAAGTCAGAAATGTAGGCTAAATTATGAGGGGGAAAGGGACCAAATTATTAGGGTGAGGCACATGGGCTACTAACAGCTTACTATACAACATACACTTAGTATTACTTTCTTAGCTACAGTATACATACAGTATCTCACAAAAGTGAGTACACCCCTCACATTTTTGTAAATATTTGAGTATATCTTTTCATGTGACAACACTGAAGAAATGACACTTTGCTACAATGTAAAGTAGTGAGTGTACAGCTTGTATAACAGTGTAAATTTGCTGTCCCCTCAAAATAACACAACACACAGCCATTAATGTCTAAACCGCTGGCAACAAAAGTGAGTACACCCCTAAGTGAAAATGTCCAAATTGGGCCCAAAGTGTCAATATTTTGTGTGGCCACCATCATTTTCCAGCACTGCCTTAACCCTCTTGGGCATGGAGTTCACCAGAGCTTCACAGGTTACCACTGAAGTCCTCTTCCACTCCTCCATGACGACATCACGGAGCTGGTGGATGTTAAAAACCTTGCACTCCTCCACCTTCCATTTGAGGATGCCCCACAGATGCTCAATAGGGTTTAGGTCTGGAGACATGCTTGGCAAGTCCATCACCTTTACTCTCAGCTTCTTTAGCAAGGCAGTGGTCGTCTTGGAGGTGTGTTTGGGGTCGTTATCATGTTGGAATACTGCCCTGCGGCCCAGTCTCCGAAGGGAGGGGATCATGCTCTGCTTCAGTATGTCACAGTACATGTTGGCATTCATGGTTCCCTCAATGAACTGTAGCTCCCCAGTGCCGGCAGCACTCATGCAGCCCCAGACCATGACACTCCCACCACCATGCTTGAATGTAGGCAAGACACACTTGTCTTTGTACTCCTCACCTGGTTGCCACCACACACGCTTGACACCATCTGAACCAAATAAGTTTATCTTGGTCTCATCAGACCACAGGACATGGTTCCAGTAATCCATGTCCTTAGTCTCCTTGTCTTCAGCAAACTGTTTGCAGGCTTTCTTGTGCATCATCTTTAGAAGAGGCTTCCTTCTGGGACGACAGCCATGCAGACCAATTTGATGCAGTGTGTGGCGTATGGTCTGAGCACTGACAGGCTGACCCCCCACCCCTTCAACCTCTGCAGCAATGCTGGCAGCACTCATACGTCTATTTCCCAAAGACAACCTCTGGATATGACGCTGAGCACGTGCACTCAACTTCTTTGGTCGACCATGGCGAGGCCTGTTCTGAGTGGAACCTGTCCTGTTAAACCACTGTATGGTCTTGGCCACTGTGCTGCAGCTCAGTTTCAGGGTCTTGGCAATCTTCTTATAGCCCAGGCCATCTTTATGTAGAGCAACAATTCTTTTTTTCAGATCCTCAGAGAGTTCTTTGCCATGAGGTGCCATGTTGAACTTCCAGTGACCAGTATGAGGGAGTGTGAGAGCGATGACACCAAATGTAACACACCTGCTCCCCATTCACACCTGAGACCTTGTAACACTAACGAGTCACATGACACTGGGGAGGGGAAATGGCTAATTGGGCCCAATTTGTAAATTTTCACTTAGGGGTGTACTCACTTTTGTTGCCAGCGGTTTAGACATTAATGGCTGTGTGTTGAGTTATTTTGAGGGGACAGCAAATGTACACTGTTATACAAGCTGTACACTCACTACTTTACATTGTAGCAAAGTGTCATTTCTTCAGTGTTGTCACATGAAAAGATATACTCAAATATTTACAAAAATGTGAGGGGTGTACTCACTTTTGTGAGATACTGTATCTCTCTGGCATATTACATCATTTATGCAGCAGCATAGAATATATTTTTGGACTCACCTTGTTGTGCCATGTTCACTTGAACAGGAAGGTGGCGTGGCGGTCCTTCGTGGGCAAATTTTGTCATCAAAGTCTGGCATTCTCTGGATTTATGGTGTTGAATGTTTATCCTTTTAAGCTTGGAAAAAATACCCTTAACCTTTTCACACGTACAAACAAAGGGTGTGATCATTCTACAGTGGTCCCTGCAGCATACGCTCAAACCGGTGTGATTAGAATGCTTATTTAGAACGTCCAGTTTCGATTGATGCAACAGTCAGCATTTGAGCTAGCCACATTGTTTTTTCACAGAAACATTTTGCACAAACACAGTCCTTACAAGGTTATGTCCAGAATGTGACCAGTGTATTTTTGAATGACACAATCATCCAAACCGGAAAATGTAGGCTACATTTGTCCTAGCTCTAACTGAGGAAAGATTGAGGTAACAAAAGCGGTCATATTTTTATAAGTCTCGGCTGACAGAAACTACAATATGAATTAGCTAATAGCAATTACTATTTATAATTAATCACATCATGGGTGAGCTCACCATTGATCGAAATAATTGAGTAAAACACTTTCTAGAAATCAAAAGTAAGCCGAAGATGGGTAGTTTGAAACTGGTCACATTCTGGTCATAACCTTGTAAGGACTGCCATGTTTTTTTTTTCCGCATCAACCAAACATAATAAGAGGAGACAAGTTTGAGTTTGGTCTGTTTATAGTATGCATGTTGAAGGGGGTGTGTCGTCTACCATCGTTCACATCCCATCATTCACTACCGGAAGTTTACTCGAAAAATGAGTCAACCCTCCCTCACCTCATTTTGTTATAACATCTTTGGTCCGATAGACGTTAACAAGAAACCCAGAATGCATTGTATGTCAACAAACATGGCTCCACACATAGCTGGAATTAGCTTAGCTCATCATAATCAACACAACCTTCAAAAAAAGTATTTTACTGGTGATAAAACACTAAATAAATAAATATTTATCACACAAAACATTTTCTGATAATTTATTGAT
The DNA here is from genome assembly GCF_020615455.1 of Coregonus clupeaformis. Taxonomy (NCBI): domain Eukaryota; kingdom Metazoa; phylum Chordata; class Actinopteri; order Salmoniformes; family Salmonidae; genus Coregonus; species Coregonus clupeaformis. The sequence goes on along the minus strand of NC_059200.1, from coordinate 56,029,805 downwards.
ACAAGTGGCGCGTGCCGGCAGTGAATCACGTAACCTCTCACTCCCACTCTGAGCCATTCAGTATTGTTGTTTATGTTTGTAGCTAGTGGGCTAAGCTGTAGCATTAGCAATGTCTTTCAAAAGGAGACTCACAAATGAAGAAATTCTGGAGATTTTCTATAGTCTGAGTATGAAAGTCAGGAATCAGATTCTGACAGTGACAGTGACAGTGAGAAGCTGCCCCCCAGCCTTGTAGCCATTGAGAACCCTGAATATGAGGACCCCTTGTCCACTGACGAAGTCCCAGGTCCCTTTGAAGATGCTGGTGGTGATGGAGGCAGACCGGCAGTGGATGAAGTACAGGAGTTCTGTGGTAGCTGGAAGGCCGCCAGCCATTTCACCCTTCCTGGCCCTGCTGTTTGCTTTGATGAGTCCCAGTCTGGAGTGCAAAGCCCCTTGCCATCTCCCTCTGAGGCAGAGTGCTTCAAGCTGTTTCTGACAGAGGAGCTGGTGGGAGACATTGTAGAGGAGACCAATCGCTATGCCTTGGAGCTACAGGAGAAGAGAGAGTCAGGACTGAGGTGGAAACTCGCTAAACGGGTGACAACCACAATTAGTGAAATGTATTCCTTCCTGGTGACAGTCCTTCTCATGAGAATAGTAAAGAAGAACTCCCTAAGAGAATACTGGAGCACAGATCCTATGTTTGCAACTCCCTTCTTTGCCACGTCCTAGTTCTTCTGCGATGCCTGCATTTCGTCAACAATGCTACTTTCAACCTAAATGACCCATTATACAAAATAAGAAATGTTCTTACCAGCCTGACATCAGCATTTGGTCGGGTCTTTGTGCCATACAATGACCTATGCATTGATGAGTCCCTGATGTTATGGAAGGGTAGGCTGGCACAGGTTTGGGGTCAAGTTCTTTGTTATGTGTGATGTGAAGACAGGATTTGTCCAGGACATTATAGTCTACACAGGGTCCACCACTGACATCCAACATTATGAGGGGCTTGGGGTGTCCTGGTCCATGGTGATGACCATGCTGGCTCCTCATCTCAACAAGGGACACACTTTGTATGTTGACAATTGGTATAGCAGTCCCACACTCTTCCAGCATCTGCTCTCCAACAGCACAGGGGCCTGTGGCACAGTCAGGTCGAACAGGAAGGGGATGCCGGCATTCGGATGCAGGAAGATGCTGCGAGGGGAGGTGGAGTTCAAGGAGAACGGTCAACAGCTGGCAGTAAAGTGGCACGACGAACGAGACGTCCATGTCCTCTCCACTGTCCATACAGCAACCATGTCGGCCACATGGAAGGTGGACCACCTGACGGGAGAGAGAAAGATCAAACCAGACTGTGTGCTTGACTATAACGTCAAAATGGGGGCAGTGGATAAGGTGGACATGATAAACAGCTTTGTGGAATGTGCTCGGAAAACGACCAAGTGGTATAAGAATATATTTTTCCATCTGATCGACACTGCTGCCCTCAATGGCCACTTAGTTCACTGAACAACATATTTTTTGTAATTGGATGTACAGTTCACATATAAATCACATACAGTTCCATTATGTAATTATAGTGACAATATCTCACCCACCTATCCACTCACTGCCTCATCATCATCTCCCTTCCCTCATCCTCCCCACTCCCTCTCCCCCATAGGTAAAGTAATAACCTACCAAAAGTACAGAGAAAACCTAATGAGAGAGCTGCTGGAGTAGCACCAAACCCCTCGGGGCCCATCCACTGGGGACCATCCTGCTGCAGACAATCCCCTACGCCTCACTGCACAGCATTTTCCCTGCAAATTCCCTCAAACTACTTCTTAAGGTAGTCGCATACGGAGGCACTGCAAAGTCTGCCTGTCTGGCACCAGGAGAAGGAAGCAGAGGAGGTTGACAAAGTACATGTGTTTAGCTTGTGACACACCTCTATGTGTTTCACCATGCTTTGGGGAGTATCGTATGCTCAAGCAGTATTGAGCACATCTAGCAATTACTGACTGACTGACTTGACAGGTGACCTGCCATGATACTATGCCTTTAGAGGTGGGGGGTGAAAATGCAGTTGTTGTTCAAACACTGCATGAATATGAAATATGGGTTATGCATATTCATAAGTTGTCAGTCTTTTCTTGCAGTGTTTCCTCCTCTAGTAAAACAAGTTGTTGTTGTTCAACCACCAACAATACTTCAATAAAATAGATGACTATTACATATAGGCCTATGTGTTTTCTTGCTGTGTTTTCATCCAGTAACACCTGTTAAGGAGTGTACGCTAGCATACAAAAGCTGGCCTCAATCTTCAGCTCCAAAAAGAGGTCCAGTTCCAGTTATGATATTGGAAAATATCTGAAAGTACAGAATAAAGAGGAATTATTAGTAATTAGAATAAACCATCAGGATATAGCAATAAAACAATATTACAAAGAAGTAACATAATAACATTGCTATAAAAAAAAAAAAATACATTGACAAAATCACAAATATCCCAGAATTGTTTGCCAGAAGTTAAAAAGTTGCCGCAAGTTTACCGCAACAGTTTGCCACAAAACTAATTTGGATGTGAAAATATGAGCTTTTTGCGGCAAATTGGCCAAAGGTATGCCACAACTGTTTGCCAGAAGCCTGTTTTTCGTTAAGGGATCGTAGTTCCCCAGAACAGTTGAGCCAGTCACGTGTTAGTTTGTAAATTGCACAAAGAGAGAAAGCGGGAGCAGGTGAGTCCAGCTGTGTATTGATAGGGGTACACTTTATATTGAAAGTCAAAATTCTTTTTTTGGCTTCAATAGAGTGATCAGGGACGTACAACTATACCTTTCCTCCACAGAAAATACATTAGTGCAACACATTGGGCAGAAAATAGCTTCATTTTCATCAAATGACAACAGAAGTGCAACACTATTTGACTGGCAGCCACACAAGTAAATGAGGTTACAATGAAAAAGCAAGGTATTTTTTGTAAAAACGATGCATGGCCATCATATTTCTAATAGTTTTTTATAGAAAGAATGTAGCCAGCTCCATTTACTAATGTTTTGCTTAAAGTTAATGTTGCATATTACCGGAGAAAAGTAGGTCCATATCATTCAGAGCTCTGTCTGCTGATAGATTACCCATTAGTGAATTCACATCTGAGTGGAGAAGTTCAACTGAAGCACAAAATTAGTCTGATGCCCAGCAGAAATTACAATAAGAAGCATTTTAGATTTTTATAAAACGCAGTAAGATATTTCTTATGCGTTTTTATCTTTTTTCCTGCCTGGAAAACAAAGAATTCTGTGTTAACCTGACCCTTAATTTTAACTTGCTAGTTATCTAAGTAAGTGGCTGAATTAATAAGGTGACGGGACATCATATTGTTTTAGCTTTCTGCCGTGTTTGAGAAGTCTAAGACCATTGGATGAATTATCTGTACATCTGCCACTGCTATCTTTTGATTTTTTCTCCTCTCCATTATCAGCCTGTCTGCTCCTCCCCAATCTTCTCTGAGCAGAGCAGGCAGGCCTGTTGCCATTGCGACTCCAGACTCCACACAGACACAGCGTGTACACATGCTGCCCCAGTGCCAGTACTGTTCTTCCTTCAGACAAGCATGCGTCAAAACTTTGTTCATTTGCAAAATGTCTCTCGTTCACATTCGCTTGTAAATGTCTAAACTCACCAAAAATGACATTCAGTAGCTCCTACCTATATATGTATAACTTTATAAGCTGGATTGCCTGTCTTCCTTTCCCTTTCCTTTGCAATTTGTTTATTTTCGTTTGCATTCGTTAGCATATCTAGCTAGCAGCATCCATGGAAATTCACTATTACTTGTGCTATTTTTGATAGCATCCAATGGCCATTTTAGCTGGGATTCTGGTGCCCCCTTGTGTTCTAAGCCAGTAATGCCATAAATTCTGGGACGAGAGAAGGACGGTATGATGATATGAACATCTGGATTCCGCTCAACCCTACTGTAGAATCTCTGTCTCTTTCTTTCTCTCTCTCTCTCTGAATGTGTAGTTGACAGACATGTTGTGTATTTCATTATGATTGTGTACTGCCGACTCGGGCAGTTGGCCTGTGTTGTCAGCAGTGTTGTTTTAAGCAGTTGTGTAGTTGCTCACTTGCACTGTCTACTTGGCAATAATAAGGGGCTTGTTTGTCAAGGGACATTATTTATTAATTTTTGGTCACATTTATCCTGTGTTATGTGTTAAATGATGCAATGTGTTTGCACAAATTTTCACTTAAATAAAGTACCAGTAAAAAGTTTGGACACACCTACTCATTTTTACAATTTTCTACATTGTAGAATAATAGTGAAGACATCAAAACTATGAAATAACACATATGGAATCATGTAGTAACCAAAAAAGTGTTAAACAAATCAAAATATATTTGAGATTTGAGATTCTTCAAATAGCCACCCTTTGCCTTGATTACAGCTTTGCACACTCTTGGTATTCTCTCAACCAGCTTCATGAGGTAGTCACCTGGAATGCATTTCAATTAACAGGTGTGCCTTCTTAAAAGTTTATTTGTTTATTTGGGGGGGGGGGGTATACAGAAGATAGCACTATTTGGTAAAAGTCCAAGTCCATATTATGGCAAGAACAGCTCAAACAAGCAAAGACAAACGACAGCCCATCATTACTTTAAGACATGAAGGTCAGTCAATCTGGAAAATTTCAAGAACTTTGAAAGTTTCTTCAAGTGCAGTTGCAAAAACCATCAAGTGCTATGATGAAACTGGCTCTCATGAGGACCACCACAGGAATGGAAGACCCAGAGTTACCTCGGCTGCAGAGGATAAGTTCATTAGAGTTACCAGCCTCAGAAATTGCAGCCCAAATAAATGCTTCACAGAGTTCAAGTAACAGACAAATCTCTGTCACACCCTGATCTGTTTCACCTGTCTTTGTGATTGTCTCCACCCCCCTCCAGGTGTCACCCATCTTCCCCACTATTCAGTGTATTTATACCTGTGTTCTCTGTTTATCTGTTGCTAGTTTGTTATGTTTCGTCAGGCCTACCAGTGTTTTCCCCCTTGTTTTCTTGTTTTCCCAGTTTTGACCATTCTGCCTGCCCTGACCCTGAGCCTGCCTGCCATTCTGTACCTTGCCACACCAGCCTGGATTATTGACCTCTGCCTGCCCTTACACTGTCTGCCGTTCTGTATCTTTTGGACTGTGATCTGGAATACTGACCTCTGCCTGCCCTTGACCTGTAGTTTGCCTGCTCCCTGTTTTTGTAATAAACGTTTGTTACTTCGACACTGTCTGCATCTGGGTCTTCTGCTGAAACGTGATAGTACGAACTGGCCATGACTGACCCAGCAGACTCGGACCAGCTCTGCAACGTCACCTCCTCCCAAGGAGCCACCATTGGAAGGCACAAGCAGTTGCTTCGTGGTCTCATGGAAGGGTTCCAGACCTTGGCCGAGCGCCATGACCGAGCGTTTAACACATTGCTGGAGCAATTCCGCGGGATGTCTGTTAGGCAGCCTACCACAACGGTAATCTCCCAGCCCCTCAGTAACCCGGCTGTTAGCATCTCGTCCTCCCAGGCCACCCTGTTTTCCCGAGAACCCCGCTTACCTCCCCCGGAACGCTTCGCTGAAGAGTCGGGAAGTTGTCAGGCATTTCTTGCTCAGTGTTCGCTGTGGGGGAACCAGTCGAAATATCTCTGTGTACTCATCGACTCTGGGGCCGATGAGAGCTTTATGGATGCTATCCTGGCGTCCAAGCAAGGCATCCCCACTCAGACCCTCTCCATTCCCATGGACATTAGAGTGCTGGACGGGTGATCTATAGGCATGGTCACACACAATATCACCCCCATCAACAGACGAGAATCAGGGAACCACAGCGAGATGATCCAATTTCTGCTAATTAAGTCTCCTCAGGTTCCCGTGGTATTGGGTTGCCCTTGGCTCCAGCAACACAACCCCTTTATTTGCTGGTCTACTGGAACCATAATGGGCTGGAGTCTGTTCTGCCACGCTCATTGCCTGAAGTCAGCGCAGCCTGCCCCGGGGCATCTTCCTGGGGGCTTGGAAGTTGCCTCGGACCTCTCCGTCATTCCCGCGGAGTACCAGGACCTCCGGGAGGTGTTCAGTAAGGCCCGGGCCACTTCGCTTCCGCTGCACCGACCCTACGACTGCGGAATTGACCTTCTTCCAGGCATCACTCTGGCCCGGGGATGACTGTACTCACTGTCGGGTCTGGAGACCAAGGCTATGGAGACCTACATTGAAGATTCCCTAGCTGCCGGGTTCATCCGTCCTTCTGCCCCCCACCGGCGTATGGTTCTTCTTTGTTGAGAAGAATGACAAGACCCTGCGCCAATGCATCGACTACCAGGGCCTCAACGACATCAAGGTAAAGAACCACTACCCGCTACCACTCATCTCCTCTGCCTTCGAGCTGCACTAGGGAACCAACGTGTTCTCCAAGCTGGATCTACAGAACGCCTACCACCTAGTGCGGATACGGGAGGGGGACGAGTGGAAGACTGCCGGTCACAACGAGTATCTGGTCATGCCAATTGGCCTTACCAATGCACCAGCTGTGTTCCAGGCCCAGATTAATGATTTTCTCTGCGACATGTTGAACCGGTTCGTCTTCGTCTACCTCGACCATATCCTCGTATTTTCCCGCTCTGCCCAAGAACACGTGCTCCACATCCGACAGGTCCTCCAACGCCTCCTAGAGAACCAGCTTTTTGTGAAAGTGGAGTAATGCGAATTCCATCGCTCCACCATCCCCTTCCTGGGCTACGTCATCGCTGCAGGGAGTGTACAGATGGATCCCGGGAAGGTGAGACTGGTGGTGGATTGGCCCCAGCCTACGTCCAGAGTGCAGCTGAAACGTTTCCTGAGATTCGCCGCTTTATACAAGGTTACAACACCCTGGCTTCCCCCTGTCTGCACTCACCTCTCCCAAGGTTCCGTTCACATGATCCCCAGCTGCTGACCGGGCGTTCCGGGACCTCAAACACCGTTTCACCACTGCTCCCATCTTGGTTCATTCTGTCCCATCCCGCCAGTTTGTGGTGGAGGCCGATGCTTTGGATGTCGGAGTGGGGGAGGTCCTGTCCCAGTGTTCAGCCCTGGACCTCAAGTTACATCTCTGCGCCTTTTTCTCCCAGATAACCGGATGTTTGTTTCTGATGCTTTCAGCTCCGCAGTCCATCCGGGCTCCCGTTGGACCCTGGCCTTTGTGCGACAACGCTTTTGGTGGCGTACCATGGTCCCTGATGTCTCTGCGTTCGTCGTCGCCTGTACGATCTGTGCGCAGAACAAGCTACTCCAACCTGTTCCTCACCGTCCCTGGTCTCACATATCCCTGGACTTTGTCACTGGTCTTCCCCCGTCTGATGGCAACACCTCCATCCTGACAGTTGTGGACCTGTTTTTCAAAGCCGCACACTTAATTTCTCTCCCCAAGCTACCCTCCGCCAAAGAGACGGCCCATCTCATGGTGAAGCACGTCTTCCGGATCCATGGACTCCACGTGGACATGGTCTCCGACCGGGGTTCTCAGTTATCATCCCGGTTCTGGAAGGCATTCTGCACACTCATTGGGTCGTCGGCCTGCCTGTCCTCCAGTTGGAGCGAGCCAACCAAGACTTAGAGACGACACTGCACTGCCTGGTCTCCACCAACCCCAACACCTAGAGCCAGCAGCTAGTGTGGGTAGAATACGCCCGCAACACCCTTCCCTGCTCTGCCACAGGTCTTTAGCCGTTTGAGTGTTCCCTGTGTTATCAGCCCCCGCTCTTCCCGGACCAAGAGGAAGAGGTCGGCATACCCTCAGCACAGATGTTTGTCCGCCGCTGTCATCGTACCTGGAGGAGAGCCCGGTCGGCTCTTCTCAAGACCACCTCCAGGTATCAACGACAAGCGGACCGTCATCAGACCCCGGTTCCCTGGTATCGTCTCGGGCAGACGGTATTGCTGTCCAACCGTAATCTGCTCCTCCGGGTTTAGTCCCGCAAACTTTCACCCCTGTTTATCGCCCCTTTCCCCATCTCCAAGATTATTAGCCCCTCTGCTGTTTGTCTTCTGTTGCCCCGTACCCTTCGTACACATCCCACTTTTCATGTGTCTAGGATCAAACCCATGTCTCACAGCCCATTGTCTCCTGTTTCCAGGTTTTGACCATTCTGCCTGCCCTGACCCTGAGCCTGCCTGCCATTCTGTACCTTGTCACACCACCCTGGAATATTGACTCCTCCCTGCCCTGACCCTGAGACTGTCTGCCGTTCTGTGCCTTTTGGACTCTGATCTGGGTTACTGACCTCTGCCTGCCCTTGACTTTTCGTTTGCCTGCACCCTGTTTTTGTAATAAACTTCTGTTACTTCGACACTGTCTGCATCTGGGTCTTCTCCTGAAACGTGATACATCTCAACATCAACTGTTCAGAGGAGACTGTGTGAATCAGGCCTTCATGGTCAAATTGCTGCAAAGAAACCACTACTAAAGGACACCAATAATAAGAAGAGACTTGCTTGGCCCAAGAAACACGAGCAATGGACATTAGACCGGTGGAAATTTGTCCTTTGGTCTGGATTTCAAATTTGATATTTTTGGTTCCAACCGCTGTGTCTTTGTGAGACGCGTTGTGTGTGAACGGATGATCTCTGCATGTGTATTTCCCATCGTAAAGCATGGAGGAGGAGGTGTTATGGAGTGGGGGTGTGGGGGTGCTTTGCTGGTTACACTGTCTGTGATTTATTTAGAATTCAAGGCACACTTAACCAGCATGGCTATCACAGCATTCTGCAGCGATACACCATCCCATCTGGTTTGGGCTTATCATTTGTTTGTCACGCCCTGGCCTTGAGAGCCCGGTTTTCTTTAGTTGGTTTGGTCAGGGTGTGAATTTCTATGTGTAAGATCTAGATATTTTAGATCTATGTTGGCCGGATGTGGTTCCCAATCAGAGGCAGCTGTTGATCGTTGTCTCTGATTGGCGATCTTACTTAGGCAGCCATGTTCCCTACCTATGTTGTGGGATCTTGTTTCTGTGTGTTTGGCTTGTTTGATGTTAGCCTTTAGAACTTCACGTTACGTTGTGTCGTGTCCCGTCGGATGTTGGTGGCTATTACTGTCAAACAAAGAGTCCGCTTAGGCTGCACCTTGATTAGAAGCTTTTAATAATATCACAAGTTTACAGCATAAGTTACAGACCCGCGGTGTCTGGAGAAGCACCGTCCCAAATTAATCTGAATGCTTCTGCCCGCTCTTTGTCTAGCTCCTACTTATAAACAATGGCAATAAATGGGTTGCTCCCTTTTTCGTCCAATCACCTATCCCCCCTGGGGCGTCACCCTACAACTGCTACATTTGAACTAAGATAAACAACATTCCATAATCCTAATACACTACATTTCCCCCCTTCGAGACTAACTAAAAGTCTCGAAAACAAACAGAATAGGATTATGACCAGTAACAATTTATCTTATTGAGTATCTTTAACATTAAACCAACAACATTCTCCTCTAGAGTGTAAATACCTTTCTATGAAATATGAATAACTGTTTATGAAGTGTGAATACATTACTATGAAATATGAACAAATCTTTATGGAGTGTGAGAGCGAAAAACCTGTCCGGCAGCCATCTTTCCAGATATCCATCCATCAATCAAGACAGTAAAATTCTCTCACGGTCCCTCTGCCCCAGGCAACCACCTAGATACTCCAGATAAACTCATAAACCATGTAAATGCATTTGAAACTATGATGCAATTAAATACACATGTAAGCCCCTGCAAACAAAATACTATCCAAAAAATTTCCACTCTAAGGCTGGTCAACCCATTGGACCCTACAGTGGACCTCTCCCTGCCTAGACTCCCTGTCCCTAAGCATCAACGAAATAAACAAAAACATCTAAGATCCTCACATGCATTCAATAACATCAAATATCATTCTACAAAAATTAATACCTAAGAATATGACACAAATTATGTATTACACATGCAAATATGTCTATATTTCATTGCAGACACTGGAATGTAGTCCACTCCACTTCATCTCCCCGTAGTCTCGACTTCCAATGGATTGTTGATGATGGAATGGGAACCTTTCCACACCCTCCTTGTTTCATCTCCTCCAGTCATTGTCCTTTCATATTGTCCTTGTTTGAGTATTTCAATCTCCACATATTCCCCCAAATGCTTCTGGAAGAAAAGAAAAGACCAAACAGTATCTTTTGCAAAACAACACTTTCAAATTGAACATCAATATCAACTAAGAATATAAAAATGATATATAAATGATATCAACTAAGAATATAAAAATGATATATAAATGATGTATGAATCACATTATCCTATTCCCCCCTTTGATTCATAAAATCATACTAAAAATCACACTAATATTGAAAAAAATAAAAATAAAAAAAATATATTTGAAAAATGATCAAATAATCAAAAAGGATATTTATCCATTAGTACTCCATCCAGACCCCCTTGTCCATCTTCATCCAGATCAGGAACAGTCAACAACGGCATCTGAGTGTTGTCTCCAGGCATCACAACACCAACCCATCTTAAAATCATAGCTTTCGCAAAGGTCAGTAACAAAGTACAAAAGCAAAACATCACACACAACGCTATCAGCGCTGCAACTAAAATCTGAACCATCACTGCCCCTACTGGGCCTAACTGATCTTGCAACCAAGACTTCGCTGACCATCCAGCTCCTTCAGATCTACCAAATGCATCCCTTATATTCTTCAACGCATCTATAACACTCGTGATATTATCGGAACTATCTGGGATCAAAGTATAACAATCATCCCCCGTCAGATTCATAGCCAAACATAAGCCACCTTGTTTTGCCAAAATATAGTCAAGAGCCATGTCATGTTTCAACAGCGTCAGTCTGTGACTTCTTTGAGTATTTGACAGAAGGTTAAACCCTCTTATTGTTTCATTCGCAAACCCCTGCAAAATATAGGTAATATTATCAATATGATCTGCCAAAAATGTTACACCATACCATGGAAAAAGTCCCTCCTTTTCCCTTAGATTTATCCTTCAATGATAGGCTCGAAGACTATGACATGTCGCCATGTCTCTTTTCACCCTATTTTCAACCCTAGATTCAGATTTATCTGTGTCCGGTGCTACCCCTCTTTTAATGGTAGAAACCTCATATGGAAGCTTCAACGTTGACATGTAACAACATCCTATCCATCCATAGGGTAAGAATCTATATACTTTATCACCACAAACCCTCAAAATACAGTGGGGAAAAAAAGTATTTAGTCAGCCACCAATTGTGCAAGTTCTCCCACTTAAAAAGATGAGAGAGGCCTGTAATTTTCATCATAGGTACACGTCAACTATGACAGACAAATTGAGAAGAAAAAAATCCTGAAAATCACATTGTAGGATTTTTTATGAATTTATTTGCAAATGATGGTGGAAAGTAAGTATTTGGTCACCTACAAACAAGCAAGATTACTGGCTCTCACAGACCTGTAACTTCTTCTTTAAGAGGCTCCTCTGTCCTCCACTTGTTACCTGTATTAATGGCACCTGTTTGAACTTGTTATCAGTATAAAAGACACCTGTCCACAACCTCAAACAGTCACACTCCAAACTCCACTATGGCCAAGACCAAAGAGCTGTCAAAGGACACCAGAAACAAAATTGTAGACCTGCACCAGGCTGGGAAGACTGAATCTGCAATAGGTAAGCAGCTTGGTTTGAAGAAATCAGCTGTGGGAGCAATTATTAGGAAATGGAAGACATACAAGACCACTGATAATCTCCCTCGATCTGGGGCTCCACGCAAGATCTTACCCCGTGGGGTCAAAATGATCACAAGAACAGTGAGCAAAAATCCCAGAACCACATGGGGGACTTAGTGAATGACCTGCAGAGAGCTGGGACCAAAGTAACAAAGCCTACCATCAGTAACACACTACGCCGCCAGGGACTCAAATCCTGCAGTGCAAGACGTGTCCCCCTGCTTAAGCCAGTACATGTCCAGGCCCGTCTGAAGTTTGCTAGAGTGCATTTGGATGATCCAGAAGAGGATTGGGAAAATGTCATATGGTCAGATGAAACCAAAATAGAACTTTTTGGTAAAAACTCAACTCGTCGTGTTTGGAGGACAAAGAATGCTGAGTTGCATCCAAAGAACACCATACCTACTGTGAAGCATGGGGGTGGAAACATCATGCTTTGGGGCTGTTTTTCTGCAAAGGGACCAGGACGACTGATCCGTGTAGAGGAAAGAATGAATGGGGCCATGTATCGTGAGATTTTGAGTGAAAACCTCCTTCCATCAGCATGGGCATTGAAGATGAAACGTGGCTGGGTCTTTCAGCATGACAATGATCCCAAACACACTGCCCGGGCAACGAAGGAGTGGCTTCGTAAGAAGCATTTCAAGGTCCTGGAGTGGCCTAGCCAGTCTCCAGATCTCAACCCCATAGAAAATCTTTGGAGGGAGTTGAAAGTCCGTGTTGCCCAGCGACAGCCCCAAAACATCACTGCTCTAGAGGAGATCTGCATGGAGGAATGGGCCAAAATACCAGCAACTGTGTGTGAAAACCTTGTGAAGACTTACAGAAAACGTTTGACCTGTGTCATTGCCAACAAAGGGTATATAACAAAGTATTGAGAAACTTTTGTTATTGACCAAATACTTATTTTCCACCATAATTTGCAAATAAATTCATAAAAAATCTTACAATGTGATTTTCTGGATTTTTTTTTCTCATTTTGTCTGTCATAGTTGACGTGTACCTATGATGAAAATTACAGGCCTCTCTCATCTTTTTAAGTGGGAGAACTTGCACAATTGGTGGCTGACTAAATACTTTTTTTCCCCACTGTATCTCTAAAATTTCCCATAGTCACATTGTCAGGCAAAAGCTAATATTTTAACCATCAAAGTCCTGCTCTTCTTACTAACTGGAACATAAAAAGTAACATATTTCTCCTTACTACCCTTAAGGTCATGCTTACCCAAAGTCCTCATATAATCATCACAATCTGATATTCCCATAAACATACCCCTTACATCATATGTTTTATTAGAACAAAACAACTTTTAGCCCTCAATGGTTTCACCTCCAATGCTTCAGGGTTCGCTGTTAACTGATTTTCCCTCCCATTTAACAAATTCCCAGAGGGTAACTCATTTAACCAAGAACACTTAAACCTAGGCTTAAACAAATGTTTTGACAACAACATTATTTTATCTGTTACTGATCGTTGTTGCTGATACAACAGTCATGACAAAGCATAAGATTGACACATACTTGATAGAGATCGAACCCCACGTCTCTGGTGCTGGAATTCTCAACAGACATGGACCCTGAAGATTCCTCACTGATATTACAGAATGAGCTGCTGGAACCAAAGATTCCTACCTGCCCATCTATCTCTAATTTTCACAACAGAAGAATCAAACCCATATCTCTAATTTTCACAACAGAAGAATCAAACCCAATACATTTAGTTTCTCTCTTCCCTAACGAGCGGTACTGATCAGATACCTCTCCTTGTCTGTCATTAAAATCAAAGACCTCATCCTGTACCTCCATGCTAGTATCCTTCACTATTTCAGATGAATCTATATTGTTCTCTACTACTATCTGCTCTCCTATTTTAACCCTATTCGTACTATTATTGACAGCACTCTCCATCCGTACCATAAACCCCCGAGTCCTTCTTGCTACCCCCTTTAATTTCAGAAAAGTTGTTGTCGGTGTCATACTTCCTACATTTGTTATTGCCATCGTATCATTAATCCCTTCCAAAGTTACCATTAAAGTAGTGGATTTAGTTGATGTATTAACACTCTTAACTACTTCTAGTGCGAAAGTTCCCGATATCCTCTGTGTATTATCTACTGTTGGAGTGACTACTGTAATCTACTCCTCCTGAACTCCTTCGGTGACTGTGGAAGCTTCAACAGATTTCACATTTTCCATTATAAGCGTCACTTTACGAATTACATAGCCTTTTAACCAATAATTCTTAACCGGAACAAATTTGAATGCTTGCACTAGATAAGTACACATATATTCTCCCTGATCTTTCTCTGTAACATTACGCAAAATAAGTGAACAGTCACTCATAACCCTCTTCCACTTCATATTGTTGTACAAACTATACCTCCTTTGACTAGGTGCAACAGCTTCTACTCCTGGTCCTGATAACAATACTTCTTCTCCATAATTATCTCTCCATGTGGGAGGAACGTCCCCTCATCCTAACCCTAATAACAGTCTTTTCCTCTAAAATTGGTGCTGGAGCTATTGGTTCCCTTATAATCAAATGCGATATATTTATGGCTTTAATAACTATCAATGTTGAAATAGTTAAATTGCTTCTCACTGTTGTTATAATAGACTGAAGTGTTGATGTCATTGTTGTTACTTCATCCATTTTCCCCAAAGCTTTGAACTCTTTGCTTGTACTTCCATCTATCACCACTAGTGTCACTTTTTCCAACTCTCAGTCCTACCTCTAATCCCTGACTTTCAAACTTTTGATTATAAAAAATACACCTATAATTACCTTGATCTCCCTGCTGGGAACTGTAAATATAGATACTCAATCACCCTCAATCTTCTCTTATCATTCAGCAACACATACTTTCTCCATGCATCTGCTCCTAACAGATCTAAACTCCTACCATATCTTCCCACTAAACTCTAAAATGTCCTTCACCACTGTTCTCTCTCTTACTACTAACTTTGAAACTTAGCTTACTGTCTTAGAGTCCCTTCAACCTAGTTCTCCTAACTTATTTTAATCTAATCTTTTCTCCTAACCTTTAAAAACATTTTCCACTGATTTATTCACAAAATCCCTTTACCACCAAATTTTTAGGATATGTGATTGGGAAGTCCCCACATGCTTCTGACTTCTTTACACACAGACTTGGCAAACGACTAAACACCTTTTAGCCTAGCCTGAAATCCCTTGGTGTAAGAATGTAACCCAGAATAACAGTCACCCCTTTTAACTTTATTTTTCAGACAGATTGTCTAATAGGCAGTCTAATAGATTATCATCCTTCCTATGATATTATCTTTTTAAGCAAATATGATTCCCAAAAACCCTACTTTTTAAAATCTTCTACCAGACAGCCGTTTAGTGTACATCTTATTGTACAATTCAATTTAAACAATGCATCTCTTCCCAACAATGCAATAGGTATATGTTCTAATATTAGTATGTCTATTTTAATTTCTCTTTGAGTTCTATAGCAGAGCTCAATTGGTTCCTTAAGAGTAATTAACTGTTTTACTACCTCAAATCCCTATCCTAATTAGTTAATTTTACATAGTGAGATGTTTAACCTCTTTAGGCTGAACACAGATAAGTTTTTCCACTATTCACCTCTCCTAGTCCTTTGTTTTTACTTCAATTGTTAGATATTTTCTCTTCTTCTCTAATCGGTGCTATCAGCTGACACCCCCCTTCATATCTTCTAGGCACTCTAGAATCCTTAGGGTTCACCTGGAGAACAGGTGATCTTGACTGGCCCCTGTATCTTCCTTAAAAATGTTCTCTGTTGTTTCCTCCTGACTTGTTGCACTCACACGTAAAGTGACCAATCTGTCCATAATTATAACAGTCTTCTGAAAGTTGCTGGAAGTGTAGCTGAAATCTTCCTCCTCTTCTAAGCCTTCTCGTCCTTTTCCTCTCCAATTCTGTGTCTGTCCAGAAACTGTCTGTGGGTATGAAACACCTGGTACCCCCCTTGGTGGCTGGTACAATTGCATTTGATCTTGTTCAGTTGAAGCTGTAACAGTGATTGTTGATTTGGTTCACTCTGATTCTTCATAACCAAAGCGTCTCTTCTCCACCAGTTGTATGATTGAGGTTTTTGAGAGTTTCTTTATCCTGTTCTTCCTGTTGTTGACATATCAGTATTCTTCAAAAGCTTATATTCTAAGTTCTGTCCTTGAAATATCATCTTCCATCATCTTCTTACTTTTCTTCAGCTTCTTGGCCTCAATGTATTCTTCTCCTCCAATTCTTGGGATTATTTTCTCAGCAGGTTTTCTCCTTCTGTATCTTCTCTTCTTGAGTTGTTCATCCAGTTGTGTTACTTCTTCTAAACTAGTCGCTTTATCCAGGCATGATAAGCATCGGTCTATATCTTCTTCTATTTCTTCTGTGCCAGTCCTTGTAGGACAAACTCCTTTTGAATACACAGCACCTTTAGTCTCCTCTTTATTGCTGTCTTCATCTGAACTCGAATCTCTTGTATCCTTCTTCCTTCAACTTTCCGAACCTCATTCTTCTCTTAGTTTCCAGACATCTCAGTTTTTCTTACTTCTGGAGTTTTGGATTCATCTTCATTGTCGTTTCTGCTTGTCCTCTATCTATTATTCGTTCATCTTCATCTCTGATGCAATAATCACCCTCCTGGATGATCACTGGAAGCTGAGGATAAACATCCCTAAGCTCTACTTTCTTCTCATAAGGTGGGTGTCTTTTTGCTGAATTCGTATGTGAGAAAGGTGTACTAACTTCTGCCATTCGTTTTTCTGTCGCCTTTTCTTCCTTTAGCATTTTCTCTATACCTCTGTTTATCTTATCGCTGGAATCTTTTATCAGTTTTTGTTTGAGAATGAAGGGCAACTTTTGTTTCATTTGCCGGATAACCTAACACTACTTTAGTTAAAGGATTACTATTTTGTACTATATCAACCGGTGTAATGACTTTCATAGCCTTGATGTCGTTTTTCCCCATTGTAACAACCCTTTTATATTCCTTTATCGTGAATTATTTTATTTTAGACTATATAGCCTATGGCTTCCCCCTTTTAATTATTAATATAAACCAAACAACCCAAAAAAATTAATCAACCAAAATATGAATATTAAAAAAATCAATTAAATTTTATTCAAAAAATACTTTTAATTAAACAAATTAAAAATCTATTAAAAATCAATTAAACATTTTGAATAATTATCTTACCAATTTATCAATTAGTGGTGGCTATCTTACCACAACCCATCAGGAAAGTAAATGTAAGTTAGTCAACTTCAAAGCAATCCCAAAAACAAAGCCTTTTAACCTTACAACACTACAATTCCCATAAACCCCCTTGCTCTATAAGCACCTAATTATCTTAATTTTACTGAATAATGTCAGTACTCGATTCCCAACACAACTCCAATCAACCCAAGTGATGAACATAGCCTCCAAAATGCAATTTTTAATGAATCAGTATTTGCCAAGCCTATGTGAAATTGTCATAACATCAAATATCCTGTAGGGGAAGATTTTGTAACCAGACCAGTACCAAAACCTTTTTGACTTGATCCTCTGTCGCGTCACGTGACGTGTACGTCAGCACCCCCTCTCTTTCTCTCTCTCTCTCCTGTCCTATTGCTCCTCTCATATGACAAAAGAACATAGACACAGACGAAGATTTTAGAAGTTAATGCAATACTGAGTTATTTCAACCATATTCAATATTCCCCCACTCACATTCGCGCTAAGACTTAACTCAGGACTAAATAGATCGCTCAAAAACATTTTTATTTTATTTTAATCCGTCATTTAATTTAATTCATTATAATCCGTCAACATATATCTAATTTATAAATTCACTACATCTCAACAAATAGTTTCATTTTCAAACAACAGCCGTTTAAACTAGAAGATCTAATTCATTTTCAAATCTTTCCTCTTTGTTCCCTCGTCTGTGTTTCTCTGTCTCCCCCTGCAGCCCAGTCTAGTAAAATCCCACGCATGCGCGATACATTCAAAAATACTTTTTCACCGTGGAAGGGAGTTTAACAGTCCTGCTGTACCTCCGTTTTCCCCTCATAGTCAACAACATTTAACAGCGCTCACAAAACATAGAACCTGAATTACACACACACAAACACATTTAAGAGGGTTATCCTATCGCAATGGGACCTCTAAGGACACCCGTTAGCATGTAGCACGCAACACAATTAGCATTTAGCCTTAGCATTAGCCTTTATGTACAATGTGGCCTGAACCAGCATTTAGCATTAGCATTAGCCTTTAGCTAACTGTGGCCTACCCCACACAATAAGCATCCTGCACTGCCCTTTTCTTTTGACTTATTATCCTACCGTTTTGTGCTACCGTGGATTTAATGACAATTCACCGAGAAATTACACCCAAACGGACCCCCCGTCGGACGAAAGTCGAGCAATAATCACAAATCAGATAAATTCCATCAACCCGAGTTTTCTTTAAAACCCACCGACTGCACATTCTAACGCGCAACCGGATTTGTCGGCCCATTCTAAATGGCCCCCCCGGGGTCTTAAGCGGTACAGTGCTCTAATGTATGCGCATATCTGCCTTAATTCCTACCATCGATTGCTCTAAAATTCCAATTATTTACCGTTTACCAATGCAACCACATTTTAGAATAATTATTACAGACTCCTAGTCGACC
This sequence comes from Coregonus clupeaformis, assembly GCF_020615455.1. Lineage (NCBI taxonomy): Eukaryota > Metazoa > Chordata > Actinopteri > Salmoniformes > Salmonidae > Coregonus > Coregonus clupeaformis. The sequence continues at coordinate 56,011,393 of NC_059200.1, read as the reverse complement.
GCAATAACACCACATCCGCACAATCCCAACTAATTTTCACTGTACACCTTCAATGCCCTCTCATGAATCAGCGGAATAACTAATGCCCAAATTTTGTGAGTAATCTCACCTTTAAAGCCGGCTTGAGCAGTAGTCAACTCGCGACTCAGGAAGGGAACCAAGAACGATGCAATCAGTATCCCGGACGAGCCCCCATTCTGTCGTGTCCCGTCGGATGTTGGTGGCTATTGCTGTCAAACAAAGAGTCCGCTTAGGCTGCACCTTGATTAGAAGCTTTTATTAATATCACAAGTTTACAGCATAAGTTACAGACCCGCAGTGTCTGGAGAAGCACAGTCCCAAATTAATCTGAATGCTTCTGCCCGCTCTTTGTCTAGCTCCTACTTATAAACAATGGCAATAAATGGGTTGCTCTCTTTTTCGTCCAATCACCTATCCCCCCTGGGGCGTCACCCTACAACTGCTACATTTGAACTAAGATAAACAACATTCCATAATCCTAATACACTACAGTTGCTTTTGTTGTTTTGGTCGGTGTTTATTTAATAAATGAACATTTACGCATACCACGCTGCACCTTGGTCCAATCCTGTACTCAACGAACGTAACATTGTTTTTCAACAGGACAATGACCCACCACACCTCCAGGCTGTGTAAGAGCTATTTTACCAAGAAGGAGTGATGGAGTGCTGCATCAGATGACCTGGCCTCCAGAATATAAAATATTTTATGATTTATTTAACAATTTTGTGGTTTCTACATGATTCCGTATGTGTTATTTTATAGTGTTGATGCCTTCACTATTATTCTACAATGTAAAAAAGAGTAAAAATAAAGAAAAACCTTTGAATGAGTAGGTGTGTCAAAACTTTTGACTGGTAGTGTATATATATATGCAGTATCTCACAAAAGTGAGTACACCCCTCACATTTTTGTAAATATTTGAGTATATCTTTTCATGTGACATCACTGAAGAAATGACACTTTGCTACAATGTAAAGTAGTGAGTGTACAGCTTGTATAACAGTGTAAATTTGCTGTCCCCTCAAAATAACTCAACACACAGCCATTCATGTCTAAACCGCTGGCAACAAAAGTGAGTACACCCCTAAGTGAAAATGTCAAAATTGGGCCCAATTCGCCATTTTCCCTCCCCGGTGTCATGTGACTCGTTAGTGTTACAAGGTCTTAGGTGTGAATGGGGACAGGTGTGTTACATTTGGTGTCATCGCTCTCACACTCCCTCATACTGGTCACTGGAAGTTCGACATGGCACCTCATGGCAAAGAACTCTCTGAGGATCTGAAAAAAAGAATTGTTGCTCTACATAAAGATGGCCTGGGCTATAAGAAGATTGCCAAGACCCTGAAACTGAGCTGCAGCATGGTGGCCAAGACCATACAGCGGTTTAACAGGACAGGTTCCACTCAGAACAGGCCTCGCCATGGTCGACCAAAGAAGTTGAGTGCACGTGCTCAGCGTCATATCCAGAGGTTGTCTTTCGGAAATAGACGTATGAGTGCTGCCAGCATTGCTGCAGAGGTTGAAGGGGTGGGGGGTCAGCCTGTCAGTGCTCAGACCATACACCACACACTGCATCAAATTGGTCTGCATGGCTGTCGTCCCAGAAGGAAGCCTCTTCTAAAAATGATGCACAAGAAAGCCCGCAAACAGTTTGGTGAAGATAAGCAGACTAAGGACATGGATTACTGGAACCATGTCCTGTGGTCTGATGAGACCAAGATAAACTTATTTGGTTCAGATGGTGTCAAGCGTGTGTGGCGGCAACCAGGTGAGGAATACAAAGACAAGTGTGTCTTGCCTACAGTCAAGCATGGTGGTGGGAGTGTCATGGTCTGGGGCTGCATGAGTGCTGCTGGCACTGGGGAGCTACAGTTCATTGAGGGAACCATGAATGCCAACATGTACTGTGACATACTGAAGCAGAGCATGATCCCCTCCCTTTGGAGACTGGGCCGCAGGGCAGTATTCCAATGATAACGACCCCAAACACACCTCCAAGACGACCACTGCCTTGCTAAAGAAGCTGAGGGTAAAGGTGATGGACTGGTCAAGCATGTCTCCAGACCTAAACCCTTTTGAGCATCTGTGGGGCATCCTCAAACAGAAGGTGGAGGAGTGCAAGGTCTCTAACATCCACCAGCTCCGTGATGTCGTCATGGAGGAGTGGAAGAGGACTTCAGTGGCAACCTGTGAAGCTCTGGTGAACTTCATGCCCAAGAGGGTTAAGGCAGTGCTGGAAAATGATGGTGGCCACACAAAATATTGACACTTTGGGCCCAATTTGGACATTTTCACTTAGGGGTGTACTCACTTTTGTTGCCAGCGCTTTAGACATGAATGTGTTGTGTTATTTTGAGGGGACAGCAAATTTACACTGTCATACAAGCTGTACACTCACTACTTTACATTGTAGCAAAGTGTCATTTCTTCAGTGTTGTCACATGAAAATATATGCTCAAATATTTACAAAAATGTGAGGGGTGTACTCACTTTTCCCCAGATCAAGTATAAAGACATTGCGCATCTCTAGTCAGAACAGGCCTTGCACAAACCTTTCCCCCAGCACATTTTCTGGCTGTTGCCCGCATTGCTTTCATGGTTGTTTTCCTTACAAATTGGAATTTGGACATGTGTGCGTTCCTATCAAAGTAAGTGTCTTATTTTCTGTATATCATGTTTTCGTTTCTGCTGTAGCACATGGTATGAATGTATGGATCATAATGTATTTACTGTTTTATTCACGTTTTTAAGTACTGGTGACAAATCATGCATTCCGATTCTTGCATAGATTGTAATGGACGCATATGTGTGTAAAATACTTTTTTGAATGTTGTACTGATTATGATGAGCTAATGCTAAGCTATTTGCTGGCTATGTGTGTTGCTATGTTTGTTGAAATTATACAATGCATTCTGGTTGTCACGGAAGCATCTGTCAGACCAAAGATGTTATAACAAGGGATAGTCCACTCGACTGACTTCTGGTGCTTTCAAGACAACTGTGAACTCAGAAAAATACTAGGTAAAATCATGACGTCAATGATCTTCAGGTCGGAAAGTCGGAGCTCTAGAAAGAGATTTATTTGCTTTATGATTTGTCAAAAACTGTAAACGACTTGTCAAGTCATGTGCTCCGGTTCTTGTATACACTGTAACAAGTTTATCAACAATATGTGATATGCTGAAAAGTGGCTAAACTAAGTTCATATTTTTCAGGCAATGAGCGCAGCCATCTTTGACTTTGTTTATTTGCGTCTTATAGTGAATGGCATTCTGGGATTAGGGAGTTTTCACCAAGTCAAACATGGCTGCCATCATAAAGAATGTAGCTGCTGTTAGATTAGCTGACACGCATTTATTTTCTAAACAACATCACATTAGTCTCTTGTGCTCACCAGAGATGTGGTACATTGTAAACTAGTCTAGCTGTTATGTCACTAACTTATGTTTTGTTTTTTTGTCAGCGCAACCTGTTATTTAGAACGGTTTATGGAATGAGTTTGGCTGTGGATGTGTTCCGTGTGATGCTTGGATGATGAAGTTTGCATTTATCTTTTACAATAAAAAGTCAAATTGAGGAATAAAGTTTAAGAACTTTATTTCTATCAGTACAAAAAAATATTTAGATGCTGTCCAGACAACAATGCTGATTTAATGCGTTTGTTGCGTTATACGTTCTGTTGCTACTGTTCCAATCACATATTTGAGATCGTACACTGCAGGGACCACTCAAAAATGATCACAAATACGTGATAATACACATCAAAGGGTTAAGACCTTCGCTTCATACTGTTACACATATCATTCATTACACAATTTCATTCATGGATTCTGTCAATTACATTTCAGCTGGAGCTTTTGCCGCGAGTGGCATGTTAATGACAGATCGGTATCTCAATGCATTTCTAGTCTAAGAAACAATTTTGGATAAGCCCGGCACTCATTCTTCTGGCGTTTCAGTTCATCCTCCTCATGTTCAAAGTGGATGGCCCTTGATAATGTCTCTTACCTGAGCCGCCACTGTCCTTTACAGTCCATTATGTCTTGTCCATTTTCCTACCAGTACACCAGCAGCATGAGAGAAGTTTGGACGGGATCTCTCTCCATGCTCATGCCACATGGACTCATGTCACACTCCTGAGAGAAAATGCATGAGAGAAAAGGCAGTTGATAGCTTCGACTGGATGCTGTGTACAGGTTGCTGGCTCGGACTCAGGTTGAAGGACCATAGTGAAGCCATTGTCGCCATTACTTAAGCTGGTTGAAGGGGGTAAGGTTCACACTGTTCTCGGCCAAATGATCACTTCCATGCATCTAGATACCATCTGTGGTCACCTTCGCCATTACCTCGAGAGAGGACTGACCAGAACAACAGTTTAATTTAGGGCATTTCTGAATCAGGAAATCCAAACAAATGATTTACTGTATAACAAATGACACATTTTTAACTGTATGACAAATCATTACTACTACCAATATTCTTAATACAGATTTCTAAAACAAATGTCAAAGAGAATAACAACACACAGTTGAAACAATAAAAAAAAAAAAATTGGCTTATACTCCACTATCATCTTGGCGATCTCACTGCAGAGTTACAGGTCAGGGAGTCAGAGGGCTAATCCTTAGGGAGAAATCCCGACCATCCAGCAGACCCAATCTGGTGAGATTTGTTATTGAAGCAAGACAAAAACTAAGAAAACAAAACAACAACAGCAATACACATATCACTTGAGGTGGGGAAAACATAAATCCATTTGGAGTAACTTTCAACCATTACCAACATATCTTTTTTCCTTTTACAGGCAGGAATGTGAAGAAAATCAATATGCATATTTACCAAAGGGCCCCAGGGGACTGGTAATTCCCCCTTTGGACACATGACTCATATCGTGATTCATGCGTCCAAAAAAAACAACAACACTGCCTGTTAAATCAAAATAACAAATAAAATTAGAATTACAACCCTTGATAACTCCATCTTAACTTAATTGTATCCCATAAGGTAATATAGACTAGAGACAGGAGTCCCTCATTCAGGGGCAGCACTCTCTCTTTTTCCTTCTCGTGGTCCGAATCACACATAGGACTATTGATAAATTATAAACTTCTTCCTAATTATCTAGTGTTTACATAGCCCATTTAAATCTCACCCAATGTCTCTAGTCTTTCTAGTGAGGGTGATCAGGCCTCACCATGAAGTCAGAACAGAGGTAAGAGATCATTGAACCCCATTAAGTGAGTGTTTGTTTCCCTATACCTCAGACATTATTTAAAGATATTTCAAACATTCCAAACATTTTGTGTTCCAGGTTTACAAAGTTTTTTTTAGTACATTTCTTATCAAGGTGGGTTGTGTGTGGGTGCTGGCATGTGTGAGGTAAAAATCGTAGGGTAAAAACAAACAAAATGGCCTTACTTAATTTGGGAGCTCCCACAACAGCTGGATACGGGCACCTTTACACTGCACAGCACACAGTCTCAATAACTGCTCTCCTAAGGCACCTGACTCAGGAAGCCCCTCAAACGGAGAGACAGAACAATTGGCAAACATATAAAAAAAAACTTGGTAGTGAACATTCCATAAGTCCTGGAAGAAAGAAAATAAACAAAAAAAGTATTAATATTAATCGAGTAGGGGTGTAACGATTCGTTTTAACAACGATTCGATTTGTATCACGATTCGTGGTTGTCGATACGATTCAAGGACGATATTGGTTCATTTAGAACGATACGATCCGAAACGATTCAGTGACTTGAAATCGATTCAGTAACCTTTTAGCCAAAAATTCAACCAGTGTGACTGAAATAAATACCTGAATACTGGACAGTGCAGGTGAAGTTTCCTAGATTCCTGTTTCTTGTAAGGACCGCAATGGTGGCTTGATAATTTCTCGCTCGTCGGCTTCTCCTCTGTCGTCCGCCATGCTATGTTTTGTTGTCTTTGCGCCTTTGCGCTGCTGCTGGCTGCGGGCGATGACGTCACGGATAGGCAGACTGAATCGAGTAATGTTTAAAGCCTTTATCATTAAAAGTGCTAAGAAAAAACATCCATATAAAGTCTGACGTGCTTAAATCCAATGGGTTATTTCCTAGTATCGATACAATCGATTTATTACATTTTAAAACGATGTTGGATTGATATATGTTGTCCAAAAGGCCAACTCGCCGAGCACAGATCGATGTAGTTGGATCATAGGAATATAAATCGATACATCGATGTAGTAGATGGATCGTTACACCCCTATAATCGAGTTTACTGCGTCTTGGGCAGGAATAGGCACCTTTTAAAGTAAACAATCCCAGAGACCCTCTCTTGTAATCATTGTCATTTTGACATGTTGCATTGACATACAGTTCTGTACAAACTGTCCATGGGACATAAACTAGTCAAAATATGAAACCTGTTTTTTAACAAATCTCCTAGGACCTTCAAAAAGTTGGTGCTGGCTTATCAGCTCAATATTCGGTACTAAAAACATTTACTTGGATCTACTTATTTTGAACACAGTTCCACGTAATGGAAACAGATTGTTGTTTTCTGATGACATTACTTACTTAAATCACTGGACACAGTTCCACGTAATGAAAAGAGATTAGTGTTTTAGATGACATTAGATGACCTTCTTAAATCACTAAGACATTGCATTATTAGAGTGCTATCTGAAAGCCAATTACCATTCACTTTTTACTACTGCTAATACACTCGGATCACTCTCAAACAATGTTCTGCTTTTCCCCTTATTCCATTATTTCAAGGTTAAAGCACATGCAGGAACCAAGGATTATTTATGACGCTGAGGCAAAAATTAACTATAAAGTAATGAGTGATAATTTTAGTCTACACCAAGCTAATAATTGTTTTTGTTGCATGCTATTTTATGTCAATCATATTACTGCTTGTAGCCTATAATGGAAAGCTAATCTTCTGAAATTGGTTTTATGCTCGTGGTCTTATGCTGCCATCTATGGGAAATATTTAGCAATTGCAGTACCTTTGATAAAAAAAACTATTGAACAGTCTATCAAAAAATGTCTATACCCAAGGTCACTGAATAAGTGTATAGTAATCCTTAAGTAGGCCCATATGCATGGCATATAGGCTATGCACATCACTGTGGGAAAACTGCTCTTAAAGTAACTGGTGATAGTAAAGCACTCATCCGATTCCACATTTATTACATGTACTGTATGATCTTGAGTTGTTCCTGACTGCTGATGATTGCACAAATCAATGTGTATAACCACCCTAACCAACTATTATAATCTAAATTTGTCAAGACAATTTGTAAAGACAGTAAATGTTATACAATACGTGCCAACTGTCTTGGGAACATTGGTCAAGTCATGGTGGTATTGCAAGAATCTGTAAATAAAACAAGACAAATACGTTTTAATAGAATTTAACCATATACACGGAGTGTAGAAAACATGCTCTTTCCATGACATTGACTGACCAGGTGAATCCATGTGAAAGATATGATCCCTTATTAATGTCACCTACATGAATCTTTACAGGTAGAAAACGTGTCTAAGTAGAAAACCTGCATCCAAGTAATTTTGGGCAATGGGCAGATTTAATAGCTGGACTAGGGGTTGTTCCTGGATCAGGCCCATCTCTAAATTAGAGAATGAGGGCGGAAGTCCTGCATGTTTGTTGGAAGTAGATAGGATTGGTGTGATCAGACAGTTACCATTCCAGGCTGAGTACATTTGAGACACCTGACAGATCTAACAACATCTGGATAGGCATTTAACATATCAGCTAACCACATCATATGATTTAGCCTTTGCTATTCCTCTTTTTCCAATGGACAGTTGGGACAGGAGGTAGAGGGATTTTTATCCTTTTGTCCTCCTTCCTCTAAACATTTAATCAAAAGTCAAGTGAGTCATATGAAGCAAAAATGAAAAATATAATATAATTACTGTAGTGATATCGGTTTGGAAAGGTTGGCTGCTAATTCAGTAATGGGATAGGCCATGTACTGGAGCGATTTCCATTGCTCCTAAAGAAACTATACTGAAGACAAATATCAACGCAACATGCAACAATTTCAAAGATTTTACTGAGTTACAGTTCATATAAAGAAATCAGTCAATTGAAATAAATAAATTAGGCCCTAATCTATGGATTTCACATGACTGGGCAGGGGTGCAGCCATGGGTGGGCCTGGGAGACCATAGGTCCACCCACTGGGGAGCCAGGCCCAGCCAATCAGAATGAGTTTTTCCCTACAAAAATTATGTGGTTAACGGTATGGATAGGAGGAAGCACTGTGCTGCCCTGTTTATTGACTTATCGAAGGCTTTTGTTGACAACTCTTGATTCCAAGATTGTCTGCAATCTGTATGCATCAGGCGTCATGTAATTGGTTCAACATTTCTTGACTGACAGGACACAACGTGTTTTTTCAGATGGTGTTAAGTCAGGTTTCCTTGATATTACGAAAAGTGGCCCACAGCAATCGATTTTAGGTTCTGTACTTTCTACTCTCTATATAAACAATGTTGGTCTATTTGCTTTTTTTTTTTTTTTTTACATACACCTGTCTGCAGATGACACTGTTGTGTATGCTATTGCCCCCATGGTTGACCAGGCTCTTTCAGAGCTTCAATCTGCCTTAATTGCTTTGCAGAAAGCCTTTGTTGAACTAAAATTGATACTTAATGCAGGTGAAACCAAGTATATGTTATTCTCCAAATCACCTAAAAATGTATCTGATGATTTATACATTTGTACATTGGATGATGCCCTCATTGATCGTGTCCATGCTTATAAATATCTGGGCATCTGGATTGACTAAAAGCTATCTTTCAAAAAGCATGTTGTTAAGAAATTAAGAATTAAAATGGGCATTAAATAGCAGAAAACAACTAATTCAGTCGACATTCATACCGGTTATAGACTATGGGGATATTGTCTATATGAATGCAGCTGCCACTGTATTGAAGCCACTGGATGCAGTTTATCATAGCACACTACGCTTTATTACGGGCGATAGGTTCAGTACACATCACTGCATTCAGAAAGTAGGCTGGCCCTCTTTGAAATCTCATAGATCGATGCATTGCATGCTTTTTGTTTACAGTATATAGCCCACCTGCATAAACTTCCACGGTAGCTTACTTCATTATTAACTTATAGATGTACAAGATGCCAGACCCGGTCTCAGGGATGGCTAACTCTGGAGATCCCTTCAATCTCCACTGAGATAGGTAAATCAGCTTTTAGATCATCTCCAAGGCTCTCTAAAATGGGATAAATTGGTGCCCCTAGAGCAATTCAAAAGGCTGATTGAAGACCTTTTTACTGAAGAATGTGTTTGTTTTCTATGATTGTGTTTTGCCTTAAGCGTATTGATGTGAATATTGATTTGAATATTAATGTATATATTGATGTGTATTATTGATGTGTATAGTGTATGTGTTTTTTATGTGTATGCAGGGCTCATCTGAGAAAGAGACCTTGGTATAAATAAAAAATTTAAACAGTAACAGTAATAAGTAAATAAAAGGTAACATATTTCTACATTCTTCTTTCAATAACAAATTGCATTGTTCATTTCATTTCATAAATGTGTTTGAAATAATACTATGTATTATTGTTAATTCAGTTAAATATTAATTGATACAATGCAGACATTAACAATGTGTTCGAGCCTATAACAAAACAGATTATTGATTGATTGATTATATTTGCCAATTACAAACACACATACTCACTGTACATACAGTACCAGTCAACATTTTGGACACACCTACTCATTCCAGGGTTTTTCTTAATTTTTTACTATTTTCTACATTGTAGAATAATAGTGAAGACATCAAAATTATGAAATAACACATATGGAATCATGTAGTAACCAAAAAAAGTGTTAAACAAATCAAAATATATTTTATATTTGAGATTCTTCAAATAGCCACCCTTTGCCTTGATGACAGCTTTGCACACTCTTGGCATTCTCTCAACTAGCTTCACCTGGAATGCTTTTGCAACAGTCTTGAAGGAGTTCACACATATTCTGAGCACCTGTTGTCTGCTTTTCCTTCACTCTGCGGTCCGAATCATCCCAAACCATCTCAATTGGGTTGAGGTCGGGGGATTGTGGAGGCCAGGTCATCTGATGCAGCACTCCATCACTCTCCTTTTTGGTAAAATAGCCATTACACAGCCTGGAGGTGTTTTGGGTCATTGTCCGTTGAAAAACAAATGATAGTCCCACTAATCCCAAACCAGATAGGATGGCGTATCGCTGCAGAATGCTGTGGTAGCCATGCTGGTTAAGTGTGCCTTGAATTCTAAATAAATCACAGACAGTGTCACCAGCAAAGCACCCCCACACCATAACACCTCCTCCTCCATGCTTTATGGTGGGAACTTCACATGCAGAGATCATCCGTTCACCCACACCACTTCTCACAAAGACACGGCAGTTGGAACCAAAAATCTCAAATTTGGACTCCAGACCAAAGGATTAATCCTGGCAGGGATATTGTCAAGGCCTGTAGCTTTAGAGCAGTTTAGTCCAAGCAGTCTCTTGACAACTTCAGCCTGAGACACTGTTGTAAAGGAAAAGGCATTAGCTTGTACAACCATCTTGGAGTAATAGCCTAGGACCTGACCCTACCATACACTCCAGTACAACCAGGTAGCTTCCCAACCAAATTTGAGGCAACTGTTGTGAAAAAGGTATTTACGATTGTTAGCTACCACTTCCTTGTCAAATGTAATTTCTCCATTGACCTCAAGACCCAAGCTTTTGCAATTCATTTTCTTTTTAACACTATATCCCAACTGTTTTAGGGACTGAAACAACGTTTCCTGTATTATTCCTATTCTCACCAATTTTGTCTTTAAAAAATGATTTTTTGACTAGCTTTGTTCCTTAGGATTCTGTGTCTAGTGAAAGCATCTTCCTATTTGGTTCTATTATATCCTCGAAATGCAGTATTCCTTGATTTAATGGCCTCAAGGATTTCCTGATTCATCCAAGGTTCAGTTATTTTTGTAATTGTTATGGTTTTGCATGGAGACACTATATCCACAATGCTTAAGAAACATTTGTTAAAACAGTCCCATGCTTTATCCATATGTAGACATGTAAGTACCGGGTCCCAATTAACTTTACTAAAGTGATCAATAAATGCATCTTTGTTATAATGTTTCAGAGATCTAACAGTTATTGTTGTGACAGTCCAAGAGCTTTATCTGAACCTTTCTTGTTTCATTATGGTTTAGCCTATGTGAGTAATTCTGTTATTAATTGATAATATACAAGTAAAGTCGCTCACCTTTGAGCTGAAGGAGTTGAAGCCCTGCTCGATCATGTGATCTTAGGGATGTATGAGGTCGGCTCTCAATGAAACACATAGAGGGAGGGTTGGGAGAGTGAGACAGAGGGCGAGAGAGAGGGTTTGTCAATTGTGTTAATCAAAATGACATTGCACAGTTTAAACTAGACACTAAGGATAGTAGAACATTGGTAGCCTGCAGGTCTACTAAGGTCTATTAATGTATTTTAGATGGCCACAGCATGCGTTGTGACAACAATTCAGCCCATGACTTTGCTGTATTTCCTGAATTGTTTAATAAGAAATGTGTTTTTATTGTATCTTCTTTCCCTGACCATGTAGTCTCTTCAGTTCTCTGTCCTCACATGGCATGAGTGTGGAGCTAATGATTGATGGTAGTAAACAGTCATTGTAGCCAAGGCCTTCTACTTTTCCATAATATGTGGTTACAGAGGCCAAACCTGCAGTGATGTATTCCCACAGGGACTCAACTCCAGTTATCAGACACCACATAGTTCATGGAACCAATATCCTGAATCTAATGGGGTAGTTCAAGGGTAGTTTAGGGACAACCAACATACTCATCTGCCATCCAAAATGTTCCTTTGTGCATTGATAGGGTATACTGATCAGGGTAAGTTTTAAACATGTAATGTTGCCTATTCATAGACTCCTTTTCTTGTCATATGTGAAAGCTCCCTGACTAGATCAGTTTGTTCTATTTAACATGGGTCAAAAAGTATAACATAAAAGTCCACGTCAATTAGGCTAGTTAGCTTTCCCCGGACACGCAATGTAGTTTCAGCACCACAATGTCATGGACAGCGCCACAGGCTTGTGGAGCTCGGTCAGTCGTTGACGGCTGTCTCCCGCATCCACCTTAGGCTCTGTCTCCCTAAATTGATGCTATCTGGTAGCGTACTGTATCAGCATGCTAGGCTATTTTTGCATCTCCTTGCGGGGTAGCCAGTGCTGAATCAGTACAGGACGTCATGGCTTTGACCTAGGAAAGAGGAATGCACCCTGAATGGCGACCACCAGACACACGGTGAATACATTAGGCAATGCTTACCTTTGTAATAAATATTCTTCAAGACTCATTATCAATACTTTTTTTTAAAGTGGGTACGTTGCCCTGACTTTTCCCATCAGCAAGCTGGCATTTATTTTAGTAGATAAGGCCTACGAAACCTTTTAAAAGGAAACCACAGTTTTTTTCTTTTTTCTCTCTTTATTGATATTTGTATGTATTTATTAATTTATTAATGTATTGTATTTAACCTTTATCTAAGGTAGCAAGTAAATTAAGAACAGATTCTCATTTACAATGACTACATTTAGAATTTACACTAGGTGGGGAGCACCTACCCCAATGCTGTGTCCCTGGTGTCCACAGACAACCGGAGGAGGGCCAATGTGAGCTTGGTCAACCCCACCGTGTGTCGACTCACCTGGGCTCCGATGGCGGACGAGAAGCCCTACACCTACACCTGCAGGCTGTACCAGTGGTCTACCTGGAAGGAAAACAGCATGGCTGTACACCAGGATGAGTGAGTATGGGAACAGGGGGGAGGAGGAGAGACAGCTGAGATATGAGGGGGGAGAGGAGGCAATATAGTTGATGGTATACAGCATTGAAGTTGTTCAGTGGGTTGCCTCAGATATTTTCTCAGTCAAATATTTTGTAGGATAGAATGAAATAGAAAAGAATTATGAAAGTATTTCCAAGGAAAAATCACAGGAATATCTCTCCCTGTGCATGTAGGCCGATTTGTGACCGACCGGCTCGATTCAGTCTTATGTACCAACATTTGAAATTATGTTTTTTACATTGGATAAAAGTAGAGACTCAGAGCTAGAAAATTGTATATCATACACTAGAGTTGAAGAAGAATGGGAAAGTAATTCTGCTTTGAAAGTTGATAAACCTGTAACCCCACTTTTGAGAAAATGGCCCTTGAAAGTTTTGGTAAACCTACTGGAGAGCTCTTCTTTGTCTACACCCATTCAGCATCGTTCACACCCTCTTAAGCCTTAGCCCCACCCATCTCTTTAAGGATTCACATGTGAGGCCATGTACTAAACAACCAAAGAGTTCAAGACTAAAGGCTGATTTATACTACGGGTGCGCTTACAGTATGCGCTGGGCGTTCGTAAACTCAGAGTGTTGTCAGGTTGTCCGTTCGTAAATTCAGAGCGGTTCGCTCTCGGAGCGTTCAGAGCGCACACTGGGCTCTCTGGCCGAGGAGTAGGGTTGATCCTAGCGTTCTGACCTAACAGCAGCAGCCAAGCACCCAAGCTAACTGGCTAACGTTGGCTAGCTTGCTAGCTACTTCCAGACACTAATGAGAAAACAGTTCACTCTGACCATTTTACTCGCCCTAGCAGAGCTGGTTAGGCTGTTTTTATATTATCCAGAGCATTGGTGACTGTAACTGTGCTGCTGGCGTTTATTTGCCAACGTTTACTGACACCGGCCATATTCAACGGGTGTTGAGTGTTCGTAAATTCGTCAGTTATTCAGAGCGAATTTACCAGCTACGTCTATTGACAGTTGTCGCAGTGACATCATGAATATTCTATTCAAATGGTTACTTGCATAGTGGAGTCTTTTGTTTAGACATAATGAACCATAACCCCAACTCATAACGTTACTACCCTGCATGAATCTGCAGGTATCTAACCAACCAGGTTCAATGTTAGCTAGCTAGCTAACATTAGGCTATAACTAGCAATGCAAATGGCTCTGAGATACAAATAATATTACTACACAGATCATACACGTAATGTTAGCTAGCGAGCCAGCCAGCTAATGTTAGCTAGATAGCTAACGGTACGCTTGAACTTGAAATGAAAACGACTTTCTGACTAAATTTAACATAAAAAAACAACAACTAATTTCCTGTGTCTGTGTGTTGATATGATAAAGCTAGAATCCTAAGTTGCTAAATTAATTATTTGTTATTGTTTCAGTTAAAGTTTCTAGCTTTAATGGAGGTGTTCCCTTGGCAGATAACATTACCCATCTAAAGAAATAGTGTTTTTAAATAATGAACTAAATGTATAGTTTTTTTGGTTTACGCGTATGGGCCATCAGTTTTATTGCTTATTGTGATGCTATAAATCAGGGATGGGCAACTTTGATGGGGGTGGGGGGCCACAGAAAATCTGAAATCTTCATGAGGGGCCGCAGTGGTTCTGCTCATTTTGTCCTTAGGCGGAAAGAAACATTTACTGTTTTACAGCTAATTTGCTGCAATTCTATACGTTGCCATAGTCTGGAGAGAAATGATTGCAGTTTTTAATATGATATCTGAGTGAGATTGAGTAACAAAATCAATGACTAACAAAATCTAAAATAACCTAATGTGTGTTCTGTCCACTGTTTACCCAGCGCTGGGTTGTTTTTTTTAAACCCAGAGTGTATAATTTTCTGTTGCACTTCTTTACATACAGTAATTATCCTAGTTTCCCTTTGAAACTCACATGTTCAGCTATATTACACTGCTAGTTTCAGTATACAGTGCATTCGGAAAGTATTCAGACCCATTCCCTTTTCCACATTTTGTTACGTTACAGCCTTATTCTAAAATAGATAAAATAAAATAAAATCCTCATCAATCTACACACAATACCCCATAACAACAAAGTAAAGACAGGTTTTTAGACATTTTTGCAAATGTATTAAAAATAAAAAACAGAAATATCTTATTTAAATAAGTATTCAGACCCTTTGCTATGAGACTCGAAATTGAGCTCAGGTGTATCCTGTTTCCAATGATCATCCTTGAGATGTTGATTGGAGTCCACCTGTGGTAAATTCAATTGATTGGACATGATTTGGAAAAGCACACACCTGTCTATATAAGGTACCACAATTGACAGTGCACGTCAGAGCAAAAACCAAGCCATAAGGTTGAAGGAATTGTCCGTGGAGCTCCGAGACAGGATTGTGTCGAGGCACAGATCTAGGGTAGGGTACCAAAAACTGTCTGCAGCATTGAAGGTCCCCAAGAACACAGTGGCCTCCATCATTCTTATATGGAAGAAGTTTGGAACCACCAAGACTCTTCCTAGAGCTGTCCGCCCAGCCAAACTGAGCAATCGGGGGAGAAGGGCCTTGGTCAGGGAGGTGACCAAGAACCCGATGGTCACTCTGACAGAGCTCCAGAGTTTCTCTGTGGAGACGGGAGAACCTTCCAGAAGGACAACCATCTCTGCAGCATTCCACCAATCAGGCCTTTATGGTAGAGTGGCCAGATGGAAGCCACTCTTCTGTAAAAGGCACATGACATCCTGCTTGAAGTTTGCCAAAAGGCACCTAAAGGACTCTCAGACCATGAGAAACAAGATTCTCTGGTCTGATGAAACCAAGATTGAACACTTTGACCTGAATGCCAAGCGTCACATCTGGAGGAAACCTGGCACCTTCCAACAGGACAACAACCCTAAGTACACAGCCAAGACAACACAGGAGGGGCTTCAGGACAAGTCTCTGAATGTCCTTGAGTGGCCCAGCCAGAGTCCGGACTTGAAGCCGATCTAACATCTCTGGAGAGACCTGAAAATAGCTGTGCATTGATGCTCCCCATCCAACCTGACAGATCTTGAGAGGATCTGCAGAGAAGAATTCGAGACACTCCTTAAATACATGTGTGCCAAGCTTGTAGCGTCATACCCAAGAAGACTCAAGGCTGTAATCGCTGCCAAAGGTTCTTCAACAAAGTGCTGAGTAAAGGGTCTGAATACTTATGTAAATGTGATATTTCCGTTTTGCTTTGTCATTATGTGGTATTGTGTGTAGATTGATGGGGGGAAAAAAGAATGTAATACATTTTAGAATAAGGCTGTTACGTAACAAAATGTGGAAAAAGTGAAGGGGTCTGAATACTTTCCGATTGCACTGTATAGCTAGTTTTCTGTTGCACTAATCTACTGTCCAGACAATAACTGTCCTAGTTTTCCCTTGGAAACTCACTTTTCAGCTATCCACCCAATTTTTAAACACTTTTATATCATGGAAGCCAAACGCTGAAACTTTGGATACAACTTACTCCGCGCCTGCGCAAATGCACGCCACTAGAAATCGGATGTTTCTGTTAGCCGATACATCCTGACAAATACACCATTACTGGCCTGCTAATGTGCCTGGACTTTGTAGGCTAAACTGCAGAGAAAAGACCCATAACTGAGCCAAATCAGGCAGGCTAGATGCAGTTCTTTCTAAATGAATATGCATTCATAAATGCCAGGCTTTTGAGCAGTTATTCAAATGACAGCTATTCACTGCAGTTTACAGCCTAGACTAGATTTTTGTACTCACTTGAAAACAATAATTACATTGTGTTGTAGCCTAGGTGTGATACATTTCTTGTTTCTAAAAAACGTAATCAATAGGGTAGCTTTTCAAACTGCATGTCTGGGGACTGGGACCGCAGCCTCCGGAGCACATAGTGTAGGCTACCTATGATTTTGTTGTCTGATAAAATAAATTATTTCGCTGAGTAAATTGACTCAACATATTCAATGCAGTATTAAGCCTAACATTGAGCTTATGAATGATGGGCTAATATGCATACGCTTCTAATTTAGGCTATAGGCTACATCTCCAGCCTGTCTGTCTTCATTGTTCTGATGCGCAATTACGCACCTGGCCTCTCCATTGCCTCGGTTATTCCTCTTAAATCTTGTGGAATCCCAGGAAACGCCAGACTACAAAAGCTTGTTGGACACTTATTTTCGACGTATTTTCTTTAATAATTGCCTATTGGAGGAGAGATGCATGCTTGTAGCCTGGGTACCAGTCTCTTTAGCTAATCCACTCCCTGTACGCCATGTCATGTGCCAAGGAGACTGGCCTTTCTGTCATCCGGTTTATACTGACCAACATCACATTCGCATTAGCACTCAGTGCGAACAGGAAACAGCGCGAGAAGCGATGACGTCATCAAGACAACTAAAGCCGAGTGGACACTACACGACTTTCAAAATCCTAAAGTCGCTGAGCCTCTCACATTAAACGACTGTCTTTCCTGTCATTTTTGTGTTGTCCAACGATGTGGCACAGATGGTGGTCACACACTACAAGATTCTTCACTTGGTTGTAAGGATTCTCGATAACATGCTGTCTCGCGAAATCAATGATGTGATTCGATTTAACGTAGCTATGGGTTGTTGCTCAAAGCAGCCTCATGAACGTTCAGTCAGACATTCACACTTGCCATACAGAGTTGAAATATCTAGCCGACATTTTGAATTGAATAACATTGCTTGTGAATTTCAGAGCTGTAACGATTTGACACTTTGGCTTTGGTTGAAGCAAGTACAAACGCATTCTAGTAGTAGTCATCGCTCCTGCTTGAGAGTCTAAACATTCTGGGTGATGCGAAACATCGTCATCTCACTGGCTTCTTCTCTGGCGAGCTCTCATAGGCTATTTCTGATCACCCTTCTCAAAACTTGTCGTTGCACATGTTACACTACAAGAGCATTGCATATTTTGTGCCGATAAAATCAAACCTGTTTGAATATATCGGGACGTCTGGGACTGATCAAAGAGGAAATCAGGAGCCCTCAGATTGACCCGCTTACAAAAACTAGCGTTGGTGATGGCCATGAGCCCCGAGTAGGCAACAACATGGGGATTTTGTCAAAAACTTGTCTGGGACAGCTAAATCATGGCTTTGAACACTGCCAAGTGGAATGGAGGAATGTTCCTTCATCTGAGCCACATCTAAAACATATGGAGGAGATACCAGGGTTGAACTTGTGGTATCTAGATGGCATGATATAGAGCTGATGTTAAACTGGATCAGTCTGTATCTAGAGTTCAATGTGGATGTAACACAATCCCTGCATAGGTCACTCCAAAGCACCTCATCAAGATTGATACCCATCTAAGTCGAGTTTTATCTAACTCAGGCAATGGTAATCGTAAACACGGGAAATGGTATTGAACAGAGGTTGGTCTGCATGACATCTTAGGTACACTACATGACCAAAAGTATGTGGACACCTGCTCATCGAACATCTCATTCCAAAATCATGGGCATTAATATGGAGTAGGTCCCCCCTTTGCTGCTATAACAGCCTCCACTCTTATGGGATGGCTTTCCACTAGATGTTGGAACATTGCTGCGGGGACTTGCTTCCATTCAGCAACAAGAGCATTAGTGAGGTCAGGCACTGATGTTGGGCGATTAGGCCTGGATCGCAGTCGGCGTTCCAATTCATCCCATAGGTGTTCGATGGGGTTGAGGTCAGGGCTCTGTGCAGGCCAGTCAAGTTCTTCCACACCGATCTCACACAAACCATTTCTGTATGGACCTCGCTTTGTGCACGGAGGCATTGTCATTCTGAAACAGGAAAGGGCCGTCTCCAAACTGTTGCCACAGTTGGAAGCAGAGAAACGTCTAGAATGTCATTGTATGCTGTAGCGTCAAGATTTCCCTTCACTGGAACTAAAGGGCCTAGCCCGAACCATGAAAAACAGCCCCAGACAATTATCCCTCATCCACCAAACTTTACAGTTGGCACTATGCATTGGGGCAGGTAGGGTTCTCCCGGCATCCGCCAAACCCAGATTCGTCCGTCGGACTGCCAGATGGTGAAGCGTGATTCATCACTCCAGAGAACGCGTTTCCACTGCTCAAGAGTCCAATGGCGGCGAGCTTTACACCACTCCAGCCGACGCTTGGCATTGTGCATGGTGATCTTAGGCTTGTGTGCGGCTGCTCGGCCATGGAAACCCATTCCATGAAGCTCCTGACGAACAGTTATTGTGCTGACATTGCTTCCAGAGGCAGTGAGTGTTGCAACTGAGGACCGACGATTTCTACGCGCTTCAGCACTCAGCTGTCCCGTTCTGTGAGCTTGTGTGTCTACCACTTTGCGGCTGAGCCGTTGTTGTTCCTAGACGTTTCCACTTCACAATAACAGCACTTACAGTTGACAGGGGCAGTTCTAGCAGGGCAGAAATTTGACGAACTGACTTGTTGGAAAGGTGGCATCCTATGATGGTGCCACGTTGAAAGTCACTGAGCTCTTCAGTAAGGCCATTCTACTGCCAATGTTTGTTTATGGAGATTGCATTGCTGTGTGCTCGATTTTATACACCTGTCAGCAACGGGTGTGGCTGAAATAGCCAAATCCACTAATTTGAAGGGGTGTCCACATACTTTTGTATATATAGTGTAGGTTCCACTGGCCTTTGAGATTCACCCGGATAAAATTTAGTATTATTGTTTCAGCTGTTCAAAGGACATAGGAATTCCCTCTTCATAACAATGTTCCAGAATAGTGATACCCTTATCAGACCATGATCTAAAGTTACTATTGTGGAACTGTTCAGACGAGAGGGATTTCTATTCCATAGAGGGGTTTTAGGGGAAAGAAATCCTTCTCGTACTAACTGCTCATGCAGTTTACACCATGTCTGGACAGAATGTATAATTAAAGGGTTGTCTGTTATAGTTTTAATGGATTTCATGTTCCATTTGTAAAACAAATCTGCCCCAGTGTCCTCATGTACCTCAAACTTTTCAATGTTCAACAATGAGGGGGAAGGGCCATTGTCAAACAAATGACCCCGTAATATAGACTGCACAGCCCAGTAATACATTCTCAAATTGGGGAAATTTAAGCCCCCTTGACCGTAATCAAGGGTCAGTTTGCCCAGGCTAACCCTCAGAGTTTTACCATGCCAGATAAACCGTCTAGTCAGCTTATCAAGGGTCAGTTTGCCCAGGCTAACCCTAGGAATTTTACCATGCCAGATAAACCGTCTAGTCAGCTTGTCGAGAGAGGAAAAGAATGCTGGGGGTACAGCGATGGTGAGAGATTGAAACAAATATAGAAATCTGGGCAGGACAATACTACTTAGTAAAGTGAGGGCAAGTCCATCCATTTAAACAGGTCACCCTCCACCTTTTACAACACGCTTGCCAGATTTAGTTTATTTAGGTTCTTCAGGTTACCATCCATCATTATGCCGAAATGTTTGAAGCCCATAGGCGACCATCTAAAAGAAAACTCATGCTTGATGGTATGATGGTCAAAGACAGACAACGGTAAAAGTAACTTTTATCAAAATTGACCATGTATCCATAAAAATAACCATAATACTCTAATAGGTTATGCAAGTGAGAGAGAGAATGTTCTGGGTTCGTTAGAAGTGATAACTTATGGGTATGGGGGCACACTTTAAAGCCTGTTCTAATGGCCTCAGCCAACGGTTCGATGGCAAGGGCGAAGAGGTGGGGCCTATTTGGGCAACCCTGTCTATTTTCCCTTTAGAGAGGGAAAGATGTAGTAATCCCATTGGTATTAATCCTAGCTTTAGGATATTTGTAGAGTGATTTTATGAAGTTTACAAACACAGTGCCTAAACCGAACTTATCCAAAACGCAAAAGAGATGTGGTCATTCGACCCTATCAAAGGCCTTTTCGGCCATGAGGGAGACTGCAACACTAGGTATTTTGTTTACAATCTGTGTTAAATTTGTAAAGCGTATATCTCTATATTGTACACCTTATTTATTAGCACATAGCCTATGCACTGTGCCTTTTTGTTTTTATACATTACTGTAATAATAGTCTAGTTTTCCATCCACTGAAATCTCACAGTTATTGGACTGCTTTCAAAGTGGGATTTGTCAATATGATGTGTGTACACTTTTATTTGCGAAACACGTTTCTCTCTCACTCCCTCTCTCCTTTCTTTCTTGCCACTGAATGTCTACAAATTGCAATAGCAAGAAATAAAGGTATTACAGTGCCTTCGGTAAGTTCAGACCCCTTGACTTTTTCCACATTTTGTTACGTTACAGCCTTATTCTAAAATTGATTAAATAGTTGTTTTCTCCTCATCAATCTACACACAATACCCCATAATGACAAAGCAAAAACATTTTTACTAATTTATTAAAAATAAAAAACTGAAATATTACATTTAGATAAGTATTCAGACCCTTTACTCAGTACGTTGTTGAAGCACCTTTGGCAGTGATTACAGCATTGAGTCTTCTTTGGTATGATGCTACAAGCTTGGCACACCTGTATTTTGGGGAGTTTCTCCCATTCTTCTCTGCATATACTCTCAGGTTCTGTCAGTTTGGATGGGGAGCGTTGCTGCACAGCTATTTTCAGGTCTCTCCAGAAATGTTTGATCGGGTTCAAGTCCGGGCTCTGTCTGGGCCACTCAAGGACATTCAGAGACTTATCCCGAAGCCACTCCTGCATTGTCTTGGCTTTGTGCTTAGGGTCGCTGTCCTGTTGGAAGGTGAACCTTTGCCCCAGTCTGAGGTCCTGAGTGCTCTGGAGCAGGTTTTCATCAAGCATCTCTCTGTACTTTGCTCCGTTCATCTTTGCCTCGATCCTGACTAGTCTTCCAGTCCCTGCTGCTGAAAACATCCCCACAACATGATGCTGCCACCACAATGCTTCACCATAGGGATGGTGCCAGGTTTCCTCCACACGTGACGCTTGGCATTCAGGCCAAAGAGTTCAATCTTGGTTTCATTAGACCAGAGAATCTTGTTTCTCATGGTCTGGGAGTCTTTAGGTGCCTTTTGGCAAACTCCAAGCGGGCTGTCATGTGCCTTTTACTGAGGAGTGGCTTCCGTCTGGCCATTCTACCATAAAGGCCTGATTGGTGGAGTGCTGCAGAGATGGTTGTCCTTCTGGAAGGTTCTCCTATCTCCACAGAGGAACTCTAGAGCTTTATCAGAGTGACCATCGGGTTCTTGGTCACCTCCCTGACCAAGGCCCTTCTCCCCCGATTGCTCAGTTTGGCCGGGCGGACAGCTCTAGGAAGAGTCTTGGTGGTTCCAAACTTCTTCCATTTAAGAATGATGGAGGCCACTGTGTTCTTGGGCACCTTCAATGCTGCAGGCATTTTTTTATACCCTTCCCCAGATCTGTGCCTCGACACAATCCTGTCTCTGAGCTCTACGGACAATTCCTTCGACCTCATGGCTTGGTTTTTTCTCTGAGGTGCACTGTCAACTGTGGGACCTTATATAGACAGTTGTGTGCCTTTCCAAATCATGTCCATTCAATTGAATTTACCACAGGTGGACTCCAATGAAGTTGTAGAAACATCTCAATGATGATCAATGGAAACAGGATGCACCTGAGGTCAATATCGAGTCTCATAACAAAGGATCTGAATACTGGGAAGAGATTTTAGACGTACCGATTCCATGGCATAGTGTTTATGAACTGATACGCAAAACAACACCGGATTCAAAACTTTGAATTTTTCAATATAAATTATTATATACAATTCTTGCTACCAATAGAATGTTATTTGTATGGGGGAAATAATATTCCCAGCTCTGCAGATTTGGCTGTAAAGAGACAGAATCATTAGATCATTTGTTTTGGTACTGTCCATTTGTAGCTTGTTTCTGGACACAGGTCCAGGAATGGCTGAAGGATTGCAATATTTGCATGGAGCTGACCCTGCAGATAGCACTACTGGGTGATCTGAAAAGTCATAGTCAATCGATCAATAATATAATAATACTTTTAGCAAAGATGTTTATTTTCAATTCACAAACTGTAGAAACAATGAGAATAGAAAGGTTCAGAACTTTTGTAAAACATCACAGTACAGTTGAAAAATATATGGCAAATAGAAATCCAATATGGATGGTGTTAAGAAATAGATGGGAGGTGTTGAATGGAGCTGAAGGATGGGACTAATAACAACAACTAATAACAAGATAACTAGTGTAAGACATGCTGTGTCCATAATAAGTATATAGGTTATATATTGTGAGCTTTTGTGAAAGAGCACAGTTAGAAAGATATGTTATATAGAAGCATACCAGATGGACATCATGAAAATGATCGGAGGAAGTTCAGGAGTAAAAACAAACAAAATATAATTAGTGACTGTGTCCATAAAATTTATATAGTATGTATGAGCATGAAGTAGAGGCCTAAGCCTTGTTGTTCACTAGTTTACTCCAATTATGGAGGGGATGGTGGGGTTGGAAAGTAATAAAGTGAAATATATACAGTGAGGGAAAAAAAGTATTTGATCCCCTGCTGATTTTGTACGTTTGCCCACTGACAAAGAAATGATCAGTCTATAATTTTAATGGTAGGTTTATTTGAACAGTGAGAGACAGAATAACAACAACAAAAATCCAGAAAAACGCATGTCAGAAATGTTATAAATTGATTTGCATTTTAATGAGGGAAATAAGTATTTGACCCCTCTCAATCAGAAAGATTTCTGGCTCCCAGGTGTGTTTTATACAGGTAACGAGCTGAGATTAGGAGCACACTCTTAAAGGGAGTGCTCCTAATCTCAGCTTGTTACCTGTATAAAAGACACCTGTCCACAGAAGCAATCAATCAATCAGATTCCAAACTCTCCACCATGGCCAAGACCAAAGAGCTCTCCAAGGATGTCAGGGACAAGATTGTAGACCTACACAAGGCTGGAATGGGCTACAAGACCATCGCCAAGCAGCTTGGTGAGAAGGTGACAACAGTTGGTGCGATTATTCGCAAATGGAAGAAACACAAAATAACTGTCAATCTCCCTCTGAATAATTCAGAGGAGAACTGGGTGAAAGTGTTGTGGTCAGATGAGACCAAAATCGAGCTCTTTGGCATCAACTCAACTCGCCGTGTTTGGAGGAGGAGGAATGCTGCCTATGACCCCAAGAACACCATCCCCACCGTCAAACATGGAGGTGGAAACATTATGCTTTGGGGGTGTTTTTCTGCTAAGGGGACAGGACAACTTCACCGCATCAAAGGGACGATGGACGGGGCCATGTACCGTCAAATCTTGGGTAAGAACCTCCTTCCCTCAGCCAGGGCATTGAAAATGGGTCATGGATGGGTATTCCAGCATGACAATGACCCAAAACACAAGGCCAAGGCAACAAAGGAGTGGCTTAAGAACAAGCATATTAAGGTCCTGGAGTGGCCTAGCCAGTCTCCAGACCTTAATCCCATAGAAAATCTGTGGAGGGAGCTGAAGGTTCGAGTTGCCAAACGTCAATCTCGAAACCTTAATGACTTGGAGAAGATCTGCAAAGAGGAGTGGGACAAAATCCCTCCTGAGATGTGTGCAAACCTGGTGGCCAACTACAAGAAACGTCTGACCTCTG
The DNA here is from genome assembly GCF_020615455.1 of Coregonus clupeaformis. Taxonomy (NCBI): domain Eukaryota; kingdom Metazoa; phylum Chordata; class Actinopteri; order Salmoniformes; family Salmonidae; genus Coregonus; species Coregonus clupeaformis. The sequence goes on along the minus strand of NC_059200.1, from coordinate 55,986,942 downwards.
TGATTACCAACAAGGGTTTTGCCACCAAGGACTAAGTCATGTTTTGCAGAGGGTTCAAATACTTATTTCTCTTATTAAAATGCAAATCAATTTATAACATTTCTGACATGAGTTTTTCTGGATTTTTTTGTTGTTATTCTGTCTCTCACTGTTCAAATAAACATACCATTAAAATTATAGACTGATCATTTCTTTGTCAGTGGGCAAACGTACAAAATCAGCAGGGGATCAAATACATTTTTCCCTCAATGTATATTTTTAAAGGATATGTATGTATCTATATATGTATGTATGTGTATATATATGTGTATGTATGTGTATATGTATATGTATATATATACATATATATGTATATATGCGAGAAAAAAAAAACATATGGGGGATTGGAAGTGATGCAGACAATTACATTGATGGAAGTTACAATCTATCTGCAATATTAAAGCTGATCTCCCCCCCCCAAAAAAAATAATAAAATAATAATAATAATAATAATAATAATAAATATGAAGAATCTGAATACTTATGTAAATAAGGTATTTCTGTTTTTAATTTTATTAGCAAACATTTCTAAAAACCAGTTTTCGCTTTGTCAATTTGGGGTATTGTGTGTAGATTGCTGAGAATTTTTATTTATTTAATCAATTTTAGAATAAGACTGTAACGTAACAAAATGTGGAAAAAGTCAAGGGGTCTGAATACTTTCCGAAGGCACGGTATGACAGCAAAACAAATATGTTTGTCTTACTCACTGTTATGATTAGTTTCTCTGGCATCAAGTAATTCAGTATTCAAGAAGATACTTAAACACTTACATGGAGAATTGATTCAAAGTATTTAATATTTAATATAATATTCTCTTAGCTTATATACTTGTTTGCAAGCTAATTCTATCCAACAGTTGCCAACCATTATTGAGTGTCACTCCTCACCACAATAGGATCACGCAAATGGTATCGTGTTGCACCCTAGTCAGGATATTTCATCACGTACTCCTTCTAAGATTAGCACCAGTGGCCCCCAAGCTATCTTGGCCCGCATACCTTCTGGCACCCACCAGTGACAGAAATAAATACATGGAATATCCTCATCCTCCCAATCTTATGCAGCTCACAATATCAAACATTAACTAATCCTGTATAAAAGACATAATATCAATCCCCCATTTTCATTATTTTTCTGTTGTAAGTAAAATTCCACAGATCTAACATTACTTAAACCAAACAAACAACACATACAAATGAATTCCTAACGTCATGACAGAAAATACACTGCTTCTTGACAATTTCTAAGTTACATCTGTAGCTGTAATCACTAATCCCATCCTGTATTTCTCTAATATTTCCCATAGCTTCAGTTAAATTCCCAAAACCTTCCTATTTTGATGGCAAGTATGTACCACATGCATTTCCCCCTATAATCGCATACATTCCCCCTTTATCTACTGTAATAGCATCCAATGCTATGTGATTATCAATTGCATATTGTCCAATGAGTGACATTTCAGGCCCAATTGCTTGGTACCAGGTTTAGTCTGAACTCTGTTCAACCCTAAATCCTTTCCCATACTATGGCTGAAGAGAGATACAAAGGATAACACTCTGGTTTCAGTCACTGATAAATCAGTACAGCCTTGGATTAGTTAGGATTGAGGAATGCAACCCAAGGTCAGATCAGATAAAAATAGAATAAACATTCCTATGTCACACACACCACACCCCATGATAGGAACCAATTCAGTTCTTGCCTAGCAACAGAGATATGTACCACTGTAAAAATCCACATCAATCGCCCCTCTTTGGGAATAAATAGTCCCATAGCAATACCTCCAAATACTTCAAATGTACAGTATCTCACAAAAGTGAGTACAACCCTCACATTTTTGTAAATATTTGAGTATACCTTTTCATGTGACAACACTGAAGAAATGACACTTTGCTACAATGTAAAGTAGTGAGTGTACCGCTTGTATAACAGTGTACATTTGCTGTCCCCTCAAAATAACTCAACACACAGCCATTAATGTCTAAACCACTGGCAACAAAAGTGAGTACACCCCTAAGTGAAAATGTCCAAATTGGGCCCAAAGTGTCAATATTTTGTGTGGCCACCATCATTTTCCAGCACTGCCTTAACCCTCTTGGGCAAGGAGTTCACCAGAGCTTCACAGGTTGCCACTGGAGTCCTCTTCCACTCCTCCATGACGACGCTGGTGGATGTCAGAGACCTTGCACTCCTCCACCTTCGGTTTGAGGATGCCCCACAGATGCTCAATAGGGTTTAGGTTTGGAGACATGCTTAACCAGTCCATCACCTTTACCCTCAGCTTCTTTAGCAAGGCGGTGGTCGTCTTGGAGGTGTGTTTGGGGTTGTTTTTATGTTGGAATACTGCCCTGCGGCCCAGTCTCCGAAGGGAGGGGATCATGCTCTGCTTCAGTATGTCACAGTACATGTTGGTATTCATGGTTCCCTCAATGAACTGTAGCTCCCCAGTGCCGGCAGCACTCATGCAGCCCCAGAACATGACACTCCCACCACCATGCTTGACTGTAGGCAAGACACACTTGTCTTTGTACTCCTCACCTGGTTGCCCAACACACGCTTACATTTTACATTTTGCAGACGCTCTTATCCAGAGCGACTTACAGTTAGTGAATGCATACATGTTTTTATTTATTTATTTATTATTATTTTGTTTTATACTGGCCCCCCGTGGGAAATGAACCCACATCGGTGCCGGCCAAACCCTCCCCTACCTTGGACGACGCTGGACCAATTGTGCGCCGCCCATGGGTCTCCCGGTCGCGGCCGGCTGCGACAGAGCCTGGACTCGAACCAGGATCTCTAGTGGCACAGCTAGCACTGCGATACCTTAGACCACTGCGCCATTCGCTTGACACCATCTGAACCAAATAAGTTTATCTTGGTCTCATCAGACCACAAGACATGGTTCCAGTAATCCATGTCCTTAGTCTGCTTGTCTTCAGCAAACTGTTTGCGGGCTTTCTTGTGCATCATCTTTAGAAGAGGCTTCCTTCTGGGATGACAGCCATGCAGACCAATTTGATGCAGTGTGCGGCGTATGGTCTGAGCACTGACAGGCTGACCCCCCACCCCTTCAACCTCTGCAGCAATGCTGGCAGCACTCATACATCTATTTCCCAAAGTCAACCTCTGGATATGACGCTGAGCACGTGCACTCAACTTCTTTGGTCGACCATGGCGAGGCCTGTTCTGAGTGGAACCTGTCCTGTTAAACCGCTGTATGGTCTTGGCCACCGTGCTGCAGCTCAGTTTCAGGGTCTTGGCAATCTTCTTATAGCCCAGGCCATCTTTATGTAGAGCAACAATTATTTTTTTCAGATCCTCAGAGAGTTCTTTGCCATGAGGTGCCATGTTGAACCTCCAGTGACCAGTATGAGGGAGTGTGAGAGTGATGACACCAAATTTAACACACCTGCTCCCCATTCACACCTAAGACCTTGTAACACTAACGAGTCACATGACACCGGGGAGGGAAAATGGCTAATTGGGCCCAATTTGGACATTTTCACTTAGGGGTATACTCACTTTTGTTGCCAGCGGTTTAGACATTAATGGCTGTGTGTTGAGTTATTTTGAGGGGACAGCAAATGTACACTGTTATACAAGCTGTACACTCACTACTTACTTTATTAACATAGTTTTTTAGTCTGTAACAGAAAAGACTTAAAGTGCATCAATTTGCCTGAAATTTAAAAAAAATTCAAACCTTATTTAAACTGTAAATTTTTTTTGACCATTTGATACTGAAAAATAAAATAAAATATAATCAATAAATAATAATACATTCAAATTGATCAGCAACATTAACTCAGGAGCACAATATATGAAACACTTTGACCTATAAAACAAAAATGAATAAAACAATTTGTGCTGATTTTTTTGTATCAAAATGAGGAAGTTAGGATTAATGGCTACAATGAGCACGTTTTGCAGTGCACAGCTTTTCGAAGCGGGGTTTGAAGCATGATACTGCAGCTCTCAGCTCCTGCTCAATGTTTAGCTGGGACCTGTACTTGGTCTTCAGTGCAGCAACAGCAGAGAAGCCAGTCTCGAGTGAAAGAGCTGATCTTGTCTGTGACCTGAGGGAGGTGTTTATCTTTCCCTTGAAGCTGTAGATTTAGTTCATTTAGCTTTCCAAATATGTCACTCAGGTAGGCCAGATTTGACAGGAAGTTCTCATCACAAAAATTTTCTGCGAGGTCATACTTAAGAATGCTCCGAAAACATTCTTATCTGCTCTCTGAGCTCAAAAACTCGGGAACAAGACTTTTCCTCGTGACAGCCACCTTGCTTCACTGTGAAACAGCACAGCTTGATGTTCAGCTCCCATCTCCTCACAGATAGCAGAGAAGACTCTTGTTTTTAGTGGTCTGGTCTTTATAAAATTGACTACACCTACAATGTCAGTCATAACCTCACTTAATTCAGAGGAAAGGTGCCTTGATGCCAGTGCTTCTCTGTGTATAACATAGTGTGTCCACAAGCTACAAATGGACAGTACCAAAACAAATGATCTAATGATTCTGTCTCTTCTCAGCAAAATCTGCAGAGCTGGGAAGATTGTATCCCCCATATAAATAACATTCTATTGGTCACAAGAATTGTATATAATAATTTAAAATGAAAAATTCTAAGTTTGAATCCGGCGTCGTTTTGCGTATCAGTTCATAAACACTCTGCCATTTGGATCGGTACGTCAAAAATCTCTTCCCAAACTATTTTGCAATCTATATGGGACGGCTGTCAATCCTTTGGTCCTTAAATGAAAGTGGTATACTTTGTTATTTATCACAGTTTTCTTTAACCAATTATGTTCTTTAATGCAAGGCCGGCAGACAAGTTCCTTACTTTTTCCCCCTTCCACTTTCCTCTTCCATTTTTGCGGTAATGCTGCAATTATTTGGTTGTAATTTTGGGTAGAGCAGGCATTTCCATATGTTTTTTTTAGCTGCATGTGTGACATAACTCCACCAGTCCTACCGATGATATCATTTACGAAGATTATACCTTCTTTAAACATTTTGTCCCAAAAAAAAGTTTGGTTGACTGTGGAGGAAAGGGGTTGAGTGTGTTAGGGTATGTGCGTGTGTGTTTATCCCACATCTGTTGCAAGGGGATAAGGATCTTAGGGAGGATATAGGATGAACCACAATAATTGTTTGCTAAAATAATAATTGCTTGTCAAAAATGTAATGTAATACAATGGCAATTCGGGTTATAGGTTAAAATCCTACGCATGAACTGCCGACATTATTACGCATATTAATTGATAATGATGGAAAATAAGATATGCAAGATATTTGAATAGATATATATTTTTAAATAGCTATATATATATATTGAGGTGAGAGCATTGGAAATGCTTTTGGATGTTGACCTGCTTCTGTTTTGTGGGTGGCACTGTGTGCTGATTTCGATGGATGGGTCCTGGCCTCTCGGGGGCCTAGGGATCAGGGAGGACGGGGGTGGTATGCCGATCACTGGGATGACGGCCCAACTTGGGATGGGGAGGGGCTTTAGCGGGGGAATTAGTGGAGAACAATTGGAGGGTTACTTAGTAAAAATGCAAATATCATGGTACGGCAATATGGACACTCAATCACTATGGTATTTTTTATTGGTAAATTTACAAACATATATAATGATAAATAGATTTGAAACTTGTATCTCATTATGGTATGTGGTGAAATAAGTATAGCCAGTTATAAAATGTATAGGCAAATGATAATAAAAATGATAATAACAAATGAAGAACAATATTTACATGGCTCAAAGAGAAGGAATATAATATCTATTGTTTACAGGAAACTCATTCAACAGTTCTAGATGAAGTTGCATGGAAAAAGGAATGGGGGGGGCGAAATATACTTCTCCCATGGGCAAAGAAACTCAAAAGGGATGATGATATTAATTAACAGTAATTTCGATCCGAATGTGCAAATTGTCCAAACAGATACACAAGGTAGATGGATTATTTTTAAATATGTTATTGGACCTTAAACAGACATGGCTAATTAACCTTTACAGACCTAATAATGATGATCCACACTTCTTTGACAATATATATAATAAATTATCAACCCTGCAAGCAATTCAAGACTCTATTATTATAGTGGGAGATTATAATACCGTTTTAAATAGCTCAATGGACCGTAAAGGAAATCACACTACTAACAATCACCCTCATGCTCTTAAGGAAATTGTGAATGTCATGGATACATTAGAACTAGTAGATATATGGAGGCTTAAATATCCTAATCTAGTGAGATATACATGGTGGAGACTCAATCAAGCTAGTCGTCTTGACTTCTTTCTTATGTCATTCTCGTTGGCACCAAAAGTTTAAAAAGTGTTGATACGGGACAGAATGCGGTAGGACCATCATATAATTGCCATATACATTACTCTTACTGAATTTCCACGTGGGTGAGGATATTGGACATTTAATCAAAGCCTATTGGATGATAACTTGTTTTTAACCAGGACAGAGGAATTTATATCTGATTTTGTCCGACATAACATAGGTACAGCAAATCCCCTTATTGTATGGGACACCTTTAAATGTGCCTTTAGAGGCCATGCAATTCAGTACTCATCTCGAAAACAAAAGCAATTTAGGTCAAAAGAGTCCATACTAACAAAGGAAATAGAAGGTCTAACAGAACAGATAGATAGCAATAAAAACTGTAACACAGAGGCTCAGAATAAATTAGAGGAAAAACTAAAAGAAATGGAGAAACTTATTCAAGAAAGATCAAGTGTAATATATTATAAAAAATAAAGCAAACTGGATGTGTCACGCCCTGGCTCTGGGGACTCTTAAATGTTGAGCCAGGGTGTGGACTTGTTATGTTTAGTTTTCATGGGGTGTTGTTCTAGATCGTTTATTTCTATGTTGGCCAGGGTGGTTCCCAATCAGAGACGGCTGTAGCTCGTTGTCTCTGATTGGGGACCATACTTAGGCAGCCTTTTGGCATTTGTGTTTTGTGGGATCTTGTTCCGTTAAGGTTTGTGTTTAACCTAGGACTTCACGTATCGTGTTTTTGTTTTGTTCTAGTGTTGTGTACTTCAATAAATATGTACGCTTATCACGCTGCGCCTTGGTCCGCTTCTAATAACGATCGTGACAGGATGGAATATGGGGAGAAATGCACCAAATTATTTTTTAATCTTCAACATAGGAATGCTACCAAAAATAACTTAATGAAACTGGTTACAATTGACGGAGTCACCCATGATTCACCAAATGATATTTTGAAGGAGGAAACAAAGTACTTTAAGCATATGTTTTCGTTTCAGTCGCCTCCATCTCCTCTAACTGAAGCTAATTGTAGAGATTTTTTTTCTATTGATAATGTAAAATTAACAGCCATACAGAAAGACTCATGTGAAGGTGAAATTACTGAGGAGGATCTTCTGGATGCAATTAAAGACTTTAAGTCCAGGGTTGGATGGCATACGAGTCGAGGTATACCAAACCTTTTTGGATATACTCAGAGGACCGTTATTAGCATATTTTAACCACTCCTATGTAGATGGTAGATTATCAGACACTCAAGAAGAAAGTCTGATTTCATTATTACTGAAACAGGATACAAGTGGAAAATATGAAGATCCAGTCCATTAAAAAAATTGGAGGCCCCTTACACTTCAGTGTTGTGATGCAAAGATTCTAGCAAAATGTATAGCGCATAGAATTAAAAAGGTATTGTCGGACATTATTCATATTCATATGCCTTCCCTCCTTGTTCGGGCAGGTTTCGGCGTTCGTCGTCACCGGCTTACTAGCCACTGCCGCTCCATATATCATCATTCCATTTGTCTTGTCTTGTCAATTACACACACCTGGTTCATATCCCCTCATTAGTCCGTGTATAAGTGTTCCCTCTGGCCCCTTGTCCTTGTGGGTGATTGTTATTTGTGAGTTGAGTGTAGCTCGGTTGAGCTACCTGTACCTTGTATTTCCAGGGCTATTGTTCCCCGTGTACCTGTATTTTGTTAACGCTATCCAGCGTAACTGTTTCCTATGGAATAAACTCTGTGATTTACCCTCCTGCGCTTGACTCCTTCAAGTCACACTCTCACAATAATCTTTGTAAATGATATCATCGGTAGGACTGGTGCAGTTATGTCGCACATGCAGCTAACAAAAACATATGGAAACATCTGCTCTACCCAAAATTACAATCAAATAATTGCAGCATTACCACAAAAATGGAAGAGGAAAGTGGAAGGGGGAAAAAGTAAGGAACTTGTCTGTCGGCCTTGCATTAAAGAACATAATTGGTTAAAGAAAATTGTGATAAATAAAAAAGTATACCAGTTTCATTTAAGGACCAAAGGATTGACAGCCGTCCCATATAGATTGCAAAATAGTTGGGAAGAGATTTTTGACGTACCGATCACATGGCATAGTGTTTATGAACTGATACGCAAAACGACGCCGGATTCAAAACTTTTTCAATTTAAATTATTATATACAATTCTTGCTACCAATAGAATGTTATTTATATGGGGGATACAATCTTCCCAGCTCTGCAGATTTTGCTGCGAAGAGAAAGAATCATTAGATCATTTGTTTTGGTACTGTCCATTTGTAGCTTGTTTTTGGACACAGGTCCAGGAATGGCTGAAGGATTGTAATATTTACCTGGAGCTAACCCTGCAGATAGCATTACTGGGTGATCTGAAAAGTCATAGTCAATCGATCAATAATATAATAATACTTTTAGCAAAAATGTTTATTTTCAATTTACAATCTGTAGAAACAATGAGAATAGAAAGGTTCAGAACTTTTGTAAAACATCACAGTACAGTTGAAAAATATATGGCAAATAGAAATCCAATATGGATAGTGTTAAGAGATAGATGGGTGGTGTTGAATGGAGTTGAAGGATGGGACTAATAACAACTAACTACAACTAATAACAACAAGATAACTAATGTAAAGCATACTGTGTCCATAATAAGTATATAGGTTATAGGTTGAGAGCTTTTGTGAAAGAGCACAGTTAGAAAGATATGGCATATAGAAGCAAACCGGATGGACATCATGAAAATGATCGAAGAGGTTGAGGGTAGAGGAAGTTCAGGAGTAAAAACAAACAAAATATAATTATTGTAAAATTGACTGTGTCCATAAAATGTATATAGTATGTATAAGCTGGAAGTAGTGGCCTAAGCATTGTTGTTCAATAGTTTACTCCAATTAGGGAAGGGGTGGTGGAGTTGGAAAGTAATAAAGGGAAATATCTTTTTAAAAAGGATATGTATATGTGTATGTATGTATATACAGTGGGGAGAACAAGTATTTGATAAACTGCCGATTTTGCAGGTTTTCCTACATACAAAGCATGTAGAGGTCTGTAATTTTTTTGCATAGGTACACTTCAACTGTGAGAGACGGAATCTAAAACAAAAATCCAGAAAATCACATTGTATGATTTTTAAGTAATTAATTTGCATTTTATTACATGACATAAGTATTTGATACATCAGAAAAGCAGAACTTAATATTTGGTACAGAAACCTTTGTTTGCAATTACAGAGATCATACATTTCCTGTAGGTCTTGACCAGGTTTGCACACACTGCAGCAGGGATTTTGGCCCACTCCTCCATACAGACCTTCTCCAGATCCTTCAGGTTTCGGGGCTGTCGCTGGGCAATACGGACTTTCAGCTCCCTCCAAAGATTTTCTATTGGGTTCAGGTCTGGAGACTGGCTAGGCCACTCCAGGACCTTGAGATGCTTCTTACGGAGCCACTCCTTAGTTGCCCTGACTGTGTGTTTTGGGTCGTTGTCATGCTGGAAGACCCAGCCACGACCCATCTTCAATGCTCTTACTGAGGGAAGGAGGTTGTTGGCCAAGATCTCGCGATACATGGCCCCATCCATCCTCCCCTCAATACGGTGCAGTCGTCCTGTCCCCCTTTGCAGAAAAGCATCCCCAAAGAATGATGTTTCCACCTCCATGCTTCACGGTTGGGATGGTGTTCTTGGGGTTGTACTCATCCTTCTTCTTCCTCCAAACACGGCGAGTGGAGTTTAGACCAAAAAGCTCTATTTTTGTCTCATCAGACCACATGACCTTCTCCCATTCCTCCTCTGGATCATCCAGTTGGTCATTGGCAAACTTCAGACGGGCCTGGACATGCGCTGGCTTGAGCAGGGGGACCTTGCGTGCGCTGCAGGATTTTAATCCATGACGGCGTAGTGTGTTACTAATGGTTTTCTTTGAGACTGTGGTCCCAGCTCTCTTCAGGTCATTGACCAGGTCCTGCTGTGTAGTTCTGGGCTGATCCCTCACCTTCCTCATGATCATTGATGCCCCATGAGGTGAGATCTTGCATGGAGCCCCAGACCGAGGGTGATTGACCATCATCTTGAACTTCTTCCATTTTCTAATAATTGCGCCAACAGTTGTTGCCTTCTCACCAAGCTGCTTGCCTATTGTCCTGTAGCCCATCCCAGCCTTGTGCAGGTCTACAATTTTATCCCTGATGTCCTTACACAGCTCTCTGGTCTTGGCCATTGTGGAGAGGTTGGAGTCTGTTTGATTGAGTGTGTGGACAGGTGTCTTTTATACAGGTAACGAGTTCAAACAGGTGCAGTTAATACAGGTAATGGGTGGAGAACAGGAGGGCTTCTTAAAGAAAAAACTAACAGGTCTGTGAGAGCCGGAATTCTTACTGGTTGGTAGGTGATCAAATACTTATGTCATGCAATAAAATGCAAATTAATTACTTAAAAATCATACAATGTGATTTTCTGGATTTTTGTTTTAGATTCCGTCTCTCACAGTTGAAGTGTACCTATGATAAAAATTACAGACCTCTACATGCTTTGTAAGTAGGAAAACCTGCAAAATCGGCAGTGTATCAAATACTTGTTCTCCCCACTGTATATATATATATATATATATATATATATATATATATATATATATATATATATATATATTTGTTACGAAAAAAAAACATATGTGGGATTGGAAGTGAGTTTGCAACGCCAGGGATGTGGGTTCGATTCCCACGGGGGGCCAGTATAAAAAAAAAAAATAAAAATTAAAAAAAAATAAATATATGTATGCATGCACTAACTGTAAGTCGCTCTGGATAAGAGCGTTTGCTAAATGACAAAAAAAAAAACGTGATGCAGACAAATACATTGATGGAAGTTACAATCTATCTGCAATATTAAAGCTGATCTACCCCCGTAAATAATATATTTAAAAATAATAATAATAATAATTTTTAAAAATTGACTAGGGACAGGTGCCCCTCATTCAGGACCCGCTCTATCACTCTGTCCATGTCATGGTCAGAATCATATATAGGACTATTGCCAAATTATAAACTTCTTCATAATTTTCAGTATTATAAATGACCCTCAACTCTGTATAATAAATTACCTTAAATTCCTCATCAGTCTCTCAGATTTCCAGTGTGGTTGATCACACTAGAAAGTCAGGACAGAGTTCAGAGTTAATTCAAACCCATAAAATAAATCACGTGTTTACCCAAAACTCACTCAGAAAACTTCAGAAAATATCCATGTGTGTACCCCTTTAAGACTCATAATCTCTAACCCTTTAAAACCCCCTAAAATCACAATAAAAACCCCATTTAACCATCATACTAGGTGGGTTGTGTGTGGTTATTTGAAAAATGATATAGTAAAACAACAAACAAAAATGGCCAGGCCTTATTTAATTTGGTAGCGCCCTCTTATGACCTAATCCGTATATCTTCATACTTATCAAACTGCCGAATGTAACAAACACCTCTTCCCAAGTCCATATACACGGGAACATCTGTAAAAGATAATGAAAGCCCTTTCTCCTGGAAAAGAAAGTTGACAAATTGTTAACATTTACTCTTAATCATCAACAAATATGGCGACGATAATTCCACTGTCTTCCCTTAACTCATTAATTGTTTGTTTAAATTTAATTCCTGGTAACTATTCCAGAAGAAGATGACATAAACTCTCTCAAAAGATGAAAACCACTCAAGGTTCTCTGAGTTTACAATGAGTATTTTTTATTGATTACCCTTTAGACTTCATTCTCTGTAATTCTCACAATGATTATTCAACCCCAAAATCAGCTCCATTTGATCCCATATCCAATTATTATGGTATCGTTACTGGATCACTGTCCAACGACATAGGTAATATCTGTTTCCCCTTAGATTGTCCTGTCACCCCTCTAAATGTTATATTTTAGTCATTCACAAATATAATCAATTACTATGCATAAAGAATCAATTATATTTGATCCCAAGCGTCTTTTAAAAAGTTGTTTGAGATGTGATCTCCTACGTCTTCCACCAATCCTATAAGAAATAATCCTACTCAAAACACATCTCATAATACCACGTTTCATTAAGTTGACTACACCTTCTAATATAAACCTATAACCCCTTTCCGGTAATGTAATCATCGCAACCTGTTGCATTGATGTATAAAAAAATGTAAACCTATTGTTTAATAATTCCAGAACCTACAAAAATGTGTACTTCCCCATCAGCGTAATAGTAAAAACTACCTCCCATCCACTGTTCAAAGTACCAGAAACAGATTATCGTTTTAGAATTACATTTACATTTACATTTAAGTCATTTAGCAGACGCTCGTATCCAGAGCGACTTACAAATTGGTGCATTCACCCTATAGCCAGTGGGTTAACCACTTTACAATAATTTTTATTTATTTTTTATTTATTTATTTTTTTTGGGGGGGGGGGGGGGGGTAGAAGGATTACTTCATCCTATCCCAGGTATTCCTTAAAGAGGTGGGGTTTCAAATGTCTCCGGAAGGTGGTGAGTGACTCCGCTGTCCTGGCGTCGTGAGGGAGCTTGTTCCACCATTGGGGTGCCAGAGCAGCGAACAGTTTTGACTGGGCTGAGCGGGAACTATACTTCCGCAGAGGAAGGGAGCCAGCAGGCCAGAGGTGGATGAACGCAATGCCCTCGTTTGGGTGTAGGGACTGATCAGAGCCTGAAGGTACGGAGGTGCCGTTCCCCTCACTGCTCCATAGGCAAGCACCATGGTCTTGTAACGGATGCGAGCTTCAACTGGAAGCCAGTGGAGTGTGCGGAGGAGGGGGGTGACGGAGAGAACTTGGGAAGGTTGAACACCAGACGGGCTGCGGCATTCTGGATGAGTTGTAGGGGTTTAATGGCACAGGCAGGGAGCCCAGCCAACAGCGAGTTGCAGTAATCCAGACGGGAGATGACAAGTGCCTGGATTAGGACCTGTGCCGCTTCCTGTGTAAGGCAGGGTCGTACTCTCCGAATGTTGTAGAGCATGAACCTGCAGGATCGGGTCACCGCCTTGATGTTAGCGGAGAACGACAGGGTGTTGTCCAGGGTCACACCAAGGCTCTTTGCACTTTGCACTCTGTCTACATAACTCACTGATGTTACGCAAACTAAATTAAATAATAATAATAAAAAATTGTCAAAGAACGTTTCCTATTCAACTATTCAGATCTCTGCTTCACATTACCCCCTGCGTCCTTTACATCCCGATATAGCCCAGCGAGCATGACTCTCTTTCACCCGCTGACTAAATCATGGCATTAGTCAATTCTATTCACAAACCACCAATACCTACTAACATATTTGCATTCACATTACTAGAAAGCATTATTTTAATACCAGTCTACTCAAACAATCCAATTCGACATTTCTCATCTCCCAATTAACCTACTTTCCTTTTAACCCAGAAAACCCTCTACAATCTCTATTATCCTCTACCTCTGTCTTTCCATCTAACGGTACTTTAGCAGGTGACAAATTATTGTTACGTTATAGTCAAAACAAACAAAACATCTATTCACAGGGATGCCACTTTAATTACTATGTTATCCTATGCCGCCATGGGTTGGTAGGACAATCCCTTTCATATAATCTAATCAATGCAACCAGTGATCCGGGTCAACAGCATCAATGTAACAGTTTTGCTTCCGTCCCTACCTGGGCTTGAACCAGGGGCCCTCTGCACACATCGACAACACTCACCCTCGAAGCACCGTTACCCATCGCTCCACAAAAGCCGTGTCCCTAAACAACTACTTCATGGTCTCAGAGCGAGTGACGTCTCCAATCGAAACGCTACTAGTTGGCACCGCTAAGTAGCTAGCCATTTCACACCGGCTACACTCACCCCCCTTTGACTTCCTCCTTTTCCGCAGCAACCAGTGATCCCACTACACCAAACTTAACCCATTATGTCCCTGCAGTATCTGTCTCAGCAAAACATACCAACAGTTGAATTACACTCAGAAACCCAGATTTTAGTCTATGCCATAGACCCAATGCTATTGAAATGACAAAGAAATCCCGCAAATAGCCCAATTACAATGGTTTGTCGTCTTAACATCTGATCCATAATGAAATTCCTTCACTTCATCACCTTAGCTCCGCAATGATAATTAGTTTAATGGAAACCCTAAATTGGCTTTGTAGTATGTTATAAGTTAAGTCTATAATTTCCAGTCCTTATGGGCCGTTTATTTCTTAAACCTTATCTCTATCAAATGATCCATCAATGGCACCAACTCCGAAAACGTTCATTTATTGTTTCCTATCCTTTACTTAAGTCTACCTTTGGGTGAGCAAGTTAATATATACATATTATTGTTTATTACATTATCAAATCCCTAGTAATTGATTACACACACATCAAATTCATCCTATTGTCATATATTCACATAATCCATATAGAACGTTAGAACTCCTAGGTACTCACATCAAACAATCCCTTCGTGTTTTTAAACAATTCTCAATCGACACAAATCAACTACTTCAAACATACACCCAGCGCAACCAAAAAACAGACTGTAGTTTCCAGGACACTGCCCTGCCTGTCATGGGATCCTCCCCGAAAATACAGACTTTTCCACTACTCTCTAAAATAACCTCACGCTCTCCACACCACTCCTTGATATTCTATGACCTAATTCTGTTATATATCGAAACTTCTTATCCAAACTTATATCAAATTATCATACACATTTCTATAACTTATTATGCACATTTCAGATTACATTTACTTTCTGCTCTTTGTTCATAAGGTAGCCTATGTTGTTCCATTCAATTACTTAACATCGTTAGCTGACTTTTGCTCCTTATTAATTATATTTCCAGGCTATCGTGCGCTCATTAAATCCCATTTCGTGTTGCTTACGGCGATATTGTCAATGATATATTTTTGCGCTATCTGTACCTTATCCCTTTTAAAAATACCTTCTTGAGGATACTCATTATCTGTCCATTCTGATAAATCACTGATATATGGTTCCACATAGAAAAACCCTAATGTACTTAACATCCATTTGCGCATTGTCTGATTTTTAATACTTTTAAAAGAGACTTGTTTTAAATGCGGATTTGTCTGTAATAATTTTGTCATTTCCTTTCGCTCTCTTCGAGGTAAATGAAGCTCTGATTTATTCTTAATGGTGACTGTCTTGCTGGATACCGGTCTACTAAGTTGGCTATCCATTGCTTTATTAGTTCATGCAATATTAGTAATCAAATACTTACATTTACAATTTAGTCATTTAGCAGACTTACAGTTAGTGAGTGGCCCCCCGTGGGAATCGAACCCACAACCCTATTTTGTCTTTGGTGCCATGATTCAACATGCTTAATTGTATCAGCTCTGATTCTTTATGCAGTATGAGTTATTGTTCTCTCTCTCTCTGACCAGTTTGAGTAATTCACAAAGGACTAATTCTCTCATAGGGCTTTTACAAATGACTCTAACCTTTAACAAATCTTGTTGAGGACTTGAACCTCTTCCCAAAGGACTCTAACCTTTACAAAACTAACACTTTATGATGATTCAACACCACAGAACTCAAACCTAACTTTATCACACTTTATGATGATTCAACACCACAGGACTCAAACCTAACTTTAGCACACTTTATGATGATTCAACACCACAGGACTCAAACTTGACTTTATCGCACTTTATGATGATTCAACACCAAAGGACTCAAACCTGACTTTATCAAACTTCATGATGATTCAACACCAAAGGACTCAAACCTGACTTTATCACACTTTATGATGATTCAACACCAAAGGACTCAAACCTGACTTTATCACACTTTATGATGATTCAACACCAAATGACTTAAACCTCATAACTCTCTATCTTTATAATCTTGTCTTGTTGAGGACCTGAACCTCTTAACAACTTTATAATGATTTTTCACATTCAAGGACTCAAACCTCACAACTCTCTATCTTTATAATATCGTACACATTAAAAGACCCTAAGCCCAATCTTGTTAAACCCAATCTCCTTCTCCTCTGTTGTTTTTTACTCATTACTCTGAACAAACCCTGTTTAGAATCATAGCACCATGTCATTGTCTAATTTGATATTTCTCCTTACATCTGTTTACATACTTAAATACCACTCATCTATTCCCCTCAAAAAAATATTGAATTTTAAACATTCGTTACAGCTCAGCTTTACCACAGATAAGCAGAATTCGACATAATATAAAAAAATGAAAGTCTGCTTACCTGTTAGTTCGGCTGTAAACTGCATCCTGTTTGTCTAGACGCCAACCTATTATGATGAGTTTATCTGGCATCAAGTAATTCAGTATGCAAGAAGATACTTAAACACTTACATGGAGAGTTGATACAAAGCATAAAATATTGCGGTACCGGGTTCACATAGAAAACGGCACGTGGGTGGCCCATTGCAATCTGAACTCACTGAACAAAGGAAATCTCTTAGCTTATATACTTTTTTGCAAGCTAATTCTATCCAACAGTTGCCAACCATTATTGAGTGTCACTCCTCACCACAATAGGATCAACCTATAGGGTATCATGTTGTACCCTAGTCAGGATATTCCATCACGTACTACTTCTAAGATTAGCACCAGTGGCCCCCCAGCTATCTTGGCACGCATACATTCTGGCACCCACCAGTGACAGAAATAAATACATGGAATGTCCTCATCCTCCCAATCTTATGCAGCTCACAATATCAAATATTAACTAATCCTGTATAAAAGACGTAATATCACTCACAAATCAGCATTTTCACTTCATTTTCATGACGTTCACAGACAACATCCTGTATATGCTATCAGTAAGTGTTGTGTTGAGATACATTCATTTCTGGTTTTTGAGGAAGCTATTATAGAATCGTTAATCTCTCTTTGGAACATCGTCAAACTTTTTTGACCAGGTCATGTGTGTGTTCTCGTCCCTGGGGCCCATGCCTCCCTGAGAACCATGCCTCTCTACCTTAAACTGATGGATTTTGATAGGGATTTATTTATTATATAACTTAGATTGACGCAACGGTGCATCAATCAACTCTAGGATGTTAACGTATTTTATGCCCTTCTCATATCTAATTATTAATGCAATATTTAATTCATGAGACAATATGCTGACTGTGTGATTAAGTTTAGTTTGCGTTCTTATATGGTTAAACTCTGCCAGTTAATCATTAAACTACCCATGCTGCATACATATTGAGCAGAGGCAATTATACCCTCATTAAGACAGAAGTCTCCTGTGCAGATTTTTCTCTCTGTCACACACACACACACACACACACACACACACACACACACACACACACACACACAAACACACACTTCACCATTTACATTATATCACATATATCATCCTATTTCACAGAAGTGCAGACGGCTCCTAATAACAGTAAATGTGATAAAGTTTCACTCATAATTTCCTTTGGTAGATTAAACATTCAACAACATTCCCAACAATTCCTCACTAATACATTCATTCCCGTCTCCTCACATCCTCAGGCCAACACTGCAGGTATCTAACCTCAGAGTAGCGAGAATGGTGAGAAATAGGGGGGAGGTGGGGCGAAACATGGGGGAAAGTGTGAAGAAATAGTTGGCTGTTGGTGTAACATATACGCTGGGAGTCAGGAAGCAGGTGAAGAAGGTAAGTTTAATAAAGACACAATATGGATGAACAAACATGAGAAGCGTACAAAAAGAGAGAGAAAACAATACTACCTAATGACTGATGTCAACTGAGGGCTAAAAAAAGGGGGAGTAATCACGGAGTAAATGATAACCAGGTGTGCTTAATGATAGGGAGCTTGTGTGCGTAATAATAGTTGCCAGGGCCGGTGGTTAGTAGACCGGCAACGTAATGCGCCGGAGGGAGGGAGCAGGAGAAGGCGTGACAGTACCCCCCCCGAATCGCAGCTTCAGCCGCAGGATGACGCCGGCCAGGAGGGCGGCCCCGAGGGCGAGGAGCGGACCGGTCCAGACAGTGGAGATGGAAATCCCGGATGATGTTGGGGTCCAGGATGTCCGCCACCGGGACCCAAGAGAGCTCCTCAGGACCATACCCCTCCCAGTCCACCAGGTACTGGAGCCGACCCCCACAACAACGGGAGTCCAGGAGGGACCTAACAGCATAGGTGGGGTCCCCTCGATGTTCAGGGGAGGAGGAGGTGTGTCGTGGGGGACAGCATCAGCCAGGGAAACAGGAACCACCGGCCTGAGGAGGGAAACATGAAAGGAGGGTGAGATCCGGTAGTTGGTAGGGAGTTTTAGGCGAAAGGTTACCTCATTGACCCTATGGAGGACCTTAAAGGGCCCCACAAACCAGGGGCTCAGCTTATGGCAGGGCAGGCAGAGCGGGAGGTTCCTTGTGGGGCCGGCTGATATCCCAAGATGCACTGGAAGGGAGTCAGCCTGGTTGAGGAGTGACGAAATGAGTTCCGGCCGTATTCCGCCCAGGGAAGGATCCGGGCCCACTCCCCCTGCCGGTCCTGTCAGTAACTCCATAGGAACCTCCCCAACTCCTAGTTGGTCCTCTCCACCTGCCCGGTCAACTGAGGCCGTGAGGACAGATTGATGGGCTGGAGGACCCTCACAGGACCCTCTACCGACGTGGAACCACAGGGTGCGGGAAAGCAGGTCCTCTGGCATCCTGGTCCCCAGGCGATGATTCTCATCCTCGACCAGGAGATGGTATGGTTATGAAGTTGGAGCCACGGGAGGCCGAGGATGACTTTGTGTATGGGTGCGGTGATGATGAGGAAGGGAAGGCTTACCTGGTGCATGGGTCCCACGGTGAGGGTGAGTACTGCTGTGATGTGCGTAATTGTGCCGGATCCCAATGGTCACTTATCCAGGGCTTGGACAGGAAAAGGAGAGGAGAGCGGGTATGAAGTTATGATCAGGGAGGAGGCGAGGGCCTGGGCGATGAAATTCCCTATTGCACCGGAGTCCACTAGAGCTGTAGAGACAACACCTGAGGGACAGCCAGCCAGTGAAATGGGAACCAGAAAGGGTTTGGCAGAAAATGATGATGATGGAATACTCACGCCTACCCTGGGAGACGGAAGATCACGGGGCCGCCCCTCTGATCTAGTGGACCCTGTGTTAGGACGCACTGGACACTGCTGAAACTGGTTCCCCTCCTGGCCACAATAGGGACTGAACTCCGGGGACGCCGCTCTGCTGTGGAGAGGTGTTTATGTAACAGGGTTGGTTATGTTTCCACTTGCCTCTAAAGAAATGTGTATTTAATGTTCAAGTACTCTTATTGGTTGGTTCAATTCCAATGACAATAAGGCGTGTTGTTACTGGAGACACGGGGAGATCGCGAACGTCAGGTCTCCCCAGTATGAAAATGTGATGCAAGGGATTTTACCATCGACAGCCATCAACATCATTAAGCCCTGCACAACTAATGTGATGTTTCCTTTTTAATCACAGATAATAAATATCGATCAACTGGGACCACTGGCTGGGGTGATTTCTTTGAACTAAACACAACGCAAGGAGAGTACTATTAACATCTGCTACACTGGTGCCGAGACTCGTCTTCTTGTCTTCGCTGGACGTTGCGTGGAGGGTTCCGCGAGCCGGCTTCAAGAAGTACCGTGTTTGCTGATGCACACCGGAGGCCTAGCGTGTGCATATGAACTGTTTCGCATTCTGCACGAGTGGAATTCTCAGGAAGCTCCTTGTAGCATGAGTGTGTGGGGGAAATATAATATACAGTTTATTACTTGTATGTGGTGATAGTATGATTATTTAGTGATGTAATTGTGCTGTTATGCTAGTAACTTTCCGACGCCAATTAACGTGAGTGCGACGCCACTTTTCGCCACATGGTGGCGACAGAGCTATTTATGAGGGCGTTTCTTTTGTTACTATTCTGTGACGATTCTTGGTCTTGTTGGAGACGGGTGCAACTACCACTGAACTTTTATTTTGAGTGCATTATATTCAAGCTGATTTTACAAGTGTGTTGATATTGATTTTTATTTACTTTATTTTATTTTATTTATGTTCATGTTCATGTTTAACCATTCACTGTCAGTGGGTAGGTGGACAGCTATTTTCCCACTTACTTCCACACCTCTTGCCAGGTCAACTGCACAGACAAGTGTGTGCCTTCCACTTGATTTAGAGCTACCTCAAGCCAGTTTCACCTAGTCCTAGGAATGGGGATGTGTCTATGGATTTCCTGGCGTGCATTGTTAAGCAGATAGGTCACTCCATAGGTGAAAATATTGCCTCTTGTTTGGAGTCAAAGGCTATGGGAAATGGGGTGGAACGTCAGAAGGATGATAATGTTGGTGGTACCAAGGTTGGGGACAGCTCTAGTCTAAATGTAGTGGTGAAAGATGATGTCAGGGAACAATTGTGTTTTATGGGGGATGGTTCAGAGAAATGCACAGTGCATGAGTGGGAGGAGATCCTGTTAGCGTACATGCAGAAGAAGGGCTATGGTGTGGCAGGAGAGGTCAGATTAAGTTTTGGGCAAGCTGACGGGGCATGCACGGGATGTGGTCAGAGTAAGCCTACGCAGTAACCCAGGGCCCTAGACCGTTTTTTGACATTCTGAAGCATCACTTTAGTGACACAATCAACTCTGACATGCCCCTAGCTGATGTTTATTCTACATTGCCAATGGTAGGGTAGACTCCATTTGACTACTGGATTAGACTGAACAGGGCCATAGAGGTGGCAGAGGACTGTTTGAAGAGGCAGAACAAGGAGCTAGACAATCCGTCATGTGTTCTGACTGTCATGTTCATCAAGCACTGTCCGAACCCAGAGCTGTCATTGATATTCATGTGCAAACCATTGCATGAGTGGACAGCTGCGGAGGTCCATGGCAGGCTGGAGGAGTACCAGGGGAAGTGTAAGGCTCCACGTCCCTTGCGGCTGCCCCCACTGGTCACCACACTGACGCAGGAAGTAAGTAGGCCAGTGTCGGCTGTTGCAAACTGCCCGGACCCCTTGCCACAGCCCACAAATGGCTCATCCGAGGCAATAGATCGTGTGATTGCCATGCTTGAACAGGTCTTGGAGCAGAGGCCACAGCAACCTGTAGGCGGCTATGATAACCGTTTCCAAAGAAGGCCCAGGAGAAGGGAGAACCCATCTTTGCAATGCAAAGTGTGTGGGGACGCAAATCACAGCACAATAGATCATTGTTATTCACACCACCTCTGCTTCCTCTGTTATGCAGCTGGGCACACATGTCAAGAATGTCCACGCGCTTCATCGGTAACTCCTGTCGCTCTGTCAAACAGCAACACGGCTCAGCGGCAGCAAAACTAAAGTGGCTTGCGAAAGTATTCACCCCCTTGGCATTTTCCCTATTTTGTTGCCTTACAACCTGGAATTAAAATTGATTTTTGTAGGGTTTTTATCATTTGATTTACACAACATGCCTACCACTTTGAAGATGCAAAATGTTGAAACAAGAAAGTAATAAGACAAAAAACATGAGCGTGCACAACTATTCAACCCCCCAAGTCAATACTTTGTAGTGCCACCTTTTGCAGCAATTACAGCTGCAAGTCTCTTGAGGTATGTCTCTATAAGCTTGGCACATCTAGCCACTGGGATTTTAGCCCATTCTTCGAGGCAAAACTGCTCCAGCTCCTTCAAGTTGGATGGGTTCCGCTGGTGTAAAGCAATCTTAAGTCATACCATAGATTCTCCATTGGATTGAGGTCTGGGCTTTGACTAGGCCATTCCAAGACATTTAAATGTTTCCCCTTAAACCACTCGAGTGTTGCTTTAGCAGTATACTTAGGATCATTGTCCTGCTGGAAGGTGAACCTCCATCCCAGTCTCAAATCTCTGGAAAACTGAAACAGGTTTCCCTCAAGAATTTCCCTGTATTTAGCGCCATCCATCAATCCTTCAATTCTGACCAGTTTCCCAGTCTCTGCCAATGAAAAACATCCCCAAAGCATGATGCTGCCACCACCATGCTTCACTCTGGGGATGGTGTTCTCGGGGTGATGGCCAAAAAGCTCAATTTTAGTCTCATCTGACCAGAGTACCTTCTTCCATATGTTTGGGGAGACTCCCACATGGCTTTTGGCCGACACCAAACGTGTTTGCTTCTTTTTTTCTTTAAGCGATGGCTTTTTTCTGGCCACTCTTCCGTAAAGCCCAGCTCTGTGGAGTGTACGGCTTAAAGTGGTCAAATGGACAGATACTCCAATCTCCGCTGTGGAGCTTTGCAGCTCCTTCAGGGTTATCTTTGGTCTCTTTGTTGCCTCTCTGATTAATGCCCTCCTTGCCTGGTCCGTGAGTTTTGGTGGGCGGCCCTCTCTTGGCAGGTTTGTTGTGGTGCCATATTCTTTCAATTTTTTAATAATGGATTTAATGGTGCTCTGTGGGATGTTCAAAGATTCTGATATTTTTTTATAACCCAACCCTGATCTGTACTTCTCCACAATTTTGTCCCTGACCTGTTTGGAGAGCTCCTTGGTCTTCATGGTGCCGCTTGCTTGGTGGTGCCCCTTGCTTAGTGGTGTTGCAGACTCTGGGTCCTTTCAGAACAGGTGTATAAATACTGAGATCATGTATCAGATCATGTGACACTTAGATTGCACACAGGTGGACTTTATTTAACTAATTATGTGACTTCTGAAGGTAATTGGTTGCACCAGATCTTATTTAGGGTCTTCATAGGAAAGGGGGTGAATGCATACAGTGGGGAAAAAAGTATTTAGTCAGCCACCAATTGTTTAAGTTCCCCCAATTAAGAAGATGAGAGAGGCCTGTAATTTTCATCATAGGTACACGTCAACTATGACAGACAAATTGAGAAAAAGAAATCCAGAAAATCACATTGTAGGATTTTTTATGAATTTCTTTGCAAATTATGGTGGAAAATAAGTATTTGGTCACCTACAAACAAGCAAGATTTCTGGCTCTCACAGACCTGTAACTTCTTCTTTAAGAGGCTCCTCTGTCCTCCACTCGTTACCTGTATTAATGGCACCTGTTTGAACTTGTTATCAGTATAAAAGACACCTGTCCACAACCTCAAACAGTCACACTCCAAACTCCACTATGGCCAAGACCAAGGAGCTGTCAAAGGACACCAGAAACAAAATTGTAGACCTGCACCAGGCTGGGAAGACTGAATCTGCAATAGGTAAGCAGCTTGGTTTGAAGAAATCAACTGTGGGAGCAATTATTAGGAAATGGAAGACATACAAGACCACTGATAATATCCCTCGATCTGGGGCTCCACACAAGATCTCAAAATGATCACAAGAACAGTGAGCAAAAATCCCAGAACCACACGGGGGGACCTAGTGAATGACCTGCAGAGAGCTAGGACCAAAGTAACAAAGCCTACCATCAGTAACACACTACGCCGCCAGGGACTCAAATCCTGCAGTGCCAGATGTGTCCCCCTGCTTAAGCCAGTACATATCCAGGCCCGTCTGAAGTTTGCTAGAGTGCATTTGGATGATCCAGAAGAGGATTGGGAGAATGTCATATGGTCAGATGAAACCAAAATAGAACTTTTTGGTAAAAACTCAACTCGTCGTGTTTGGAGGACAAAGAATGCTGAGTTGCATCCAAAGAACACCATACCTACTGTGAAGCATGGGGGTGGAAACATCATGGTTTGGGGCTGTTTTTCTGCAAAGGGACCAGGACGACTGATCCGTGTAAAGGAAAGAATGAATGGGGCCATGTATCGTGAGATTTTGTTTGAAAACCTCCTTCCATCAGCAAGGGCATTGAAGATGAAACGTGGCTGGGTCTTTCAGCATGACAATGATCCCAAACACACCGCCGGCAACGAAGGAGTGGCTTCGTAAGAAGCATTTCAAGGTCCTGGAGTGGCCTAGCCAGTCTCCAGATCTCAACCCCATAGAAAATCTTTGGAGGTAGTTGAAAGTCCGTGTTGCCCAGCGACAGCCCCAAAACATCACTGCTCTAGAGGAGATCTGCATGGAGGAATGGGCCAAAATACCAGCAACAGTGTGTGAAAACCTTGAGAAGACTTACAGAAAACGTTTGACCTGTGTCATTGCCAACAAAGGGTATATAACAAAGTATTGAGAAACTTTTGTTATTGACCAAATACTTATTTTCCACCATAATTTGCAAATAAATTCATAAAAAATCCTGTGATTTTCTGGATTTTTTTTCTAATTTTGTCTGTCATAGTTGACGTGTACCTATGATGAAAATTACAGGCCTCTCTCATGTTTTTAAGTGGGGGAACTTGCACAATTGGTGGCTGACTAAATACTTTTTTCCCCACTGTATGCATGCACCACTTTTCCGTTATTAATTCTTTAGGATTAAGTTATTATTTTCATTTCACTTCACCAATTTTGACTATTTTGTGTATGTCCATTACATGAAATCCAAATAAAAATCCATTTAAATTACAGGTTGTAATGCAAAAAAATAGGAAAAACGCCAAGGGGATGAATACTTTTGCAAGGCAATGTAGTGGTGTAGATTTAGAGTCAATATATTCAAGTGTTTGTGATTAAATTAAGTAGAACGGAAAAGTCATTATGCAGAATACACAGAGAGTGCTCGACAACGATGAACTTTTCTATACTAGTGTGTTACTGGGGGATGTTATAGAGGTGAGGGCTATGATTGACAGCGGGTCTATGGCATGCACATTGAGCTCAACGGTGGTGCCACGCCTTGAGAAAGCAGGTGTGCTTAAGAGTGGCTCCCTCAGTCCGACCGAAGTGGCGCTGGTTGGCTGCGGGGGGATTGAAGACCAACCCTGTAGGTGTATGCGAATCTGTCTGTGTATGGCAGCAGTGTCTCTGTCCCTGTTCTAGTAGTGGATGGCCAACGTGATGAGCTCATCCTAGGCAGCATCGTGATAAAACACGAGCTGAAGACAACCGGTGACTTCTGGTAGAAGATGTCATCGTCTGAACACAATGGAGAGTACAAACTGTTCTGTCTGCTGGCTAATGTAGAGAGATGGAAAGGAACTGAAGTGCCAGAAAGAGTGGGCACGATAAGGCTGAAGAGGGCAGTCACATTGGAGCCTATGCAGGAGCATTTGGTCTGGGGCTGGCTGTGTATGCCTCAAAATGTATCCACGGGCAGGCTGTCATTATTGAGCCTACGAGGGCACGCTCAAGACTGAAAAACATTATAGTGGGGAGAACAGTAGCGACATTGTGGAGCGATGGCTGGGTCCCTGTCAAAGTTATCAATCCCTCACCAAAGCCAGTAACAGTGAGACGCAATGCCAAGATAGCGGACATTTTTCCTTGAATGGCATTAGAGGACTTTGACACTGACTATATAGATGGGCCCACTGTCCCAGTGACGTCAAACCGCACAGAGTGACAAGTGAGGTGTTGCAAGAGTTAGGGCTAGGTGACATTGACATTGAGTCCACTCAGTTGTCGCAACAGTGTAAGGCCAAGCTAGTTCAGCTTATAGCCCGCTACGAGGCGATCTTCTCCCGGCACAAACTAGATTGCGGGAAGGCTACTGATTATGTCCATCGCATCAGACTCAGTGACACCAAGCCTTTTAGGTTACATTACCGTAGGCTCTCCCCTAACCATTATGACAAGCTCAGGCAGGCCTTGGATGAGATGGAAGAGCGAGAGATAATCAGGAAATCCACAGTGAGTATGCCTCCCCGCTCGTGCTGGTCTGGAAGAAGTCTGGCAATCTGAGACTGTGTACAGACTTCCGATGGCTCAATACTCACCCTCTACCTCACCAAGCTGATGCTCTGGCGGCCCTGGGTGGCAATGCCTTCTTCTCTACGATGGATTTGACCTCAGGCTACTACAATGTGGAGGTGCATGAAGACGACAAGAAGTTTACAGCTTTCACTTCTCCTTTTGGTTTACATGAATATAACCGTCTCCATAGGGCCTTTGCAATAGTCCAGCTACATTCATGAGGATGATATTGAGCATTTTTGGGGATCAACATTTTCTAGCCTTGTTACCTGCACGATATGCTGGTTTTTGCCCCAACTGAAGAACTTGGATTGAAACGCTTTAAGTCAGTTTTTGAGCGTCTCAAAGCCCATAATCTGAAATTGGCTCCAAAGAAATGCCATTTCATGAAGAGGTCAGTGCAGTTCTTGGGGCATGTCATCAGTGAAGGAGGTGTCGCCACAGACCAGAAAAAGTGAAGGTATTATATATTGTATTAGGATCCCCATTAGCTTTAGCAAAAGCAGCAGCTACTCTTCCTGGGGTCCACACAAACCATGAAACATTACATAATACAGAACATTAATAGGCAAGAACAGCTCAAGAACAGAACTACATAAAAAAAATTTTAAGGCACACGTAGCCTACATATCAATACATACACACAAACTATCTAGGTTGAATAGGGGAGAGGCATTGCAGGGATGACAGAGGAGGATCTCATGGAGAATAAAACAGACGTGCCCTCCCAGGGGAAGATTAGGTCCTTTCTCGGAATGATAGTCTATTACCAGCAGTTCATTGAGGGGTGCTCCACCGTCGCTAAGCCGCTGCATGGGCTGACAACTGGGACGAAGGCACCACGCCATGGAAAAGGCAAGAAGAAAGGACTGGTGTGTGCAAACAGGCCTTCAGTCAGGTGGCAGAGGATGGGTCTGCGGCCAGACCCGTAGCATTCGCTAGCAAATCACTTACTTATGCACAGTCAAAATATCCTGCCCATAGGTTCAAGTTTTTTGCTTTACGCTGGGCCGCCTGTGAGAAGTTTAGCCATTTGCTAAGGGGCAAGCTTTTTACTGTATGGACAGACAACAACCCATTAACCTACATCCTGTCCAAGCCCAAATTGGACGCCTGTCAACAGAGATGGGTTGCTAAGCTCGCTCCATTCACATTATTTTGTTGGTATTTTACCCCCTTTTTCTCCCCAATTTCGTGGTATCCAATTGGTAGTTACAGTCTTGTCCCATCGCTGCAACTCCTGTACGGACACGGGAGAGGCAAAGGTCGAGAGTTGTGCGTCCTCCGAAACACAACCCAACCGAGCCGCACTGCTTCTTGACAAGCTGCCCGCTTAAGCCGGAAGCCAGTCGCACCAATGTGTTGGAGGAAACACTGTACCCCTGGCAACTGAGTCAGCGTGCAGTGCGCCCGGCCCGCCACAGAAGTCACTAGTGCGATGGGACAAGAACATCCCTGCCGGCCAAACCCTCCCCTACCCTGGAAGACGCTGGGCCAATTGTGCGTCGCCCAATGGGTCTCCCAGTCGCGGCCGGCAGCGACAAACCCTGGACTCGAAACCAGGATCTCTAGTGGCACAGCTAGCACTGCGATGCAGTGCCTTAGACCACTGCGCCACTCAGGAGGCCCCCTCCATTTGAGTTTGACATCAAGTACATCCCCGATCCCAGGAATGTAATTGCTGATGCACTCATTAGACAGCCATTTGTGCAGCCGAGCGCTCTCCACCGCATCACAAGGGTTCCATACAAGGCACTGCTGGAAGAAGCTGCGGTAGTACATGCTGAGATGGTGCAAGATGTGTTTCGCTGGTTGAACCACCCATTCGACCTCGAGAGCTGCTCAATTGAGGCAGATGCCTGTGAAATTGTCATCAACTGCCAAACTACCTCCTATCCCTCTCCTGGTTCTCTGTCAAAGGAAAGGGGTGTCAGCAGTCCTGAAGTCACAAGGGGAGTCTGGTCTACAGAACTGTGCGCTGCTACTGCCTCAGCTCACTCAGTCACTGGTGCCATCTGAGATGTCAGATGTGAGAGTGCTATCCCGTGACGACCTGATATCAAAGCAGCGTCAGGATGACGCACTAGCCAGAGTCGTCTTCTACGTGGACAGGGGCCGGAGACCTTCTAGGAGGGAACGTGGCCATTAACCAATCGAGGCTCTGCGGATTCTGAAGACCTGGGAGTAGCTCACTCTGAAAATGGATGTACTATATCGTGTTACCAAAAGTTCACTGTCAAATAAGAAGACGTACCAGTATGTAGTACCCACCTCCATGAGGGCGACAGTCTTGAAGGGTGTCCACGATGAAGTCAGTCATCAGGGTCAACAGCGGACATTGTACCTGACAAGACAGAGCTTCTTCAGGCATGGTCTGGAGTCTGATGTGAGAGAGTACGTCAAGAGCTGCAAGAGGTGTGTGTTCAGTAAGGGCCCCGAGCCAGAGGCCAGAGCTCCATTGGAGAATATCATCACAACTAAGCCCCTCGAGTTGGTATGTGTGGACTACTGGTCGGCGGAAGACTCCAACAACAAGTCCATGGATGTTCTGGTCGTCACTGACCATTTTACTAAGATGGCCCATGCCTTCTTGTGTCCGAACCAATCAGCTAAAGCAGTGGCTGTGGAACAACATCTTCTGTGTTTATGGTTTTCGTCGTCTTATCCATTCCGACCAAGGGGCCAACTTGGTAAGAAAATTGATTGCTGAGTTGTTGAGTGCTGCAGGAGTCCAGAAGTCGCACACGACTCCCTACCATCCGATGGGGAACAGGGGAGTTGAAAGGTTCAACAGAACGCTGGGAAACATGATCAGGGCCTTACCTACGAGAGCGAAGCACAGGTGGCCCCAGAAGCTGAAGTCGTTGACCTTCGCCTA
Organism: Coregonus clupeaformis; assembly: GCF_020615455.1. NCBI lineage: Eukaryota > Metazoa > Chordata > Actinopteri > Salmoniformes > Salmonidae > Coregonus > Coregonus clupeaformis. The sequence goes on along the minus strand of NC_059200.1, from coordinate 55,958,016 downwards.
CAACAGTCCATGAAACCACGGGCCACGCCCCTTTCCAGTTGATGTTTGGTAGATTCCCACGTCTACCTGTCGACATGATGTTTGGTACCGTGCTGCAAGACTCAGAGGTTGTAGACTATGACGAGTACGTCAAGTCCCTGACGAGAGACCTGAGGGAGGCCATGGAGACAGTACAGGTGTCGGTTATGTTTCCACTTGCCTCTAAAGAAATTAGTATTTAATGTTCAAGCACTCTTATTGGTTGGTTCAATTCCGATGACAATAAGGCGTGTTGTTATTGGCCCCGCTTGCAGATAGGAGGAGATCGCAAACGTCAGGTCTCCCCAGTATGAACATGTGATGCAAGGGATTTTAACATCGACAGCCATCAATATCATTAAGCCCTGCACAACTAACGTGCTGTCACAGATAATAAATACCGATCAACTGGGACCACTGGCTGGGGTGATTTCTTTGAACTAAACACAACGCAAGGAGAGTCTGATTAACATCTGTTACATTTAGCCCCTACCTCCATGGTTCAGGCTCTGCCTCAGGACAGCCAAAGGAGGGAGGCGAGTGGCGAGGTGGGCACCGGCGCTCCCGAAGAAGGTTATCCAGACAGATGCCCATCGTGATGAGTGCGTCCAAGGATAGGTTGCCATCCCGACAAGCCAACTCCGTCTGGACCTCTTTGCGCAGTCCTCTCCAGAATAGAGTGCAGAGCACCGGCTCATTCCATCCACTGGAGGCTTCCACAGTCTGAAAGGTGAGGGCGTACTCCACAGTGGTCTGGGCGCCCTGCTGGAGTTGGAGAATTAACCTCTCATAAGAACCCAGCTCCTCCTTTACTCTCTCCCATTTGCTGTAGCCCACTCCAACGCCCGCTTGGTCAGCAGAGAAATTACGGTGGCAACCTTGGACATCTCAGTGGTGGGGGCTCCCGTCTGATAGGCGAAATAGAGGGAGCACTGGAGTAGGAAGCGTATACGGCATTTTGATGGAGTACCGTCATACTTCTCCGTAAGGGACAGTCGGGCATCGCTGACATGGGTGGACGGCTGGGTAGGCTGGGGGACTGGATCACTGTGACGATCCATGGTAGGAGGCCCTCTGTTAGGGGTATAGAGAGACTCACTGGTGGTGTCGAGGTGGTTGAGAACACGGAGGACCTCCTCCATGGCCGTACCCAGTTGCGCCAGCTGGTCGTGGTCGTGGTCGTGGTCAGTGGAGTAGATGACCCTGTTCCTTGACCATCTGGAAGATGGTGTTGTCCTCTGCTGCTTCCATTTTTCAGAGGTAGAATTCTGCAACATATACGCTGGGAGTCAGGAAGCAGGTGCAGAAGGTGAGTTTAATAAAGAAACGATACCAATGAACAAACATGAGAAGCGTACATAAAGAGAGAGAAAACAATACTACCTAATGAATGATGTCAACTGAGGGCTAAATAAAGAGGGAGTAATCATGGAGTAAATGATGACCAGGTGTGCTTAATGATGGGGAGCAGGTGTGCGTAATAATATTTGCCAAGGCCGGTGGTTAGCAGACCAGCGACGTCGAGTGCCGGAGGGAGGGAGCAGGAGTAGGCGTGACAGTTGGTTACATAGAGTGCCTTCAGAAAGCATTCATACCCCTTGACTTATTCCACATTTTGTTGTGTTACAGCCTGAATTCAAAATTGATTAAATATATATGTTTTCATCAATGTACACACAATACCCCATAATTACAAAGTGAAAACATATTTTTAGAAGTTTTACCAAATTTATTGAAAATGAAATACAGAAATATCTCATTGACATAAGTATTCACTCCCCTGAGTCAATACTTTGTAGAAGCAACTTTGGCTGCGATTACAGCTGTGTCTCTTTGGGTAAGTCTCTAAGAGCTTTCCACACTTGTGCAACATTTGCCAGTTATTCTTAAAAACATTATTCAAGCTCTGTCAAATTAGTTGTTGATCATTACTAGCGCCTGCTTAAAATTGTCCAGTCTGTGTGGAGCGCTGATCTATAATAAGAAAGGTGTGGAGCAGACATGGAGACTGAGAGAAGAGATAGCGTGCGATAGAGAGGGATGGAAAGCAGTTGCTTTGCCAACCTTGAAAAGACATGGTCTATTGCCTTGTTCACATTGGCAGTTTGAAGTGACTCAAATCCTATACATTTGCATATCCGATTAGAATCTGTTCTTTTTCCTACAGTCTGAACAGCCAAAAAGCACATGGAATCGGATATTCCAAGCCATATTTCAAATCACCTTCGTAGGGGGGCTGGACATTTTATTATTATTTTGCAGCACCCTCAGCACCCCTATTTCCCGCGTCTATGCCACCACCAATCAGCCTACATCACTGCACACACACCCCTCGTTACTATGACAACTAGTGTAGCCTTGTCAGCAAATGACTGCTGTCTGAACATACACAAATCCTATTTGGTCACTTGTAAAATGGATTTGAAAAACTGATTTGAGCATTACGGCCTGCAATGTGAACAAGGCTTAAGTGATTGATAGTTGGTATTCAGCAGTCATAAAAGTATGCCTTATTTACTTTGAAGAACTACTACAATTGTGATTTTGTTAGACAGCATAGGCAGCAGCGCTATAGAGATGAGATGATGACTTGGAATGAAATAATAATGTAATCATATAAAACAAATATTTTATTTGGCGGTTTCTACTAAGCTATATGGAATTGTTTTAAGAAGTTCATACCAAGGATCATTTTGCTATTTGGTTTTGAATTTTAAGACCCCTTGAAGTATCAAAAAAATAATATAAACAAATTATTTGATGAAAAAATGTATTTGGCCTTACTGCTATTAGCCCATAAAAGACAGATTTTTCGGAATATCATGGTCTGACAAACACTGCTCTAGCTCTGTCACCTTTCACCACAGATGCGACATAGGCGGATGCGGTGAATTGAGGCAAAAAAACAGATACCTCTAGCTTAAACTGACAGATTTGAATGGGATAAAAAATTAAATAATGCTAATTAGATTTTTGCGGGGTGGACATCAACCTTACTGCTCGTGTACACTAGCATGCATTACATTGCCGCATGCCGCTTCGGCCACCCAGAGTGGCTCACTTGTGGGCGTGCTAGCAGAATATGTCAGAATATAGCAGTTCGGTTATGCATGTAGAATTCAGCATTACAAGTTTGTATGAAGGTCTGGTTATTCATTTGGTAAATTGTTTAATCCATTCTCCATTTCATGAATTTATTCACAGGTACATTGTAATATGCTCTAAACTGCTCTGGTGACAAGCTTTGCTGCCCTGTTTCCAATCGTCCACGTGGCTGGGAGAACCTATTCAAGTAAGTAAATACATTAACAAATAAAAAAAAGAACGATGTTTTATTAGCTAACTAGCTACAGTGCAGGCTATCTAGCCAACTTTACATACTGTAAATCTAGCTAGCTAAGTGAATTAAATATCACCAGCTATCTTTCATATTAGACAGCTATCTTGATGTATTTATCATTGTAAAAAACTAACTCAAAATGCATTTGTAGGTAGCTAGCTAACAGCAATGGAGGAGGGTGAAACGATAGCAGCTCATATATAAATGTCTGGATTTTTTCTGGTCTCTTATTCAATGGGTAAAAGTAATGTATAGTAACCCCAGGTGTAAAATAGTAAATAGCGGCTACTTCTCAAAGAGTTTTGAACTGTCACCATATCTATTTGTTATGGCCATCGAAATGCTAGGTATTAAAATCAGATCAAATAACAACATAACATGTCATTGTGTCATTGTATGCTGATTATTCATGTTTTCAAATTCAATTCCTCCACAGCCTCATAGAGGATCTAGATACATTTTCTAACCTCTCTGGATTAAAACCATATTATGATAAATGTACTATATTACGTATTGGATCACTAAAAAATACAATTTTTACATTACTGTGTAGTGTACCAACAAAATGGTCTGATGGTGATGTGGATATACTCGGTATACATATCCCAAAATAAATAAATGATCTCACTCCAAATCATTTTAATAGAAAGTTAGCAAAAATAGATAAGATCTTGCTACCATGGAAAGGTAAATACCTGTCTATTTGTGGAAAAATCACCCTGATTAAATCTTTAGTATTATTCCAGTTTGCATATTTGCTTATGGTCTTGCCTACGCCTAGCGTACTTTGGTGCGAAAAGTGCAAATCAATCCCAGAACAAGAGCAAAGGACCTTGTGAAGATGCTGGAGGAAACAGGTACAAAACAGTTTTTTAAATTATATGAGAAAAAAATATTCCATTTTATTTGGAACGGCAAGCCAGACAAAATTAAACGGGCCTATCTATATAATGAATATGTATTCGGAGGACAGAAATTATTAAATATTAAAGCATTAGACCTATCACTAAATCTTCAGTCATACAAAGGTTATACTTAAATCCGAACTGGTTCTCTAGCAAATTAGTAAAATTGTCTCACCCCATGTTCAAGAATGGCCTTTTTCCCTTTATTCAGATTACAACCTCTCACTTTCAGTTATTTGAAAACAAAATAATCTCCCAAATATCACTATTTCTAAAACAAGCCATTTGAAAGTTGGTTGCAATTTCAATTTAATCCTCCAAACACGACAGAACAAATAATGCAACAAATATTGTGGTTAAACTCAAATATACTAACTGATAAAAAAAAATCAGTTCAATAATAATAATAAATAATGTTAAAAAAAGGTATAATCTTCGTAAATTATATCATAGGTAGGACTGGTGGAGTTATGTCGCACATGCAGCTAACACAAACATATGGAAATATCTGCTCTACCCAAAATTACAACCAAATAATTGCAGCATTACCGCAAAAATGGAAGAGGAAAGTGGAAGGAAGAAAAAGCAAGGAACTTGTCTGTCGGCCCTTCATTAAAGTACATAATTGGTTAAAGAAAATTGTGATCAATAAAAAAGTATAGCAGTTTCATTTAATGATAAAAGGATTGACAGCCGTTCCATATACAGTGGGGGGAAAAAGTATTTAGTCAGCCACCAATTGTGCAAGTTCTCCCACTTAAAAAGATGAGAGAGGCCTGTAATTTTCATCATAGGTACACGTCAACTATGACAGACAAATTGAGAAAAAAAATTCCAGAAAATCACATTGTAGGATTTTTTATGAATTTATTTGCAAATTATGGTGGAAAATAAGTATTTGGTCACCCTACAAACAAGCAAGATTTCTGGCTCTCACAGACCTGTAACTTCTTCTTTAAGAGGCTCCTCTGTCCTCCACTCGTTACCTGTATTAATGGCACCTGTTTGAACTTGTTATCAGTATAAAAGACACCTGTCCACAACCTCAAACAGTCACACTCCAAACTCCACTATGGCCAAGACCAAAGAGCTGTCAAAGGACACCAGAAACAAAATTGTAGACCTGCACCAGACTGGGGAAGACTGAATCTGCAATAGGTAAGCAGCTTGGTTTGAAGAAATCAACTGTGGGAGCAATTATTAGGAAATGGAAGACATACAAGACCACTGATAATCTCCCTCGATCTGGGGGCTCCACGCAAGATCTCACCCTGTGGGGTCAAAATGATCACAAGAACGGTGAGCAAAAATCCCAGAACCACACGGGGGGACCTAGTGAATGACCTGCAGAGAGCTGGGACCAAAGTAACAAAGCCTACCATCAGTAACACACTACGCCGCCAGGGACTCAAATCCTGCAGTTCCAGACGTGTCCCCCTGCTTATGCCAGTACATGTCCAGGCCCGTCTGAAGTTTGCTAGAGTGCATTTGGATGATCCAGAAGAGGATTGGGAGAATGTCATATGGTCAGATGAAACCAAAATAGAACTTTTTGGTAAAAACTCAACTCGTCGTGATTGGAGGACAAAGAATGCTGAGTTGCATCCAAAGAACACCATACCTACTGTGAAGCATGGGGGTGGAAACATCATGCTTTGAGGCTGTTTTTCTGCAAAGGGACCAGGACGACTGATCCGTGTAAAGGAAATAATGAATGGGGCCATGTATCGTGAGATTTTGAGTGAAAACCTCCTTCCATCAGCAAGGGCATTGAAGATGAAACGTGGCTGGGTCTTTCAGCATGACAATGATCCCAAACACACCGCCCGGGCAACGAAGGAGTGGCTTCGTAAGAAGCATTTCAAGGTCCTGGAGTGGCCTAGCCAGTCTCCAGATCTCAACCCCATAGAAAATATTTGGAGGGAGTTGAAAGTCCGTGTTGCCCAGCGACAGCCCCAAAACATCACTGCTCTAGAGGAGATCTGCATGGAGGAATGGGCCAAAATACCAGCAACAGTGTGTGAAAACCTTGTGAAGACTTACAGAAAACGTTTGACCTGTGTCATTGCCAACAAAGGGTATATAACAAAGTATTGAGAAACTTTTGTTATTGACCAAATACTTATTTTCCACCATAATTTGCAAATAAAATCATTAAAAATCCTACAATGTGATTTTCTGGAATTTCTTTCTCATTTTGTCTGTCATAGTTGACGTGTACCTATGATGGAAATTACAGGCCTCTCTCATCTTTTTAAGTGCGAGAACTTGCACAATTGGTGGCTGACTAAATACTTTTTTTCCCCTACTGTAGATTGCAAAATAGTTGGGAAGAGATTTTTGACGTACCGATTCCATGGCATAGTGTTTATGAACTCATACGCAAAACGACACCGGATTCAAAACATATACATTTTCAATTTAAATTATTATACAAAATTCTTGCTACCAATTGAATGTTATTTATATGGGGAATACAATCTTCCCAGCTCTGCAGATTTTGCTGCAAAGAGACAGAATCATTAGATCATTTGTTTTTGTACTGTCCATTTGTAGCTTGTTTTTGGACACAGGTCCAGGAATAGCTGAAGGATAGCAATATTTACCTGGAGCTAACCCTGCAGATAGCACTACTGGGTGATCTGAAAAGTCATAGTCAATCGATCAATAATATAGTAATACTTTTAGCAAAAATGTTTATTTTCAATTTACAATGCAGAAACAATGAGAATAGAAGGGTTCAGAACTTTTGTGAAATATCACAGTACAGTTGAAAAATATATGGCAAATAGAAATACAATATGGATGGTGTTAAGAGATAGATGGGAGGGGTTGAATGGAGCTGAAGGTTGGGACTAATAACAACTAATAACAACAAGATAACTCATGTAAAACATACTGTGTCCATAATAAGTACAGTGGGGAAAAAAAGTATTTAGTCAGCCACCAATTGTGCAAGTTACACCAGCTCTGTCAGGAGGAATGGGCCAAAATTCACCCAACTTATTGTGGGAAGCTTGTGGAAGGCTACTCAAAACGTTTGACCCAAGTTAAAAAATTTAAAGGCAATGCTACCAAATACTAATTGAGTGTATGTAAACTTCTGACCCATTGGGAATGTGATGAAATAAATAAAAGCTGAAATAAATCATTCTCTCTACTATTATTCTGACATTTCACATTCTTAAAATAAAGTGGTGATTCTAACTGACCTAAGACAGGGATTTTTACTTGGATTAAATGTCAGGAATTGTGAAAAACTGAGTTTAAATGTATTTGGCTAAGGTGTAGGTAAACTTCCGACTTCAACTGTATGTATGTACAGTGGGGAAAAAAAGTATTTAGTCAGCAACCAATTGTGCAAGTTCTCCCACTTAAAAAGATGAGAGAGGCCTGTAATTTTCATCATAGGTACACGTCAACTATGACAGACAAATTGAGAATTTTTTTCTCCAGAAAATCACATTGTAGGATTTTTTATGAATTTATTTGCAAATTATGGTGGAAAATAAGTATTTGGTCACCTACAAACAAGCAAGATTTCTGGCTCTCACAGACCTGTAACTTCTTCTTTACGAGGCTCCTCTGTCCTCCACTCATTACCTGTATTAATGGCACCTGTTTGAACTTGTTATCAGTATAAAAGACACCTGTCCACAACCTCAAACAGTCACACTCCAAACTCCACTATGGCCAAGACCAAAGAGCTGTCAAAGGACACCAGAAACAAAATTGTAGACCTGCACCAGGCTGGGAAGACTGAATCTGCAATAGGTAAGCAGCTTGGTTTGAAGAAATCAACTGTGGGAGCAATTATTAGGAAATGGAAGACATACAAGACCACTGATAATCTCCCTCGATCTGGGGCTCCACGCAAGATCTCACCCCGTGGGGTCAAAATGATCACAAGAACGGTGAGCAAAAATCCCAGAACCACACAGGGGGACCTAGTGAATGACCTGCAGAGAGCTGGGACCAAAGTAACAAAGCCTACCATCAGTAACACACTACGCCGCCAGGGACTCAAATCCTGCAGTGCCAGACGTGTCCCCCTGCTTAAGCCAGTACATGTTCAGGTCCATCTGAAGTTTGCTAGAGTGCATTTGGATGATCCAGAAGAGGATTGGGAGAATGTCATATGGTCAGATGAAACCAAAATATAACTTTTTGGTAAAAACTCAACTCGTCGTGTTTGGAGGACAAAGAATGCTGAGTTGCATCCAAAGAACACCATACCTACTGTGAAGCATGGGGTGGAAACATCATGCTTTGGGGCTGTTTTTCTGCAAAGGGACCAGGACGACTGATCCATGTAAAGGAAAGAATGAATGGGGCCATGTATCGTGAGATTTTGAGTGAAAACCTCCTTCCATCAGCAAGGGCATTGAAGAGGAAACGTGGCTGGGTCTTTCAGCATGACAATGATCCCAAACACACCGCCCGGGCAACGAAGGAGTGGCTTCGTAAGAAGCATTTCAAGGTCCTGGAGTGGCCTAGCCAGTCTCCAGATCTCAACCCCATAGAAAATCTTTGGAGGGAGTTGAAAGTCCGTGTTGCCCAGCGACAGCCCCAAAACATCACTGCTCTAGAGGAGATCTGCATGGAAGAATGGGCCAAAATACCAGCAACAGTGTGTGAAAACCTTGTGAAGACTTACAGAAAACGTTTGACCTGTGTCATTGCCAACAAAGGGTATATAACAAAGTATTGAGAAACTTTTGTTATTGACCAAATACTTATTTTCCACCATAATTTGCAAATAAATTCATTAAAAATCCTACAATGTGATTTTCGGGATTAATTTTTTCTCATTTTGTCTGTCATAGTTGACGTGTACCTATGATGAAAATTACAGGCCTCTCTCATCTTTTTAAGTGGGAGAATTTGCACAATTGGTGGCTGACTAAATACTTTTTTCCCCCCACTGTATATATATATTAGCGAAAAAATATATATGGGGGATTGGAAGTGATGCATACAATTACACTGATGGAAGTTACAATCTATCTGCAATATTAAAGCTGATCTACCCCCTAAAAATATATAATAATAATATGTATACACATATTACAACAGATATTACGGTTGAACTCAAATTTGCTGGTTGATTTATGTTTGAAAATGGTATTTTGTTTTTAAACTATATTGTAAATTGGAATGGTAGAGTTATGTCTTTCATTGAGTTATCGGAATTGTATGGGAAGGTCTGCTCAATCCAAGATTACAACCCACTGATTACAGCATTACCCCAAAAATGGAGGAGGCAGGTGGCAGTGGGAGGAGGTAGGGAACTGGTATGTCTGCCCAATATGAAGGATCAAAACTGGCGGAGGAATAAAAATAGCATAAATAGGAACGTATACCAGTTTCATTTGAGGACCAGGATGTTAACAGCTGTGCCATACAGATTGCAAAATAGCTGGGAAGAGATTAGTTGATGTTACGATTCCATGGCACAGGGTGTATGAGTTGATATATAAAACGACGCAAGATTCAAGACTTCATGCCTTTCAGCTAAAATTATTGTACAGAATTCTTGCCACCAACAAAATATTGAATATTTGGGGCATACAATCATTGCAGCTCTGTATATTTTGTTGTGAGGATACAGAATCAATAGATCATTTGTTTTGATATTGCCCTCAGGTAGCCTGTTTCTGGTCTCAGGTTCAGGAATGGCTGAAAAAGCATAACATTAATCTAAAATTGACCCTAGAAATAGCCTTGTTGGGAGATCTGGAGAGACCTTGTCAGTCAATTACTAATATACTAATACTCTTAGTAAAAGTATTTATCTTTAACTCACAATCTGTGGATTCTATTTGATTAGATAGATTCAAGTTGTATGTTAAACATCACAGAATAATTGAAAGATATATGGCGCGTAGAAATCCGAAGAGGGTGGCCAGCAGTGATAGGTGGGATACGCTGAGGAAAACTGAGGGTTGGGATGTGGAACTGGAGACAAGTGGGTGTGGAGTTGTTGGGCCGGGGATAGAATGACGGTCAAAGATAAAAGTCAAAAATAAAGTCAAAATGAACAAAGAAAAAGTATGTTTGAATGACACTGAGGGGCAACACTGTTACATCCAATGCCTGTTTGCCTGAGGATGATGCCGCGCAGGTGCTTGCATGTGTGTACACGTGCATATACACACACTCCCATTCAAACGTACAGATGTGCACACACACACACACACACATACACACGTAAATAGTGCCACACATGCACTGAAACATATACAGTTTGCCTTGCTGTTTTTATTTCTGTTTTCCTTGATGTCTTTTGTTTTTGCATTGTTGTTTTTCTTTATTTCGTTTTTTTCGTGGGGTGGGGGGACTGTGGGGGTGGGGGGGACTGTGGGGGGTGGGGGGGGACTGTGGGGGGTGGGGGGGTGTCTCGGATGGTTGAGGGGCAGATCTCGGGGAACTGTGGGGGGATCTTGAATGGTTGGTGGCCTGGCGGTTGGGAGCTTGGGTTCCCCATTTTGACTTGGTGAGAGATCTGTTGACGTGCCCTTGACCATGGTTGCTCCTGTGGGTCGCTCTGGACGGGAGATGGTTAGATGACTGAATGTAATGTAAATGTTGAGCGGTTTCACTGCACGTAGATTTTATGTTTTAATATTCAATAAAAATAACAAATAAAAAAAATAAAAGGATAGCAGCTCAAACAGTCAAAGAAGGGAGATAGTAGACTATTCTGGATAGGGCAGGTACTTTTGTGTAGTTCCAGTCCTTATAAGTGAGGACAGAGAGTAATAGTAACATAATATTCAGTGCTGTCTAATTTGAGTATAATGAAGTCTGTTTCTTGATGTTTTCTGTCCTCAGATACAGAGAGCTGTGAAAGCCTGTCTGCAGATGAAGAGGTCACAATGAAGAGCAGTGGATCTCAGTCCTGGTCCTGGGGACTCAAAGGGGTGCACATTTTTGTTTTTGCCTTAGCACCACACAGCTGATTCAAATGGTCAACTCATCATCAAGCTTCAAGTGTTATTTATGTATTCATTAGTGATGTGATCCTTGATATGATCCTGCTGTTGTCACATGCTACACATGCATCTATCTATCCAATGTTATCATGATTTGTTATAAGGGATATTATACTTTAACCACCACAATGACCTGGTGATGTAAAAGTCTAATAATGACATTATCTTCCATATTCCTACAGATACCTTGTAACTGGAGATTCCTTCAAAACGATTGCCTACAGTTACTGTGTAGGGCACTGCACGGTTGGGTGACCAGGGCCATCTGGGTCTGCCTCATAGGGGAATTCAGGTGTGTGTGAAGGCTACCTGTGTCCTGTATAACTTCATGAGGATAGATACAAGGACCAGGACGGGATCTGCAGCTCGCCGCCGTGTGCTAAAGGAGATGTCTGCTGCTCTGCAGGATGTTGCCAGGATGGGGGCCAACAACGCAGAATGGGAGGCAATCCGTGTGCGGGAGATCTTCACCTCCTACTTCTTCGAAGAGGGTGCTGTTCCCTGGCAACACCATAGACTACACTATGCACAACCAAAAGCTCTTTTAAGAGCCATCCCCATTGCAATAAGAGTATTCTTCCATTTACTTAGGTATGTCAACTGCAGTTATTCAATTTCCAGTTACTCTCCCTTTGATTTCTACTTCTCAGGTGAGGGTGCTGTTCAGGTAAGGGTGATGTCTGTACAAAAACAAAACAGGCTCTTTTAAGAGTCACCCATATTGAAAAAATGTAGAACAATTAGACACTGTATAACCCACACCTACACACTCGTGTATCAATCTGATTGATGGATTGTGTTATGCAGTAAGCAGGCAACTGTGGCTCCTTCCACCAAAGAATAGGCAAGAGGACCAACCATGGAGAATAGTAAGACACTTCATTATATATATTTATATAACTATGCTATATTGTTTGTCCTCATGTGTCTGCATGTTTTTCAGTATAAAGTACTCTGCAGCCACTTAGTGTGGACACCAGGTGAGGCCACACACACAGATTCCTGTTGAACACTGTCTCTTTAACTACCTTATTTTCTCAATAACAGTCTCTCGCCTTCACTTCATCCCTCTCCCCCCTTCTCCCTAAATCCTCTAGGTTATATCAGCTGTGTCGGTGAACCCCTCCCACATCTGAACTGGCTGACACTTACAGGGCACAGTATGATCAGAGGTGAGAGGGCACTTGGTCCGGTCAACAGGAAGTCAATTGAAATCAAACGTATTGAAGTATTCTTAAAGAGATGCTTTACAGATAGAGATGTAGTAGTCCCAGAGTTAATGATCCAAGGTCAGTTTTGCATTTCACCTCTTGATGATTATGATGACTGAGAGTGATAGAATAAAAAAAAACACTAGGCTTAATCATGCTATCTCTCTCTCTCTCCATCTGTCTCTCGTCTGCAGGTATGTTTTGATGTGAGAGAGGGTGCCAACCCCAAGTCCCGTCATCACGATCTCACCCGCTCTTAAGATAACCTTCGGGCCAACTGGGACCCAAGGCTGTTAGGAGACACCGCTAGAGACACTATTATGTAATTGTGATGAACTGAGAGAATATTAGGGTAGCACTGTGATTCATTAATCATATGCTGTCTTCCCTGCTCCTCTGCTCTTACCTCTTTCCCTTTCTGTCTTTTACACTCTCTCACACCTCTCTCCCCACCTCCTCTTTCTCACACCTCTCTCTCCACCTCCTCTTTCGTCCTCTGTTTTTATAATACACACTAGATGTGCATTGAAGTACAGATTGAACTTGTTTTTGTAATATTATAATATTTATAATAATAATAATAATACAATAGTTGATGCACTATTTATCAAGCATTTATTTATCAAGCATGTTTGCGCATCTTGCAGGTTGATATGCATCTGATGCATATGCTAAAGAGACGCCAGGCAACGTTCTCTAGCAGGTACTTATATGCTGAATGGCCAGGCTTTTCTAGTGTTAACCATATTATTATGTATTTATAACACTTGGAAAATGAACTTCTTTAAATAAAGCGTTTCACATTCTCAACTGGAATTGGTTCACATTCTCTACTGGTTTAAATTAAGTATCTCATTTGATGAAATACTACACCTATCCTGTGTCCTCAGATCAGTGCAGATGAAGGAAATTAGATATTGAGATGAACCTGTTTTTACAATGTGTAACCATTGATGTCTCAGGAAGATGATTGGTTAACACTGTTGGTGTATAATTGTAATACATATATGCAAACACAGCATCATTCAAAGACTGGTGTTTGATACTCCTGGATATGACTGAAAAATAATGTCTCACATACATTCATACCTGAACCGCACCTTTATTTGCCAAGGTAGCGTACATGATTAGTGAATATATTCAATATACAGGTTACAATGTGGGTAACTCATGCTTGGTAATAACTACATGTATATATGACATGCATCCTTGGCACAATAAAGTTATATTATATTCTACTCAATCCATAGGCTTCATTGATGCCATTCCAACTGTTTTGAAGTCGATACAACTGGTTCATAGCTAGCTAGCTAATATTGATATTATAATATTGACATGTAACAGTCGTGTGTAACAGTCATTTTCTGCAATTTCTTGGTGATGAATGATTAACTGGTGGAAGCAATTAAAACCACTGTTCTGAACCAATATTTCTACCAAACGATTTAGGGTCCATACACAGATCGGCTACATAGCTGCCTACACATCCATAGGCATAGAGGTATTTTTATCCTCCACTACACAATAAGCAAGAACATAGTTAGCTAGCTATGTTACTTCAGCTGCATTACATGGCAAAAATCAGTAAGGCAAGCTTACAAAATTGTACATTCAATTTGCAATAAATGCTTTAGCTAGTTAGATTCTTTACATCCACTGTTTCACAAGGCAACAGCCTAGTTTGCTGGTTATCTCAGGAGTCCCTAAAACATTAAACAACACAAATTATAATTTCATACTCATGTCACAATGCCCACAAAGCTAGCTAGCTAGCTGGCTAATGTTAGCTTGTCAGCTAGCTTGCTAAATAGCGAATATGCATACTCGTTTGTCTCTACATTAACTAACATATTCCTCTCAACTGTACATTTTTTGCAGGATTTGTTATGACGTTATAATTACTTACATTTACTTCCATACTAGTATTTTTGTCAGTCATCTTTGCTAAAGAAAGTCTCCAGTGTAGGATAGCTTAGCATCAAATTCATCATGGGAACCACTCGATATGATTGGTCATCGCCCAGTGTTCGCTGCTGGTGATTTGCATAAATGCTGAACTTTTTCACCTTAAGGTGCCTCCCACGCCACGTTCACTCTGCCCAACAGTCCCCGCCCACTCAACTTCTCAACGCTTTCCTTCCATTGAAAATTAATGGGAAGCGGTGTTTCACCGCACGGGTCTGCCAGTAGTGTACACGGGATGTTAGGGGGTTCAAAAAAAGTAATGTGAATAAATTATGGTTAACACTAGAAAAGCCTGGCCATTCAGCATATAAGTACCTGCTAGAGAACGTTGCCTGGCGTCTCTTTAGCATATGCATCAGATGCATATCAACCTGCAAGATGCGCAAACATGCTTGATAAATAAATGCTTGATAAATAGTGCATACACTTTTGTAAATGATTAACTGCATGAAGAAGTATTCCTGGAAATATATACATTAATATATACAATAGTTATTTGTTTACAAAGTAAAACGTAAAAGAGAATGGTATCAACCTGCAAGGTGCGCAGTCAAATTATTAGAATGAGTGCTAACCTGATAAATAGGCATAACACGAACTCATCATTACACTATTGTTGTTCTAAATTAAATCAACGTCTTCATCCTCATCATTCAGTTAGGCCTAATTTCAATTTGATTGCGAAGTAACTTGTACAACTATCGTCCATTCCATCCATTTGTCATTCATTCAGTGGGCTGGCATCGTTTGCGTCGCTGGATAGAGTGAAGGATATGTTTTGCATTATTCTAAATGCCTACTGCAACATGTAGCATGTTTTGGTTTCCATTAAAATAAATTTGATCAGTAATAGAGTTACAGTAAATAAAACAGTTCCATAACATGGAAAAGAGAATGGTATCAACCTGCAAGGCATGCGGTCAAATTATTTGCTGCTGATAAATAAGCATAACAAAACTCATCATTCCATGTTATGGAATCATATTCTACACCCTCCTTATCATTCAGTTAGGCCTAATTTAAATTCAATCGTGAAGTAAGGTGCACAATTATCACCCATTCATCCATTTGTCATTCAGGTCTCCCGAGTGGCTCAGCGGTCTAAGGCACTGCATCTCAGTGCTTGAGGCGTCACTACAGACCCCCTGGTTCGATTCCAGGCTGTATCACAACCGGCCGTGTTTGGGAGTCCCATAGCGCAGCGCACAATTGGCCCAGGTTTGGCCGGTGTAGGCCTTCATTGTAAGAATTTGTTCTTAACTGACTTGCCTAGTTAAATAAAGGTGTAATAAAAATAAATACAGTGATGAGAGAGAACTGCATTACTGCCTGGCACATCTTGGCAGATTAAGTTAGGAAAAGGTGTGAAAAAACAGGTAAAAAGGCTCTACATAGTTTCTGTTCATTATTTGAAAATTCTGACAAATGAGTAGTGTAAAATACAAACATTTAGGGAAGGAGCAGGGACAAAGCTTTTTTTTGGCAGAATTTTTTAATTTACTTAATGAAATGTCAGTGGCTGTTGGCTTATGTGGTTCTAGTGTTAATGAGTGATCAGCAGTAATCAAATCAAATCAAATCAAATTGTATTTGTCACATACAAGCAGATGTTATAGCGGGTGTAGCGAAATGCTTCTAGCTCCGACAGTGCAGTAATATATAACAATTTCACAACATATACCCAATACACACAAAAAAGTAAGGAATGGGATTTAAGAATATATACATATATGGACAAGCAATGACAGAGCGGCATGGACTAAGATACAGAAGAATATTATAGAATAGAATGCACTATATACATATGAGATGAGTAGTGCAAGATATGTGAAAATCTGTCGATGTGCCCTTGAGCAAGGCACTTAACCCTAATTGCTCCTGTAATTCGCTCTGGATAAGAGCTTCTGCTACATGACTAAAATGTAAATGTAAATATGTAAATATTATTAAAGTGACTAGTGTTCCATTCCTTAAAGTGGACATTGATTTCAATAGGCAGCAGCAGCCTCTAATGTGCTAGTGATGGCTTTTTAACAGTCTGATGGCCTTGAGATAGAAGCTGTTTTTCATTCTCTCGGACCCAGCTTTGATGCACCTGTACTGACCTCGCCTTCTGGATGATAGCGGGGTGAACAGGCAGTGGCTCGGTTGGTTGATGTCCTTGATGAACTTTTTGGCCTTCCTGTGACATCGGGTGCTGTACCTGTCTTGGAGGGCGGGTAGTTTGCCCCCGGTAAAGTGTTCGGCAGACCGCACCACCCTCTGAAGAGCCCTGCGGTTGTGGGCGGTGCAGTTGCCGTACCAGGCGGTGATACAGGCCGACAGGATGCTCTCAATTGTGCATCTGTAAAAGTTTGTGAGGGTTTTAGGTGATAAGCCACATTTCTTCAGCCTCCTGAGCCTCCCGTGGGTGGACCATTTCGGTTTGTCGGTGATGTGTACGCCAAGGAACTTGAAGCTTTCCACCTTCTCCACTGCGGTCCCGTCGATGTGGATAGGGGGGTGCACCCTCTGCTGTTTCCTGAAGTCCACGAGCATCTCCTTTGTTTTGTTGATGTTGTGTGAGAGGTTATTTTCCTGGCACCACACTCCTAGAGCCCTCACCTCCTCCCTGTAGGCGATCTCGTCATTGTTGGTAATCAAGCCTACTACTGTTGTGTCGTCTGCAAACTTGATGATTGAGTTGGAGGCGTGCTTGGCCACGCAGTCATGGGTGAACAGGGAGTACAGGAGGGGGCTGAGCACGCACCCTTGTGGGGCCCCAGTGTTGAGGATCAGCGAAGTGGAGATGTTGTTTCCTACCTTCACCACCTGGGGGCGGCCCATCAGGAAGTCCAGGACCCAGTTGCACAGGGCGGGGTTCAGACCCAGGGCCTCGAGCTTAATGATGAGCATGGAGGGTACTATGGTGTTGAATGCTGAGCTATAGTCAATGAACAGCATTCTTACATAGGAATTCCTCTTGTCCAGACGGGATAGGCCAGTGTGCAGTGTGATGGCAATTGCATCGTCTGTGGATCTATTGGGGCGGTAAGCATATTGAAGTGTGTCTAGGGTGACAGGTAAGGTAGAGGTGATATGATCCTTAACTAGTCTCTCAAAGCACTTCATGATGACAGAGGTGAGTGCTACAGGGCGATAGTCATTTAGTTCAGTTACCTTTGCTTTTTTGGGTACAGGAACAATGGTGCCCCTCTTGAAGCATGTGGGAACAGCAGACTGGGAAAGGGAGAGATTGAATATGTCCATGAACACACCAGCCAGCTGGTCTGCACATGCTCTGAGGACGAGGCTAGGGATGCCGTCTGGGCCGGCAGCCTTGCGGCGGTTAACATGCTTAAATGTCTTAATCACGTCGGCCATGGAGAAGGAGAGGCCACAGTCCTTGGTAGTGGGCCTCGTCAGTGGCACTGTGTTATCCTCAAAGCGGGCGAAGAAGGTGTTTAGCTTATCTGGAAGCGAGACGTCGGTGTCAGCGACGTGGCTGGTTTTCCTTTTGTAGTCTGTGATTATCTGTAGACCTTGCCACATATGTCTCGTGTCTGAGACGTTGAATTGCGACTCCACTTTGTCTCTATACTGATGTTTTACCAGTTTAATTGCCTTGCGGAGTGAGTAGCTACAATGTTTGTATTCTGCAATATTCCCAGTCACCTTGCCATGGTTGAATGCGGTGGTTCGCGCTTTCAGATTTGCGCGAATGCTGCCGTCTATCCACGGTTTCTGGTTAGGGTAGGTTTTAATAGTCACAGTGGGCACAACATCACCTATACACTTCTTGATAAACTCAGTCACTGTTTCAGTGTATATGTCTAAATTATTTTCGGAAGCTACCCGGAACATATCCCAGTCCGCGTGATCAAAACAATCTTGAAGCGTGGATTCCGATTGGTCAGACCAGCGTTGAATAGTCCTTAGCACGGGTACTTCCTGTTTGAGTTTCTGCCTATAGGAAGGGAGAAGCAAAATGGAGTCGTGGTCAGATTTGCCGAAAGGAGGGCGGGGGAGGGCCTTATAACCATCCCGGAAGTTTGAATAGCAATGGTCGAGGATTTTAGCATCGCAAGTACAACAGTCGATATGTTGATAGAACTTCGGCAGCCTAGTCCTCAAATTTGCTTTGTTAAAATCCCCGGCTACAATAAATGCAGCCTCAGGATATGTGGTTTCCAGTTTGCATAAGGTCCAGTGAAGTTCGTTGAGGGCCGTCGTGATATCGGCTTGAGGGGGGATATACACGGCCGTGACTATAACCAAAGAAAATTATTTTGGGAGATAATACTGTCGGTATTTGATTGTGAGATATTCTAGGTTGGGTGAACAGAAGGACTCTAGTTCCTCTATGTTACTACAATTACACCACGAGTCTGCTTCCCGGAGAGATATTTATTCCTGTCTGTGCGATGAACTGAGAACCCATCTGGCTGGACCGATTCCGACAGAATATCCCAAGAGAGCCATGTTTCCGTAAAACAGAGTATGTTACAGGCCTTGGTGTCTCTCTGGAAAGAAATCCTTGCCTGTAGTTCGTCGACTTTGTTAACTAAAGATTGAACATTAGCGTGTAGAATACTTGGAAGCGGTGGGTGGTTACACCGGCTGGCCCTGGTGGCAATAAATTCATAAAACCAAAAGCTTACCTTCCAGTGTCTGAGGAGCCTCCACTACTCTGTAACTGTTTTAAAGTCACCATTGGCCTCATGGTGAAATCCCTGAGCGGTTTCCTTCCCTTTCCAGCAACTGAGTTAGGAAGGACGCATGTATCTTTGTATTGATACCCCATCCAAAGTGTAATTAATCATTTCACCTTGCTCAAAGGGCAATTCAATGTCAGCTTTTTTTTTTTTACCTATCTACCAATAGGTGCCATTTTTTGCAAGGCATTGGAAACCCTCCCTGGTCTTTGTGGTTGAATCTGTGTTTTAAATTCACTGCTCGACTAGTCATTTAAAAAAAATCATGTTAAACACTATTATTGCACACTGAGTGAGTCCATTCAACTTACTATGTGATGTTAAGCACATTTTTACTCTTGAACTTATTTAGGCTTGCCATAACAAAGGGGTTGAATACTTATTGACTTCAGACATTTCAGGTTTTTATTTAAAGTAAGTCCAAATTTAGAAAAACATAATTCCACTTTGACATTATGGGGTATTGTGTATAGGCCAGTGACAAAAACCTAACTGTAATCCATTTTAAATTCAGGATTTAACACAACAAAATGTGGAAAAATTCAAGGGGTGTGATTACTTTCTGAATGCACTGTTTGGTACACATATTTATGAGACCAAAATTCATATGGCTCTGTTTGGGGAAAGATGGAGGAAAAATATTGTAATAGAATTAGCCTACATTAATATTTTGTGAAAGGGGGAACTGATAGAAGGATACAGTACAGCTTATTTGAGAGAGAGAGAGAGAGAGAGAGAGAGAGAATCTGCCCAGCTGGTTTCTTGACACAACACTCTTCCATTCTCCTACTGTCCCCTCCTCCTCTCCTGCCCCCTCCTCTGTCTATGGAGCTGTCAAGGGCTGTGATTTGAGAGCAGTAGTGGAGGTGAATCTCAACACGATGTGGAGTGACATTGACTGTCTGGAAGATGTCCTTCGTGGCTTTATGTCGTTATAACCTCTTTCCTTCTCGCTCTCTCTCTTTATTTCTCTCGCTCTCTTGGTTTTGTGTGTTCATGACCTATCCTTTTTCGCACTCTTTCTCTCTTTATCAACACCCACTCTCTCGTTCTGAAAGTGAGCTCTGAAAGAAATATTGATTTGATATTGCCTTTAGCTACAGGCTGTGTCTTTCAATGACACGTTGTGTTTACTAAAGGCATCAGCACGCTTCAGTTCGGCTGCCGCTTAGCCGAACTCGGCTAGTCGAAATGAACAATTGTGCTCGCATACTCCCTTAAAAGACCTTCTCTTGAAAAACAAGAAAAAAGCGGCAATAGTACTGTTTGTCCATCTTGAGACGCCTCAAAATAGTCATAATGAATCTAAGATAACTCAAGACATCTGTCATTCATTTGGACTATTTTTGCAGAGGAGATCTTAGTCGCGCAATTTTATAGCTAACGAAGATGCTTGGTGCAGTATTCCTCAAGTGAAAAAAATTCCATGACAATTATTTGTCTCTCGTTGAATGACAACAAACACTTAATTAGAGAATCCCTACTATTGAAGAATCCCTACTGTTGACCAATCACAGACGAAAGGGTGTAGACTTTGGTTACCGACTTCGGCTTGCCTCGAGAATGTTTTGGGTGTGCACGAACAGCCGAAAACAAACCTTGCCGAAGACCAAAATGAACAAAAATGTCACAAAATGTTGTCATAATATATGCATGAACTGTTCCAAACTGTTTCGGATGGGAAGCATGTGGATGCCTTAAGGGTCTGGCAGTGGACCAATGACATTTGTGGAACTAGTGAAATGGAACTGGTGTGTGTGTGTGTGTGTGCGTGCGTATACACGTGCATGTGTGTGTGTCAACCCTTCCTAATGATTTACCTCCAGCAGCATCTGTTGACAGGTTAACTCCCCTCCCTCCCTGCTGTTCTGTTCATAGTCAATCCTGATGGGTTTTAAACCCCAAATAACAGCCAGTTAATGTTGTTTGAGCTGACCATCCTCAATAAAGATAAACACGACAGATGGTTTTAACCCAGATTAACCAAGCATATGATTCACCAATAATCTGAACAGATGAGAGACAAATTACTGTTAAGGTTTCAAGAAAGACCAATAGTCTCATGCCAAGTGCTTCAATTCAGATGAAGTGGAGCTACAGTGGAACTACAACTTTAGAACTTCTCCACTGCTGAAAGGTTTGTGAATTTTTATTAAGACCTTAAAGTAACAATATTTATTTACAATGTATTTACAAAACAGAGTCAAGTAAGACAATCTATTGTGTTTCATACAAATGTAATGTTATTATAATACAATATACTGTACATCATACACAAAAACAAACATCAAACATATGACAGACCTACATGATTAGGGACTTCAACAGTCCCTGTTTATAGCTATACTGTATATAGTTACTTACATGATAACAGTAAAAAAGTATTGCAAGTTACCAGTAAAGGATTATATATTTAAAGGGGGCTGAACTTCCTGATTTGGCCTCGTTAATCGGCTTGGTCATTAAGAAATGCAACGGCCATGACTGAAGCCAAACAAGAGTTGTTTTGGAGTGGTGGTTCAATGTGGGTGTCTCGTGTGTATGTTCACACGTGGCAAGCGTTTGTATGTTCACTCTGCCAAAACAGTACACAGTTACAGTCACTTAACCTTCTAGATAACTTGAAACAGTTTAATCAGGTCTTGTGTCTTGAAGTTGTCTAGGCTAGCACTAGCAACCTTCTTTCACCAATTAGCTTCAGCCCGCTGGTGTACCACCGTGACAAAGTTTGTTTGACATTGGATAGCCTATCTCTGGGGCTAGTTAGGGACTGTCAATGAATTACACAATGTAAATGGGACAATATTGTCATGTTGCACATCTTTTAGTTGTCTCATGAAATGCTTTCAATATTTGTATATGAATTTTTACAATTTATAGTTGGTTTGAGATTTTTTAGTCATTGCAATTTGGACCATTTAAAACACTATCCCATGTACATTGTGTAATTTACTGATGGTCCCTAACTAGCCCCATAGGGATATTGAATGTCAAACCAAATTGACCATGGGCATTAGGATCAGGTTGTGTGTAGCTACTCTCCGAATTGATGATTACGCTTTGAACACACCGACTGCGTTATTGCGCAAAATAGTATGCAGCATCTAGATATGTGTGCAACAAAAGTTCAACATTCACCTTCTGATACCATTTCTGTCAACCCGTTTACGCATACAGTTTGATGCATACATTCGATAAATCCAACGTATGCACCACACAGAACGCACTGCAACTGCCTCTGCAACGCAATGCTGCAAGGCAAACGCAGCGTTCCATTGGAAATGAATGTACTTCTGGTGTACCAAAGCGCAATGATGCAGTCGGTGTGTTCGAAGTGTTACTTGGGTGCTGCCAGCTGTGGGCAGGTGGGCAGGATTGAAATAAACCCAACCCAAGGAAAACTGTTACGGTACCCTTCATTCCATGACATACCATTTCTTCCTATAATCTTGCAAATCTCAGTTTTGGACGAGACTGACTTTATGACCAAAATTATCCTATTTACACTTTGTAGTCAGTTTTGACGCTACAATAAATGTTTCGGACTCATATCAATGCCACATAGGCTGTTTTCAAAAGGAGAATTTGCTTTTTACAGGCAGTCGGTCTTTAAGGCAATACTAACACAATGTGGGGGTACATAACATATTTATTAAATACAGGATAGAAAATACAATAACAAAGTAACATCAAAAGTATAGTATTTTAATTTCTCTTTACCACAGGTTGTGCCACTACTTCAGTTACCACAAAGTTATAGTACAGGGACTGGGACATGATAGAATGGAGGAGGAATAGAGAAGCAACCAACACATGGAAAATAGAGAAGAGAGATAGAAACAGTTGTTGCTCTTGCTGTCAATGAATGTGAAGTATGTAGACTCCACTCTTTGAAGTGCTCTGTTAGACAATGGAGTGGTATTGAGAATGTGTTGTATTGTGTTGTATTGTTTTCTGCTGCGGTATCAAATACACCACAAGGTGGTCCACTCGTCTACTTTGCTTCACTTATGATGACAGAGTGCATAACTAGCCTATGGCATACAGGCCATGTGTTCGAGAGCATCACAATTGTGATGTTTCATGGGTAAATTGTGACTGACTGACTGATCTACAAATAATAATGAGTAGTTATTTATGATGGTGATTTGTAGATCAGTCTCGACTCGCCTTTAAAGTCAGCTGCAATGTCGAACGCGCCCACAGACTCTGTCCCCCTGATATTCTCCTTTGCGCTGAGTCTCTTCAATGGCCAGTGATGACAGGTGTTGCGGGTGTTGGGGGAGGTGGTCATCATGGTCTCTGTGGCTGTCCCGCCTTGATGACATCAGTAGGGGTACAGCTTCTGTCTCTTCCCAGCAAAGCAGGCCATCCAGGTGCATAACATCATGGCTGCTGCTGCCCCTGCTCCCGTACAGTAAAAAGCCCAGCCGATCTCACAAGAACCTGAACACACACACACAGCGATGCAGACACAGACGTAGATGCACACACACAGAGACACAGACACACACAGTGAATTAGAATCAGAGCCAACATACCATAATGTGAGCTGTGACCAATTTGAATGACTTGTTGATTATCAACTTGTGACTTGAATATGATGGTGTTGTTGTGCGGATGTGACTGTGTGTAGATGTTTGACCCGTACCAAGCTCAAACTGGTTGGATCTGTTGCTGCAGGTCTGTCGGACTTCGTCACTGTCCCAACCTAGAGGGTAGAGTGCACACCCCGACCCAATCAGCAACGCTGTACAGAGAGAGAGACAGAGAGAGAGAGAGAGAGAGAGAGAGAGAGAGAGACAGAGACAGAGACACACAGAGAGAGAGAGAGGGAGGGAGGGAGGGGGAGAGAGAGAGAGAGAGAGAGAGAGAGAGAGAGAGAGAGAGAGAGAGAGAGAGAGAGAGAGAGAGAGAGAGAGAGAGAGAGAGAGAGAGAGAGAGAGAGAGAGAGAGAGAGAGGGAGGGAGAGGGAGAGAGAGGGAGGAAGGGAGAGCCTCATTAGAAATGCTTTACAGCATGCATGTGCTAAGCTAAGTCATAACAAACTCATACAGTACATAATACAGTGAATAGTGCAGCTTGCATTTTTCAAAACCACTTTTGATATACTTAAGCTAGAAAGATAACACGAAAGATAACATTCCTGAGCTGGCACTTTGATCAAGGGCTTACGTATGTCACCTCATTTTATCACCCTTAATTTTGTAATGAGACACCCGAGTGCCAGCAGACACACGCACACGCACACACGCACACACACACACACACAAACACTGGGTTCCCATCATCATCACTCTCCCCTGGGATCTCTCTCGCTCATGTTAATCTCACGCACACTGAGAACACTGACCTGAATCCTTAAGTTAATCATATTTTAAACTTTCCATCTCAATGCTAACTTTCCCTTTCCCCCTCCCTTCATGCAGTAAAATGTATGACTTTTAAATTTGCTCTCAGACTTCTATATAAGACTTCTAAGATGTCTATGTTAGCTCTCAGAAGAAACGTTGACCAGATTTTTGTCACCACATTCCTTCCAATCCTCACAGTCTTCACAACTTTCAAGAGTTCATTCCTTTGAGTTAAGTCTTTATCTGGGCAGGCAGGTGTACTGTATACAGCCTACACCCCTTAGAATAGTCTTGGAACGAGAACTGCCTGACAACTCGTGAGAACAGCTGCCCTCTCGGCAGTGAGTGTGTTCAAACGTCAAGCCCTTGCTGTTTCCCAGAGAGAGTTCCTACCGACAGCTCTCTGATCTCACTATAGAACAGGTGGCACGCTGTCGGCAGCCCTCCTCTGTCTGAGTCGCTCGACAGGACAACCTAACCTTCAAACTGTTCACTAAACTTGACTTTTCTACAGAAACCCGGGGGCGCACCCCACCGTCAATAGGCTCCGTTGTCAAAGACTAGCTTGACAAGACCTTCAAACTGTTCACTCAAGACAAGAGCCCCAAACACCACAGAGACAGCTGGAATGACAACTGTGTGTCATTTAAAACATTAGTGTAGACCAACGACTCCACCTGTTTCTCCCAGAGTCAGACGGGGATGGCCACAGGCTGTTTAGCAAAAGACCTTCAAGTCATCCCTTGAGAATCCCATCAGTTGATACTTTAAAGAACCCATGCTGGTCATTTCTCCTAGAATGCTACAGCTACAGTATGTACTTTCACACCTCTGTCCTCTCATAAAACCCAACCAAACAGGACTACACCACTCACAAGACTAATAATATGCATAGTAATGCAGTTAGCAATGAAGAGTGGGGGAAGATCAGTCTTTTTACTGAATACAGCTACACTGAACAAAAATATCAACGTAACATGTAAAGTGTTGGTCCCATGTTTCATGAGCTGAAATAAAAGATCCCAGAAATGTTCCATATGCACAAAAAGCTTATTTCTGTTGTGCTCAAATTTGTTTACATCCGTGTTAGTGAGCATTTCTCCTTTGCCAAGATAATCCATCCACCTAACAGGTGTGGCATATCAAGAAGCTGACTAAACAGCATGATCATTACACAGTTGCACCTTGTGCTGGGGAAAATAAAAGGCCACTCTAATATGTGCTGTTTTGTCACACAACACAATGCCACAGATGTCTCAAGTTTTGAGTGAGCATGCAATTGTCATTCTGACTGCAGGAATGTCCACCAGAGCTGTTCCCAGATAATGTAATGTTATTTTCTCTACCATAAGCCGCCTCCAATGCTGTTTTAGAGAATCTGGCAGTACATCGTGTGGGCGAGCTGTTTGCTGATGTCAACGTTGTGAACAGAGTGCCCCATGGTGGCCGGTGGGGTTATGGTGTGGACAGGCATAAGCTACAGAAAACGAACACAATTGCATTTTATCGATGGCAATTTGAATGCACAAAGATACCGTGTCGAGATCCTGAGGCCCATTGTTGTACCATTAATCCGCCACCATCACCTCATGTTTCAGCATGATAATGCACACCCCCATGTCGCAAGGATCTGTATGCAATTCCTGGAAGCTGAAAATGTCCCAGTTCTTCCATGGCCTGCATATGCAACAGACATGTCACCCATTGAGCATGTTTGGGATGCTCTAGATTTATGTGTACGACAGCGCATTCGAGTTCCCGCCAATATCCAGCAACTTTGCATGGCCATTGAAGAGGAGTGGGACAACATTCCACAGGCCACAATCAACAGCCTGATCAACTCTATGCGAAGGAGATGTGTCACGCTGCATGAGGCAAATTGTGGTCACCCTAGATACTGACTGGTTTTCTGATCCACGCACCTACTTTTTTTAAAAGGTATCTGTGACCAACAGATGCATATCTTTATTCAAAGTCATGTGAAATCCATAGATTAGGGCGTAATACATTTATTTCAGTTGACTGATTTCCTTATATGAACTGTAACTCAGTAAAATCTTTGAAATTGTTGCATACTGCGTTTATATTTTTGTTCAGTGTATATACTGTACCTTGAACTATTGACTTGTGGATAATGGCGCCGGAGGGGATGGCTGCCGTTTTACGAGATCCTAACCAACTGTGCTATTTATTTATTTGTTTGCATTGTTTGTAACTTATTTTGTACATAATATTACCGCTACCGTCTCTTATGACCGAAAAGAGCTTCTGGATATCAGAACAGCGATTACTCACCTCGAACTGGACGAAGAGTTTTTCTTTAATGAGTCTGACACGAAGTGCTACTGCTTCCCTGAGACCAGGCTCAAATCCCCGTCATTCACGTGAAGAAAAGACAGAAATACAGGGGGCGGAGATCGGGGTGCCTTGTGATAATTCGTCGGCAAGTGGGTAACTCGCCTCTGCCATCCGTTCTATTGGCCAACGTGCAATCACTTCTGGTACTGGTTCCGACCGACATTTTCTCTATAAATTGATCTGTGGACACCGTAGATCGAAATGGCTTGCCTTGAGTGATAGCCCTGGTTCCGACGGACACAGTAGTGTATTTTTGTTAGCCTGTGTGAAGTAGGATGTGAAATCTTAAACCACTTGAAGCTGGGATATCCCTCGTGCAATTTCATTCGCTATTCTGACTGTCTATCAACTCCTGGCTGAACCCTACATCACAGCCACTGACAAAGCACATGCCTGCAATCCTTACACCGTAGTGCTGCAGGAGATAGTGGTGTCATCACTATAGCACATTCAGAGATCGATTTATAGCCATTAATCTAAAATAATTCATAGATTTTAATCAAAAAACACGTTATGTTTGTCATAGATGGCCAATATTAATATGAGATGAAATGCTAGTTCCTAACGAGTTCAGGAAGCCAAGCTAGAGGTATATGTAATGTTCACAGCTATTGGGGCAGATGTTTTGATGAAGAGAGACCTTCAGAAAATTTGCACATTTTCTCTAACACTAAACATACAAATATGTATTTTACAGTTATAAGGAAGGTGAAATCTTATAGTTAGTGGTTTTATAATTTGATTATACTATATTTAGAAAGCATACAAGTAATTTCAAGCCTTATTAAAAACAGTTTTGTTGAATAGGAAATACGTCAAATAAAATATTTCATATTTTCATATTTGTATCATATTTGTACGATGTATTTGAGCTTCTGTCCTCAAAAGTGACTACACCTCAGCATTTTATTATTATTTTTAACAGAAAGGTGAGATATTAACCTTTCTTGGAGTATGCAGCGTTACTAGTTATTGTTTATGGTCATCTCATGATAAATAATTACTTTTGGGGATTACATAGATTACATTTTAGTTTACATGTAGTTACACTTAAGAGGTTTTTAAGCACAGCTATGGGAATGAGAATGACATAGCTAGATTTAGCAAACCGAGGGTATGCCTTTAGGAGCATGTGGTGGAGAGCAATGAGGGAATTAGGGATAAGGATATTTTTTACATCCTCAGTGTCTGACACATTAGAAAAACTTCAGCTAAGCTACATTGCTGCAAAAGTAATTTCCCACAACTAATCTATCATTGGTTGAGTCATCTTTGAATACTCATATGCAGACTGTGATTTTCGAAAATACTAATCAAAGGTCTATTGGCATTGTCATGGATATATTTCATACTGTGGAATACTCCTGCAGCAACGAGTCTATTATAGTTTTTCCCATGACCTTCCTTCTAATCCAGGAAAAGAGACACTGGGGAGACATGGAACGGGGAAGGACTAAGGGCTGGACAGTAGGTAAGGAAAACACAACCCCTACAATTCTGTCAGGGGAAAAATGGTTTAGCTGAACACCGAAAGCAATATGGATTCTATAATGGATGGGAAAGTATGATGCTCCAAATTTGGTGGTAAAAAATCTTCAAATTAGAACATTTTCAATTATTCCCTCACCCTGATAAGAATATGCAAAATACATACAATAAGTAGGGATTGATTGATGCGCAATGTTCAAATCTCCCTACCAGTGTCGATGACAATTAGCAAATTCGCAAATCACCTTGATTGGAGGTACACAACACACTCCCTGCTTCTAGTCAGTAGTAGGGGGACCACATTTAAAATACCCAAATGCAGGACAACAGGCCGATTTTGCGGGACAGTGTAGCCTACATGAATAAAAACATTTGGCAGCCCCCCACACACACACACACACACACACAAATCCCCCTCCCGCTCATGGTGTAGTGCACATTTTTTAGGTGCTGGAGAGCAATAAAAATGTAAATGACTTCATCATTTGTCAACATTTGTACCCAAAGATTTAGCCTATTGAATATCATTATAGAATTTGCATAAAATGCATCCTCCAATTGCAATGTCTGCCTATGCCCACACATATTGTCTCAAGAAAATGTTATATTTTAAATACACTCAAGCACCAAGTTAGGCATACCTAATTTCAAAATAGGCCTTGGCATCAAACTGTCAATCATGAATGATAATTCTTCACGTTTTACCAGTGAAATGTCCAAACTGCATCTGCATCATTTGATCTTAATCAGTTTCATGGGAATTAGCATTTTGAACTTCTTGATTTACTGTTTCGTGTGCAAATTACAGCAGATGGTGTTAACAAACTATAGCCTTCCTGTATTTTGTTTCAATCATAGCACATTCTGCCTAGTGGCGCGAGCTGTTGAGTTTTGGCTGCATGATATATATATATTTTTTATTATTCAGCTAACCATAGCCATGGGACGAAGGGGTGCTGAGGGTGCTGCAAAACCCCCTGAAAAATCATCATTAAAAAAATATATTAATATCCCAGTCAACACTGTGGGTTCGGGCCTATTACGTTTGAGACTCGGGGGACTCGGCATCGACTCGGACTCGGGGGACCGAGCTCTTCCCGAGTCCGGCAGAATCATATTACTTTGTGTTCTGGCTAATGGTACTCGGGCCGAGTCCACTTCAGCATATCTGGCCCGATTAACTTTTTCAGAAGGACGGCCATATGAGGTTTTTATTCACCAGGTGATGGAAGAATTAAAAAAACTAATTAATGTAATAATTTCCCCTCGAATTTGCTAGGTCATCTGCAAGCTAAAATTTGGCCTATTAGGCTATTAGATGGAGAAGGACCATAGAGAATCTATGCTATGAACGAATTAGATTTTACTACAGATTTTTTTGGGGGAACCCCACTCACACTATTTCTATTAATTTCAGTCATTCGGACAATCCTGGCTTAATATAATGGCATTAGTGATTTTTAGGCATATGCTGGTGGCAACGTTAATTATAGGATGACATGGGAAACATGATCCACGACAGACAGCACATCTCAGTGTCATAGGCCTACAATAGAAAAATAGGCTATAGCCTATCTGTAAACGCCGATACATCCTGACAAAATACACCATATGAGTGGCCTAATGTAATTATCTGGACCTTGTAAGCTGTCGAGAATAAACCCATAACTGATCCAAATGGTTGTATAATCAAGGCTTTATTTTGGCATGAAACAAAACAGGACGTTTGAGCGGTTATTCAAATTAGCCTACATGACTGTAGTTTACAGCCTAGACAATAATTGTGTACTAACAATAATACATTCCTCATTGCACTGTCTTGTAGCCTAGGATGTAGAATAATTGTATTTTCTAAAAAACGTAGGCCTATATCTTCCATTTGATAATCTGCTACCTAGGCTGAAGGAGTGATGCAACCTACAACCATGCATGTTGAATTATTGCAATAGCCTATTCAACTGTTACAAATTTAGTCTATAGCCTTTTAAAATAGCAAAATAAATAACGACCAAAAAAAATCTTGGCGCTCGAAACATCATGATTGTGGGTTCGATTCCCGGGGCCACGAATGGAAAATGAATCCATGCATACTGTAGCTTTGGATAAATGCGTCTGCTTAATGTCACATTTATAATTTTTGCACACGTCATATTTATGAGACATCTAACATTTTCCTGCATGGAACCTTTGACAGTAACTATGGTCTGCCTGCGCATTCTGAGAAGACAGAAAATAAAACCGCGTATCTCAACCAGGTAAATTATTAAATGTATCACCAACTGTGTAACTTTGGCATAGTGTTTATTTGTCATAACCCAAGGTTGCATGCCAAATGTTTTGCTGAACCTGAACATAGACAAAGTTTAATTCAAGATTGAGACCTCACATCACCAAGTCAACTATAGGCTACTATTTCCTGTCTGTTTTACAAATATGTGACTGTAATTTTCAACATAGCAAACAGCAGCATACATGTATTGTCAATTGCCAACATCAATGCTTGCTGAAGTATCCTTAATAGGGAGCTAGCATTACCTCTAAAGGAACCAAAAACACACACTCCAGCAGACAAGGACATCCCGGCCGGCCAAACCCTCCCCTAACCCGGAAGACGCTGGGCTAATTGTGCGTCGCCTCATGGCTCTCCCGGTCGCGGCCAGCTGCGACACAGCCCGGGATCGAACCCGGATCTGTAGTGACGTCTTAAGCACTGCAGTGCCTTAGACCGCTGCACCACTCGGGAAGCCCTCTACTCCACAATATTAACTGAATTGACAGAGTGAAAAGAAGGAAGCCTGTACAGAATAAAACATATTCCAAAACATGCATCCAGTTTGCAATAAGGCACTAAAGTAATACTGCAAAAAATGCGGCAAAGCAATTCACATTATGTCCTGAATACAAAGTGTTATGTTTGGGGCAAATCCAATACAACACATTACTGATTACCACTCTCCATATTTGTAAGCATAGTGGTGGCTGCATCATGTTATGGGTATGCTTGTAATTGGTAAGGACTGCTGAGTTTTACAGGACAAAAAATAAATGGAAGGGAGCTAAGCACAGGCAAAATACTAGAGGAAAACTTGGTTCAGTCTGCTTTCCACCAGACACTGGGTGATGAATGCACCTTTCAGCAGGACATAGTCAAGGGGTGATAGCATTTTGCAAACCCACTCCCCCCGTCGCCCCAAGATTAATGGTTTTGACCACTAAAGTTTTGCTTCACTACACACTCCACATCTTTGATTGGTGTAATGTTAGCTAAAAACCACAAATGTCTATCCAGATAATGAAAAGGCACCCAGGAAAGAAAATTCAAGGAACTTGTACTTATAGTTAAATAACATGTCATTTGCGGTGTACATGATCATGAGTAAAGTCATTGTAGCCTATCATTTCACTTCCCCTGTGAGAACCATGAGCACGGGCTGACTTGGCTTTGCTGTAACGCAGCCGAAGCCTGCCAGCAGCCTACCTACAAAAGGTTGCACCGTGTCCCTTAAAATGACAAAAGAACACATATCAGCAATCTTTCAATAGTTACAATCTTACAACTTTCCATATTACCGGAGCTTCATCTTATTATTTCTAACTATTTCTATGGTGGATTTTCCCTAAATCAATGCTTATGACAAATCCATCTCCAGAACCAGCCAGCTGGCTAATCTTTTGAATGCAAACATCAACAACAGATAACATTATATAGCTAGATAAGGTTAGCAAGATAGCTAGCTAGTCTTTAAACCCTGGTCTGCTAGCTGTTGCCCTCCAATAGCTAAAATCAGTTTTGACTATTAAAGTATGTATAGAATTTACCATGGGATAGTAATAAATAAAACATGTCTGCAGTTTTCAGAAGGTGACAGTCTAACATCGTAAAATATGACTCAATTCCCATTGAACGCAAAGTCAAAGAAAACGGTTTTAAGTCATTGACTTTTGAAGGTCATATAACTCAGCCATAGAGACTAAATAAAGATATCCCCATGTACACTAGAGCCGTGTCTTTCTTGTGCATTTTACAACTTGTTTCTAGCCTAAATCGTTGCAGAGTTATGCATCCTATACATTTATATAATCCTGGTTTGGGGGAGCCCCCTCCACCCACCCCTAGAGCTGCACCACTGGAATGGCGTTGTTGACAAATATCAAACACATGGCAGATTGTTTAGTTTGGCACTGTTGATCAGCACATAAAGTGCCTTCAGAAAGTATTCATACCCTTTTACTTATTCCACATTTTGGATTAAATTGATTTTTTTTCTCTCACCCATCTACACACAATACCCCATAATGACAAAGTTAATATTTTTTTGCAGATTTATTGAAAATGAAATCAAATACAGAAATATCTAATTTACATAAGTATTCACACCCCTGAGTCGATACTTTGTAGAAGCACGTTTGGCAGCGATTACAGCTGTGAGTCTTTCTGGGTAAGTCTTTAAGAGCTTTCCATACCTGGATTGTGCAACATTTGCCCATTATTATTTTCAAAATTCTTCAAGCTCTGTCAAATTGGTTGTTGATCATTGCTAGATAACCATTTTCAGGTCTTGCCATAGATTTTCAATTAGATTTAAGTCAAAACTTTAACTCGGCCACTCAGGAACATTCACTGTCTTCTTGGTAAGCAACTCCAATGTAGATATGGCCTTGTGTTTTAGGTTATTGTCCTGCTGAAAGGTGAATTCATCTCCCAGTGTCTGGTGGAAAGTTTTCCTCTAGTATTTTGCCTGTACTTAGCTCCCTTCCATTTATTTTTTGTCCTGTAAAACTCAGCAGTCCTTAACAATTACAAGCATACCCATAACATGATGCAGCCACCACTATGCTTAAAATGGAGAATGGCAATCAGTAATGTGTTGTATTGGATTTGCCCCAAACATAACACTTTGTATTCAATATATAAAGTGAATTGATTTGCCACATTTTCTGCAGTATTACTTTAGTGCCTTATTGCAAACCTGAATGTCTGAATGTCCTTGAGTGGCCCAGCCAGAGCCCTGACTTGAACCTGATTGAACTGCTCTGGAGAGACCTGAAAATAGCTGTGCAGCGACACTCTTGACAGAGCTTGACAGGATCTGCAGAGAAGAATGGGAAAACTGCCCAAATACAGGTGTGCCAAGCTTGTAGCGTCATACCCAAGAAGACTTGAGGCTGTAATCGCTGCAAAGGTGCTTCAACAAAGCACTCAAAAGTTTGGACACACCTACTCAAGGGTTTTTCTTTATTTTTTAAAACTATTTCCTACATTGTAGAATAATAGTGAAGACATCAAAACTATGTCTTCAATCATGTAGTAACCAAAAAAGTGTTAAACAAATCAAAATATATTTTATATTTGAGATTCTTCAAATAGCCACCCTTTGCCTTGATGACAGCTTTGCACACTTGGCATTCTCTCAACCAGCTTCACCTGGAATGCTTTTATTCTACAATGTAGAATGTGTTCTAAAACTTTTGACCGGTAGTGTATGTAATGTGTTGTCATAAAGAGATTAATCTTAAAGGCTAATAAGGCTGGTGGAACCATACATAGAGGGTTCTTGGTAGAACCCTTCATAGAGGGTTCTAGGTAGAACCATTTACAGGGGGTTCTATGAAGAACCCTATATAGAGGGTTCTAGGTAGAACCCTCTGCAAAGGGATCTACCTTGCACCAAAAAGTATGCCCTTATGGTAGGGGCAGGCTACCCTGGTCCTGGACTGCCGCAGGCACTTCAGTTTGTGATTAAACTGAACTGGAAGACCAGGTGTGTTGAATTTAGGCAATCACTGAACTGATCAATTAGCTCAGTTGGTCAGGTGTGGTGCCTAGTTGGAACAACATCCTGCGGCACTCCAGGAAGAGGGTTGCCTAACCCTGCCCTATGGGGACAAACCGAAGAACCCTATATGGTTCTACTTAGCATATTTTTTCTAAGAGTGTTGACTTCCAGTCATTGCGCTAACGCTAGTTAGCAATGGCTCCAGAAACTACCTTTAAATGCATGCAGAGCCATAAGATAGTATTAATGAGTTCACCTGACTCTTGGTAAGAAGAAAAAAGGGCCTTAATTGCCAAACTGTCACACTATCCCGTTAAAGAACAGTCTTGATAGTAAAACGTAGTGAAAGTGCATTTATGTTTGTCATGACTTGGATATCACAATCTTCCCTGCTTCTATCTTAAAAATCCTGACATTGTTTGCATGTCAAGTTAGGATAGTGAGGAAAAAGATTGTGTTGAATTCACTGCTGCATTGCAGTTTTAAACCCAGTCAGAATTTTATAGAATCCCCCTGGATATACGTGTAAGCACCTTCCTGTGTATATATGGGCTCCCGAGTGGTGCAGTGGTCTAAGGCACTGCATTTCAGTGCTTGAGGCGTCACTACAGACCCCCTGGTTCGATTCCAGTCCCATAGGGCGGCGCACAATTGGCCCAGCGTCGTCCGGGTTTGGCCGGTGTAGGCCGTCATTGTAAATAAGAATTTGTTCTTAACTGACTTGCCTCGTTAAGTAAAATAAAAATATTTCTGTAAACACAGATAGTCCTGTAGCTATGCCTGCATAATGAGGTGTTACTAAGTGTGTGAGGGACAGGCATTAAGTAGCCCACCACAAAAATGTTATGATTAAAATTATTTTGCAAAAGACACCTCTAACTCTCTCCCTTCAAATATCACACAAATAAAGCTTTTCCCTCTGAAATGGAATACAACAAAAATTGAACTCAGCTGTAGAGTAGGCTCAACTAGATAACCTTAAAGAGATATTACAGAGGATTGAAAACTACCTCGTTATTTTTTTAACCTCCCGTTTTGGACTCAAAGTTTTGGACTCAATGTGTCAAAAGTAATTCCGCTACCCAAGAATAACAAAGCATCCTGGTTCAAACAGCCGACCAATCAGCCTGCTACTGACCCTTAGTAAACTTTGGGGGGAAAATGTGTGTTTGACCAGATACAATCCTATTTCACAGTAAATAAATGAACAACTGATTTTCAGCACGCTTATAGGGAAGGGCACTCAACATGTACGGCACTTACACAAATGACTGATGATTGGCTGAAATAAATTGATAATAATACGATTGTGGCAACTTGTTTTGTTAGACTTCAGTGCAGCTTTTGGCATTATCGATCAGTCTGCTGCTGAAAAAACGTATGTGTTATGGCTTTGCATCCTCTGCCATATTGTGGACCGAGAGTTACCTATCTAACAGAACACAGAGGGTGTTCTTTAATGGATGCCTCTCTATTGTAAACCAGGTAGAGTTAGGCATACCTCAAGGTAGCTGTCTTGAACCTTACTTTTTTCGATTTTTACTAATGAACTACCACTAGCCTTGAGTGAAGCCAGTGTGTCTATGTATGCTGATGACTCAACACTATACACGTCAGCTACCACAGCAAGTGAAATCACTGCAACACTTAACAAAGAGCTGCAGTCAGTTTTCAAAATTGGGTGGCTAGCAATAAATATATATACCTAAATATAATCATACTGTATTATTGTAGTATTGTAGATGTTATATTATAAATGTGTAATAATAGAGTACTAATGTAAAATGTCTTGTATGATGTATTATTTTATTTATGATGTAGGCTGATGTTTTGTTGTGATGTAATTGTTTTATTCCTGTTTGGACCCCAGGAAGGGGTACTAAATACTAAATGTATGGCTAAATATTACATGTAAAATACTAAATACTAAAGGTATGGCTCATACATGCATATTAAATTATCTACAGTCCTCTCACAGCTGAAAAATGCACAGAATCCTTACATTCTAACCTGCCATAATTTAGTGCACACGCTCATTCCTGTCATGTAGTGAACACGCGTTCTGAAGCAAGTGGGATGAGTGGTTGCATGTGCTTACCAATAGTTATTTTGATAACAGCAAATATGCATTGAATACATTGATCAAATCTATGCATCAGAAGTTGGAAAGCATCTGTGAAATTAGAAGTTAGATCTATTAGACCTCGGTAATAGTTTCATTTCTCTCTTTCAATGGATTTTTCTGCAAACTAGAACATTTTGTGTGCTAAAGACGGCATTGTAGCCACACAAATACATAGATAATTATCAACCCGATCAGATACACTGTACTGACAACCTTTAGCTCCTAAATGGTGTTGCTGGTGAATTTTTATATATATTGCACAATAGGCTATAAGGTTTTTACCAGGTGTGCGTCCATCCATTTATCCCGTTCACCAATCATGACACACACATTGATGCACTCGAGAAATGCATACTGAAGCAAACTTTCACCCACTTTTTAGACAAGAAAATATCTGCCTACTTTTCTGTTGTGTCAACCATCCATCCAAATTCAAATAATTCCATGTACCCACCTTTTGTCCTTCTAAATGTTCACACCAGAGGAGGCTGGTGGGAGGATATATAGGAGGACAGGCTCATTGTAATGGCTGGAATGGAATCAATGGAACAGAGTCAAACAAGTTGTTTCCATATGTTTGATGTGTTTGGTACCATAACTTTTTTTTATATCATATTTTATTTTTCATTTATTTATTATTTTGTACCATTCCATTTATTCCATTCCAGCCATTACAATGAGCCTGTCCTCCTATAGCTCCTTCCAACAGCCTCCTCTGGTTCACAGGTATTCCATGATATGGGGTAATAATGTCCATTGAGGTTGCAAGGTTAAAGTGGGAGGCGGGATGAGGTCGGCCCAGTATTGTCCAATGAGGTTGCGGGGTAAGCCCAACGTGCACATTCAGCATGCACACCACAGAGTTTTTTTTACTGTCTTTGGGCACACCCTACAGAGGCCCGAGAACAATGACGTGATGAACTTGTCCACAATTGCGCAACATTGTGCTACTTTCAAAACTACTGGCTAAAAATATACAAAACTTCCGTAAATATCTTTAAACAGATTCCCCAGACAGATGATGATGGTCTCTGTAAACAGAAGACAGTCTTTCTGATAATATAATAATATAATATGCCATTTAGCAGACGCTTTTATCCAAAGCGACTTACAGTCCTGTCTGTATCTCTGTGTAAAGTCTTTGTATGTCTCTCTGTGAAGTCTGTGTATGTCTCTCTGTGAAGTATGTGTATGTATACAGTGAGCACTGAGCAGCAGGTAGAGTTACCCATACCAGACAAAAATGGATCCCCACAGCCAGGCTCTTTAGTACTGGGATAGGATGGGGGACAATTCTCTAATTCACCACCAGTGCCTTTAGAAACCCACATCTGGATATACTTAAGCTCCAGCACATGAGACATTGCAGCCAAAAGCACCACACCTAGAAAGTAGCGTGGCCTTCTCTGAATACTGAGGATTAAATGAAAGAAACCCCCATCCGAAACATCTGGGCACACTCAAGCTCTACCTGTGCACAATATAGATAGCGCAGCCAATAGCACCACACCTAGAAGTACATTGGTAGAAGGAAAAGAGCATTCTACAGTTCTAACAGGCACACACACACACACACACACACACACACACACACACACACACACACACACACACACACACACACACAGTATAGTATATGTACACATGGTTGCCATCTTTCTACCACCTGCTCCTATTTACACTCATTGCCTAGTCCTCCTCTCAGCCTTGTTTAGCTCAGCAAACAGTGTGTGTGAGTTAGTGATGTGCAATTCGCAAACAATTCCTTATCTTTGAACAACTCTTTTTTTCTGACTTGATAGTCATAATTAATTTTTCAGAGTTAATCGTTCAATTTAGTTGTTCCATTTGACCTGCTGGACGCAATGAATTCTACAGCAGGATTAATACGCGCTTCACTGGCTACCCGGCTCCAGAGCTGTGCTCCCACCACCAACTGTCTATCATATGTATGCGCAGAAAAATAGATCATACTGCATGCAGCATAGAGAAGAAACAGATGTTTAGAACTGATAATTGATCTCAAGAATGGATGTCATTAATTGATTATTGAATGTTATCGATGGACACAGCTTTGTATAACCAAAACACAGCCACCACAGCCTGCCTCTGCTCAACAAACTAAAACTCGAGAACAAATTGTTTAGGGGGCTGCTGCAGTTCACGAATGATATGAGCTTATCTCCCTCGCGTCAAGTCATTCCGCCACGAGGAGTTCACAATCTAGTCTGGTTGCGGCCGTGACTAGACCTCGTTTCAAAGGTATCAATAAATAATCTTATTTGTACGCCTAGCAATCACAACTATACATTGTTTGAAACACACTTTTGTAAGTCTCAGTCACAAACCACAGCTCCAATAAACCCTCTAAGGTGAACGAGAGGCTTGTAGAATCATAAGTCTTTGAGTTTTAAGTTCATTGTTTGCTGGTAGGGGGTCTTGCGCGAACTAGGCATTACTGAATGAAATGAACAAAATGAGTCAGTAAAAAGAGTCGAACTTCCTATCACTAGTGTGTGTGTGTGTGTGTGTTTATGTGCTTGTGTGTGCTTGTGTGTGTATGTGGGTGTGTGTGTTTATGTGCTTGTGTGTGCTTGTGTGTGTATGTGTGTGTGTGTGTGTGTGTTTGGGAACCACTGCTCTATCAGTCATGGCCCAGTAGTTAGTCAACCTATTGTTTGTTTGGGACCTCTCGAAAATAACCCGTTTGGACCTCACACACTAGAGTCAGTAAACTATGGATAACTCACTGTAATCAGAGAGCCAGCTCTGTCAGTTGTTTTCCTCCATCTGAACTTAGCATCACAAATTTGAGGGTTATCTTCAATAACTGGCTCTGACTTTGACACGCCATTGTTGATCTTTTTACATATACCAACATGATTACAAATGGAGGAGGAAGTTGTATTGATTCGAGGAAGAATCCAAAAAGATCTATGGTGGACTGTGTATACACAGGAAGCCAGTCTATTCCCAATCTACACACACACACGCACGCACACACACACACGCATGTGCCCAAACACATACACACGCACTCCGTCCTGCTCTCATGGAAACGCTGGACACAACAACAGCACAGCGAAGTGGTGGAAGTGGTAAATGAGTCATAGATAGACTCCCTTCAGTTATATATAGAGATTGTAAATGCTCTACACATACACTCCAGTGGATGTCATTGTCCAAGAGGAGATGTTTTGTAAAGGTTTTCTGAAGGGAAAGAGCTGTCTTGCTGAGATCTGGGCATGTGTCTGACACTCAGGTTTTGTTTTGTGCACCTAGGCAGCCTGAAATTGAAGTCATCCAAGAGGATCTACATCTAAAGCTGTTTATCACTATAACCAGTGTTACTGTATGTTATTCCTCCCTTCTGCTTTCTCATGGCCCCTTGGGACATAGAGCTGTGCCTACGACAGATCTGGTTGTGGTTCAGAGACAGACACACAAGCATGCACACACACACACATACACACACAGTCCTGCACAGCTAACCTTGTGGGGACATACAATTCAGTCCCATTCAAAATCCTATTTTCCCTAACCCCTAACCCTAAACCTAACCTTATCTCCTAATCCTAACCGTAAACCTAATTCTAACCCTAACACTAATTCTAATCTTAACCCTAAACCCCCTACAAAAAGCATTTGACCTTGTGGGGACCAACAAAATGTCCAGAGTTGGTCAAATTTTTCTTGGTTTACTATTCTTGTCGGGACTTCTGGTCCCCACACATCCACACACACACACACACACACACACACACACACACACACACACACACACACACAGTCACAAAGACAGTGAACCAAGCGGTAGTCTAGTGTGAAACATAGCATACACTGTATGTTGGATGGAGGGTTTATTGTTATGTGGTTTTACAGTATACTGTCCGGTTGCTCTGTTTGTGACAACCTAACGACATCCACAGTGGGTTTGTTCCTGTGCTTGGGGAGGTCTGTGTCTCAACTCATCAGAATGATATGTAGACTTAACCCTTATTTTTCCACTTTCAAAGCCAATTTTTACATTTACATTTTAGTCATTTAGCAGACGCTCTTATCCAGAGCGACTTACAGTTAGTAAATAAAACAACTTGGAGTTAGTACACTCATACAATGAAATGTAATTCACATTAAAACGCTAATTGGTTCAACATGTAATTACACTGAACAAAAATATGAACGCAACACGTAAAGTGTTGTTCCCATGGTTCATGAGCCAGAAATGTTCCATATGCACAAAAAGCTTATTTCTCTCCAATTTTGTGCACGAAATTAGTTTACATCACTGTTAGTGAGCATTTCTCCTTTGCCAAGATAATTAATCAGCCTGACATGTGTGGCATATCAAGAATCTGATTAAACAGCATGATCATTACACAGGAAAAATAAAATGTTGTGTTTTGTCACACAACACATTGCCACAGATGTCTCAAGTTTTCAGGGAGCGTGTAATTGGCATGCTGACTGCAGGAATGTCAACCAGAGCTGCTGATAATTAAATGTTCATTTCTCTACCATAAGCCACCTCCAATGTTGTTTTAAAGAATTTGGCAGTACGTCCAACCGGCCTCATAACTGCAGACCACGTGTATGGCGTCGTGTCGGTGAGTGGTTTGCTGATGTCAATGTTGTGAACAGAGTGCCCCATGGTGGCGTTGGGGTTATGGTATGGGCAGGCATAACCTACGGACAACGAACACAATTGCATTTTATTGATGGAAATTTTAATGCACAGAAATACCGTGACGAGATCCTGAGGCCCATTGTGAGGCCCATTTCTTTTAAGGTATCTGTGACCAACAGATGCATATCTGTATTCCCAGTCATGTGAAATCCATAGATTAGGGCCTAATTAATTATTTAAATTGACTGATTTCCTCATATGAACTGTAACTCAAAATCTTTGAAATTCTTGCATGTTGCGTTTATATTTTTGTTCAGTATACATAGATCGACAGTGCCTTCAGAAAGTATACATACCCCATGATTTATTTCACATTTTGATGTGTTACAGCCTGAATTCAAAATGGATTAAATCAATGTGGTTTTTTTCTCACCAATCTACACACAATACCCCATAATGACAAAGTGAACATGTTTTTAGACATTATTGCACATAAATTGAAAATGAAATACAGAAATATCTCATTTACATATGTATTCACACTACTGAGTCAATACTTTGTAGAAGCACCTTGAGCACCGATTACAGCTGTGAGTCTTTCTGAGTAATTCTCTAAGAGCTCTCCACACCTGGATTGTGCAACATTTTCCCATTATTCTTAACAAAATGCTTCAAGCTCTGTCAAATTGGTTGTTGATCATTGCTAGACAACCATTTTCAGGATTTGCCATAGATTTTCAATTAGATTTATGTCAAAACTGTAACTCGGCCACTCAGGAACATTCACTGTCTTCTTGGTAAGCAACTCCAGTGTAGATTTGGCCTTGTGTTTTAGGTTATTGTCCTGCTGAAAGGTGACTTCATCTCCCAGTGTCTGGTGGAAAGCAGACTGGACCAGGTTTTCCTCTAGGATTTTGCCTATGCTTAGCTTCATTCCGTTTCCTTTTTATCCTGAAAAACTCCCCAGTTTTTAACGATTACAAGTATATCCATAACATGATGCAGCCACCACTATGCTTGAAAAAACGAATGAATGTGTTGTATTGGATTTGCCTCAAACATAAGACTTTGTATTCAGGACAAAAACTTAATTGCTTTGCCACATTTTTTGCAGTAGTACTTTAGTGCCTTGTTGCAAACAGGATGAATGTTTTTGAATATTTTTATTCTGTACAGGCTTCCTTCTTTTCACTCTGTCAATTAGGTTAGTATTGTGGAGTAACTACAATGTTGTTGACTCATCCTCAGTTTTCTCCTATCACAGCCATTAAACTCTAACTGTTTTAAAGTCACCATTGGCCTCATGGTGAAATCCCTAAACAGTTTCCTTCCTCTCCGGCAACTGAGTTAGGAAGGACACCTGTATCTTTGTAGTGACGGGGTGCATTGATACACCATCCACAGTGTAATTAATAACTTCACCATGCTCAAAGGAGTATTCAATGTCTGCTTTGGAAAAACCTCCCTAGTCTTTGTGGTTGAATCTGTGTTTGAAATTCACTGCTTGAATGAGGGACCTTACAGATCATTGTATGTGTCATAATCAAATGATTAAACACTATTATTGCACACAGACTGAGTCCATGCAACTTATTATGTGACTTGTTAAGCACATTTTTACTCCTGAACTTATTTAGGCTTGCCATAACAAAGGGGTTGAATACTTATTGACTCAATACATTTCAGCTTGTCATTTTTAATTAATTTGTAAAAATTTCTAAAACATAATTCCACTTTGACATTATGGGATATTGAGTGTAGGCCAGTGACCCAAAATCTCTATTTAATCTATGTTAAATTCTGTCTGTAACACAACAACATGTGGAAAGAATCAAGGGGTGTGTATACTTTCTGAAGGCACTGTATAAGGGACTGGGGGTTGAGGTATTCAGGTATTACAGGTATCAGGGATTGAGGAACTAGTTAGGTATACACTGTACTTCCATGACCATGAAAGCACTGTACATAGATGTAGGCTTGATTTATATTGCATGAATTCTATTTAGCAAACACCAAGACAAAACAGTTCTCTCATTTACGGTATGGTCTTGGTTATCTTGGCGCTTACTTCTCTACTGCAGCAGTCAGAGCATGCTCAGTGTTCCCCGTCTATCTCCTGTTTGTGGCTGCAGGCCCCACATCCTAATCCTGCTGGCCTGACTGAGCAGGAAGCAGAGGACCAGGGGAAAGAGACAGGCTCAGATAAGGAAATATTCATCCCCCCTTCCCTCGCCTCGTCAGTGTTGAGGCATGAAACAGACAGCAGGGGAGCAGGAAGGCCATATGGTCACAGAGGAGCAGCCAGCCAAAGCCTGTCGAGGTGGACTCTACTGCCTGCCACATGAACAGAAAACAGAATCTGCATCCCAAATGACACCCTATTCTCTTTATAGTGCACTACTTTTGACCAGGGCCTATAGTGCACTATTTAGGGAATAGAGGGCCATTCGGGACAAGCCCAGGGACTCACGACTTCAACACCTAAAACACCACATACCAGAGAGACTATACTCGGCTCTCTACTGCAGATCTGCATAATGCTGTGAATCGAGAGGAGCAGAGAGGGGTTTTATTCCTCCCATCAAATCCCACTATTGCAGACATCTACAGCATAGTCAGTGTATTTAATAGCTGTATTTGTTTTCTGTTATATTAATTTGATCCCAGTGTACTGTATGTAAACATGTTCACTACTAAACCACATGGAGATATTTTGGTGAAAAAACAAACTGAGAAGGAGTTTGACTGTGTCCTTGTTCTACTGGAAAATACAAAAACAGTGTCAGAGAGAGGAGACAGGTTGTGACTGTGTGGGAGATGATAACTTCAGTATGTACTGATAATGAGGTGTTTATAGATTAGGAGGTATGTGAGAGATATACAGAGAGAGGGCGGGAGAGATAGAGAGAGAGATTGTGGGAGGGAGAGAGAGAGACGGGGGTGTAATGATGCAGGAAAGGAATGTAGTGTGACGTTATACAGAGTACAGTGAGGCTGTGACTATGGTAATAGAGGCTGGGCTGGATTAGATACATGTGAGTGGGAATGGGGAAATGAGGTAAAGACTGACTGAACTTCTGAGCAGCAGCAGCACTTCAGAGCGCAGCATGTGTTGATGCCCTATATATTACAAATCTCTGAAGTGCCATAGGCCACAAAACAA
Organism: Coregonus clupeaformis; assembly: GCF_020615455.1. NCBI lineage: Eukaryota > Metazoa > Chordata > Actinopteri > Salmoniformes > Salmonidae > Coregonus > Coregonus clupeaformis. The sequence goes on along the minus strand of NC_059200.1, from coordinate 55,913,996 downwards.
CACAACAGAATAAATATTGCCTGGAGCATTTCCTGTGCTTAGATCTGGCACTGTATAAGACTTCTTATACTATCATATGGTGATGGCATCCATTCTACTAAAGCAAGAGCATTGCTTACAGTATTAATCTCTCTTTATCTCTCTCAATTCAGTTATGGGTACTTTATACACAACATTGACCTAACACTGAGGCCAGGATTCAATCCGATCGTGCAATGTCAACAATAAAAGGCAATATTCCTTTGTTTGCAGAGATTGCATTCAAGGTAAACGTTGCAGATGTCGACTCAATTGGAAATTACCTTCAAATTTCAAGCACGCTACACGGTGCGATCATATTAAATCCTGGCCTAAATACCTAACACTGAATAAAATGTAGTTGCAGGTTTAATAGTAGTGGAGTATGATAGTGCTTCAGTCGTTCTGGTATTCCTAACTCCTCTCGTCCTCTCACTTAGCCTCTACAGCTGTTTTATTCAGGACACCCCCTGCGAGGATGCTTAATTATTGTGCCTCTGGATATGCGTCTTAGAGTCTAATTTGGTTTCTTCCCCCTTGTCTGAATTGACACATCACCCATTGTGGTGCCTTTCTCCCCCATTGCGGTGCCTCTCTCCCCCATTGCGGTGCCTCTCTCCTCCATTGCGGTGCCTCTCTCCCCCATTGCGGTGCCTTTCTTTAGTAGCAGCAATCCCTATACTCATTTGACATTGGTACTGTCTCCACTGAGTATTTTGTCTGCTGTTCCAGCTTTGGTTTTAATCATACCAAAGACTTAGCGAATTATATTAAAAAAATCCTCACCTTACGTTCTCTCTCTCCCACCTCCCCTCCTCTGCCTTGGAGATACAGTACAAAACACTGCTGATTCCCTGGACTCTGTGATCACAGATCCCTTTTCTCTCGGCATGACCAATTATAACAAAGGGAAATCTTTGAGTTGGATTGGGGTCTCCTATTGGGATCAAATGAAAATCAAATCAAAGTTTATTGGTCACGTACACAGATTTGCATATGTTATCGCAGGTGCAGCGAAATGCTTGTTTCTAGCTCCAACAGTGCAGTAAAAGCTAACGATCCAAAACAATACACACATTATCCCAAAAATACAAATTAAATTAAGAAATATGAGGACGAGCAATGCCAGAGTCCGGAATGTATGTGTGTATATATATATATATATACAGTGGGGAAAAAAAGTATTTAGTCAGTCACCAATTGTGCATGTTCTCCCACTTAAAAAGATGAGAGAGGCCTGTCATTTTCATCATAGGTACACGTCAACTATGACAGACAAAATGAGAATTTTTTTTCCAGAAAATCACATTGTAGGATTTTTTATGAATTTATTTGCAAATTATGGTGGAAAATAAGTATTTGGTCAATAACAAAAGTTTCTCAATACTTTGTTATGTACCCTTTGTTGGCAATGACACAGGTCAAACGTTTTCTGTAAGTCTTCACAAGGTTTTCACACACTGTTGCTGGTATTTTGGCCCATTCCTCCATGCATATCTCCTCTAGAGCAGTGATGTTTTGGTGCTGTCGCTGGGCAACACGGACTTTCAACTCCCTCCAAAGATTTTCTATGGGGTTGAGATCTGGAGACTGGCTAGGCCACTCCAGGACCTTGAAATGCTTCTTACGAAGCCACTCCTTCGTTGCCCGGGCGGTGTGTTTGGGATCATTGTCATGCTGAAAGACCCAGCCACGTTTCATCTTCAATGCCCTTGCTGATGGAAAGAGGTTTTCACTCAAAATCTCACGATACATGGCCCCATTCATTCTTTCCTTTACACGGATCAGTCGTCCTGGTCCCTTTGCAGAAAAACAGCCCCAAAGCATGATGTTTCCACCCCCATGCTTCACAGTAGGTATGGTGTTCTTTGGATGCAACTCAGCATTCTTTGTCCTCCAAACACGACGAGTTGAGTTTTTACCAAAAAGTTCTATTTTGGTTTCATCTGACCATATGACATTCTCCCAATCCTCTTCTGGATCATCCAAATGCACTCTAGCAAACTTCAGACGGGCCTGGACATGTACTGGCTTAAGCAGGGGGACACGTCTGGCACTGCAGGATTTGAGTCCCTGGCGGCGTAGTGTGTTACTGATGGTAGGCTTTGTTACTTTGGTCCCAGCTCTCTGCAGGTCATTCACTAGGTCCCCCCGTGTGGTTCTGGGATTTTTGCTCACCGTTCTTGTGATCATTTTGACCCCACGGGGTGAGATCTTGCGTGGAGCCCCAGATCGAGGGAGATTATCAGTGGTTCCATTTCCTAATAAGTGCTCCCACAGTTGATTTCTTCAAACCAAGCTGCTTACCTATTGCATATTCAGTCTTCCCAGCCTGGAGCAGGTCTACAATTTTGTTTCTGGTGTCCTTTGACAGCTCTTTGGTCTTGGCCACAGTGGAGTTTGGAGTGTGACTGTTTGAGGTTGTGGACAGGTGTCTTTTATACTGATAACAAGTTCAAACAGGTGCCATTAATACAGGTAACGAGTGGAGGACAGAGGAGCCTCTTAAAGAAGAAGTTACAGGTCTGTGAGAGCCAGAAATCTTGCTTGTTTGTAGGTGACCAAATACTTATTTTCCACCATAATTTGCAAATAAATTCATTAAAAATCCTACAATATGATTTTCTGGATTTTTTTTCTCAATTTGTCTGTCATAGTTGACGTGTACCTATGATGAAAATTACAGGCCTCTCTCATCTTTTTAAGTGGGAGAACTTGCACAATTGGTGGCTGACTAAATACTTTTTTTCCCCACTGTGTTATATATATATATATATATATATATATATATATATATATATATATATCACATACACACACACTACCAGTCAAAAGTTTGGACACACCTACTCATTCAAGGGTTTTTCTTCATTTTTACTATTTTCTACATTGTAGAATAATAGTGAATACATCAAAACACATTTGGAATCATGCAGTATCCAAAAAAAGTGTTAAACAAATCAAAATATATTTTATATTTGAGATTCTTCAAATAGCCACCCTTTGCCTTGATGACAGCTTTGCACACGCTTGGCATTCTCTAAACCAGCTTGATGAGGTAGTCAATTGAGACAGGGATTGTGTGTGTGCCATTCAGAGGAGGAATGGGCAAGACAAAAGCTTTAAGTGCCTTTGAACGGGGTATGGTAGTAGGTGCCAGGAGCACCGGTTTGTGTCAAGAACTGCAACCCTGCTGGGTTTTTCACACTCAACAGTTTCCAGTGTGTATCAAGAAAGGTCCACCAACCAAAGGACATCCAGCCAACTTGACACAACTGCGGGAAGCTTTGGAGTCAACATGGGCCAGCATCCCTGTGGAACGCTTTCGACACTTGTAGAGTCCATGCCTATACTCTTTCATAACAATCATCCCATATTCCCTGCATGGTCAGAGGGAGTTCAGTGGAGGAGGAGAGGCAATGGACACAAACACACACACAGTATAGGAAGAGTGTCACCACATCACTGCAGCTGGGTTAGTGTTGTGGTAACAGATACAGTATAAGAACCGGCAGACCCAGAGACTGAAAAAGAAAGAAACAAAGAAAAAGATTGGTGTAAAAAAAGAGTGAAAGAGTGAATTTCAGTGACATGATATCGTGTCTGTTCTTGTTGTGGAAAGTTATTTGTTTTCTTTCTTTATGAACATGATTAGACTTAAGCATGCAGTATGTAGCTGACACAAGCTACTGCTTCATATGTTGATTTATTCACTGTACCTTAGTCAGTGTAAGATCGGCTTTCAGTTCATTATAATTTAGCTTTGAGGAGAAAGTCTTGAGCTGCACAAGCACGGCACACTTAATGAAGAGGAGAGAGTAAGAAAAAGTGAGTGGTTGACTTATGGTTGTGGGTTTGTGAGTGAGTGAGTGTGGGATTAAAAAGACTGCAAAAGAAGAGCTTTAAAGGAATCAAAAGCGGGAGAAGAAAAGATAGGAAGACAAACGGCAAACGTGTGCCATGTTTGTGTTAACATCTGTGTTGTCTGTGGTGACTGTGTGTGTTCAGAGTCATATGTTCTGCCAGGTTGTCATGGTGACACCATTCCATTTGGCATTCTAGAGCACCTACAGCTACCTTGACCAATGGCCACACAGTCAGAACAGCAGAGCAGTCATCCAACCCACCCCTACGCCTACAGAACCCTGAACACACAGTCAGAACAGCAGAGCAGTCATCCAACCCACCCCTACGCCTACAGAACCCTGAACACACAGTCAGAACAGCAGAGCAGTCATCCAACCCACCCCTACGCCTACAGAACCCTGAACACACAGTCAGAACAGCAGAGCAGTCATCCAACCCACCCCTACGCCTACAGAACCCTGAACACACAGTCAGAACAGCAGAGCAGTCATCCAACCCACCCCTACGCCTACAGAACCCTGAACACACAGTCAGAACAGCAGACAGCCACCAACCCAGCTGTTATATCCAAGGAGAAGAAAACATCTACTGGGCTTGGCTTCTAAAAGCAGGACAGTGTGTGCAGCAGCAGTGCTGGCTGACAGACAGACAGGCCGGCAGGGAGACTCACAGGCAGGCAGGCAGACAGACCGACCGACGAGACCGCCAGGAAGGATGAAAATTTGAAAGCTGGGCACGAGGAAATGTACAGCTGTTAATTATGCAACACAACTGCTCTGCATATTTAACAACCTGCCTGAGAGTCAGTGATTTATTCCAGATTGGATAGGTGTGTGTGTCTAAATAACTGTTATTTTGTGTTGTGTGTGTGTGTGTGTGTGTGTGTGTGTGTGTGTGTGTGTGTGTGTGTGTGTGTGTGTATGTGTGTGTGTGTGACTAAAGCAGTGCTTCTCAATTATTTTCTGTTACGCCCCCCCTAGGAAGAAGTAAACATTTCGCGCCCCCCAACTCTCCGCTGCGACTGTAAATAGTATAATTTGTCTATAAAATTGTTATAAGTACACCTCTGCATAACATTGTATCCTTATTAACATTAAAGAAAACAAAAAAAGAAAAAAGAAAGAAATATAGATCAACTTACAACAAAGAATAACTTTATTAACATTGTTTTTTAGTCTGTAACAGAAAATACTTAAAGTGCATCAATTTGCCTGAAATTTAAAAAAAAATCCATTCTTATTTAAACTGTAAAAATGTTTTTACCATTTGATACTGAAAAATAAAATAAAATATAATCAATAAATAATAATATATTCAAATTGATCAGCAACATTAACTCAGGAGCACAATATATGAAAGACTTTGACCTATAAAACAAAAATGAATAAAACAATTTGTGCTGATTTTTGTGTATCAAAATGAGGAATTCAGGATTAATGGCTACAATGAGCACGTTTTGCAGTGCACAGCTTTTCGAAGCGGGGTTTGAAGCATGATACTGCAACTCTCAGCTCCTGCTCAATGTTTAGCTGGGACCTGTACTTGGTCTTCAGTGCAGCAACAGCAGAGAAGCCAGTCTCACAAAGATAAGATGTTGCAAAAGGAAGAAGAATGCCCATGGCCCTCTGCCCTAAGAGTGGATACTGCCTCTCTACACTCAGCCAGAATTCACTCAGTGTCTGTGATGTGAACCTCAGTCTCAATGTGGAGTCAGACGTCATATCAATGAACTGGTCCTCCTCTGCAGAGCTGAAACCAGTTGGAGCTGGTGCATTGAAAGGATCTCTCACCCAGTCATATTGGGAACTGTTTTCAGGGAAGTACTTTTTAAAGAATCCCATCAGTGATGAAATATGCTCCTTAATATATGGAATCACTGAGGTGGCATCATAGTCAGTAGTGTCAACAGGAAGTTATTTTGACAGGAAGTTCTCATCACTAAATTTTTCTGCGAGGTCATACTTGTGCTCCTGCTCCGAAAACATTCTTATCTGCTCTCTGAGCTAAAACTCGGGACAAGACTTTTCCTCGTGACAGCCACCTTGCTTCACTGTGAAACAGCACAGCTTGATGTTCAGCTCCCACCTCCTCACAGATAGCAGAGAAGACTCTTGTTTTTAGTGGTCTGGTCTTTATAAAATTGACTACACCTACAATGTCAGTCATAACCTCACTTAATTCAGAGGAAAGGTGCCTTGATGCCAGTGCTTCTCTGTGTATAACACAGTGTGTCCACTCGGCACTCATCAAGAAGGCCTCACCTAATGCTCAAAGTCCTTTTCTCATCCCTGCCATGGTCTGTGCACCATCACTGCAAACACCAATGCAGTTCTCCCACTTTAGCCCATTCTCAGTCAGGAAGAATCCAGCATTTTGAATAGCTCTTCAGCTGTGGCTCTGTCTCTGACATATTTACAAAAAAGTAGATCCTCACACAGGGAGTTTTTCATGTCAAAACGTACATAAGCGATAAACAAACAGTCTGTCAGTTGCTTCATCGAACTGTAAGGCAAAACGTTTGTCTTTGAGTTTATCTACCAGCTGTTCTTTAAGATCGTTAGCAATGTCATTTATACATCTGGTGACAGTGTCATTGGACAGAGGGATAGCTTTTATTTTTGCAGCACTTGCGTCATCCAGCATGACAGAGACCATGTCTAATGCTGCAGGCAGTATCAGCTCCTCTGCTATGGAGTAGGTTTTTTTGCACTGAGCAATTTGGTACGCCACCTTATATGATGCTAACAGTGCTCGCTGGTTTACTGAAGTAGCATTCACAAAGCGGGACCATTGTTGGCAATATTCGGCACGTTTTCGCTGAAAAAACTCAAGCAGCTTATCAGCGTGATTGGGGTGTAATGTCTTTAAGTGACGCCTTAATTTATTTGGCTTCATGCTGTCCGCTGCCAACATTTTTAGACACAGTAAACATACCGGTCTTTCCTCGTCTCCCACCATAGTCACAGTGAAGCCAAGCGCTACATACGCTTCGTCATATTTCCTCGTCTTAGCTTTCGGGAGACTTACGTTTGTCTCATTATCTCCGTCTCTCTCCGCCTTTCTTTTCATCCCTGTTAAATATGTTTCTATGGTGTCTCTTGAGGGTTTGTTATCTGCACTTCATATCTCCTGCTCTGTGCTGTGTGCTCTTGTTCGGTGCAAAAAAAACCTACTCCCTGCGGCAAAAAAAAGCATGTTCCCTGGGGTCACATGCGCCCCCCCCTGGCATCGCTCCGAGCCCCCCCAGGGTGGCACGCCCCACTATTTGAGAAGGACTGGACTAAAGGGACATGAGATGACATCTGTGTCTGCCTCCAATCTCAGCAGTGTGCGACTGCTGAGGTAAGGACGACAGCAGTGGTGTAGCCTATGGGCGATACGGATATCACTTATTATTGATATCTACATAGCGCATTAATGTTAATCACACTGCTGCTCTCTCATTTAGCTATTTGTGCCTTACGGATTGTGCTTGTTGTAGATAGCTTTTCACAAATGTATGTGTATTTTAAACCAATAATGGTTGAATTGAAGAAGTTGAAACTGCCTATCAATCATTGTTTTTGAAACCAGTGGACAGTGTATGTGGGTGCGTGGGTGTGCATGTGTGTGCCGGCGTGCCTGCGAGTGTGTGTATGGGGTCAGGATTATGAAATATGTCTGAGACTAACCTCCCTTTCTGAGACTAACTTTGACAGCTACAGAGAGAAAGGGATCAACTGACGTAAAGTTTTGTCTGTATCCGTAGGCTATAATATAATGAAAGCCAATTCATTTTCCATAGAAGGTGGTTGGTCAGATGAGGCATAATGCCACTGTCACGTCTGTGAGGCTGGAGAACAAAGGAGACTGTGTAGCGGAGCTTTCAAAGGTCATTCTCTGGGCTGCCTGTACTGGGCCCCTGAACTCAACCCTTTTACTGTGTCTTTTACTTGTTAAGATTGTTGTAAATGCCCAAGTTGTGATGTTTGTTTTATAATCTACAAGAAACTGGAATTTAAGCAAATAGTGATGACAAAATATTAGAAATCTCTGAATCTCACATTTCCATGATCGCTACAAGTTGGCCTCATTGCTGATGTTTTCCTATGAAGACTGTTGATAAAAAGGTGGATTGGAATCTATCGCTGTCTAAACCCTGGGTATTTGTGTAGCGGTGGTATCTTATATCTTCAGACTTTCAAACAGTAATTCAGTAATGCTACAGTAATTCAGCTCAGGAATGAGGGTATTAGCAAACGCATGATGTTGTCTGGGGGATATGTTCAGATTAAACAGAACCCGAATGAGGCAGGGAAACGCTCGGAGTGAAAAACAATGGCTAAATCACAGGGATATAAAAACCTGTAATGGAAGATCTTATCAGCACAGCAGATCAGTTTCTTCTTGCCAGCTGAACTGCAAAGCTAAATATTTTCCGGATGCGGTATTGTGAGTGTACCCATAGCAACATCAGCTTTCCCTGCACACATTAATGAATTAACAAGATCTCACGTCGGATAGTAAAAATGAGAGCAGCCAACCAACCCGACCAGCATACTGAAGTTCACCCTAAGCACTTGAGCATGTCCTGCCCTCACTTCCTCACAGCTAGGGAGCAGACCCTCTTATTTTGCCATGGAAAATGGCTGTATAAGGGGCTTTATATTCAGGGGTAGAGGGAGAACGGAGAAGGTGGGAGTGGTGGGTGGATCGGGCAGTGGGTTGGAGGGGGGTTTAGAATGTCCTGCTCGCTGACATTCTAAAGGGGATTTCACACCTTGCTCAAAAAGGGTGATGTGGTTCGCTGCAGGTGAGAACGTAGTCCGTACCAAACACAGGTAAAGAACTAGAGGAGCGCAGTATTATTGGTTGTTTGACTGCGAACATTTGATTAAATGCACGCAGTACCATAACTTGATATCTCTGAAACATTCTGTGAGTAGTAGCGCATTTATGACTGAGTGCATCCAACGCAGATTAGGGGAAACGGGAGCTATACTGGGGATATAGGCTACTGAATATAGCCTTTTCATGTCCTCCCGCATGTTGTTGGAAGGGCAAAGCAAAAGTAATATGAAGTTTGGAACACACAAGTTATGCTTCTTGATAATCATTGATGGATTTAACGTGAGCAGATGGATTTAACGTGAGCAGATGGATTTAACGTGAGCAGATGGATTTAACGTGAGCAGTTGGATTTATTGTGAGCAGATGGATTTAACGTGAGCAGATGGATTTAACGTGAGCAGTTGGATTTAACGTGAGCAGATGGATTTAACGTGAGCATTTTATCCAATAAACAAATTACTTGCATGAACACGTGATTTTGTTTAGGCGTTTTAGTTTGTTTGATATTTGGACTAAATGAAAAAATATATAATATAACAAATTATCTAACTCTGATTCGAACTATAATAATATAATATAATATAATAATAATAATAATAATAATAATAATAATAATAATAATAATAATATGCCATTTAGCAGACGCTTTTATCCAAAGCGACTTACAGTCATGTGTGCATAAATTTTTAGGTATGGGTGGTCCCAGGGATCGAACCCACTACCCTGGCGTTACAAGTGCCATGCTCTACCAATTGAGCTACAGAGGACTATGGCTCAGAACTATGTGTGAAAACACCCTAAGTGAATTCCAAACATTCCGTAGGCACACTCAGAGGCCCCTGACAAGCTCTCCAAAACCCACAAGAATGAAACGGAAAATGACACCATGACACACACACACGCATATGTTGCACACACACAGGCCTACATTATACACACACTTAGACCCACCCAACCAAGCCGCCTCCAACGGCTCAAGTTACACTCTCAGAGTATACAGTATGTTAATGGCCATAAGCTTCAGCCACCAACCGAGATAGTGACATGTATGAACTGTTAAATACAAGGAGATATGAGCAAGCATACAGATACATATACTATTTTCTACAGTATATACAATCCCACAAACATGTGTACAGTAAACTGACTACAAAACAGTAGACATTTGAATTCAATCTGGTGGGACCAAGTCTCCTTTTGCCTCCACAGCGCTCTCTCTCCTTTTGCCTCCACAGCTCTCTCTCTCTCTTCCCCCCCTTAATTTTGGATCAGTCACAGTGGTCAGGTATTCTGCCACTGTGTACTCTCTGTTTAGGGCCAAATAACATTCCAGTTAGCTCTGTTTTTTTGTAAATTATTTCCAATGTGTCAAGTAATTATCTTTTTGTTTTCTCATGATTTGGTTGGGTCTAATTGTGTTGTTTTTGCTGTCCTGAGGCTCTGTGGGGTCTGTTTGTGAACAGAGCCCCAGGACCAGCTTGCTTAGGGGACTCTTCTCTAGGTTAATCTCTCTGTAGGTGATGGCTTTGTTATGGAAGGTTTGGGAATCGCTTTCTTTTAGGTGTTTGTAGAATTTGACAGCCCTTTTCTGGATTTTGATAATTAGCAGGTATCAGCCTAATTCTGCTCTGCATGCATTATTTGGTGTTTTACGTTGTACACAGAGGATGTTTTGTAGAATTCTGCATGTAGAGTCTCAATTTGGTGTTTGTCCCATTTTGTGAATTATTGGTTGGTGAGCAGATTCCAGACCTCACAACCATAAAGGACAATGGGTTCTATAACTGATTCAAGTATTTTTAGCCTGATCCTAATTGGGATGTCGAATTTTATGTTCCATTTGATGGCGTAGAAGGGCCTTCATGCCTTGTCTCTCAGATAGATCGTTCACAGCTTTGTGGAAGTTAGCTGTGGTGCTGATGTTTAGGCTGAGGTAGGTATAGTTGTTTGTGTGCTCTAGGGCAACGGTGTCTAGATGGAATTTGTATTTGTGGTCCTGGCAACTGGACCTTTTTTGGAACACCATTATTTTTGTCTTACTGAGATTTACGGTCAGGGCCCAGGTCTGACAGAATCTGTGCAGAATATCTAGGTGCTGCTGTAGGCCCTCATTGGTTGGGGACAGAAGCACCAGATCATCAGCAAACAGTAGACATTTGACTTCAGATTCTAGTAGGGTGATGCCGGGTGCTGCAGACTGTTCTAGTGCCCTCGCCAATTCGTTGATATATATGTTGAAGAGGATTGGGCTCAAGCTGCATCCCTGTCTCACCCCACGGCCCGGTGGAAAGAAATGTGTGTGTTTTTTGCCAATTTTAACTGCACACTTGTTGTTTGTGTACATGGATTTGATAATGTCGTATGTTTTCCCCCCAACACCACTTTCCATCAATTTGTATAGCAGACCCTCATGCCAAATTGAGTCAAACACTTTGCCTTTGTTTTGGTTTGTTAGTTTGTCAATTAGGGTGTACAGAGTGAATACGTGGTCTGTCGTGACGAGTCTGCTGTTAATGATAATGCAGAGGATTTTCCCACGGTAGTTATTGGGGTGAAATTTGTCTCCACTTTTGTGGATTGGGGTGATCAGTCCTTGGTTCCAAATATTGGGGAAGATGCCAGAGCTGAGGATGATGTTAAAGAGTTTAAGTATAGCCAATTGGAATTTGTGGTCTGTATATTTTATAATTTCATTTAGGACACCATCAACACCACAGGCCTTTTTGGGTTGGAGGGTTTGTATTTTGTCCTGTAGTTCACTCAATGTAATTGGAGAATCCAGTGGGTTCTGGTTGTCTTTAATAGCTGATTCTAAGATTTGTAATTGTATATTATATATATATATATATATATATATATATATATATATATATATATATATATATATATATATATATATAATTGTATATGTTTTTGTTGTTTGTTATATTATTATTTATTGTTATCCAAAAAGATTGGAGAAGTGGTTTATCCATAAATCTCTGTTTGATAGAAAACTTGTCGTGTTGTTGTTTGTTTAGTGTTCACATTTTCCCCAGAAGTGTTTTGATTCTATAGATTCTTCAATAACATTGAGCTGATTTCTGACGTGCTGTTCCGTAGTGTATTTCTGTATTGTTTTAGTGATTCACCATAGTGAAGGCGTAGGCTCAGGTTTTCTGGGTGTCTATGTTTTTGGTTGGATAGGTTTCTCAATTTCTTTCTTAGGTTTTTACATTCTTCATCAAACCATTTGTCAATGTTTTACATTTTCTTAGGTTGTCTGCTTGAAATGTTTAGATTTGATAGGGAAGCTGAAAGGTCCAATATACTGTTTAGGCTTTCTACTGCCAAGTTTACACCTTCACTATTACAGTGAAATCTTTTGTCCAGGAAGTTGTCTAAAAGGGATTTAATTTGTTGTTGCCTAATTGTTTTTTGGTAGGTTTCTACACTACTTTCCTTTTAGACAAGTCTGGATTCCTGCTCTTTAGGCCAAAGGCAGATGACCTCAGACCTTGTATATTCCAGAATGAGATAGTAAAAGCTTTATGTTCCATAGTGTCTAGTGTTGTTTTCATGTGGTTTAGGCTCGGACCATTACAGTAGGAGCAGTGCATGTTGAGCATCTGATACATACAGTTGAAGTGGGAAATTTACATACACCTTAGCCAAATAAATTTAAACTCACAATTCCTGACATTTAATCCTAGTAAAAATTCCCTGTCTTAGGTCAGTAGGATCACCACTTTATTTTTTTAATGTGAAATGTCAGAATAATAGTAGAGAGAATGATTTATTTCAGCTTTGATATCTTTCATCACATTCCCAGTGGGTCAGAAGTTTACATACAAAATGATTGTTGTCTATCAACAATGACAAGCCACCGGGGTCTGACAACTTGGATGGAAAATTACTGAGGATAATAGCGAACGATAATGCCACTCCTATTTGCCATATCTTCAATTTAAGACTACTAGAAAGTGTGTGCCCTCAGGCCTGGAGGGAAGCAAAAGTTATTCCCCTACCTTAGAATAGTAAAGCCCCCTTTACTGGCTCAAATAGCCGACCAATCAGCCTGTTACCAAACCTTAGTAAACTTTTTGGGGAAAAATGGTTTGACCAGATACAATGCTATTTTACAGTAAACAAATTGACAAGACTTTCAGCACGCTTATAGGGAAGGACATTCAACAAGCACAGCACTTACACAAATGACTGATGATTGGCTGAGAGAAATTGATGATAACAAGATTTTGGGGGGCTGTTTTGTTAGACTTGAGTGAGACTTTTGACATTATCGATCATAGTCTGTTGCCAGAAAAATGTATGTGTTATGGCTTTACACCCACTGCTATATTATGGATAAAGAGTTACCTGTCTAACATAACACAGAGGGTGTTCTTTAATGGAAGCCTCTCCAACAAAATCCAGGTAGAATCAAGGAATTCCCCAGGGCAGCTGTCAAGGCCCCTTACTTGTTTCAATCTTTACTAACGACATGAGTAAAGCCAGTGTGTCTATGTATGCGGATGACTCAACACTATACACGCCAGCTACCACAGCGACTGAAATGACAGCAACACTTAACAAAGAGCTGCAGTTAGTTTCAGAATGGGTGGCAAGGAATACGTTAGTCCTAAATATTTGAAAAACTAAAAGCATTTGGGACAAATCATTCACTAAACACTAAACTTCAACTAAATCTTGTAATGAATAATGTGTAAATTGTGCAAGTTGAGGAGACTAAACTGCTTGGAGTAACCCTGGATTGTAAACTGTCATGGTCAAAACATATTGATACAATAGTAGCTAGGATGGGGAGAAGTCTGTCTATAATAAAGCACTGCTCTGCATTCTTAACAGCACTATCAACAAGGCAGGTCCTACAGGCCCTAGTTTTGTCTCACCTGGACTACTGTTCAGTTGTATGGTCAGGTGCCAAAAAGAGGGACTTAGGAAAATTGCAATTGGCTCAGAACAGGGCAACACGGCTGGCCCTTGGATGTACACAGAGAGCTAATATTAATAATATGCATGTCAATCTCTCTTGGCTCAAAGTGGAGGAGAGAATGACTTCATCACTACTTGTATTTGTGAGAGGTATTGACATGTTGAATGCACCGAGTTGTCTGTTTGAACTACTGGTACACAGCTCGGACACCTATGCATACCCCACAAGACATGCCACCAGAGGTCTCTTCACAGTCCCCAAGTCCAGAACAGACTATGGGAGGAGCACAGTACTACATAGAGCCATGACTACATGGAACTCTATTCCACATCAAGTAACTCATGCAAGCAGTAAAATTGTGTTTTTTTAAAAACATACAAATACACCTTATGGAACAGCGAGGACTGTGAAGCAACACAAACATAGACACATGCATACAAACACATGATAATATACAGACTATACACACACGTTATAGATATGTGGTAGTAGAGTAGGGGCCTGTTGCGAAATCTGATAAGAATGTATTGTAATGTTTTTTAAATGTATAACTGCCTTAATTTTGCAGGACCCCAGGAAGAGGCCTTGGCAGCAGCTAATGTATATCCATAATAAATACAAATTCAAATGCTGCAGACATTTTTTTGTAACCTTCCCCAGATCTGTGCCTCGACACAATCCTGTCACGGATTTCTACAGACAATTCCTTCGACATCATGGCTTGGTTTTTGCTCTGACATTCACTGTCAACTGTGGGACCTTATATAGAAAGGTGTGTGCCTTTCCAAATCATGTCCAATCAATTTAATGTACCACAGGTGGATCAATGGAAACAGGATGCACCTGAGCTCAATTTCGAGTCTCATAGCAAAGGGTCTGAATACTTATATAAATAAGGTATTTATGTATTTTTATAAAAACCTTTTTTCGCTTTGTCATTATGGGGTATTGTGTGTAGATTAATGAGGATTTGTATTTATTTAATCAATTTTAGAATAAGGTTGTAATATAACAAAATGTGGAAAAAGTGAAGGGGTCTGAATACTTTCCGAATGCACTGCATGTGCGGCTGTCATGTTGAGGTCCTTGCTGCAGGGGCGGGGGACCTGGTGGGGCCTAAATACGGTGTGACCAGGGTTTGTTTGGGGGGGGTCTCAGCTGGTTGGGGTGGGGGGGTTGTGGCTGGTGACCCATTACGATCCAGCAGGCCGGGTCATGATGGGTCAGCTATAATGGACCAAGGCTTCTCCCTAACCCCTCATGTCTGTTTTACACAGACATGAACACACACACGCACGCACACATGCACACGCACACTTCTCACTCACACATACAGTACAGAGCCTCTCTACACAAAACACTGTCTAATTGACAGCATTCCTCTCTGACTAACATAATGTCGTACATCACTCCTTAAATCAGTGAGCCATTCACTGCATGGGTGAGAAATGTGATTTCATTGACATGTGTTTTTCCAGGAGTTACAAAGTAAATACTGTTTTATTTTCTTTAGGGTATGTTTTTTTTTAAGAATACAGAGAGGGAATGTAATTGGACCCAAGAGTCAAGACACTCAGAGTTAGCCCCTGGTCAGTTGACAAGACAGCACTCACGGACAGATCTAAGACCAGGCTTGCTTCAGAGAAGGGGATTGCTTCAGAGAAATGACCAGTGTTTAATCATTTTTGTGGCCGATCAGCTTGGCCTCAGGCCAGCTCCAACCAAAACAAACCACAGATCTTGGGAAAGAAACTTGCACTTGTTGTTTTAGCAATTAATGTGAAAATGGTTGTTTTCTTTCAAGTCTCCCTTTATTTTAACAGGAGGAAGTCTCTTGGAGGACAATTTACACATTTGCTCGAGTGAGTATCCCGTTGAGAAGGGTATCATTTCCACAGAAGCACATTCAGCCACTATTTGTGAAACCAAACTTTTACCCAGTTCTGTCTACCCTATCACTCTGCGGCTATTCCTTCCTGCTTGTCTTCCCTCCCTCCCTCTCTCTCTCTCCCTCCATTCCCCTCTGTCTCCTCCCCTCACTCTTTCTCCTCTCTCCTTCCTCTCGTTCTCCCTCTCTCCTCCCCCTCTCTCTTTCCTTCTCTCCCTCTCCTCCTGTCTCTTGCCTCCCCTCTCTCTCCTCCCCTCTCTCTCTCCTTCCCTCCCTCCCTCTCTCCTCCTCCTCTCGCTTGATGAACTACAGGGCCATACTGTACATTAGGGCCCTGTGTGGGAAACAAATCAAATCAAGTTGTATTTGTCACATACATGTGTTTAGCAGATGTTATTGAAGGTGTAGCGAAATGCTTGTGCTTCTAGCGCCGACAGTGCAGTAATATCTAACAAGTAATATCTAACAATTTCACAACATATACCCAATACACACAAATCTAAGTAAGGAATGGAATTTAAGAATATATACATATATGGACAAGCAATGACAGAGCGGCATCGACTAAGATACAGTAGAATATTATAGAATACAGTATATACATATGAGATGAGTAGTGCAAGATATGTAAACATTATTAAAGTGACTAGTGTTCCATTTCTTAAAGTGGCCAGTGATTTCAATAGGCAGCAGCAGCCTCTAAAGTGCTAGTGATGGCTATTTAACAGTCTGATGGCATTGAGATAGAAGCTGTTTTTCATTCTCTCTGTCCCAGCTTTGATGCACCTGTACTGACCTCACCTGCTGGATGATAGCGGGGTGAACTGGCAGAGGCTTGGGTGGTTGATGTCCTTAATGATCTTTTTGGCCTTCCTGTGACATTGGGTGCTGTAGGTGTCCTGGAGGGCGGGTAGTTGCCCCCGGTAATGTGCTGGGCAGACCGCACCACCCTCTGGAGAGCCCTGCGGTTGCGGGCGGTGCAGTTGCCGTACCAGGCGGTGATACAGCCCAACAGGATGCTCTCAATTGTGCATCTGTAAAAGTTTGTGAGGGTTTTAGGTGCCAAGCCAAATTTCTTCAGTCTCCTGAGGTTGAAGAGGCTCTGTTTCGCCTTCTTCACCACACTGTCTGCGTGGGTGGACCATTTCAGTTTGTCAGTGATGTGTATGCCGAGGAACTTGAAGCTTTCCACCTTCTCCACTGCGGTCCCCTTCAATGTGGATAAGGGGGTGCACCCTCTGCTGTTTCCTGAAGTCCACGATCATCTCCTTTGTTTTGTTGACATTGAGTGAGAGGTTATTTTCCTGGCACCACACTCCCAGAGCCCTCACCTCCTCCCTGTAGGCTGTCTCATCATTGTTGGTAATCAAACCTTCTACTGTTGTGTCATCTGCAAAGTTGATGACTGAGTTGGAGGCGTGCTTGGTCACGCAGTCATGGGTGAACAGGGAGTACAGGAGGGGGCTGAGCACGCACCCTTGTGGGGCCCCAGTGTTGAGGATCAGCAAAGTGGAGATGTTGTTTCCTACCTTCACCACCTGGGGGCGGCCCGTCAGGAAGTCCAGGACCCAGTTGTACAGGGCGGGGTTCAGACCCAGGGCCTCAAGCTTAATGATGAGCTTGGAGGGTACTATGGTGTTGAATGCTGATCTATAGTCAATGAACAGCATTCTTACATAGGTATTCCTCTTGTCCAGATGGGATAGGGCAGTGTGCAGTGTGATGGCAATTGCATCGTCTGTGGATCTATTGGGGCAGTAAGCAAATTGAAGTGGGTCTAGGGTGAACGGTAAGGTAGAGGTGATATGGTCCTTGACTAGTCTCTCAAAGCACTTCATGATGACTGAGGTGAGTGCTACGGGGCGATTGTCATTTAGTTCAATTACCTTTGCTTTCTTGGGTACTGGAACAATGGTGGCCATCTTGAAGCATGTGGGGACAGCAAACTGGGAAAGGGAGAGATTGAAAATGTCCGTAAACACACCAGCCAGCTGGTCTGCGCATGCTCTGAGGACGCGGCTAGGGATGCCGTCTGGGCCGGCAGCCTTGCGGGGGTTAACATGCTTAAATGTCTTAATCACGTTGGCCATGGAGAAGGAGAGGCCACAGTCCTTGGTAGTGGGCCTCGTCAGTGGCACTGTGTTATCCTCAAAGCGGGCGAAGAAGGTGTTTAGCGTATCTGGAAGCGAGACGTCAGTGTCAGCGACGTAGCTGGTTTTCCTTTTGTAGTCCGTGATTTTCTGTGTCTGAGCCATTGAATTGCGACTCCACTTTGTCTCTATACTGATGTTTTGCCAGTTGAATTGCCTTGCGGAGTGAGTAGATACACTGTTTGTATTCTGCCATATTCCCAGTCACCTTGCATTGGTTAAATGCGGTGGTTCGCGCTTTCAGTTTTGCACGAATGCTGCCATCTATCCACGGTTTCTGGTTAGGGTAGGTTTTAATATGGGAGACTGATTGCAGAGAGGACAGTGCTATAGCTCAAAAGACCAGTGTAATGTGTAAAATAATATGTAATGAAGGATATAAAATTGTTTTTTAAAACTGTGTTATTACCATGAAGAAGAATATGATTATTTTCCTCTCTCTCACTTCGAAAAGCAGAAATACTGAAGATCACACAATTTGTGCTTTACCAGACAGTGATATAGCCTCTCAAGAGAATAGGATCAATTTCACAGCTTTGGTTTAGCTTTTGCTGTTGGTTGCCAGATATTTGGATAACTCATAAATTGTCTGAAACAGGGATAAATGACCTACATAAGGCTTCATCTGAACCTCACCCTTCATATGAGTTAAAGCATGCAAAACAAAACAGGCAGCCCTAACCTGTCCAGACACAGTTGTGCGCAGTGTGTTGTGTTCTGCTGTGCTGTCTTGTGTGGTGTGGTGCTAGAAACCCAGCACCTAATGAAATAACAAAATCCTATCTAGCACTGAGGTAGAGCCACCATCACAATCACAGCCAGCAATAACATAAGATAAATAACCCAGAGCACTAAACCACAAGTGCTGTGTTTACACAGCCAGCCTAAGAACCCAAATCTGATTTTATTTCTATATCTAATCTTTTTGTCTGACTTTCCAGACAGTTTTACAGGTGATCTTTATCAGATTTGCACATTCACGCTGATGTAGCCTCTAACGTAGCACACAGATGCAATGCTCATTTCCTGTCACTGTTCCTTTAAATGTTGGGGTGGTTGTCATGGTAATGGGAGGTCATGCAAAAAAATCTGATCTGAGTGTCCAGACAGGGGTCACATATGGAGGATTGGGTTTGTATCATGATTCAGATCTACATATGGAGGTGGTATAAATCAGAAATAAAAAAAGATCAGGTTCCATGTGGTTCTTTACTCTTTACACATTAGGGAAAATCAGACAGGCATCAGATATGTACATAATTGGCAAAACATCTGAATTGGGCTGCCTGTGTAAATGTAGCCAAGGTAAACAACAGAGATTCTGACACGCTCTCTCCATTGGTTTGTAGGTTGCTGTCTTTTAAGAGTTTCAATTACAGGTTTTCTATATAGCCTAATGTTGATAGGAACTGTATATAGAGCAACAGACGCCTCGCATTTACCAACTCTGAGCTAGTTACTGAACAAATTAATTTAAATGAAAATTGCAATACAATTTCCATGAAAATCGAAAATATTGTATCGTAAGTGAGGAGCTCCAAAAATCCTCACTGCTGACGTTATAGCCATGACCTAATGAAAAGTATATTTCTGAGCATGTAACAGTGACATGCAGTTAGGTTAGGTAGGGTGGGCAGTGCTTACCCTGTGATAATCTAATAAAAAAGCTGTTATGAAAAGCCAAATAAAAAAAAAGTATCACTATTTTTTGTTATCTAATGTTTTTCTCAATGATTCTGTTGTTTTATATGCTCAGAATCTCAACATTTGCTAAAACTGCATTAAACCTCAGGAAAGGCGCCAGGGTATTCATGCATTTCTTTACAGCTAATCAAATCCTTTGCAGCCTTTCCTGACTCCAGTCACTGTTATCCCTCAAATTACCAACATATTTTACATACATGGATTACCAACTGGGGTCAGTTTGACCCCAAGAAGCAACAATCACAGCAAAATATCTACTTAATTCTTATCTCCAAATCATTAGACATGTAAATAATGTTATCAGATTTTTTTTAAACCAAAACAGACAGTTATTTAGCATATTTGTAAAACGGAAATGCAGCTTTTTTCCAAAGTACAATCCACATTAGTACTAAATGCATATTTACTTATAGTAATAATGGTATTTATATACAATCTTCCGTAGAATAACTATTTTTCATGGAATACACACGAATACAGCACTATGTGTACATTCAGAGGGTAGCTGGTTTCTGTATTACAGTTCTACCAATTAATTATACCCCTGACATTTTTATGAGATGTTTTGACTGCAACTAAGTATATATCTGAGGTAATTTAGGTTTTGTACACGGTCATACCTAGTTACAACCAGTTATAAAGACAAGTACATAAGGTGCTCCATCTCTGCAGGTGATCTGTCTATCAGGTCAAGATCACTCCACCCTCTGAGGATACTGTAAATCATTGTTGGTGGCAGCATCATGCTGTGGGGATGTTTTTCAGCGGCAGGGACTGGGAGACTAGTCAGGATTGAGGGAAAGATGAACGGAGCAAAGTACAGAGACATCCTTGATGAAAACCTGCTCCAGAGCACTCAGGACCTGAGACTGGGGTGAAGGTTCACCTTCCAACAGGACAACGACCCTAAGCACACAGCCAAGACAACGCAGGAGAGGCTTCGGGTCAAGTCTCTGAATGCCCTTGAGTGGCCCAGCCAGAGCCCGGACTTGAACCCGATCAAACATCTCTGGAAAGAGATGGAAATAGGGTCATTGTCCTGTTGCAGCGACACTCCCCATCCAACCTGACAGAGCTTGAGAGGATCTGCAAGAAGAATGTGAGAAACTCCGCAAATACAGATGTGCCAAGCTTGTAGCGTCATACCCAAGAAGACTTGAGGCCGTAATCGCTGCCAAAGGTGCTTTAACAAAGTACTAAGTAAACGGTCTGTATACTTATGTAATTGTAATATTGTTTTATTTTATTATTTTAAAACATTTGCATAAATGTCTAAAAACCTGTTTTTGCTTTGTCATTATGGGGTATTGTGTGTAGATTGATGAGGGGAAAAATAATTTCATCCATTTTAGAATAAGGCTGTGATGTAACAAAATTTTGAAAAAGTCAAGGGGTCTGAATACCTTCCGAATGCACTGTAAATGTATTAAGAACAAATTGATTGACAACATTGAAAAATTGAATAAAACACCATTGGGCTATGATAAAAAATATTCCTTCAAAATGACCCCAGTCAGTAGTTTGAGCGTTAATGGAAAGGGCCAGCTTAGGCATCTCTACTTTGCCTAGCTTGAAGTAGCTTCATTCGAGCCGATTTCATATTTTGCGCATGCGTATTGGCTAAACATGTTGTGTGGGTATTGCCCTGGGGTAAGCTGTGCACATTTGGGCGTGTCTACATAATTTGGCAGTCGCATCCCCCCTTGAACTGAACAAAAACAACCTGTTACCTGATAAATAGACACTTTTGCACCTCAAAATGTTGTCCAAGTTTAAATAATATAACACGCCGTTTGCAATGTCAGAGTGGAAGAGTGGTAGAGTAGAGGTGGACGGCAGGACTGAGGAGGAAAGGAATTGTATTCTTTCTGACGTGGATCGGGAGAACCAAGTGGTTGCAATTTGCGAACGACCAAGGGACCTAGAGAGAGTGAGTTCTCACATTTCATACTCCATTGACAATTCAAGGTTGTGGTATTTGTTTGAATGACATTTGAATCACATGAATTGCTCAGGAGCGGCATGGAGGGGTTCGTATGGAATTGATGTTGAGGTGAAACCGCATTTTAGCATATTGATAATGATGACCACTGGTTTGGGATCTAGGCTGGCTATTGATAAAGCATCATCTTGTCATGTTGAAAAGGTGTGTGCCGAGTATCAGAGGGGTATTGTTTTTCTGACTACTTCATGACAGAATACATCCAAATGTCCATTGATTCAGCGCTTGTTCGAGATCAATACGGCTATGTGCACGCCTCACGGGCAAATAGTAGGCAGGAGCACCTGTCAAGCCGCACTCTGCTCTGCTCACCCGTGGAACCTGTTACATAGAAAAACAGGATGTTTGAATTACATGGTGGAGAGAGAGAGGGTCAATTAACCAACCACTGGCACTGGAAACATTTTATCCGTTGCCACAGCACATTGGCATATAAATGATTTGAACTATTCTGTTTTATATGAGCCTGGTTGTTTGCGCAATACTTGGCATGTATCGAATTTGCTATTGGATAGTCCACATGAAAAAAATACTATAGTATTCATTGTAGTGTTTTTGCGGATTTTACTGTAGTCTGCAAAATAAATGTCTGACTTGACTAAGAAAAGTTGGTAACACTTTACTTGACTCCCAGGGTCTTAACCATGTCTTAACATGTCATAACAGCTGACATAACTTGTCATAATCTGCCATAATATGGTCATAACACTGTCATGACACATATTTAGACCTGTTGTGACATATATTACATTATTTTATGGCTGGTTATGATCAATCAATCAAATGTATTTATAAAGCCCTTTTTACATCAGCAGATGTCACAAAGTGCTATACAGAAACCCAGCCTAAAACCCCAAACAGCAAGCAATGCAGATGTAGAAGCATGGTGGCTAGGAAAAACTCCCTAGAAAGGCAGAAACCTAGGAAGAAACCTAGAGAGGAGCCAGGCTCTAAGGGGTGGCCAGTCCTCTTCTGGCTGTGCCAGGTGGAGATTATAAGAGTACATGGCCATTTAAGGCCAGTTTGTTCTTCAATATGTTTAAACGTTCATAGATGACCAACAGGGTCAAATAATAATCAGTGGTTGTAGAGGGTGCAACAGGTCAGCACCTCAGGAGTAAATGTCAGTTGGCAATAGCCAAGCATACAGAAGTCGAGACAGCAGGTGCGGTAGAGAGAGAAGGAGAGAGTCGAAAACAGCAGGTCCAGGACAAGGTAGCATGTCCAGTGAACAGGTCAGGGTTCCCTAGCCACAGGCAGAACAGTTGAAACTGAAGCAGCGGCACGACCAGGTGGACTGGGGACAGCCAGGAGTCATCAGGCCAGTTAGTCCTGAGGCATTATCCTAGGGCTCAGGTCCTCCGGTAGGGGAGGGAGAGAGGGAGAGATAATTAAAGGGAGCATAATTAAATTCACACAGGACACCAGATAAGACAGGATAATTACACCAGATATAACAGACTGACCCTAGCCTTCCAGCACATAGACTATTGCAGCATAGATACTGGAGACTGAGACGGGTGGGTCGGGGGACACTGTGGCCCCGTCCGACAATACCCCTGGACATGGCCAACCAGGCATGATATAACCCCATCCACTTTGCCAAAGCACAGCCCCCACACCACTAGAGGGATATCAACAGACCACCAACTTACCACCCTGAGACAAGGCTGAGTATAGCCCACAAATATCTCCTCCACCGCACAAGCCCGAGGGGGGAAAAACCCAACAGGAAGATCACGTCTGTGACTCAACCCACTCAAGTGACGCACCCCTCCTAGGGACGGCATGGAAGAGCACTAGTAAGCCAGTGACTCAGCCCCCGTAATAGGGTCAGAGGCAGAGAATCCCAGTGGAGAGAGGGGAGCCGGCCAGGCAGAGACAGCAAGGGCTGTACGTCGCTCCAGTGCCTTGCCGTTCACCTTCACACCCCTGGGCCAGACTACACTCAATCATAGGACCTACTGAAGAGATGAGACTTCAGTAATAACTGAAAGATTGAGATGGAGTCATGGATAGGCAGACCATTCCATAAAAATTGAGCTCTATAGGAGAAAGCCCTGCCTCCAGCTGTTTGCTTAGAAATTCTAGGGACAATAAGGAGGCCTGCGTCTTGTGACCATAGCGTACGTGTAGGTATGTACGGCAGGATCAAATCGGAGAGATAGGTAGGAGCAAGCCCATGTAATGCTTTGTAGGTTAGCAGTAAAACCTTGAAATCAGCCCTAGCCTTAACAGGAAGCCACTGGAGTAATATGATCAAACTTTTTGGTTTTAGTCAGGATTCTAGCAGCCATGTTTAGCACTAACTGAAGTTTTTTATCCTGGTATCCGGAGAGTAGAGCATTGCAGTAGTCTAATCTAGAAGTGACAAAAGCATGGATCAGCTTTTCTGCATCATTTTTGGACAAAAGGTTTCTGATTTTTGCAATGTTACGAAGATGGAAAAAAGCTGTCCTTGAAATATTATTGATATGTTCGTCAAAAGAGAGGTCAGGGTCCAGAGTAACGCTGAGGTCCTTCACAGTTTTATTTGATACGACTGTACAACCATCAAGATTCATTGTCAGATCCGACAGCAGATCTCTTTGTTTCTTGGGACCTAGAACTAGCATCTCTGCTTTGTCCGAGTTTAAAGGTAAAACATTTGCCGCCATCCACTACCTTATGTCTGAAACACAGGCTTCCAGAGTAGGCAATTTTGGGGCTTCAACATGTTTTATCGAAATGTCCAGCTGTGTGTCGTCCGCATAGCAGTGAAAGTTGATATTGTGTTTCTGAATGACATCACCAAGAGGTAGAATATATATATATACATATACAGTGAAAACAATCGTGGTCCTAAAACGGAACCTTGAGGAACGCCGAAATTTCCAATTGATTTGTCAGAGGACAAACCATCCACAGAGACAAACTGATATCTTTCCAACAGATAAGATCTAAACCAGGCAAGAACTTGTCCGTGTAGACCAATTGGGGTTTCTAATCACTCCAAAATAATGTGGTGATCGATGGTGTCAAAAGCAGCACTAAGGTCTAGAAGCACAAGGGCAGATGCAGAGCCTTGGTCTAACGCCATTAAAATGTCATTTACCACCTTCACGAGTGCAGTCTCAGTGCTATGATGGCGTTTAACACCAGACTGAAACATTTTGTATACATTATTTGTCTTCAGGAAGGCAATGAGTTGCTGCGCAACAGCTTTTTCTAAAATGTTTGAGACGAATGGGAGATTCGATATAGGCCGATCGTTTTTTACATTTTCCGATAGTTTCTTACATTTTATGACACCTACATAAGAGAGCGTCAAAACCTACCACACAAGGCAAAACATTCCATTATACCATAGCTTACTTGTCAACAGTATGTTTATTTTATATAACATTTTCTGAAATGGATCATATTAAATTATATCATTGTAATTACGCACAAATTGATGTCCGACATGCACATACCTCAATGCTCTGTTGCTGATGACTGGGATGAATGCAGGAGCAGATTTCAGGAGCAGGACAAGACACCCTCTTTTATATAAGCCTATCTGGCTTATATAATTATGATGGTCATAATAATTATTGACAGTGTCATTAAGTGTATTTTCTTAGTCCAAGTAAAGTGACACAGGAGAATCATAATGCTTCTTGACAGTGTCATAAAGTGTATTTTCTGCATGTTATTTAACATATGATGAAGAAGAAAAACATGACTGTATACAGCAGAGGTGTGGACTCGAGTCATGTGACTTGGACTCGAGTCAGACTCGAGTCATGAATTTGATGACTTCAGACTCGACTCGACAAAATGTACAAAGACTTGCAACTCGACTTGGACTTTAACATCAATGACTCGTGACTTCACTTGGACTTGCGCCTTATGACTCGAGAAGACTTGCTACTTCCCATGAAAACTGGGGAAAAAAATTTTCACACGGCCGCGCCGCTCTCCGTTTATCTGCATCTGTGAAAAAAAATGTGCACCATCCACCTGTATGCATACAGAGAGCGCGCGCTGCCTGCACGTTATCCAATCACTGTAGTCCCACGTTGTTTTGATTCGACAGCATCTAAGCAGGCACATTGCAAGACAACCAATGAAGCACATCAAGCAACAACGCGCCAGTTGTCAAAATGATACCGAAGATAGTTTGGTTTGGCTATAAAAATTACGAGGTAGTCGACAAAAAACGAGTTGCAATCTGCAAAACATGCGGATCGAAGATTACAGACGGAGCTGCCACAACGTCCAACTTTGTTCGACACCTGAAGTTGCACAAAGAAAGGTAAGTTTTGAACGAATGCTACGCACCTTATCGGATGTACCGTAACTTACTAGCTAGCTGCTGCATATTTACTGTATCAACGAGACAAACGCACGTCTCCCTTGCTGGTTCATGCTTACAAAAATATGGATTTTTGAACTGCTATTATATGGACATTCTAAAACGCTTTCGTGAAAAAACGCTTAACGTTCTTTAATGTACTAAGACAGTGTTATTAAAAGACCAAACTCTGTAAATATCATATTAATAAAGTATACTATGTACAAAACATCAGATGAGCCCAGAATATGAACGCAAACACGTTTAATAACACGTTGCGTTTTCCTCCCATAGAAAACTATTATAAGAAAAGGCTTAACGTGTCTTAATATACTGAGACAGTAATATTAAAAGACCAAACTATAAATATCATATTAATAAAGTATACTAAATGTACAAAACATCAGATGAGGCCAGAATATGAACGCAAACACGTTTAACAACACGTTAAGTGTTTTCCTCCCATAGAAAACCATTATAAGAAAAGGCTTAACATGTCTTATGTAGGCTACTATGTATTCTGGGCTCATCTGATGTTTTGTACATAGTATACTTTATTGATATGATATTTACTTAGTTTGGTCTTTTAATAACACTGTCTTAGTACATAAGACACGTTAAGCCTTTCTTATAATGGTTTTCTATGGGAGGAAAACGCAACGTGTTATTAAACGTGTTTGCGTTCATATTCTGGGCTCATCTGATGTTTTGTACATAGTATGCTTTATTAATATGATATTTGCAGAGTTTGGTCTTATAATATTACTGTCTTAGTATATTAAGCATTAAGCAACGTTAAGCGTTTTTCACGTTAAGCCGTTTTAGAATTCAGTTTCAGAGTTGCTGGTGTGCTGCCTCATTGAGGTCGTTTATGTAATTTTGGTTAATCACAACTAAGCAGAACTGTCGCTGAAGACAAAATATCACAATTAAACAATGAATGCACCCCCTTTCACAACTCGGATGTAGTTGGTGCATCCCTAAACCCATCCAAGTACAACAGGAAACATAGTAAGACGTATACATTGTAAAGAGGAAAATGATAACACAGTCACAGTAGATCCACCATTAGCCTTCCCTTTTCATATCATGCCCAAACAGCAGACAGCGCATGGACAGAGTGCTACCGTAGTCTACAGTAGGTCTGTGAGGCAGCGCACCACTGGGATATATACAGTATATAATAAAATAATAACGATTATAGTAGTAATGTTCAGAGATGCAATAGATTATTATAGTGCAGTTCTTAACTAATGGGAATATTGTTTAGCTTATTTTTGGTTTAATTTGGTTTACTTTAGTTATTTAATTTATTCAATTATTTTGTTTTTCTATACTTTTCATGCCAACTTGCCATGGCCCCCCTAGAACCCCCTCGCGGCACCCAAGGGTCCCCGTCCCCACTTTGAAAACCACTGCTATAAAGCATATGACTTCAGTTTCTTGAGGGAAAGGGCTTTCTTATGAATTTTGAAGCAGTGAAAATATTCTTAATATTGCATACACTGAAACTGAAATGTATTATCGTAAACCGTAGTGTACAATAGGCAATGAATATTAACACAACAACATTGATATGAGTAAAGAGTAGTTTCAAATACAACATGTGTGGCTGTAAAGGATTTTCTGACATCTGTTTCATATTCTTCTCTGTTACAGGTATGAAGAATACCAGATGAACAAAATCATCGTAGATGAACCACAACAGCCTTCAATCTCACAATTCCTTGACACTCGTGTAGGGCGTTACAGCCTGACCCACCCACAGCAGAAGGCCATCTCCAATGCGATACTGTCTGACTTGATTATTGATTGCAATTTCCCTCTGTCTATTGTGGAAAATAAGAGCTTTCGTCACTTTCTGGCTGTGCTGGACAGCAAGTATACCCCAGTATGTCGCCGAACGCTGACCACAAAAACAGAGAGCCTTGCTGAGGAGAGACGGTCAAAGTTAAAAACTCAATTGAGCAACACTGACCATGTTTCAGTCACTGTGGACATTTGGTCTGATCGAAAGATGAGGGGATTCCTTGGTGTCACTGTGCACTGGATGGAGCGAGATGCAGAGAGGGTACAGCTAAAGACTAATCTCTTGGCCTGCAACCGCTTCAAAGGCTCTCACACAGCAGAGCGAATCTGTGACCAATTTGAGGCAATATGTGATGAATACAACATCAAAGCTAAATTGGACTATATAATTAGTGACAATGCTGCTAACATGCGCAAGGCATTTACAGTCTGCTTCCCCAGCGAACAGGAGGAAGATGAAGATGCTGGAGATAATCTTGATGATCCTGAGCTATGGCATGACTTAACCCAAGAAGACCAGCAAACCGTCGATGCTGCTATGGCAAAGAAACAGCGCCTGCAGTGTTTTGCACACACATTGCAGCTGGTTGTGGGAGACGGTTTGAAAGAAACAAAAGCGGCATGTCCTTCTCTCTCCAAGTTATCAAAACTTAGCTCCCTGCTCCACACAAGCACAACGTTTAAAGACATCTTCGATGGTGAATTTGGGGAGCACAGAGGCATCCCTGCTGCAGTGAGCACGAGGTGGAATTCCACACTGCGGCAGGTAAAAGCAGTCCTTCATTGTGATCAGCAAAAGCTCTGCGCAGTTCTTGAGAAGGCCGGGCATAAAGAACTGTCATTCACACCACGAGAGTGGAATCTGCTGAAGGAGTTGGTGGACATCTTAAAACCGTTCGGAGAAGCAACTGATTTGACACGGGGAGAAAGTCATTACAATCAGTGCAGTTGTTCCATCCATCTTGTCCCTCAATCACCATCTTGAGAAGCTGAAGCCTCAAGTTCGTTTCCTGAGTGGCCTGGTCAGAGGTCTGCAGGCATCCCTGAAAAAAAGATTTCTTGGGATCTTCATTAATGTAAAAATGGCCCAGTCTCAAGAAGGGATCACTGCCCCCTTTTCAGACACAGTCTACCTGAAAGCAGCTGCCTTGGATCCAGCCTTTTGTCTGCTGTGGATTGAGCCCCATGTGCTGGTCAACCGTGACATCAAGGCAGAGGTGGCACAACGAAGTTAAAGGTAAATATTATTGACTTGCAATGCAATTTAAATGCAACGTACAATAATTTGATCTTAATCTGATATAGGATCTAATGTGATATTAATCTGACTTTAACAATAATAAAAAATTTCAGTCTTGAACAGTATCATCAACATCAGAAATAAGGGCTCTTTTGTTTCTGCTGTTGTGACACGTTTTTATTTTTATTTTTAGAATTGATCCTGCAAGATGCTGCTGAGACAGAGCAGCCTGTGCCGGTGCCTGCTGAAGAAGAACTAGAGGACATGGAAGGAGAAGGGCTGTTTGCTGCATACCATAAGAGGCAGAAAAGGGATGTTGGGACCCCACCAGCAGTACAGCTAAGTCACTACATTGACATGGCAGAAGGACAGAATGCCCTTTTGTTCTGGGCACTGAACAGTAAGACTCTTCCTTCACTCTTTCAAGTAGCCATCCGAGTCTTGGCAGTGCCTGCTTCTAGTGCTCCAGTGGAGCGAGTTTTCAGCCATGGTGGCATCATTCTGCGTCCCCATCGTGCACAAATGACTGACAGACTTTTGGCCAATTTGATCTTTTGCAAATGCAATGCAGTATAGGGGCCTCCCTCCACCTGTCCACAGCACGCATGCGCGCACACACACTCACTCTCTGCTCATCACCTGTCCACACAGCTCTCTCTCTCCTGTGGTAGGAGTTTCACATGGAGTAAGATCTGTTCATTTGCAGTGCAGGTTCCCACACTGTTTTTACTTCCAGAGCTTTGGTGTTTGTCCTTCCCCGTAAACCTTTCTCTCTCTCTCTCTCTCTCTCTCTCTCTCTCTCTCTCTCTCTCTCTCTCTCTCTCTCTCTCTCTCTCTGCATTGTTCTAGTGCAATATGCTGTTCAAATACAAGCATTTTTTTGTGAAAATTAAATGTTATGTTTTTTGCTGTATTTGATTAATGTTATTGTATAAAAAGGTTTAAATAAATACAAATCTTACAGACATACATGATTTGTATACATTTTATTTCTGTGGTAAGAGGACTTGAAATGACTCGAAACTAAAATGGTAGGACTTTGGACTCGACTTGAGACTTGATGGCTTTGACTTTTGACTCGACTTGGGACTTGCCTCATCTTTGACTCGACTTGACTCGGGACTCGAGGGCAAAGACTTGAGACTTACTTGTGACTTGCATAACAATGACTTTGTCCCACCTCTGGTATACAGAATTCATTACAACAACAACAAAGGACTTAAGAAACAAACTTTCAAAAGAAAGGAAACTTCTTGGCAGGGAAAAAACACGTTTGAATAAATGTGTATTTTGACACTCTTATGTAGGTGTCATAACCAGCCATAAAATAACACAATATATGTCACAAGAAGTGTAAGTATATGGGTCATGACAATGTTATGATCATATTGTGACAAGTTCTGTCAGCTGTTATGACATATTATGACATGGTTATGACTGTGTCATAACGTGTTATGACGCTGGGTGTCAAGGAAAGTGTTACCAAAAAGTCAGACTGACTAAAGTCCCTAAAAACACTACATTGAATACTGTAGTATTTACTGTAGTATACTGTAGCATTTACAGTTAACTATAATATAAATACTGTAGTAAAAGAAAACTGCAGTATATACTATAGTAATTCAAATCAAATCAAATGTATTGGTCACATACACATGGTTAGCAGATGTTATTGCGAGTGTAGCGAAATGCTTGTGCTACTAGTTCCGACAGTGCAGCAATATCTAGCAAGTAATATCTAACAGTTCTACAACAAAAACCTAATACACACAATCTAAGTAAAGGAATGGAATAAGAATATATAAGTATATGGATGAGCAATGTCATTATCATTATCAGAGCGGCATAGGCTAAGATGCAATAGATAGTATAGAATACAGTATATACATATGAGACGGGTAATGCAAGATATGTAAACATTAAAGTGGCATTATTGTAGTACACTGTAGTATTTACTGTAGTGTTTTTGGGGACATTACTGTAGTATTTACTATAGTGTTTTTGCTTTATTATCTTCGACATAGAAGTTGAGGCTTTCTTCTTCAAGAAACCTACGGAGAAATACTAAAAGAGCGAATTTTCCATAACCTGTAGGTAGGTAGGTTGGATTGGGGTCTGAACAGATAGAAAAGAGCAGGAGCTCTGAACTATAACCTGTAGCGAACATATATGGTCTATACTTGGAATGTAGGTTTCTCACCTATGCATGGCACAAACTGCGATATGGGGGAGGGAATGGGCAGGGTATATGCGGACTGTATTGTTTTTGCGGACATTACTGTAGTATTTACTACAGTATTATTTTTAGCAGATAATACATTTTACATTTACATTTTAGTCATTTAGCAGACGCTCTTATCCAGAGCGTCTGCTCTGTGGGAATCGAACCCACAACCCTGCCGTTGCAAACGCCATGCTCTACCAACTGAGCTACATCCCTGCCGGCCATTCCCTCCCCTACCCTGGACGACGCTGGGCCAATTGTGCGCCGCCCCATACTGTAGTATTTAGTATAGTATTCTACAGTTTACAATGTAATTCTATAGTAAGTACTGTAGTATTCTATCCACCTCATTTTCGAACAGTGCTATGGGCACAGCCAAACAACGGAAGTGATGGATTCGACTTCCGCTTTACTTCCCTAATGCAGCGCAACGGTGGCAAACATGCCAGAGTCAATTATTTGAAGGAGTCCATTTATAGAGTATAAAAGTCCAGTAAACAAGTATAACTGTAATTTGATATTTATTTCATTAAAGTTCACTAACATTAGCTAGACCTACTAGTAGGCTAGTTATCTTTTGATAATAACGTTAGGTGTGTTGTGTCAGAGTTAAGGGCCATCCACCATGCCAATAACTATAACGATAACTATAATGATAACTATAGGCTACATAACTATAAAAGGTTGATGAACATCCACACTAGAGGACAGTTTATTGTTTATCGTTCTACAGTGTCAACCAACTGATCAATGCATCCTATTGCAGGCTGCCTATTAATAAGGTGGTAACACAAGACCATTCATGAGGTCTCTAACGCACAGATAGTCAACATCTTCAGACCATTCAGTGCTTTCAGGGTGCGTTCATTGTCATAGTGACAACTGCAAATAATACTTAAATGTAGGCTACATGTAGGCCTAATTAAAAATAATATAGTAACTTGTATTTAAATGTAGCAATTCAACAACAAACACTGTTTAGCCTGCGCATCTATTACAGCATGTCATTACCTCGTTGCTCAAGTGGTTTGCAAGCGATTTCCATTTTTCTAATGGTTCTCAATTCCTTTGGATCTTCTTTTTCCTCTGTGCTCATCTCTCTGTCTGTGCTGTGCAACTATTTACAATGCACCAGTGCAACAGTTTTATCATAACCGGCCAAAAGTGATCACACCAATTAGCAAGACCAAGACTGCTTCTTTCCCCGAACAGGCTATTAGGCCTTGTATAAAAAAAGTAGACAAATAAATGTCCTATAGCTATTGCTGAGATTTCACAAAAAGAGGGTATGGCCTATTGTGGAGAGGCTTGCGTAGTCTATTGCCCAGCAGTAGCGGTAGGCAACACTGTTGCTAGAGTGCCGCAGGTATTGCAGGATTTTGTTCCAACTAGGCACCACACCTGACCAACTGAACTAATTGATCAGTTCAATGATTGCCTAAATTCAACACACCTGGTCTTCCAGGTCGGTTCAATCAAAAACATGAAGAGCCTGCGGCACTCCAGGACCAGGGTTGCCTACCCCTGCTATAGCCAGTTGCGCAAGGGAACATCTGGAAGAGAGAGGCTTGTGATGTGTAGCCAAAGTAAGAAGTTAAATATGTGCTGGATATTAGGGATATGGGCTAAATATCAATATTTACCAGTCAAAATGCAAGAAAAAAAGTGACCAGATGATGAAATGGCTGATCTGTAGTGTGTTCCTCCAGGCTGCACTCTGTGGTCCCCGGGCATTCAAAGCTCCACTATTGATTACGCCTAGGCCTACATTTTTTTACCTGGGCTATAACAGAGCAGTACAATAACGAATGCATTATTGTTATCAAGTGAGTACACAATTATTGTCCATAGGCTGTATAATGCAGTGATATAGGCTAATTTGAATAACCGCTCAAATGTCCTGTTTTTTTAATGCCGAAATAACTACATAGGCCTACAGCCTAGGCCTGATTATCCAACCATTTGGAACAGTTTGGGTCTATTCTCGACAGTTTAAAAGGTCCAGAAAGGTACATTAGCAGGCCACTCATATGATGTATTTTGTCAGGAAGTAGCCCAGTGTTAAGATTGAATTATAGGAAAATATGGGCTTCTTCTTTCATATTCCCCGCCCGTTCTTAATGCTGTAGCCTATTTTACGTTCAGCAAGCAAGAGCAAGCATGCATCTCTCGTCCAATAGGCTATTAGTAGACTAAAGAAAATAAGTCTAAATAACTTTTGTAGTTTGCGTTTTCCTGGAACTCCACAAGATTTAAGAGGAATAACCGGATGGAATATGGGGGAAAATGCACCAAATTATTTTTTGTGGATATACTCAGAGGACCGTTATTAGCATCTTTTAACCACTCCTATGTAAATGGTAGATTATCAGACACTCAATAAGAAGGTCTGATTTCATTATTACTGATCCAGGCCTGCTATTCATAGCAGACTTTGAAAAGGCATTTGATAAAGTACGACTGGAGTTTATATATAAATGCCTGGAGCATTTCAATTGGGAGAATCTCTTATGAAATTGATTAAAATCATGCATAGTAACCCTAGGTGTAAAATAGTAAATAATGGCTATTTCTCCGAAAGTTTTAAACTGTTAAGAGGAGTAAAACAAGGTTGTCCACTATCGGCATATCTATTTATTATGGCCATCAAAATGTTAGCTATTAAAATCAGATCCAACAATAATATCAAGGGATTAGAAATCCAGGGCTTAAAAACAAAGGTGTCATTGGTTGCAATTAAAATGTAATCCTCCAGAAACTACAGAGCAAATAATGCAACAAATATTGTGGTTAAACTCAAATATACTAATTGATTAAAAAAATATATTTTTTGAAATAAATGTTTAAGAAATATATATTCTTCCTAAATTATACCATAGGTAGGACTGGTGGAGCATTGTCGCACATGCAGCTAACAAAAATATATGGAAATGTCTGCTCTACCCAAATTTACAACCAAATAATTGCAGCATTACCGCAAAAAAGGAAGAGAAAAGGGGAAGGGAGAAAATTAAGGTACTTGTCTGTCGGCCCTGCATTAAAGAACATAATTGGTTAAAGAAAATGGTGATAAATAAAAAAAGTATACCAGTTTAATTTAAGGACCAAAGGATTGACAGCCATCCCATATAGATTGCAAAATAGTTGG
This sequence comes from Coregonus clupeaformis, assembly GCF_020615455.1. Taxonomy (NCBI): domain Eukaryota; kingdom Metazoa; phylum Chordata; class Actinopteri; order Salmoniformes; family Salmonidae; genus Coregonus; species Coregonus clupeaformis. Next base: position 55,879,865 of record NC_059200.1, on the reverse strand, counting down.
GAAGAGATTTTTGACGTACCAATTCCATAGCATAGTGTTTATGAACTGATACTCAAAACGATGCCGGATTCAAAAGTTTGAATTTTTCAATTTAAATTATTATACAAAATTATTGCTACCAATAGAATGTTATTTATATGGGGGATACAATAATAATAATAATAATAATAATAATAATATGCCATTTAGCAGACGCTTTTATCCAAAGCGACTTACAGTCATGTGTGCATAAATTTTTACGTATGGGTGGTCCCGGGGATCGAACCCACTACCCTGGCGTTACAAGCGCCATGCTCTACCAATTGAGCTACAGAGGACCACAATCTTCCCAGCTCAGCAGATTTTGCTGCGAAGAGACAGAATCATTACATCATTTGTTTTGGTACTGTCCATTTGTAGCTTATTTTTGGTCAGAGGTCCAGGAATGGCTGAAGGATTGCAATATTTAGAAAACAACGAAACAATGAGAATAGAAGGGTTCAGAACTTTTGTGAAACATCACAGTACAGTTGAAAAATATATGGCAAATAGAAATCCAATATGGATGGTGTTAAGAGATAGATGGGAGGTGTTGAATGGAGCTGAAGGATGGTACTAATAACAACAACAAGATAACTAATGTAAAGCATTCTGTGTCCATAATAAGTATATAGGTTATAGGTTGAGAGCTTTTGTGAAAGAGTACAGTTAGATAGATATGGCATATAGAAGCAAACCGGATGGACATCATGAAAATGATCGGAGAGGTTGAGGGTAGAGGAAGTTCAGGAGTAAAAACAAACAAAATATAATTATTGTAAAATTGACTGTGTCCATAAAATGTATATAGTATGTATAAGCTGGAAGTAGAGGCCTAAGCGTGGTTGTTCACTAGTTTACTCCAATTAGTGAAGGGGTGGTGGGGTTGGAAAGTAAGGGAAATATATTTTTTTAAGGATATGTATATATGTGTGTGTATATGTATATATGCGAGAAGAAAAAAAACATCTGTGGGATTGGAAGTGATGCAGACAATTACATTGATGTAAATTACAATCTACAGTGAGGGAAAAAAGTATTTGATCCCCTGCTGATTTTGTATGTTTGCCCACTGACAAAGAAATGATAATAATTTTAATAATTTTAATGGTAGGTTTATTTGAACAGTGAGAGACAGAATAACAACAAAAAAATCAAGAAAAACCCATGTCAAAAATGTTATAAATTGATTTGCATTTTAATGAGGGAAATAAGTATTTGACCCCATCTCAATTAGAAAGATTTCTGGCTCCCATGTGTCTTTTATACAAGTAACGAGCTGAGATTAGGAGCACACTCTTAAAGGGAGTGCTCCTAATCCCAGCTTGTTACCTGTATAAAAGACACCTGTCCACAGAAGCAATCAATCAATCAGATTCCAAACTCTCCACCATGGCCAAGACCAAAGAGCTCTCCAAGGATGTCAGGGACAAGATTGTAGACCTACACAAGGCTGGAATGGGCTACAAGACCATTGCCAAGCAGCTTGGTGAGAAGGTGACAACAGTTGGTGCGATTATTCGCAAATGGAAGAAACACAAAATAACTGTCAATCTCCCTCGGCCTGGGGCTCCATGCAAGATCTCACCTTGTGGAGTTGCAATGATCATGAGAACGGTGAGGAATCAGCCCAGAACTACACAGGAGGATCTTGTCAATGATCTCAAGGCAGCTGGGACCATAGTCACCAAGAAAACAATTGGTAACACACTACGCCATGAAGGACTGAAATCCTGCAGCGCCCGCAAGGTCCCCCTGCTCAAGAAAGCACATATACATGCCCGTCTGAAGTTTTCCAATGAACATCTGAATGATTCAGAGGAGAACTAGGTGAAAGTGTTGTGGTCAGATGAGACCGAAATCGAGCTCTTTGGCATCAACTCAACTCGCCGTGTTTGAAGGAGGAGGAATGCTGCCTATGACCCCAAGAACACCATCCCCACCGTCAAACATGGAGGTGGAAACATTATGCTCTGGGGGCTGTTTTTCTGCTAAGGGGACAAGACAACTTCACCGCATCAAAGGGACGATGGACGGGCCCATGTACCGTCAAATCTTGGGTGAGAACCTCCTTCCCTCTGCCAGGGCATTGAAAATGGGTCATGGATGGGTATTCCAGCATGACAATGACCCAAAACAACTGGCCAAGGCAACAAAGGAGTGGCTCAAGAAGAAGAACATGAAGGTCCTGGAGTGGCCTAGCCAGTCTCCAGACCTTAATCCCATAGAAAATCTGTGGAGGGAGCTGAAGGTTCGAGTTGCCAAACGTCAGCCTCGAAACCTTAATGACTTGGAGAAGATCTGCAAAGAGGAGTGGGACAAAATCCCTCCTGAGATGTGTGCAAACCTGGTGGCCAACTACAAGAAACGTCTGACCTCTGTGATTGCCAACAAGGGTTTTGCCACCAAGTACTAAGTCATGTTTTGCAGAGGGGTCAAATACTTATTTCCCTCATTAAAATGCAAATCAATTTATAACATTTTTGACATGCGTTCTTCTGGATTTTGTTGTTGTTATTCTGTCTCTCACTGTTCAAATAAAACCTACCATTAAAATTATAGACTGATCATGTCTTTGTCAGTGGGCAAACTTACAACATCAGCAGGGGATCAAATACTTTTTTCCCTCACTGTATCTGCAATATTAAAGCTGATCTACCCAACAATGTTTTTTTTTTATATATATATAAAATATTACAAATAGAAAAAATAGAAATAACCGGGTCAGCAGAGAGCCAGATGCGTAATTGCACAACAGAACAAAGACAGGCTCGAGATGTAGCCTATAGCCTAGAAGCGTATGCATATTAGCCCATAATTCATAAACTCAATGTTAGGCTTAATACTGCAGTGAATATATCCAGTCAATTTACACAGTGAGATATTTTTTTTTTGGATCAGATAACTAAATCATAGGTAGCCTACACTATGTGCACTCCCAAGGCTGCGCTGAGTGCGCTCCCTCCCAGTCCCCAGGTACCAGCTCGAAAAGCTACGCTATTGTTTCAGTTTTTTAGGGCCAAGAAATGTATCCTACCTAGGCTACAACAACACAATGTACTGAAGACTGTTATTATTGTTTTCAAGTAAGTACAAAACTCTAGTCTAGGCTGTAAACTGCAGTGAATAGCCTATGTCATTTGAATAACCACTCAAAAACCTGGCGTTTTGAATGCATATTCATTTCGAAATAACTGCAAATAGCCTGCCTGATTGGGCAACCATTTGGATCAGTTATGTTTTTTTTCTCAGCAGTTTAGCCTACAAGTTCCAGGCACATTAGCAGGCCAGTAATATGGTGTATTTTTTCAGGATGTATCAGCTAACAGAAACATACTAATGTAGGGATTTCTAGTTGCGCGCATATGAATTATGATAATGCTCAAGAGGAAGTTGTATCCATAGTTTCCGCGCTTGGCTTCCGTGTTTTAAAAGCGTTTGAAAATGAGGTGGATAGTAAACTGTAGTATTTCTTCATGTGGAAGGCTACCAATAAGGTACAAATTAACATAACAATTTACATAAACTATATTGAATAGGCTGTCATTTGTGTAGAATATAATCTACTTTTTAGAGCAGCTCAGAGTGTATCTGTGAGTAAATCTGGCCTCACCGCATGCCACGGGTATGTAAGAACCAGTGCATGGACCATATAATAGAATTTAGAACAGACCAGAGAACAGAATTTAGGAGGATAAACAGTCTCCAGGGCAGCAACTTCAACTTTCACTGAGGTGTGAAGTGAGAGGTGTCAATTACCTTGAATACAATAATGGCAGCAGAGCACCAAAGCCTGCTTCCCCCCCCCAAATGAAAAGGCCTCACACCCCTATGCAGAGGCCATCTAAGTACAGTTACCCTCTGTCAAGACAGAAGGTATTAACCCAGGGTGGAAACCCAGAATACTGGACATTGAGGACACAGAGATAGCCTGTGTCAACCTGTACAAGTCTGGAACAGTTATGGTGCAGGGAAACCTAAAACCTTTTCAGCAGGCTTTTTACAGGATCAAAGAGAGAGTGACACCTATATCCCCCCAATGGAATCCCCATACATTAATGACAACAGCTTCTACACCCTAGAGGGGAGATCAACCATTTCCAGGGCCAGGGACATGTACTAGTCTGTGGTGACCTAAATGCCAGAAGAACCTGACACTCTCAGTACACAGGGGGACAGAAACCTACCTGGAAGTGACAGCATTCCCTCCCCAATATGACACAACTATGACAACAGCAAGAAACGGTCACAACTCCTGCAACTCTGTCACACGCTGGGTCTGTACATAGTCAATGGTAGGCTTCGAGGGGAATCCTATGGTAGGTACACCTATAGTTCATCTCTTGGCATTAGTACTGTACACTACTTTATCACTGACCCCAAACCAGAGTCTCTCAGGGCGTTCACAGTTAGCCAACTATAAAATCACAATCTACTTGAATAGGGCAATACTTATGAAGCATCAAAGCCGAAAAAACTGCATGCTGTTAAGAAATGCTGTAGATGGAAGGAGGGTAGTGTAGAAGCCTACCAAAAAACAATTGGCCAACAACAAATCCAATCCCTCCTAGACAACTTCCTGGACAAAATCTTTCACTGTAATAGTGAAGGTGTAAACTTAGCAGTAGGAAGCATGAACAGTATATTTGACCTATCAGCTAACATATCATATTTAAATTCAAGTAGAAAACCTAAGAAAACTAACAACAATGAGAAATGGTTTGATAAAGAATGCAAAAACCGTAGAAAACATTTTGAAACCTATCCAACCAAAAACATCTAATATAATTTACTAAATTTAGAGTTAGTTATTAATGACTACCGGAACCCATTGGATTCTCCAATTACATTGGATGAGCTACAGTACAAAATACAAACCCTCCAACCCAAAAAGGCCTGTTGTGTTGATGGTATACTAAACGAAATGATAAAATATACAGAACACAAATTCAAATAGGCTATTCTTAACAAGTCACATAATAAGTTGCATGGACTCACTCTGTGTGCAATAGTAGTGTTTAACGTGAGTTTTTAATGACTACCTCATCTCTGTACCCCACACATACAATGATCTGTAAGGTCCCTCAGTCAAGCAGTGTATTTCAAACACAGATTAACCACAAAGACCAGGGAGGTTTTCCAATGCCACGCATTGGTAGATGGGTCAAAATAAAATAAAAAGCAGACATTGAATATCCCTTTGAGCATGGTTAAGTTATTAATTACACTTTGGATGCAGTATCAATACAAAGATACAGGCGTCCTTCCTAACTCAGTTGCCAGAGAGGAAGGAAACCGCTCAGGGATTCCACCATGAGGCCAATGGTGACTTTAAAACAGTTACAGAGTTTAATGGCTGTGATAGGAGAAAACTGAGGCTGGATCAACAACATTGTAGTTACTCCACAATACTAACCTAATTGACAGATTGAAAAGAAGGAAGTCTGTACAGAATAAAAAATATTCCAAAACATGCATCCTGTTTGCAACAAGGCACTAAAGTAATACTGCTAAAAATGTGGCAAAGCAACTAATGTGTGTCCTGAATACAATGTGTCATGTTTGGGGCAAATCCAATACAACACATTACTGAGTACCACTCTCCATATTTTCTAGCATAGTGGTGGCGGCATCATGTTATGGGTATGCTTGTAATCGTTAAGGACTGGGGAGTTTTTCAGGATAAAAAAGAAACGGAATGGAGATAAGCACAGGCAAAATCCTAGAGGGAAACCTGGTTCAGTCTGCTTTCCACCACTTGGGAGTTGAATTCACCTTTCAGCAGGACAATAACCTAAAACACAAGGCCAAATCTACACTGGAGTTCCTTACCAAGAAGACAGTGAATGTTCCTGAGTGGCCGAGTTACAGTTTTGATTGAAATCTACTTGAAAATCTATGGCAAGAACTGAAAATGGTTCTCTAGCAATGATCAACAACCACTTTGACAGAGCTTGAATCCAGGTGTGGAAAGCTCTTAGAGACTTACCCAGAAGGACTCACAGCTGTAATCGCTGCCAAAGGTGCTTCTACAAAGTATTGACTCAGGGGTGTGAATACTTATGTAAATTAGATATTTCTGTATTTAATTTCCAATAAATTTGCAAACATTTATAAAAACATGTTTTCACTTTGTTATTATGGGGTATCTTCTGTAGATGGGTGTGATATTTAATCAATTTAGAATTCAGGCTGTAACAACAAAATGTGGAATAAGTCAAGGGTTATGAATACTTTCTGAAGGCACTGTATGTACAAAGACATGTTAAATCAGTTTTATAATGTTTTTCTGCCGTGCATAATATGCGGTAGGCTGTGTATTGTATAACACCACAATCATTATTCCCCCCAACATTTTTTAAAGAGGAGTTTACCGTAACTCAACGGTAACGTGGAATGACTCTTGACTGTCACCTCAAGAGCCCTAGCCTCCACTACAGGGTTCCTCCAGGAACCCATTGCTACACTGAACCATTAAAGGATCCTCCAAGAACCCCTCAACTAACCGAAGGTGCAAACATTAACCATTAACTAGCAATGGCTCCTTGAGGAACTCCAGGGTTCCTTGAGTCACCACTAATTCTAAGAGTGTACTCATTCTTTCACAAGGGTTAAAGCAAAATAAAATCCCATGACTGAAATTTTAGTTGATCTCAGATTGATTGTCTGTGGGGCCAAGTTAACCTCCCCTTTCATGTAAAAAAGTACATGTATTTAACTGCTAGTTTGATGAATTCCAGTCCTTTTACATGTTTTTATTTTAAAAAATATTTTAAAATTAAAAAAAAATCCATATGGAGAACTTTAACCCCTGATTTCATCCACCCTTTCATTCATCCATCCAACCCCCGACCCACCCACTCATTCATCCATCCACCCATCCATCCATCCATCCATCCATCCATCCATCCATCCATCACTATCCAATTTTCAAATCACTTAAAAAGCAACAGCAGGCTATGACTTGATGACTTTAACTTACCCCCGACAAACTGAATGCCCCCGGCCACGCGTCCAATGGTCCTGGAGATGAGATCAGACACACAGAATCCCAGGAGGGCCGTGAGGGCTACCAGGAGCAGCAGGCCACAGCCCACCCCGATTACCACCGTACAAATCCTCCATTCCAGACTAGGGATACCCTGGAACGAGGCGTAGCGCCCACACTGCTCCAGCATCACCGTGGCCTGGCGAGCCTCATCACGCACCGGGTACGAGCACCTCCGGAAGGTCCCGAAGGAGACCGGTTTACCCATCTGGGACCCTAGGAGCCAGTAGGGCATGAAGAAACCCACGCAGGAGGCCGCCGCACACAGGAAGGAGAGCAGGGCCCACACCACGCCCGCATATGTCAGGCTAGAAGCCATTACTCAGAATCTCAGTGACCAGACACAACGATGATCCCCCAATTCTTTCTTCTTCTTTTTTCTCAGAAGATTGCTTTTTATATCCACATCAGCAGCTCTGTTGTTGATGGATAATATCCAGGTTAACACCAGCAGTGTTCCTCGTCCCACCTCTTCTCTGTGTGGTGATCCCTGGTGAGAAAGAAAAGAAGAAAAGAAAGATGGAGATGGCGAAAGATAGAGAGAAAGTGAACGAGAGAGAGAGAGAGAGAGAGAAGAGAGAGTAAGAGAGAGAGAGAGACACAGTTGAATTTATGACTGTACTGCCACTGGATACATGCAGGCCCACAGTGTCCGGTCTGGAGCGTGAAGTAACGAACTCTGCTGATCGGTTACTGCGTAGCAACCTAGCGGTGCCAAAAGCACTGGTCTGAACTAGAAAACCTATGTAAATAAATTAAGAACCACGCCCTGTGCAACTGGGTCCTGGACTTCTTCACGGGCCGCCCCCAGGTGTTGAAGGTAGGAAACAACATCTCCACTATGCTGATCCTCAACACAGGGGCCCCACAAGGGTGCGTGCTCAGCCCCCTCCTGTACTCCCTGTTCACCCATGACTGTGTGGCCACGCACGCCATCAACTCAATCATCAAGTTTGCAGACGACACAACAGTAGTAGGCATGATTACCAACAATGACGAGACAGCCTACAGGGAGGAGGTGAGGGCCCTGGCAGAGTGGTGCCAGGAAAATAACTTCTCCCTTAACTTCAACAAAACGAAGGAGCAGATCATGCACTTCAGAAGACAGCAGAGGGAGCATGCCCCCATCCACATCAACAGGGCCACAGTGGAGAAGGAGAAAAGCTTCAAGTTCCTCAGTGTACACATCACTGACAATCTGAAATGGTCCACCCACACAGACATTGTGGTGAAGAAGGCGCAACATTGCCTTTTCAACCTCAGGAGTCTGAATAAATGTGGTTGGCCGCTAAGATGTAATGGACATACAAAAAATAGTTGTTGGTGTTGAAATGAAAAAAATAACTTGTTTCAAAACATTCAAAAAAATAAAATAACGGAAAAGTGGTGCGTGCATCTGTATTCTCCCCCTTTGCTATGAAGCCCCTAAATAAGATCTGGTGCAACCAATTACCTTCAGAAGTCACATAATTAGTTAAATAAAGTCCACCTGTGTGCAATCTAAGTGTCACATGATCTGTCACATGATCTCAGTATATATACACCTGTTCTGAAAGGCCCCAGAGTCTGCAACACCACTAAGCAAGGGGCACCACTAAGCAAGCGGCACCATGAAGACCAAGGAGCTCTCCAAACAGGTCAGGGACAAAGTTGTGGAGAAGTACAGATCAGGGTTGGGTTATAAAAAAATATCAGAAACTTTGAACATCCCACGGAGTACCATTAAATCCATTATTAAAAAAATGGAAAGAATATGGCACCACAACAAACCTGCCAAGAGAGGGACGCCCACCAAAACTCACGGACCAGGCAAGGAGGGCATTAATCAGAGAGGCAACAAAGAGACCAGAGATAACCCTGAAGGAGCTGCAAAGCTCCACAGCGGAGATTGGAGTATCTGTCCATAGGACCACTTTAAGCCGTAAACTCCACAGAGCTGGGCTTTGCGGAAGAGTGACCAGAAAAAAGCCATTGCTTAAAGAAACAAATAAGCAAACACGTTTGGTGACTCCCCAAACATATGGAAGAAGGTACTCTGGTCAGTTGAGACTAAAATTTAGCTTTTTGGCCATGAAGGAAAACGCTATGTCTGGCGCAAACCCAACACCTGTCATCACCCCGAGAACACCATCCCCACAGTGAAGCATGGTGGTGGCAGCATCATGCTGTGGGGATGTTTTTCATTGGCAGGGACTGGGAAACTGGTCAGAATTGAAGGAATGATGGATGGCGCTAAATACAGGGAAAATCTTGAGGGAAACCTGTTTCAGTCTTCCAGAGATTTGAGACTGGGACGGAGGTTCACCTTCCAGCAGGACAATGACCCTAAGCATACTGTTAAAGCAACACTCAAGTGTCTTGGAATGGCCTAGTCAAAACCCAGACCTCAATCCAATTGAGAATCTGTGGTATGACTTAAAGATTGCTGTACACCAGCGGAACCCATCCAACTAGAAGGCGCTGGAGCAGTTTTGCCTTGAAGAATGGGCAAAAATCCCAGTGGCTAGATGTGCCAAGCTTATAGAGACATACCCCAAGAGACTTGCAGCTGTAATTGTTGCAAAAGGTGGCTCTACAAAGTATTGACTTTAGGGGTGTGAATAGTTATGCACGATCAAGTTCTGTTTTTTTGTCTTATTTCTTGTTTGTTTCACCCAAAAAAATATTTTACATCTTCAAAGTGGTAGGCATGTTGTGTAAATGAAACGATACAAACTCCCAAAATATCCATTTTAATTCCAGGTAGTAAGGCAACAAAATAGGAAAAATGCCAAGGGGGGTGAATACTTTCGCAAGCCACTGTAGGTGGCTATAGTCAGGGCCAACCAGAACATATCACATGCAGTGGCTGTCAAAAGGGTTGAGGGAGAGAATGGTCCTGAAGGGCCCATGGTGGTGGATAGGCATTCATTGCAGGTGGCAGGGGTTGCCTCTCATCAGCAGGACCCAGATATCCTACAGGTTAAGAAGGTGGACTTTGTACTCTTTATGGCTATGGTGATCAACGGCACTGCCAAAGAGGAGAAAAAGTCTAGAACGATGGACATCGTGGATGCGGCAGAGCGGTTTCTGGGATTGAAGTACTTCTCAGCAAATGAATTACATGAAAGGCTGTCATGTGCTGTACTACCCTCTCAGGCCCCAGAGCCTGAGTGGGGAGATATGGAACTTTGAAGGAAGGAGGAAGTGGGAGTCTGTTTTGCTTTGTTTTGTTGACTATTTTAGTTATGAGGAATAAGTTAGTTTTCTCCATCAAGTATGGTTTTAAAACCCCACAGAAGAAGCAGAAGCAGAAGAAGCTGGAAACCACCGCAGGAACACGAGGGAGAGAGCTCGGAAAAGGGCAGAAATGTAACCCCTACAAGTTCACAAACAAGCTACTAGGGGACAAGAAGAGTAGAATAATGCAATGCCCCAAGGAGGATGTGGAAGACCATCTGAGGAAAACACACAGCGACCCACTCCAAGAACAGGATTTCGGGGAATGCAGCAAACTCCTTAACCCTCCCGAACCACAGGAGGAATTTGACATGACGGAACTTAGGCTGATAGAAGTGAAAGACATCATCAGGAAGGTATGGGCAGGGTCAGCACCAGGACCAGGAGGGATCCCATACCAAGTATATAAGAACTGCCCAAGTCTAACAACAAGGCTCTGTAAGCTGTTGAGGGTTGTGTGGAAGAAGGAAAGAATGCCGGAGGGGTGGAAGTCAGCAGAGGGATGCTTCATCCCAAAGGAGGAATTCACTGCGACCCACTACAAGAACAGGATTTGGGGGAATGCAGCATTTTTTAGATATAAGGAGTAGATATGCTCCAGATACGCATGTCCTTGATTTCATATACACTACCGGTCAAAAGTTTTAGAACACCTACTCATTCAAGGGTTTTTCTTTATTTTTACTATTTTCTCTCTTTTGAATGTGGAGGGAAATATTTTCTTTGCCATCGTAGGAAGAAGAATGACCAACTTCATGCTGAAAAACAAGTACCTGGATACAGCAGTGCAGAAGGGAGGAATCCTGGGAATATAAGTGTGCCTAGAACACACAGGAGCACTAACACAGATCATCACAGAGGCAAAAGAGAACGAAGGAAACCTACAAGTAGCTGTCCTGTAGCTTGATCTTTCAAATTAAATCAAATTTTATGTGTCACATGCTTCGTAAACAACAGGTGTAGACTAACAATGTTTACTTACGGGTCTTTTTCCAACAATACAGTGAAAGAATTGGTCAGGAGCCCGTAAGTTGGCTGCTATCCACTACAGTGCCATCTTACCAATGCATATGGCTCCATACCACACAAATTGGTCACTATAACAATGCAGAAATACCCTGTGCCATAGAAGATCCAGAGGCTCCTACAGGACTACTTTGACGAGTTCATAATGAGATTCATTGTCTGGGACTACACCACCGATTGGTTGGAGGTGGGGATTGTCACTGTGTGTACAATATCCGTCATAACTTTTGCTGCAGCAATCCATTTCCTTGTTGTCAGCTGAAAGACCAAGCAGAGGACCCACCATGAAGTCCAAGGTACGGCAACCACCGACGCGGGTCTTCATGGATGACATGACCATTACAACTCGGTCAGCAAGAGAAGGAAGATGGATGCTTGAAGATCTAGAGAAACTTGTCACGTGGGCTAGGATGACTTTAAACCAACCAAATCACAAAGCCTGGTACGGAAAAAAGCCAAAGTGGACGACAGCACCATTTCAAGGTGGAAGGGCAGTGGATTCCAACGCTGACAGAAAAACCAGTCACGAGCCTATGGAAGTGGTTTGACAACTCTGTGACACAGAAAGTGTTAAAAGGACAACTGACCAGGCGAATGATTGGATGCAGAGGGTGAAGAAGAGTGGTCTCCCAGGAAATACAAAGCCTGGTGCTACCAGCATGGAGTTCTGTCCAAGCTGTCCGTGCCCCAGAGTTTCAGTAACATAAACACTTACAGCAGGGGTACAAAGCTACAGCTGCCATTCCGAGGCCTGCCTGCGGAATTCCAGGTGACCAAAGCAAGGCAAGTCCTCATGCTACGGGACTGCAAGGACGAGAAAGGAAGGAAAGCTGGGATTGAGGTCCGCACTGGGAGGAAGTGGTCAGCAACATCAGCAGTGAAAGAGGTGGAGGCAAGACTACACCACAAAGACATTGTCAGAACAGTGACCTCAGGATGCCTGGCTATTGGCTGTTTGAAATGGGAGAGCAAGTACACAGGAGAGAAGGGACCTCATGCTGACAGAGATAAGGTACATGGCGGAGGAGGGAAGGCAAACCAGAGCAGTTGGGCTGAGGGAGCAGGGCAAGTGGACACGCTGAGAAGGAGCCAGGAAGAGGAAAATAACATGGGCTGACATCTGGACGAAGGGACCAGCAGAATAAAACTCATTTTCCGCAGCGTGTACGACGTACTACCAAGCCCGACAAACCTTGTTGTGTAGGATCTAAAACAAGACCCAAACTGCGCATTGTGTGGAAGTCCAGCCAACCTCGAGCACATACTATCATCCTGCAGGAAAGCACTAATGGAAGGTACAGGTGGAGACACGACAAGGTCCTGACAGCAATAACATCGCAGCTGGAGGACACAGCCAAAAAGACCAGGCCAAAACAGAAATGACCAGGCTTCATCCATTCTGTAAGCAGTGAGGAGAAATCAGCTGGCACCCATGAAAGTTGCGGACTGGGAGTTACGAGCTGACCACGGAAGTTAACTAATCTTCCCCCAGGATATCATCAACACATCACTCAGACCAGACCTGCTGATCTGGTTGAGGAGCACAAAGAACATCACCATGCTCGAGCTGACGGTTCCATTGGAGGAGAGGATTGAGGAAGTCTACAAGAGGAAGCTGTTGAAGTACCAGGCACTGGTGGACGAATGTACAGACAAGTGTTTACCAGTGGAGGTTGGGGAAAGAGGCTTCCAATGCCAGTCTCTGTGAAAGGCACTAAGTATCTTCAGAGTAAAGGGAGCACAGAGGAAGAAGATCTGTTGCACAGCTGGGCAGGAGGCATAGAGGGCATCACATTGGCTGTGGCTGAAGAGGGAGGAGCAGTGGTTAAGCCAACCTGGCTCAGATCAGGCCTGATCAACCCGATCGGCGCACCCTTCAGACGGTGTAGTGAGAAGCGCCGAAACACCTGAGGATGAGCCAGAAGCAGCATACCCGCAGTTTGCAGGTAAAATATTAGTGTTACATTATTATTATTTTTTTTTGTGTTAAATTTTTTCTTCCACTTTTGACATTCCAGAGTATTTTGTGTAGACATTTTTTTTTTTTACAATTAAATCAACTTTAACCGCACTCTGTAACAACAAAATGAGGAAAAAGTCAAGTGGTCTGAATACTTTCTGAAGGCACTATATAGTGATATTTAATAATGCAAGTGGCAACTCTTGACAAAGTCAATGTGCCCTTCATTTCAAATGGTGATGAATTTTATGAAAATATGTAAATGTAATTAATTACATAGGTAATAAGTATAATAGCTTACTAAATAATTATAATACTGCATATGGGCTATAAAATGTAGACGTGCTAAGCCTTACTAATAATAACCCAAGGCAATCATATGCTTCTACATCTATTTGGGGTTTTAGGCTGGGTTTCTGTATAGCACTTTGTGACATCTGCTGATGTAAAAATGGCTTTATAAATAACATTTGATTGATTGATATTGATATTGTTTTATGTAATGACCTGACAAGTCTGCAGTGTTTGTTTCCTTATCAGAAGTTGCTAAATATAAAAATAATTACACCTCATGCATAGGCGCTTATTTTCGAAGCTAACAGACATTGTATCGGGCATTCTATTCTAGTAATGCAAGGTAAAAACATGTTTTTTTATTCTTACGTTTCAATTCCTCAACGTTATCCCAAACGGCAGATGATTGCTGGATTTCAAAGTTCTATGGAGTTGATAAAGAGCCGAGCAAAAATAATTAAATAGTTTCCTTCCAGAGCCGTCGGTTCAGCTCTCCTTTATCGCAAAAATATCCATGACAAACTCCCTCAGTTAGGCAACTGAAGTTAGGTCTGGAGTTAGGATAACCTATAACGGAAAAACACCTCTGTCGCAACGCATCGAACAGAGTAACATTCCTTGGATTCTGAGTGATGACGGCTTGATAAAAAATATTCTGTGAGCAGCAGCAGAGTGAGTCGGGGAGAGAAGAAACCGGCGAATCTCCGCCCAGTGGGTTGTTTCAAGTGATGTGTATAAAAGCTGGATGTATAATTGTGTGATGGTCAAAGAGAGGCTTGCAAACCACCGGCCGCCATATTGGTACTCCCCAGAAGGCGCAGTCCTCAATAGGAATGAAAGGAATTCTACAGTTTTTCAATAAAAATGTTAATGGACAAAAATGTATTTAAGTATGTATTTGTTGTAGTGTGACAGTAACATTAGTACTCTCTAAAAATAAATACTTTAAGGAATATGTTTTTATATGTTTTATTTTTTAAACATTTTTATGTTTAGTTCACATAATATAATTTAAAAGCATGCATTAATGTGTATGTAAAATAATATACTTGGCAAAACGAATGTAGACATTAATAAATGAATTTCTATAGCTTCCTAAATATTTTTTTTACTACGGAGGAGGAGTACCAAAATGCCTGCGTGGTGGCTTCAATACAGCGCCCACTGGATATCATCTATGGTTTATACACATTATTGGTCGATACATGCTTGCTGCATACTGCCATCCATCTACTTTTAAGATGCGGTGCAAACGCTCTGCCTGGCTGCAAACTGGTTCTGTTATCTAACCACGATGTATGGGGTTTTGTAAGGCCATGGTGCACATGCTGCTTGGGTAAATTTACGATCTTAATTTGACCACCCCGTTGCAGGATACATTTTCTGTATGCCTATGTAAAACGTGTAGTGTGTTTGAGGTATAAAAAAAGCCTCAGAAGTTTGTAATTTTCACTTAGAAATTTCAGACTTGATTTTCCCTTATGAAAAATGTACCAACCCCTATAAAATGTCCATTAATTATAATCCAAATAATAATTCACATTTCCTGTTGCTGCAGGGTTATATTCCTCTGTAGCAAACTGGCTCAAATTAAGATCCTACATCTGCACTTGTTTTTAGGATAATAATAACATACTAATAAGACCTCTTCTAATAACATGTTCTTATGAATTAGAACTAGCCCTCCACTCCCCGCATTAACCATCATTTTATATTGGCTCAGTGAATGCTGAATAGTAGCGTACTGTGTCAGATACAGAAGATAAGACGGAAAGATAAAATGTATCATATTTCAGGTCTAGTGTCAGAAAGACCTCTAATCTCATAGAATAATCTTTAAAGAAACCAACAGGGGAGATATAAATTCATCCAAGGACTGTCTTGCTCTCCTTGGTTCATCCAACAGTGATTATTATTAGAAATAGACAGAAACATATGTTTTTAATGTCAATAAACAACCTGGCCTCAAGGATATTTGCATGATTTAGGATGTTCTTTTAGTGTTACACCTCCGTATGGTATGTTACATCCTCCAATTCATCTGATATGTTACACATTTGTTGCTGTCCCTCCATTTCATATGATATGTTACATCCTCCAATTTGAATGCTATGTTTGTCCCTCAGCAGTCAATGGCAGTCAGCTTGAGGTGATATTAACAGTTTTTCTGCACAGCCTCTATGACCCCAGTCAAGGTCAATATGTACTGTATGTAATATATTATGTATGTATTATCAGGCGACAGCCAGAGTTAATGTGATTTTAATGATGGTTTAGAGTTTAATCAATCCTGTCATCACACCATGTTATTACTATGTGTTTTACTGTGAACTTTAATCCCACATTAACATATCTTTACATTAACTGAGCATTGGGCGAGTCTGGAGATTGACCGTTACAAGCTATAGAGCAGAAGCTTCGACCTACAGGTAACTGCCAAAATAATGGAAACACCAATAACGTTTTTTAATAGGGCGTTGGGCCACCACAAGCCAGAACAGCTTCAATGCGCTGTCGTATCGAGTGAGTGGTGGCAATTAGTGCTGATAAACAAAGGAGTCTGCTCATACTGAATCCTCGATCATAAGTTTATTCAGATCACAAGTTTCAGCATAAGTGACAGGTGACATGACACCCGGAGAGCGACGCCTCAGAATTGCTGCTCGTTCTGCCCTCTCCTTCGTTTTCCCCCCTATTTATAAACAATGATGCTCCCTCTTCTGGCCAATCACCAGTCTCCCCTGTCTACAACACACTTCCTGTCTGTTGTATGTGGCGTTACACCTAAAACATTCCCTCTTGATACTAACATAAACAACATTCCATTTCTTCATGAAAAACATTTAACACCATCATAATCTTAATACACTACAGCGCCTTGGCACATATTCTACATGTGTCTGGAACTCTATTGGAGGGATGCGGCACAATTCTTCCATGAGAAATTCCATAATTCAGTTTTTTTGTTGATGGTGGTGGAAAACGTGCTACTCCAGAATCTCCTATTAGTATTCAGTTGGGTTGAGATCTGGTGACTCAGACGGCCATGGCATTTGGTTAACATCGTTTTCATGCTCATCAAACCATTCAGTGACGACTCATGCCTTGTGGATTGGGGCATTGCCATCATATGGGGGCATAGGCATGGTAGCCAAAATAATGGCCTGCCCAGCATTTTTATACTTGACCCTAAACATGATGGAATGTTCATTGTTTAATTAACTCAGAAACCACACCTGTGTGGAAGCACTTGCTTTCAATGTACTTTGTATCCCTCATGTGGTCCTCTGTAGCTCAGCTGGTAGAGCACGGCGCTTGTAACGCCAAGGTAGTGGGTTCGATCCCCGGGACCACCCATACACAAAAAAAAATGTATGCACGCATGACTGTAAGTCGCTTTGGATAAAAGCGTCTGCTAAATGGCATATTATTTATTATTATTATTTACTCAAGTGTTTTCTTTACTTTGGCAGTTACCTGTATAGCATCATGCAAAATAAAAAATCACATCCCTCCATTGTGCAAATAAAAAACCGGCAAATTTGTAAAAAATATGTCTGTTTAATTGAGTCTTCCAAGCAGCTAATGAGAAAACAAGAAGTAGTTACATTTTCATTCCTAATACCTTCAAACAACATATCACATATTACTGTGTAGTGTATTGACATTATGATGGTGTTAAATGTTTTTTTAAGTGGAACTGAAAGAATGTTGATTTTGGTATCAAGAGGGAATGTTTTAGTGTAACGCCACATACAACAGACAGGAAGTGTGTTGTAGACACGGGGATTGGACAGTAGAGGGAGCCACCCACATCTTGGGAGGTTATATATACTGGGGGAACAACGGCGAAGGGGCAGAAAGCATTGAGATTTATTTGGGACTGCTTCTCCAGATCTCCGCGGGTCTGTTAACTTATGCTGTAACCTCGTGATATTAATAAAAGCCTCTAAAACACGGTGCAGCTTAAGTGGATTCTTTGATTGACAGCAATACCCACCAGCATTCGACGCGATACCACAAATGGAGGTCCTACCGAGATTCTGATTGCATCGTTCTGGTTCCCTTCCTGAGGCGCGAGGTGACTACTGCCCAAGCCGGCTTTAAAGGTGAGATTACTCACAATATTCGGGCATTAGTTAATCCGCTGATTGGGGAGAGGGCATTGAAGGTGTACAGATTAAAAATACTTGGATCGTTGTTGATGTGGGGTGTTGCGGTCGATTACAGGTCTTTAAAAATATTCTAAAATATATTCCATTGGTAACGGCAGGTAATTGGAAATTTAGAGCATGAAACGGTAGGAATTAAGTATTGAAAGTGTACAATTAAGGCAGATATGCGCATCAATAGGGCACTGTACCGCTTAAGACCCCGAGGGGGCCATTTAGAAAATGATGGGCCGGCAAATCCTCTTACACGATAGAATGTGCAAGATGGTGGGTTTTTTTAAAGGAAGAACTCGGTTTGATGGGGTTTATCTGATTGTGATTATGGTTTGACTTTCGTCCGACGGGATGTTTGATTGGGTCTAATTTCTCGGTGTAATGGTCATTAATCCACGGTAGCAAAAATGGTAGGAGAAATATGTTCAAAATAAATAGGGCAGTGCAGGATATGTATTTGTGTGGTAGGCCGCAGTTAGCTAAAGGCTAAGGCTAATTCTAAATGCTTGATTATGTTTCAGGCCACGTGGTACATCGTGGCTAAGGCTAATTCTAAATGCTGAAGTGTGGGTCATGCTACATTCTACATAGCGGCTAAGGCTAATGCTAAATGCTAATGCTAAATGCTAATTGTGTTGCGTGCTACATGCTAACGTATCCTTAGAGGTCCATTGCGATGGGTTAAAGTCTCTTAAACTTGTTTGCATTTGGGTGGAATTCAGAGTTCTACGCAAATGTAAGGTCTGTTATGTGTAATTGTCTAATTATAAGTGTAAAATTGAGAACTGAGGTAGAACGCTGGCGTTCTATGGTGTGGTAAGCATGGGGTTAAGTGGATGTGCGCATGCGCTTGATTTTACGGCGCTAAAACTACGACATGCGGTTGTGCTAAGCCTACAAAACACGGCATTGTGGGTAAGGGTCATAGGTCTTTGGGGTTACCCTGCAAGGGAAAATAGCCACAGATAAGGGGAAGTAACACGAATCTTCTAAATCGTTAAAGTAACTGTTATTCGAACGTGAAACTATTTGTTGAGATGTAGTAAATGTATAAATTAAATATATGTTGACGGAGTATAATGAATTGAATTAAATGATGGATTAAAATAAAATAAAAATGTTTTGAGCGATCTATTTAGTCCTGGGTTCAGTCTTATGGCAAATATGAGTGGGGGAATATTGAATGTGGATAACTTGGTTAAGTGTATAAACTTTAAATGCTTGTCTGTACCGTTTTGTTCCCTTGTCATATGAGGCTATAGAACGGAGCAAAGGAGAGAGAGGAGAGGCTAACGTGTGCGTGACGTGACGTGACAAGGTGTGAAGCAGGCAGAGGATCATTCAAAATCAGGCTAGTGCTTTTTTGTCTACAGAAATCTTCCCTATAGGATGTTGGATGCAATGACACTCTCTCAGACGCTTGGCAACGGACTGATCAGTTGAATAAAATTTGCATTTTGGTGTCTCTGTGCATTACTGGGCTTGATTGGGGGTTCGGTTGGAAAGCAGGTACTGACATTATTTTGTGATATTAAAATACTTGGGTGCATATTAAACAATGGAATTTATTGGTGTGGTAGTGTTGTAGATTGGAAGTCCTTGTTTTTGTGATTGCTGTGAAGTTGACTACTGGTATTTACTTTCCGGATGGGTTAAGGTAAGTGGGCCACTAATTGATAAATTGGTAAAATAGGTGTAGAAATAAAAGATTGGTGTTAATTATTCATAATTTTTAAATAATTTTTAATTGATTTTTAATTGATTTTTTAATTGATATTTTTATTTTTTTAATTAAAAAAAATGTGTGAATAAAATTTTTTAATTGAATTTTTTTTAGGGTTTTTAATTTTAATTTTAAAAAAATAATTAGAAAAAAATTTTTGGGATTAAATTTTTAATATTCATATTTTGGTTGATTTGTTAAAAAAAAAAAAAAAAAAAAAAATTAAATTTTTTTTTTCTGTTTTTCTCGGGTTGTTTAGGTTATATTAATAATTAAAGGGGGGGAAGCCATAGGCTATATAGGCTAAAATAAAATAGTTCACAATAAAGGAATATAAAAGAGTAGTTACAATGGGGAGAAAGGATAGCAAGGCTATGAAAGTTATTACACCGGTTGATATAGTGGAACATAGTAATCCTTTAGTTAAGGGTATTGCGAGATTATCCGGCAAATGGAACAAACGTTGGCCTGACATTGAACAACCATGGCCAGTGGAAGGGACTCTTAACCCTGACGTCATCAACATCATGAAAGTGCTTCTGTCAATTTACAAGGCAGATCAGAAGAAGGGAAAACAAAAGGAACGACGTAAAGAGAAGAGACAAAGGGAGCTGGGTGTTCTTAAATTGTTTGAAGATGAAGGACAAAAACTGATGAAAGATACCAACGACAAGGGAAGCAAAGGTATGGAGAAAAGGCTAAAGGAAGAGAAGTCGACAGAGAAACTAAGGGCAGAAGTCGGTATACCTTTCTCACATACGGATTCGGCGAAAAGACCCCCACCTTATGAGAAGGAAGTACAGCTTAGGGATGCTTATCCTCAGCTTCCAGTGATCCTCCAGCAGGGTGATTATTACATCAGAGATGAAGATGAACAAATAATAGAGAGAGGACAAGCAGAAACGACCATAAAAATGCATCCAAGCTCCAAAGGTAAAAAGAAAACGAGAAGTCTGAAAAGTAAGGGTGGAATGAGGTTAAGTAGGATGGAACTGGATGAGGATGATAATGATCAGAGTGATTTAGAGGGGATCATGGGTGGATATGATCCTGTCATCAAACGGAGGTTGGCCAGAACGGAGAGAAGGGGTAAGGAAGGTTTGAAGAAGAAGGATACAAGATATTACAGTGCTGAGGAAGGTTTGAAGAAGAAGGATACAATATATTCGAGTGCTGAGGAAAGCAAAGATGAAGACAGCGATAAAGCGGAGACTGAAGGTGCTGTGTATTCGAAAGGAGTTTATCCTGCAAAGACTGGCACAGAAGAAATAGAAGGAGATATAGACCGATTCTTATCAGAACTGAAGAATGCAAGGACTGCAGAAGAGGTAAGAGAGCTAGAGGAAGAACTCCAGACGCTAACCATACAGAAGGAGAAACAGCTGAAAAGAGAATCCAAAAAAGGTGAGACAAAATATGCATTAAGGTCAAGGAAAGATACCACGAGCAAAATGATACCAGTTATCATTCGAGGTCAAAACTTTGAATATAAGCCGTTGCAAAATACCGATATGTCAAATATACCTGAGAAGCTGCCTATTCTTCAGAATGGGGCCTATCCTTGGATTTCGAAATTGGAAGAAATTACGGTGGGAACACAGTCCGCCATAGGAGATGTTAAGAGACTGTTGGCTAATCTCATTGGGATTCCAGATATGGAAGAAGTCTTTCAGAGAGCTGGACTCATTAGATATGTAGGGACTGCAGTGAACGATCCTGAACTGTTGGCTGCAAGTAGGAATCGTCTGTGGAGAGCATTGAAAGATACATTTCCAACAAATGTGCATCCTGATAATATTCTGATTGACCCACTAGGACAACAAGAAAATCCGAGAGCCTATGTGTCAAGAGTTCATCAAGTGTGGAGAAATATTACTGGAAATGATCCAGATGTGAGTCAAATTGAGCAGTCAATTTTGAGAGCTAAACTGCAAATGGGACTGCCCTCACCAGTAAGAAGCAAACTGGCAGAAGTGGTTGGACTTGGAAGCATGACAAAAGGTGTCTATACAGATCACATAGCTCATCAAGTGGATCTGTACAGGAAAAAGGAGCTCAACCAGAAAGAGCAGGACGAAGAAACTCTCAGAAAACTCAATCAAATACAACTGGGGGAGAATAAAAAGGATAAGAAACAAGCTTTGGTTATGCAGAGTCAGTGTGCACCAAACCAACAATCACTGCCACAGCTTCAACCAGAACAGTTCCAACCGCAAGTGTATCAGCAACCAAGGGCGGCACCAGTTGGTTCATATCCACAATTTCTGGACAGACACAGAATTGGAGAGGAAGAGGACGAGAAGGCTTCGAAGGAAGAGGAAGGTTTCAGCCACACTTCCAGCAATCTCAAGATGTGTGTTATAATTGTGGACAGGGTGGTCACTATGTCAGGGACTGCAATTGGTCAGGAGGAAACATCAGAGGGAATTTCAGAGGAAGATACAGGGGCCAGTCAAAATCATCTGGAGGACCGGTGAACCCCTACAGGGGTCCGGAGCAAGGATTCTAGAGGTGCCTAGATGATCCGAAAGGGGGGTGTCAGCTGGTAGCATCAGGACCGGAAAAAGATCCAACAATTGAGGTGAAAATAAACAACCGACCATTGGAAGTGATGGCGGATAGCGGAGCTGCGTTCACCTGTGTTCGACCTGAAGATGCTACACATCTCCCTATGTCCAATCAACTCGTTAGGACAATCGGATTTGAGGGAGTAAAACAGCTGATTCCTCTTACGGAACCAATTGAGCTATGCTATAAAGATCAGAAAATTACAATACCCATACTGGTATCAGAACATACACCTGTTGCATTATTGGGAAGAGATGCATTGTGTAAGTTGAACTGTACAATAAGATGTACACCAGACGGCTGTCTGATAGAAATGCCAAAGGAAAAGGTTTACCAATTGTCGATGAGGACGGAGATGGATTCGTCTTCCGTATTCTGGATTGGAAATCTCAGTGAAGATTTTATGAAGCAGGCTAAGATATGGGAAAGATTTATTGTTGCAAATATGCCGGATGCGAAGCTTCCGGCATATCCATTCCATTGTACGCTTAAGTATTTCAAGAAGGCTGCTCAACCACACTCAGAGGAATGGTTGAGTCATCAACCGAAGAATGTTCAACTTAGCTCAAGTTGCATTATTTTAGGACCACAAGGAGCAGCTATGAAGATAAACACAGACGATTATCTGAATAGAGAATTTGATATTGAGAAGAGTGTGCCACATGTTACCTTGTTGGTTTCGGAAGGCTATGAGCAAAAGCAAATAGGAGAAATGATGACAGAAGCAGAGAAACTTAGTTTCAGACCAATGAAAGAGAATTTGGCGATCTGGAGAAGTGAAGATCAACGATTTCTTAAAATAATGATTTCGGCTCAAGGACAAGGAGAGCCACAGGCTGTAGGAATGACACATGAATCTATTTGCAATATGAAAATTGATTCAGACCCTATGAAAGAGGAGATGTTGCAACAAGTTCCAGAAGGGTTGTGGTCTCAACATAGTACTGATATTGGACTTGTGAAATCAGCCCAACCTGTGAAGGTTGAACTTCGACCAGGAGCCAGACCTCCATGGAAAAATCAGTATCCATTGAAAGATGAAGCAATCAAAGGGATTGAACCACAAATTGAAGGACTTTCGAAAGCAGGTGTTTTAAGGACAACAAAAAACCCTCGGAGTAACACGCCTTTGTGGCCTGTAGAAAAACCAGATGGAAGTTATCGTGTAGCTCATGATTTGAGAGCAGTAAATGAGGTAGTGACTGACTTTCCAGCAGAAGTGCCAGACCCTCATACCTTGTTAGCTCAAGTTCCTCCGGATGCGACACATTTTACAGTACTAGACTTATGTGGAGCATTTTTCAGTGTTCCACTTAGTGTAGAGAGTCAGGATTTATTTGGGTTCACATATAAGGGACAGTTCTATGAGTACAGTAGAATGCCACAGGGGTACCGGCATTCGCCGCATATCTTCAATAAAGTACTGAAGGAAGATTTGGTAGGGATAGATCAGATATTGCAGAGCACTGTCATTCAGTACGTGGATGATATAATGGTTTGCTCACAAAATAAGGAAACATGTCATAGGGACTCAATTAAATTACTACAGGTATTGGCAGAAAAGGGGCATAAGGTGTCACAGAAAAAGCTGCAATATTGTCAGGAGAAAGTTGTATATTTAGGTCAAAACATAACTCATGGCCACAGAAACATTTCGGACAAGCAGGTGGAAACTATTCGTAAGGCTCCAAAACCTAGAACAGTCAGAGAAATGATGACATTTCTGGGTATTGCTGGTTATTCCTCAGCTTGGGTAGAGGATTATACTAGTTTGATGGCACCGTTGAGGGCTATGGTGAGGGGTACTGAGAGTGGTCAACTCCATAGCAATCTTTCCTGGACACAGGAAGGCCATGTGGCATTTGAAACGATCAAACAGAGGTTGCAGGAGGCACCTGCACTTGCACTACCAGATTACTCGAAGAACTTTTTGCTATATGTGTCTACTTCTACTGGAGGTAGATATGCGTGTGCGGTTCTTTGTCAACCGACAGGCACGGGGGACGAATCCTCAGCCTATTTCCTACTACTCTACTGCTTATTCAGAGGTAGAACTAGGGTTACCACTATGCTACAGAGCAATGGTGGGGTATATTCAATGTATGACAAAGCATCATCGGTCACAATGGGCTACCCAGTGACAATTCTTACCCATCATAGTCTCAGAAATCTTCTGAACTATGGGAAATATACATTGACTATGCCTAGGCTCAGAGACTATCATAGGCTCTTAGAGCAGGAGGATGTCACCCTAGTGAGATGTGATACAGTAAATCCAGCCGAGAGTTTACCAACTTCAGAGGATGGTGAGCCACATGATTGTGTCCAAGAAGCAGAGATATATTCGAGGCTTCGATCAGATTTACAAGCCTTTCCATTACGTGAGGCAGACCTGGAGTATTGGACTGATGGGTCTTGCTATCGGGTGGGAGATAAATTATGTGCTGGTTATGCAGTAGTTAGAGGCAGAGGGACGGGATTTGTTGTGGAAAAGGCTGAAGTAATACCACAGCCTGCATCTGCACAACTTGCTGAACTTGTGGGGCTAACAGAAGCATGTTTGTTAGCAGAAGGAAAGCGAGTAACGATATACACTGATTCAGCATATGCACATAGTGTATGTCATTTGTTTGGGGCGGTATGGAAAGGTCGAGGATTTACGAAAACGGATGGTTCTCCGATACAACATCATGCACAAATAATGAAACTGTTGCATGCTATGATGAAGCCTACAGAGATAGCAATAGCTAAGTGTGCAGCTCACAAGACAGATATGTCAAGAGTGACACAAGGGAACAAAGCTGCTGATGAAGCTGCAAAAGCCGTCGCAGGAGCGGATAAATTGGGAAAAGTTTTGCTGGTCACTCATGTAGTGGACTTGGAAGACAAAATTACGCTTCGGGATGTAATTTTGATGCAAGAAGCCGCTTCTATGATCGACAAACAGCTATGGCTAGACCGAGGAGCGGTCAAAGATGCTACTGGTCTGTGGAGAAACCATGAGGGGTTGATAGTAGCGCCTCTAGACCTCTTAGGTCTGATGATTCAAGAAGCACATGGGTTAGCTCATGTTGCGAGGGGGGAGGTTAACAGAAAGATCACAAAGGAATATGGTTTTTGGGCTCCATATTTGTTTGAACAAATTGATTATTTGATAGGAAGGTGCACTATCTGTCTTAAAAATAATGTTCGAAGAGGGATACCTGTTCATCCAGGTTACATTCCTACACCAAGGGGTCCTATGCGTGAGTTGGTCATTGACTTTGTTGATATGATACAACCAGTTGATGGGAAAAGATACATGTTGGTGGTTGTAGATAGATTTTCACGATGGACGGAAGCTTGTCCAACCAAGCGTAAGGATGCTCAGTCGGTTGCCAAGTTCTTGTGTAAAGAAGTCATAAGCAGGTGGGGATTACCCGATCGAATATCCTCAGACAATGGAAGGGAATTTGTGGATAAATCAGTTAAATTGATGTTGCAAAAATTGGGAATTAAGCAACGTCTTGGAGCAGTTTATCACCCACAAAGTCAAGGGATGTGTGAAAGAATGAACGGTGTCTTGAAAAATCGCATTGTGAAGATTTGTCAACATACAGGTCTAAACTGGATAGCGGCGCTTCCTTTAGCACTAATGGTGTGTCGCTCAAGTGAGTTACGTGATCTACGTATGACACCCCATGAGTTGGTAACAGGAAGAAGGATGCCAACGCCTTGTTTGCGAACAAGCGGAAAGGGTCCAAACTTGGCCCTGTTGGAAGATGAAATGAGAGCGTACGTTACATATATGGCCAATTTTCATAAAAAGTTATGTGTTTCTGACAGGCAAAGACAAGAAGAGGTGCAGAAGGCGCCTGAGGAGGATAAGAGGAATACAGTACAACCGGGAGACAAAGTTTTCGTAAAGGTATTCAGAAGGAAGTGGTATAACGAACGTCGTGAAGGACCATTTGAAGTGGTTCGTAGTACTGGAACAGCTGTCTAGGTTAAGGGGTCTCCTACGTGGTATCATTTGTCACATTGTGTTAAAGCACCTACAGAAGAGGTGCCACGCGCAGAGAGAGAGGATGGAGATAGGGGAGAACAGGAAGAGGGAGAGATTGTCAATGTTGGGGTTAATGTTAATAATGGTGACACTTCTGATGATGCCAGAGATGACTATGCAGGGGATGGAAAGGAAAGGGGATTTGGGGAAATTGATTTCCAATACGTCCCAGAAGCAACAGGGAATATTTCAGTGGGATGTGAAGCAGCAGAGACCACCAAGGGCAACTCTGTTACAGGAGAAGCTAGTGATTCAGTTAGACAAAGTAGGCCTAGACCAGTTAGGAGAAAAGTCAGACCAAAACGTTACGAAAACTAAGAATGTAGTAACAACAATAACACCAACACTTCAGTCTGTTATAACAACAGTGGGAAGCAAGTTAACTCTTTCAACATTGACAGTTGTTAAAGCCATAAATATATCGCATTCAATTACAAGGGAACCAATAGTGCCAGCACCAATTTTAGAACAAAAGACATCAACTAAATCAACTACTTTAATGGTAACTTTGGAAGGATTTAAGGGTACGACGGCAATAACAAATGTAGGAGGTATGATACCGACACCGACAACAACTTTTCTAAAAGTAAACGATGTGTAACAGAAATGACTCAGCAAATAGTGGTAGAGAACAATATAGGTTCATCTGAAATAGTACAGGATAATATAATGGAAGTACAGGATGAGTTCTTTGGGGTCAACCTAACATCAGAAGATACATCTGATCAATATCGCTCGTTAGGGAAAAGAGACGCTAAATGGAAAGCATTTGGATTTGATTCGTCTGTTTTGAAAATTAAAGATCAATGGGCAGGGAGAAATCTTTGGTTCCAGCAGTTAACTCATGCTGTAAGATCAGTGAGGAATCTTGAGGGTCCATATCTGTTGAGAATTCCAGCACCAGAGACGTGGGGTTCGATTTTGGAAACGGTCGCTCAACCGTTATCAAGTGGGTGTCAAGCCTATGCGTTGAGATGGCTGTTGTATCATCAACGAGCATTGACAGATAAAGAAATGTCGTTGTCACAACATTTGTTTAAGCCTAGGTATAAGTGTTCTTGGTTAAATGAATTTCCCTATGTGAATATGTTGGATGGTAAAGAAAGTCAGGTAACAGCGATCCCTGAAGCATTTGAGGTGAAAGCAGTGAGGGCTAAAAATTGTTTTTGTTCTAATAAAACAGATGATGTAAATGGTATGTTCATGGGAATATCAGATTGTGATGATTATATGATGACTTTGGATAAGCACGGACAAAAGGTTAGAGAGGACAAATATGATGTAACTTTTTATGTACCAGGTAGTAAGAAGAGCAAGACTTTGATGGTGAGAGATCACCTTTTGCCTGTCAATGTAACTATTGGGAATTTTAGAGATATTTGGTGGGTTTGTGGTGATAAAGCATATATATTCTTACCCTATGGATGGAAGGGATGTTGTTACCTGTCAACGTTGAAGCTTCCATATGAGGTTTTTACCATTAGAAGAGGTGTAGCACCGAACACAGATCAATCTGAAACTACTGTTGAAAATAGGGTGAAAAGAGACATGGCTAAATTTAATAATCTTGAAGCCTACCATTGGAGAATAAGTCTGGGAGAGAAGTGGGGACTTGGTCTTTTTCCATGGTATGGTGTAACATTTTTAGCAGATCATATTGATAATATTACATATACGTTGCAGGGGTTTGCGAATGAAACAATAAGAGGGTTTCACCTTCTGTCAAATACTCAAAGAAGTCACAGACTGACGCTGTTGAAACATGACATGGCTCTTGATTATATTTTGGCAAAACAAGGTGGCTTATGTTTGGCTATGAATCTGACGGGGGGATGATTGTTATACTTTGATCCCAGATAGTTCCGATAATATCACGAGTGTTATAGATGCGTTGAAGAATATAAGGGATGCATTTGGGAGATCTGAGGGAGCTGGATGGTCAGCAAAGTCTTGGTTGCAAGATCAGTTAGGCCCAATAGGAGCAGTGATGGTTCAGATTTTAGTCGCAGCTCTGATAGCGTTGTGTGTCATGTTTTGCTTTTGTACTTTGTTACTGACCTTTGCAAAAGCTATGATATTAAGATGGGTTGGTGTTGTGATGCCTGGAGACAACACTCAGATGCCGTTGTTGATTGTTCCTGATCTGGACGAAGATGGACGAGGGGGTCTAGATGGACTACTGATGGATAAATATCCTTTTTGATTATTTGATCATTTTTCAATTTTTTCAATATTAGTGTGATTCTTAGTATGATTTTATGAATCAATGGGGGAAGAGGTTAATGTGATTCATATATCATTTTTATATTCTTAGTTGATATCATTTATATAGCATTTTTATATTCTTAGTTGATATTGATGTTTAATTTGAAAGTGTTGTTTTGCAAAAGATACTGTTTGGTTTTTTCCTTTTCTTCCAGAAGCATTTGGGGGAACATGGGAAGGGATAATATGACTGGGGGAGATGAAACAAGGAGGGTGTGGCCGATTCCATCATCAACAGTCCATTGGAAGTCGAGACTACGGGGAGATGAAGTGTAGTGGACTACATTCCAGTGTCTGCAATGAAATATAGACATGTGTAATACATAATTGTGTCATATTCTTAGGTATTAATTTTTGTAGAATGATGTTTGATGTTATTGAATACATGTGAGGATCTTAGATGTTTTTGTTTATTTCGGTGATGTTTAGGGACAGGAGTTTAGGCAGGGAGAGGTTCACTGTAGGGTCCAATGGGTTGACCAGCCTTACAAGTGGATGTTTTTGGATAGGATTTTGTTTGCAGGGGCTTACATGTGTATTTAATTGCATCATAGTTTCAAATGCAGTTACATGGTTTATGAGTTTATCTGGAGTACCGAAGGTGGTTGCCTGGGGCAGAGGGACCGTGAGAGAATTTTACTGTCTTGATTGATGGATGGATATCTGAAAAGATGGCTGCCGGACAGTTTTTCGCTCTTACACTCCATAAAGATTTGTTCATATTTCATAGTAATGTATTTACACTCCATAAAGATTTGTTCATATTTCATAGTAATGTATTTACACTCCATAAAGATTTGTTCATATTTCATAGTAATGTATTCACACTTCATAAACAGTTGTTCATATTTCATAGAAAGGTATTTACACTCTAGAGGAGAATGTTTTTTGGTTTAATGTTAAAGATACTCAATAAGATAAATTGTTACTTGTCATAATCCTATTCTGTTTGGTTTCGAGACTTTTAGTTTGTCTCGAAAGGGGGGAATGTAGTGTATTGACATTATGATGGTGTTAAATGTTTTTTTATGTGGAACTGAAAGAATGTTGATTTTGGTATCAAGAGGGAATGTTTTAGTGTAACGCCACATACAACAGACAGGAAGTGTGTTGTAGACACGGGGATTGGACAGTAGAGGGAGCCACCCACATCTTGGGAGGTTATATATACTGGGGGAACAACGGCGAAGGGGCAGAAAGCATTGAGATTTATTTGGGACTGCTTCTCCAGATCTCTGCGGGTCTGTTAACTTATGCTGTAACCTCGTGATATTAATAAAAGCCTCTAAAACATGGTGCAGCTTAAGTGGATTCTTTGATTGACAGCAATACCCACCAGCATTCGACGCGATACCACAACTGTTATTACAATGTAAGGAAACATGTTTAAGGCTTAGTTAGCTAGCCGTTAGCTTGCTTCGTAAACTAGCTAGCTACACTCTTCAGCACTGGCACTAGCTATTAACTGCAAAGAAAATGGATCATCGACCATGTGCAACCAAAGTTAATTAACGTCTTACATAATCTTTGTCTTTGTGGTAGACTACTGTCATTTTAAATGTTATATCTCTATATCAGGATTAAAGGGATGTGGAGTCGATCACTTTGAACCTAGTGATATTCCTTTCTAGAAAACTCTCCGCATGAGCTCCCGTGATGGTTCAGTGACAAACTAACTTACAATTTTTCTCCCGAATTTTGTCATATCCAATTGGTATTTACAGTCTTGTCCCATCGCTGCATCTCCCGTACGGACTCGGGAGAGGTGAAGGTCAAGAGCCGTACGTCCTCCGAAACACAACCCCGCCAAGCCGCACTGCTTCTTGACACAATGCACGCTTAACCCGGAAGCCAGCCGCACCAATGTGTTGGAGGAAACACTGTACACCTGGCGACCCTGTCAGCGTGCATGCGCCCGGGCCCGCCACAGGAGTCGCTAGAGCGCGATGGGACAAGGACAACCCGGCCGGCCAAACCCTTCCCTAACCGGGACGACGCTGGGCCAATTGTGCTTCGCTTCATGGGTCTCCCGGTCGTGGCCGGCTGCGACACAGCCCGGTATCTGGCCTAACTGTCTTGCTGTCTGACAACACAGTGGTGTCTAATCAATGCAAGAAATGCATTATCAGCAATAATAACCCTGTGTAATGAAACCTATTAAGCCCCTTAAGCTGCTGTCACATAAAACGTGTTGCAAAATATATACATATATATTTTGCAACAGCTGTCTGTCAAGGGGTGCTGAAGGTGGGTGTGGTGCAGGAATCAAGCGCAGGACGCAGAAGCTAAGTCCAAAAGACTTTAGTGATTATTCACGTAGTACACGAGCACAATAAGCCCGGAGGCGAAATAAAGGCGCACACAGGCGTCAAACAAAAGGCGCACTAACATGTGCGAAAACCTCTCCAAACAACGGAGGGAAGTACGTAGCTCAGAACACCAAAACAGAAGAGCAATCACACACAACACCATACACACACAACGAGAACTAAATAGGACACTAATGAGGACTAACTAGACACAGGTGTACAACATCAAGACAAAACCAAACGAACATGAAACATAGATCGGTGGCAGCTAGTACTCCGGGGACGACGACCGCCGAAACCTGCCCGAACAAGGAGGAGGAGCAGCCTCGGCCGAAACCGTGACAGTACCCTCCTCCTTGACGCGCGGCTCCAGCCGTGCGCCGACCCCGGCCTCGGGGACGACCAGGAGGGCGCGGAGCAGGGCGCGCGGGATGGTCCCGGTGGAACTCCGACAGGAGAGATGGGTCTAGGATGTCCCTCCGCGGCACCCAGCACCGCTCCTCCGGGCCGTACCCCTCCCACTCCACGAGATACTGGAGACCCCCCATCCGGCGTCTAGAATCCAAGATGGACCGAACGGTGTACGCCGGAGCCCCCTCGATGTCCAGTGGGGGCGGAGGAGTCTCTCCTATCTCACCTTCCTGGAGTGGACCAGCTACCACCGGCCTGAGAAGAGACACATGGAACGAGGGGTTAATATTCTTATATTCAACAGGCAGATGTAACCTATAACACACCTCGCTCAGCTTCCGGCAGGGCAGGCGGAGGGGTAGGTTTCTGGTAGAGAGCCAGCCTCGATCTCCGGGTGCGTACACCGGCCCCTCACTGCGGTGGAGATCGGCGCTCGCCTTGTGACGACGGACGGCCCGCTGCAGGTGGACGTGTGCAGCGTTCCACGTCTCCTCCGAGCGCCTCATCCAATCATCCACCGCAGGGGCCTCGATCTGGCTCTGCTGCCAAGGTGCCAGAACCGGCTGGTAACCTAACACACATTGGAAGGGGGTTAGGTTGGTAGAGGAGTGGCGGAGAGTGTTCTGGGCCATCTCGGCCCAGGGAATGTACCGAGCCCACTCCTTAGGCCGGTCCTGGCAATACGACCTCAGAAACCTACCCACATCCTGGTTGACTCGTTCTACCTGCCCGTTACTCTCCGGGTGGTACCCTGAGGTAAGGCTCACCGAGACCCCCAAACGCTCCATGAACGCTCTCCATACTCGGGAGGTAAACTGGGGGCCTCGATCAGACACTATATCCTCGGGTACCCCGTAATGCCGGAAGACGTGGGTAAATAGTGCCTCTGCGGTTTGTAGGGCAGTAGGAAGACCCGACATAGGGAGAAGACGACAGGCCTTAGAGAACCGGTCCACAACGACCAGGATGGTGGTATTCCCCTGAGAGAGGGGAAGGTCTGTCACAAAATCCACCGAGAGGTGGGACCATGGTCGTTGTGGAATGGGCAGGGGTTGTAACTTACCCCTGGGCAGGTGTCTGGGTGCCTTACACTGGGCGCACACCGAGCAGGAGGAGACATAAACCCTCACATCCCTGGCTAACGTGGGCCACCAGTATTTAGTGCTAAGACAATGCACTGTCCGGCCAATACCCGGATGTCCAGAGGAGGGTGACGTGTGAGCCCAGTAAATGAGTCGATCCCGAATCTCGAGCGGAACGTACTTCCGACCCTCAGGACACTGTGGAGGGCTGGGGTCGGTACGCAACGCTCGCTCGATTTCAGCATCGACCTCCCACACCACCGGTTGACAAGCCTTTTCCCGTTCATGCTTTAGATAGCCGCCCGTTGGGGTCGGGGTTGATTAGGGAAGTCACAGCGCCACTTAGGATGTGTGCGCAGGGGGGTCATGAAGAGACTATACAGTTGTATCTGATCGACTCTCCTGCGTACCCGGTGGTGCTGGGAATTCCCTGGTTAAGCACCCATAACCCTGCTATTTCGTGGCAACAGAGGGCTCTCAATGGGTGGTCTGCTCAGTGTGAGGGGCGATGTCTGGGTGTTTCCGTAGGGGCGACTTCGGTGGAAAGTCCAAACCAAGTGCCCGCACTGCACATTCCGCCTGAATATGGGGATTTAGCTCTCGTGTTTAGTAAAGCTAGGGCGACGTAGTTGCCTCCTCATAGACAGGGGGATTGTGCGATTGCTCTCCAGGCAGGAGCAGCACTCCCACGGAGCCACGTGTATCCTTTGTCTCAAGAGGAGAGAAAAGCTATGGAAACTTACATAGCCAAATCTTTGAGACAGGGATACATACGGCCCTCCACTTCTCCCGCCTCCTCGAGCTTCTTTTTTGTGAAGAAAAAAGATGGAGGGTTGCGCCCGTGCATAGATTACCGTGGTCTCAATCAGATTACTGTGAAATACAGTCATCCACTCCCTCTGATTGCGACCATGACGGAGTCATTGCATGGAGCGCGGTTTTTCACAAAACTGGATCTCAGGAGCGCGTATAACTTGGTGCGCATTAGGGAGGGCGACGAATGGAAAACAGCGTTTAGTACCACGTCAGGTCATTTCGAGTATCTCGTCATGCCATATGGGTTGATGAATGCTTCATCAGTCTTCCAATCCTTCCGTAGATGACATTTTCCGGGATATGCAGGGGCAAGGGGTGGTCGTGTACATTGATGACGTTCTAGTGTACTCGTCTACCGAGCCGAGCATATAGCCCTGGTGCGTCGTGTATTGAGGAGGCTGTTGGAGCACGACCTATATGTCAAGGCAGAGAAATGTCTGTTTTTCCAGGAGTCGGTCTCCTTTTTGGGTTATCGGTTGTCCGCGTCAGGGGTGAGAATGGAGGTGGATCGTGTGTCAGCTGTGCGTAATTGGCAAACCCCAACCACTGTCAAAGAGGTGCAGCAGTTCTTGGGCTTTGCGAATTACTACCGGAGGTTTATCCGGGGTTTTGGACAGGTGGCAGCTCCCATCACGTCCCTTCTGAAAGGGGGTCCGGTGCGCCTGCAGTGGTCAGCTGATGCGGACAGGGCCTTTAGGAGACTGAATACACCAAAGCGTGAGCAAGTTTCAAGTTGTGGCAACTTACAAGTCTTCTAGTCTTCTTTTATTGACTGACTGAGTGGAAAACAGACTAACGTTATTTCGACAAACTATGGGTGTTTTGGCAGACTGAAAACCAGGAAAACGGTAAGTAACAAACTTTACAATTTATGAATTTGATGGTCATTCAGGTTAAATAGGTTGTCTTATCATAATTAGGTAGCTAGCTAACGTTAGCTTGAGCATTAGCTAACGACCATTAGCTAGCTAGCCATTTTCTGTGCTAATATCTCTGGCTGTAGTACTGTTTACTAGCTAGCTAACCTTAGCCTCGCGACCATGCTCAAGTTACGCTAGCTTACTGGAGTGTTTTTGCGGATTATAGCTTCCTTAGCTAGCTAAGTCTGACACTTCTTCTGGACTGTGTTAGACACTGTTTCACTCGTTAACTAACATTAGCTAAGTTAGCTGGCTAGCTAAGTTACCATATCTAGATTTTACTTATTCTCCGTCTGTTAATTTAAACAAGCTATTTGGCAGGCTTATCTCATGCTTGCATGGTGATTTATTGAGTTAGCTACCATTAGATAGCGTTACTGTACTGGTTTTCAAAGGTTTCTGACAGTGGCAGAGGAATTTATCTTAAATTTGATGTAGCCAAGTTAGTATAAGTTAGTATAACTAGCTAGTATAACTGTACTTAAATGGAGAGGTCAAGGCCAATGGACAGCTTTGTAAAGGATACACTGAATGAGTTGAACCTGGCTTCTTTGATTCGAAAGTTTGAGGGTAAGTAAAACTGAGAAATTCCTTTTTGAGAGTGGGGACAGAACTTTGGGGCAAGAAAACTCATTTTCATTGACCCTGTGTAAAACAGCATCTACAGTATGTCTTCCACATTGTCATGGACAACCAACAGTAGCTACAACCTTAATGGAAACTTGAAAGACTTTACTTCACCAGAGCCTCTTAGAACCATGCAGCCCCTTTGGGACTAGATACAGTACATTACATGCACAGCTAACATAGATAGTCTGGTCTTCCTTTTACCATACTTGCTCTGTTCATCTGTTCATTTGGACAGATATTCTTCCACAGTGACCAACCTGACACAAAACACACATCACAGGCTGGGAGCAGCTCATGGGCACTTAGGGGTTAAAGTGCCTTGCTTAAGGGTACATCCTCAGTAGGTAGTATACAGAGACATTGTAGCTGGTAACCCTCTGGCTGATGGATCACTCCCTGCGGATTTCCCCGCAGGAAGCTAGGGGTTCAAACCGAGAACCCACCAGTAATCGGTCTGCCTTTCTAACTTCGAAGCTACTGCCGCCCCTATTCATTTGACCTGTCTTATCAACCCTTCCTTCCTCAAAGTATGTAATTTAGAAATGTGGGTGAAACTATCCCTTAAGATCTCCCTGCTAGCAGTTAAGCCTAGTGGTTAAGAGCATTGGGCCAGTAATTGAAAAGTCACCGGTTCAAATCTGCAAGGTGGAAAAATCTTTCATTTTGCTTTGAGCTAGGCAATTTACCCCCAGCAACAACTACTCCCGGGTGCCAAAGACAAGGATGGCTCCCCTGCACCTCTCTGATTCAGAGGGGTTGGGTAAAGTGTGGAAGACACATTTAGGTTGAATAGATTCAATTGTGCAACCGACTAGGTACCCCATTCTTCTAGACCAGGAAACGCTCTTTCTTATGGACAACTCAACTATAGCCTAAAGTTAAAGAAGAACATGAAAGACTTACATGCAGTGAGTATTCTATAAACACCACTTTTGTTATACACGAGGGGAGGTCCTTCGGACACACACTTGGACTGTGGACACACCAAGCAATACACCAAGCTTAAGCAGTGGCCAGGTCTTGCCAGGTACATGTTGAAAGATTTGTTGTGTATTTTTTAAAACTGATTGTTAAAAGGAATTTATAATTAATTGAATAATTTGTGCTCACAACAGAGTCAAATGTGAGAGGGCAGCCCAGATGACCGAGTGGGTGAAGAACAACATCTGGCCGGCAAACCAAGTTGTGGAGTACATTCAATAGACCGTGATCCAGAGGGCTCAGAGGACCAGACAGAATGGGGCCAAGACAGTAGAGATAGTCCGAGATTATCTGCAGCTGCTGGATGCTCGAGGCAAGGTGGGTTAAATTGTTTTCAAAAACGTTATACTTCGGCCTCCCGAGTGGCGCAGCGTTCTACAGACCCGGGTTCTATCCCAGGCTGTGTCTCAGCCGACCGGGAGAACCATGAAGCGGCGTACAATTGGCCCTGCGTCGTTGGGTTAGGGGAGGGTTTGGCCGGCCGGGATGTCCTTGTCCTATTGCACTGTGGCGGGCCGGACGCATGCACGCTGACTTCGGTTGCCGGCTGGCTTTCGGGTTAAGCAAGCAGTGCGGCTTGGCAGGGCTGTGTTTCGGAGGATGCATGTCTCCTGAAGTTTGACTCTCCCGAGTCTGTATGGGAGTTGCAGCGATGGGACAAGACTGTAACTGTCACGTTCGTCGTAATAAGTGGACCAAGGCGCAGCGTGATATGCGTACATCTTTTAATGCGTACTTTGCACAATACAACAAAACAACAAAACGAAACGTGAAGTCCTCGGTCATACAACACAAACCTAAACGGAACAAGATCCCACCAATGACAAGTGCACAACAGGCTGCCTAAGTATGGTACCCAATCAGAGACAACAAGACACAGCTGCCTCCGATTGGGAACCACCCCGGCCAACACAGAAACACACGATCTAGAAAAGAACACATAGAAAACAAAACATAGACACTACACATATAAACTAACACCCTGGCTCAACATATAAGAGTCCCCAGAGCCAGGGCGTGACAGTAACTACCAGTTGGGGAGAAAAAGGGGTAAAAAGTACTCACAAAAAAACATTACACTTCAATTTGATTCTGTTTGCTGTGATTAACTAGCCTGGCTGATGTGACCCACGTGACTCACCGCAGGGAGACAATTTTACAATTTTAGGGAAACTTACTGATCACAATTTTACAATTTTAGGGAAACTTACTGATCACGGTCTTCAAGGACAAAAAACGTCACTTCGCTAGCCGAGAGAAGCAAGCCCAAGATCTTCTCTTTGAAGTGCAGATATAGTTTGAAATGACCCTACTGGTGCCTCAGATGCGCATTCATTTTTATCCTGAAACAATCAAGTTATTCACTAAACATTGACATCACTTGAAGACTTCTGCTAGTGGTCCTCCCAACACCAGTCTACAAGATCGTCAGGAAGACATTCCGACCCAGCTTTGAAGAGACCAGAAAGTCCTTCATTGACTTGCAGCCTGTAAGTTTAAATAGTGGATAGGCATAGGGAGATTGATGGAAAATTAGATGATGGCATTTGTGAACCTTCAATGAAAGTAACAGCATTGCTTGGGGCACTGGATGTGTGCTTCAAGTCATATTATGTGTTTGATATCAACTTTCCTACAGACCACAGTGTATCAGCTGCCAGGAACAGAATCCCCCAAAGTAAGTAAGTATGTCTTTTTTCCACTGAACATAGTGGATAAGTATCTGCTCTTGAATGTAGTGTGAGAAGTGACAGGAGGAAGCGCAGCCCTCCGGCTGATGTGTTTGTGTTCCTGTGAATTAATAGATCAATGGATGGATGAGCCATTAGTGTCTCTCTGATTCAGAGGGGTTGGGTTAAATGCTTAAGAAACATTTCGATTAAATGCATTGTTGTGCAACTGACCATGTATCCCCTTCCCATTCATATTACAATGCTCTTAAGGCACTATTTATAGCTCTGTTAAATTGACGTTTTGTTTGTTTTAATGCATTTGTGCCTACTGTACGGTATGTGCTTGTTTGCCTTTAGTTCAACTACTGTTGTACATACATCTTTATATATTTGTATGATTAATATAAATAACGAAATTGTTTGTTCAAGCTGGGCTGAAGCGCATTACACTCTCATTCTATCACAAAAATGTATTTTAAATACTAATGTTACATTTTGGGAATTGTGAAAAGTGCTTTATGAGTGAAATACAGTTATTACTTAAGTAATGAGTCATTAGTCCATGTCCTTCAAATGTAATATTTTACACTTGTTCTCTGTGTAATAATTTTTGATCTGACCCAAATGTAGAACATTATTGTATGGCAAAACAGCATGATGTGTGTGTGTGTGCTGTAACCTAAGATAGCCTAAGATAGCTGAAGTGTTTCAGTGAATGTGAATATCTATTGATTTGCTCTGGTACTGTCTGCAAACTGAGTGTGCACATAAAGTTCAGCTGAGGCTTTAGTGTGATGTTCATGAAATATATAATATAAATACATTTTAAGATTTCATAAGATAGGATTGATTATTATCTTTTGAAATAACACACTTAGAACAATAGGGCTTTGTTTCAATGTGCTATTTAAAAAATGTATGTATTCTTGTACATTGTGGACAATTCTCTGACATGATGTACAGTGGGGAAAAAAAAGTATTTAGTCAGCCACCAATTGTGCAAGTTCTCCCACTTAAAAAGATGAGAGAGGCCTGTAATTTTCATCATAGGTACACGTCAACTATGACAGACAAATCACATTGTATGATTTTTTATGAATTTATTTGCAAATTATGGTGGAAAATAAGTATATCGTCACCTACAAACAAGCAAGATTTCTGGCTCTCACAGACCTGTAACTTCTTTTAAGAGGCTCCTCTGTCCTCCACTCGTTACCTGTATTAATGGCACCTGTTTGAACTTGTTATCAGTATAAAAGACACCTGTCCACAACCTCAAACAGTCACACTCCAAACTCCACTATGGCCAAGACCAAAGAGCTGTCAAAGGACACCAGAAACAAAATTGTAGACCTGCACCAGGCTGGGAAGACTGAATCTGCAATGCACTTACTAACTGTAAGTCGCTCTGGATAAGAGCGTCTGCTAAATGACTAAAATGTAAATGTAAATGTAAGCAGCTTGGTTTGAAGAAATCAACTGTGGGAGCAATTATTAGGAAATGGAAGACATACAAGACCACTGATAATCTCCCTCGATCTGGGGCTCCACGCAAGATCTCACCCCGTGGGGTCAAAATGATCACAAGAACGGTGAGCAAAAATCCCAGAAGCACACGGGGGACCTAGTGAATGACCTGCAGAGAGCTGGGACCAAAGTAACAAAGCCTACCATCAGTAACACACTACGCCGCCAGGGACTCAAATCCTGCAGTGCCAGACGTGTCCCCCTGCTTAAGCCAGTACATGTCCAGGCCCGTCTGAAGTTTGCTAGAGTGCATTTGGATGATCCAGAAGAGGATTGGGGAGAATGTCATATGGTCAGATGAAACCAAAATAGAACTTTTTGGTAAAAACTCAACTCGTCGTGTTTGGAGGACAAAGAATGCTGAGTTGCATCCAAAGAACACCATACATACTGTGAAGCATGGGGGTGGAAACATCATGCTTTGGGGCTGTTTTTCTGCAAAGGGACCAGGACGACTGATCCGTGTGAAGGAAAGAATGAATGGGGCCATGTATCGTGAGATTTTGAGTGAAAACCTCCTTCCATCAGCAAGGGCATTGAAGATTAAACGTGGCTGGGTCTTTCAGCATGACAATGTTCCCAAACACACCGCCCGGGCAACGAAGGAGTGGCTTCGTAAGAAGCATTTCAAGGTCCTGGAGTGGCCTAGCCAGTCTCCAGATCTCAACCCCATAGAAAATCTTTGGAAGGAGTTGAAAGTCTGTGTTGCCCAGCGACAGCCCCAAAACATCACTGCTCTAGAGGAGATCTGCATGGAGGAATGGGCCAAAATACCAGCAACAGTGCCAAAATACCAGCAACAGTGTGTGAAAACCTTGTGAAGACTTACAGAAAACGTTTGACCTGTGTCATTGTCAACAAAGGGTATATAACAAAGTATTGAGAAACTTTTGTTATTGACCAAATACTTATTTTCCACCATAATTTGCTAATAAATTCATAAAAAATCCTACAATGTGATTTTCTGGATAATTTTTTCTCATTTTGTCTGTCATAGTTGACGTGTACCTATGATGAAAATTACAGGCCTTTCTCATTTTTTTAAGTGGGAGAACTTGCACAATTGGTGGCTGACTAAATACTTTCCCCCACTGTATGTTCTGAAATGCAGGCAATACAAATGAATTATTTGAAATTCAACATTGTATCTTGATTGTGTGTAGGAAAGGGAGGGGGTGGGATGGTATGGAAGGCAAAAATACGCAAGCAAATTAGAAATGAGGATGAAACTGAAAATAATGTTAGGACTACATAAAGAATATATATTGAACAAATAAATAAACACAACATTTAAAGTGTTGGTCCCACGTTTCATGAGCTGAAATAAAAGATCCCAGAGATTTTCCATTCACAAAAATCTTATTTCTCTCAAATGTTTTCATTACACAGGTGTACCTTGTGCTGGGGACAACAAAAGGCCACTCTAAAATGTGCAGTTTTGTCACACAACACAATGCCACAGATGTCTCAAGTTTTGAGGGAACGTGCAATTGGCTTGCTGACTACAGGAATGTCCACCAGAGCTGTTGCCAGAGAATTGAATGTTAATGTCTCTACCATAAGCCACCTCCAATGTCATTTTAGAGAATTTGGCAGTGCGTCCAACCGGCCTCACAAATGCAGACCACGTGTAACCACGCCAGCCCAGGACCTCCACATCTGGCTTCTTCACCTGGAGGATTATCTAAGACCAGCCACCCTGACAGCTGATGAAACTGTGGGTTTGCACAATCAAATAATTTCTGCACTAACTGTCAGAAACCATTTTAGGTAAGATAATCTGCATGCTCGTTGTCCTCACCAGGGTCTTGACCTGACTGTAGTCTGGCGTCATAACCGACTTCAGTGGGCAAATGCTCACCATTGATTGCCACTGGCACGCTGGAGAAGTGTGCTCTTCACGGATGAATCCTGGTTTCAACTGTACCAGGCAGGTGGCAGACAGCGTGTATGGCGCCGTGTGGGTGAGCGGTTTGCTGATATCAACGTTGTGAACAGAGTGCCCCATGGTGGCGGTGGGGTTATTGTATGGACAGGCATAAGCTATGGACAACGAACACAATTGCATTTTATTGATGGCAATTTGAATGCACAGAGATATCGTGACAAGATCCTGAGGACCATTGTCGTGCCATTCATCCACCGCCATCACCTCATGCAAAGATCTGTACACAATTCCTGAAAAGCTGAAAATGTCCCAGTTCTTCCATGGCCTGCATACTCAGACATGTCACCCATTAAGCATGTTTGGGATGCTCTGGATCGACGTGTACGACAGCGTGTTCCAGTTCCCGCCAATATCCAACAACTTCGCACAGCCATTGAAGAGGAGTGGGACAACATTCCACAGGCCACAATCAACAGCCTGTTCAACTATATGCGAAGGAGATGTGTCGCGCTGCATGAGGCAAATGGTGGTCACCCCAGTTACTGACTGGTTTTCTGATCCACACCCATCAGAAGTATTTGATGCGCTTTGTATTGTATTGGTGTATTAATGTATTTTTGGTTTTCATGTAGATAATGTACCTGGGAGCTGCTTCAGACAATTATCAATGATCACACTGTCCATTTTCAGAGTCCCTTCACCGGTATGGGTTTGCACTCAGGTATGATTTTATGTGTTGTTTTTATGTGTCTTCAGTGGGAAGACATCACTGACTTCATTGGGGCCAGCATGAGAACACAACTTTTGACCCTCTTAACCCTAAGCCCCTTTTCCCCGTGTTTCCTCCTCTCATAAATTCATGTGTTATAACAATCCAACAAACATGAGCTATCAAGTGTAATCATTTTTTATTTATTGATCTATGAATCTGCAACTGCCTGTGCTGCACAGCACAGTCGGAACACTGTTTGATTCAGACTACACCCATTAAGATGTCAATATCTCCATTCTATCTTCTCCTTCTCTGCAGGTAAGCAGGCACCTCATTGCAGAGTCTGTCTGGCCGTCTGTTATACTTCTGTTACCAACGCACCGCCGAGCATCACCGCCTTTCTTCCCATCATGAACTCTACTGGCCTGCCCTAAGACTGGGGAGACCTTAAATGAGAAAGCATTAATTAGAGCCTTGAAAACTCCCAAACACAATGTCTTTCACTATACATTTCCCTCTCATCCCATCTCTTTGGATCCTTACCCAATCTCAACCCCTCTCTCCCTTGTTCCTGAGCAATTAATGTTAACCCTTTGATGCTTATGAACACGGGTGTGATCATTCTACAGTGGTCCGTGCAGTGTTAGCTCAAACCAGTGTAATTTGAACGCTTCATGTTACGATTGACGGATTACCAGGACGTGTACTCCGAGCATGTGCTGACCAACTGGCTTCACTGACATTTTCAACATGTCCCTGACTGAGTCTGTAATACCAACATGTTTCAAGCAGACCACCATAGTCCCCGTGCCCAAGGACTCTAAGATAACCTGCCTAAATGACTACCGACCCGTAGCACTGACGTCTGTAGCCATGAAGTGCTTTGAAAGACTGGTCATGGCTCACATCAACAGCATTATCCCAGAAACCCTAGACCCAC
Source organism: Coregonus clupeaformis (assembly GCF_020615455.1). Classification (NCBI taxonomy): domain Eukaryota; kingdom Metazoa; phylum Chordata; class Actinopteri; order Salmoniformes; family Salmonidae; genus Coregonus; species Coregonus clupeaformis. The sequence goes on along the minus strand of NC_059200.1, from coordinate 55,837,644 downwards.
TCCCATTTGCATACCGCCCCAACAGATCCACAGATGATGCAATCTCTATCGCACTCCACACTGCCCTTTCCCACCTGGACAAGAGGAACACCTACGTGAGAATGCTATTCATTGACTACAGCTCAGCATTCAACACCATAGTGCCCTCTAAGCTCATCACTAAGCTAAGGATCCTGGGACTAAACACCTCCCTCTGCAACTGGATCCTGGACTTCCTGACGGGCCGCCCCCAGGTGGTAAGGGTAGGTAACAACACATCTGCCACACTGATCCTCAACACGGGGGCCCCTCAGGGGTGCGTGCTCAGTCCCCTCCTGTACTCTCTGTTCACCCATGACTGCATGGCCAGGCACGACTCCAACACCATCATTAAGTTTGCCGACGACACAACAGTGGTAGGCCTGATCACCGACAACGATGAGACAGCCTATAGGGAGGAGGTCAGAGATCTGGCCGTGTGGTGCCAGGACAACAACCTCTCCCTCAACGTGACCAAGACAAAGGAGATGATTGTGGACTACAGGAAAAAAAAAGAGGACTGAGCACGCCCCCATTCTCATCGACGGGGCTGTAGTGGAACAGGTTGAGAGCTTCAAGTTCCTTGGTGTCCACATCACCAACGAACTATCATGGTCCAAACACACCAAGACAGTCGTGAAGAGGGCACGACAAAGCCTATTCCCCCTCAGGAGACTAAAAAGATTTGGCATGGGTCCTCAGATCCTCAAAAAATTCTACAGCTGCACCATCGAGAGCATCCTGACTGGTTGCATCACCGCCTGGTATGGCAACTGCTTGGCCTCCGACCGCAAGGCACTACAGAGGGTAGTGCGTACGGCCCAGTACATCACTGGGGCAAAGCTTCCTGCCATCCAGGACCTCTATACCAGGCGGTGTCAGAGGAAGTCCCTCAAAATTGTCAAAGACTCCAGCCACCCTAGTCATAGACTGTTCTCTCTGCTACCGCACGGCAAGCGGTACCGGAGTGCCAAGTCTAGGTCCAAAAGACTTCTCAACAGCTTCTACCCCCAAGCCATAAGACTCCTGAACAGCTAATCATGGCTACCCGGACTATTTGCACTGCCCCCCACCCCATCCTTTTTACGCTGCTGCTACTCTGTTAAGTATTTATGCATAGTCACTTTAACTCTACCCACATGTACATATTACCTCAACTACCTCAACTAGCCGGTGCCCCCCGCACATTGACTCTGCAACGGTATCCCCCTGTATATATAGCCTCCCTACTGTCACTTTATTTTACTTCTGCTCTTTTTTCTCAACACTTTTTTGTTGTTGTTTTATTCTTACTTTTTTTGTTTAAAATAAATGCACTGTTGGTTAAGGGCTGTAAGTAAGCATTTCACTTCAATGTCTGCACCTGTTGTATTCGGCGCATGTGACCAATACAATTGGATTTGATTTGATTTGATTTGATTTGACGCAACAGTCAGCGTTTGAGCTGGCCACACTGTTTTTTCACAAAAACATTTTTTTCACAAACACAGTCTTTACAACGTTATGTCCTCAATGTGAGCAGTTTATTTTTGGATGCAATGTTCAGACATTCATAGAAGTAGCAACAGCATCACACAATTCTCATCCAAATTGGAAAATGTAGGCTACATTAGTCCTAGCGCTAACTGAGTAAAGAGTGAGCTAACACAAGCAGTCATATCAGCTGAAAGAAACCATAATATGAATTAGCTAATAACAATTACAATTTACAGTTCATCACATCACTGGTGAGCTCACCAGTGATCGAAGTAATTGAGAACAACACTTTCTAAAAGTTGAAAGTAATCCCACGGTGGGTAGTTTATGCGCACCGCCATGTTTGTTTTTCAACCAAAGATAGGAGGTGATAAGATGAGTTGAGTCTTCTTCTTCTTCTTCTTCTTCTTCTTCTTCTTCTTTTTCTTCTTCTTCTTCTTCTTCTAGGAGGTTTAACGGTGGTTGGCATCAAATATGTTGCATTACCGCCCTCAACTGAACTATAGTATATTCATTACACTTTGTGATACAAAATCGCAAAAGGGGAAACAGGAAAAATTTAATAAAAATATAACCATACACTCATTAAAACCCACCACCTTATTTCACTACTTTAACCCTATCTGATCCTACACCAGGCCAATGACCTGAGAGGATGGGACACTACCACTCAACAGACCCTGTAACCCAAGTACTTCTCTGCAGATGCCACCACAACATCTATTTTCTGGTATTTACGTTCCATTTCTGCAGTACAGTTGATAACCATTGCTATGAACGCTAAGAAGCCAACCTTACTGAAGCATACAGTCTATCACTCATTGGCCTATCCCACTGTGCTGGATCCTCTCAGCATCCCTCACCCTTGACCCATCCTCCTCTACTTTCTTCACTGCCTCAGCATACGACACCTTTTGCACTACTCTGACTCTAGCCACCTCAACCTGCCTCTCTCGCACCGGACACTTCAGATCCGCAGCAACATGTGCACCTATACAGTTGACGCACACAACTTTATCCACCGAAACTACACAATCCTCTATCCCATGCCCTCCTGCACACTTCCCACATCTTGGAATCTCCCTCCTACTGCTGAGACATGACCATAAACGTTGCACCTAAACAGCGCAGTGGATTCGCCACAAACGCTCTAACAGGATAACTGATATATCCTAAAATTACCTTGTCGGGTAAAGACTCTGACTCAAAACTCAAAAGGACTGACAGTGACTCCTCTGTTTCTTCATGCTCACCACCGGGTCTGCGTCGCACCAAACATGAGTTAGGTCTGTTTGCTGTATGCATGTTGAAGGCGAAGGGGGTGTGTCGTCTACCATCATTCACTTCCCATCATTCACTTCCAGAAGTTTACTCAATGACAAGTGAACCATCCCTTCACCTCGTTTTGCTATAACATCTTTGGTCTGACAGACGTTTACATGACACCCAGAATGCATTGAATGATGTCAACAAACATGGCTCCACACATAGCCGGCAAATAGCTTAGCATTAGCTCATCATAATCAGTACAACCTTCAAAAAAGTATTTTACACACATCATATTTGTCCATTACAATATATGCAACAATTGGAATGCATGATTTGTCTGAGCCACTGCCTGGACCGGCAAGGGGAGTGGGCCCGATTCCTTCCTTGGGCTGAATACTCCCAGAATTCATTGTGACACTCCTCCACCGGGCTGACTCCCTTCCAGTGTGTTCTGAGTTATCAGCCAGCCCAGGCTCCGTGGACTCCGAGCCATAACGAAGCTCCTGCAGTGGTCGAGTGGTTAAGGCGTGCAGAAGAGGTAAGGAACGACGCTCACATGAGACTCCAGCACGCTGTCCGCCGTCAGAAAGAGCAGGTGGATCGCCACCGCAGTGAGTCTCCCGTGTTCCATCCTGGTGATCACGTCTGGCTCTCCACCAGGAACCTCCCACTCCGCCTGCACTGTTAGAAGCTGAGTCCCCAGATTGTGGGGCCATTCAAGGTCCTCCGAAGGGTCAAAGAGGTAATTTACAGATTACAACTCCACACTAACTACCGGATCTCACCATCTTTTCATGTTTCCTTCCTCAGGCCGGTGATTTCTGGTCTCCTGGCTGATGCCGTCCCCCACAACTCCCCTCCGCCTCCCTTGGACATCGAGGGGAGCCCTGCCTATGCCATCAGATCACTCCTGGACTCAGACGTCGTGGGGGTCGGCTCCAGTACCTTCTGGACTGGGAGGGGTACTGTCCAGAGGAGCGGTGTTGGGTTCCGGTGGACGACATTCTAGATCCCAACATCATCCGAGATTTCTACCTTCATTGACCGGCCCACTCCTCGCTCTCGGGGCCATCCTCCTGGCTGGTGCCGTCCTCCTACTGTCACGTCCACTCCCGCTCCAGCGCTCGATGTCACCGGTCTACTAACCACCGGTCCTGGCAACCCATCTTTACGCACACCTGGCAACCATCGTTACGCACACCCACGTCTCATAATCAGTCACATCTGGACTTCATTACTCCCTTTATTACTTACCTTTTATATAGCACTCTTTTGTTATCAGTCATCAGGTAGTATTGTTTGTTTCCATGTCAGACGCTTCTCTTGTTTTGTATAGCTCAGTTGGTAAAGCATGGCGTTTGCAACGCCAGGGTTGTGGGTTCGATTCCCACGGGGGGTCAGTATGATTTTTTTAAAAATATGTATGCACTCATAGCTGGATAAGAGCGTCTGCTAAATGACTAAAATGTAAAATGTAAAAAATGTATCACTCCATGTTCGTTATTATTAAACTTACTAACTGCACCTGCTTCCTGACTCCTTGTGTCTACGTTACACTTTGATAGGAACGCACACAGTAATTATTAGTAAGGAAAACAACAATGAAGGCAATGCAGGTACCAGTCAGAAAATGAGCCAGGGGGAAGAAGTTCGGGCAGGTTCTGTTCTGACTGGAGATGCGCAAATGTCTGCATACTTGATCTGGGGAAACACTGGAGGAGTGCTTGGGCTCATCTAGCTAATCCTCACCTTATATTAACATAGCATGCCTCAAACATAAGTTGTCCGCCACAGTGAAATGGCATAATTCTATGTGAATTAATGAGGCAGAAGGCACCTCTTTTCAAACTGTTAGAAAATCATGTAAGCGTGGGTTAACTGTCCTGTTGCGTCACAATCACATTTTGTAACAGTGAGTGAATTCTGACATCATGCACATAAGAAAACTCACACAAGGGGGACGGTTAGAGATATTTGGAACTCACGCATGAAAAGATTAAGCTGTGTGATACTTACTAATGGCTTTGATAAATCAGCTATAAAAGCTGTGGTGCCCATAATGTGTGGCACATTGAAATACAATGAATTATTAATTATATTTCCATGGTGTTGCACAGCCTGGTCTAATAGACTAGAGGTAACATAGTAAATTCTGAAAATCTCCCTGCAATAGAGCATGCTGGGAAATATTATATATGGTTCTATGTAGAACCCTTCTTGCCTTCCGAAGAATCATCAAATAAACTTTTTTTCCCAAAATGGTTCTTAGGATGTTAAAGGTTCTAAGTAGAACCCTTTGCCTTACAAATAACCCTTGTCTTCCAAAAAGGGTTCATCTGATCAAAAGGATATTGGTAGAACCTTATCCCTCCACAAATAACCTTTTTGGAACCCTTTTTTCTAAGAGGGTATTAAACGGCTTTGACAGACCTTGTTGTCTCTGATTCACCAGTCTTTACTAGTAGGCCTAAGGGCTAAATGGGTATGAATGGACAGTTAGTCACTAGAGGAGTTTCCTCATATTTTTCACACTTGAATGAAACAAAATTAGTGTGCAATTCTTATCACGAGTCTAGCAGTAGCAGTGTTGGTTTAAAAGGGAATTTTACCCTGGGGAAATCTGGGGTTGTTTTCATCATGTCCGAAGCATTCCTAAGTCAGTGAGATGTGTTTCACACATAATGGCCCAGAAGGATGGTAGGTCTGGGCTTCGCGCGCTGAATGACACACCCTATGATGGCTTCCGGTGTATTGATAGGGGGTCTGAAAATAAACGTAGTCCTGCTTTGTGGCATTTCGCGAAGGCTCTATGTGATGCTGATCACACTATATGTTTTTATGTGAGTAGATATGGTTGTCCTTTTTCGATAAAGCCATTGGACATCTTTCAGCGATGTTCCTATCGGCAGATTCATTTCTAAATATACAAGCTGACAAAAAATGTCCAGTCTCTGAAAGACCACAACTCGTGTGGGGCGGTGCTTTATGATCTGGGCCCGTCCCTCCCCAAGGCAGGCTTTTTTAAAGGAAGGAGGACACCAAGAACACAATACTTTCTGCAAAACTAAAAGAACTGACCAGACTGCAATGGCGTCAAGTGATTCCTGTCATCAACACAAATTCGACAATGGATAATTTGTTTATGTTCTATTAGCTACTTAGTGACATTCAGCCATACATGTTTTAACCGGAATATAGCGAAGAGGATTCGAAACAAAGGGTTGGATTTAGCTAGAATCTCAGCTACAGCTGATGCCAGCACCAAGAGGGAAGATGACAAATACGGTGGCTAGCTAAGTAAGTTATTTTTCCTAGAAGCCACCTAGCTAGTTAACTTTAGTTTATCTACTGAAACTCATATTGTGTATTGCTGGCTAACATACTACTGTTTACAGTGGGGGGAAATCAAATATTTTTTATGTTTGCTAACATAGGTAGCTAGCTAGTCTAGCTAGCTAAGTTAGCTAAATAACTACAGGTAGCCATATCTATAACTAAAAAGAGAAGAGGTTTTACAATCGGACATCTATTGTATCTCGATTCTCTTTTTAGTCGTAGATATGGCTACTAAACAGCAAGTTACAACCAGCCACCTAAAGCTAGGTTTACACATGACTCAGGTTGGCTAGCTAGTTAGCCTGGCACCTGCTAAGTTGTTATATGCCACACCTCATGGTTGTAACTTATTAGTAAACATGTGTAACATCAACAACTGTAAATAATTGTACTAGCTAGCTATGTAACATGATTGACCAGGGTTGACATAGGTTATGATTATGACCGTGTATGCATTTCAATCTCACAAAATTATAGTCATGATGCAAGATAGGATTCCAAACAGATGTAAATTACAATTATTGGCTATCCAGCTAGCTAGTGAAGTTTACTAGTTAACAGTGAGGAAAAACAATAATACAAAACTTTACTGTTGTAAATCTCAAACTGATAAATTGGTTTTACTATCAAATATTTGCTTAAGCATGCCTGATAGACATGGTTTTAGCTAGAAACTGTCTGCCTACCTACCTAGAGTTATGTCATATTTCTTTCTAGATATTGTTCTAAATGTAATCTCTTTGCATGTGCACAAGTATGCATGTTAAACTATTCTACCCTAATGTTGATGTTATGCTGGCACAGTTCAACTGTTGTTCAAGCTGTACAATACAATATAATTTATATTCAAGCAGAAGATGACTCAAGAGGAGCTGAATGGCAGTTTGATCATGACAACCCTCCTCCCAAGGATGTACAAGTATTCCCTGAACTTTACTACACTAATCAAACTGTATTTTGTTAATGTGTTTCTTTGTGAATGGCAATTTCATCACGACCACCTTTCCCATTATCTGCTGATCAACAGTTCTCTTAGCTACAGATTGTTACACCAGATAATGTGATTTAACCAAATATTTTTTGGTATCCATTACTGGGAGTTACAGGATAGGTACTGTTTGGTGTAGCACAGAGAATTTTCGACCAACCTTAGCATCGCCAAGCTGTCTTCGTCCTCGATTTGTGGAAACAGGAGTCTTATTAAATGTCTGTGTCCAGTTGCAGGCGGTCAGTTTGAATTCAGAAAATGCTCTGTTATTAACCCCCTAAGGTCGATGTCCGTGCCCCCGGGGAAAATAATTAGCATAATCAAAACATTCCCATAAAAATCTGTCAGTTTAAGCTAGAGATGTCTATTTTTTGCATTGGATGCAACTCAATCCATTGCATCCGCCTATGTCGCACTTCCACATCTGCGGTGAAAGGTGACAGAGCTAGAGCAGTCTTCTCACACAAAAAAATCAGTATTTTCACACAAAGAATCGGTCTTCTCACAAAATCAGGGTCCGAACGGTTATGCCTAAACAATTATATGACCCTCCTGTGGCACAAAAATATAAACGCAATAGGGATGTTAACGGTTAACCATTAGTCGGTAAGCTAATGATTTGACCGGTCATGCTTATCAGTCTCTAGGTTATTTGCATAATTTTGTGGAATGAAAGTGGCACGTGTATTTTTGTGCTTGGAAGCATTCACATCCGCTATAGGCCTTGCTAACGTCAGCTTGGCAACTGAGGGAAAAATGAAGCACGCCAAATGTAGCTCTGTGTGTGACCATTTCATTCAAAAGGGTGATGAAGTTCGTGTCAAGCTTTGCGATGCTTCATTAAAATTCAGCAGAAGTACCAGCGCGATGATGTATCACATCAAGAACAAACACCTGGGTGCCATGTCAGTAGAGGATGCTAGCGGGGAGACGGTGTGATGCGTGCAGGTCTGAGGTGATCACACAGTTGGTGTGTAGAATGATTGAGTGCAATATGATGCCAATCATTGTGGTTCAGGGTGAGCGCTTTAGGGAGTTAATTTGTTAACTTGAGCCAGAGTACTGCATGCCATCAAGAGGTATGATAACAAATAGAATCGAAAAGTACTATAAGGAGAAAAAATAAGTGCTGAAAGTAAAATTAGCTACAGCCGACAAGTTCGCTCTCACAACTGACTGTTGGACTGCGCTGACTTCACTTAATCGACGTTGACTGGGTATTGGATTCAACAGTCCTCCTGACATAGAGTATATCCGTCAGACACACAGCTGACAACCTTGCGGTGAAGCTGACCAGTGCTGCTGAGACATGGGGACTCAATGACCTTGTGTTGGCATGTCCACGACAACGCACGCAACATTGTGGCTGCCATGTCCCCTGCTCACGTCCCCTGAAAATCTGACCTCAATGTCACTTCTCATCGCATCGATGTTGGACCCTCGCCACAAGCATCTGCGATTTCTTTTGCCAGCTGAGAGAGTGACTGCAAAAACAAAGCTGTTTGAGTTGGCAGGCATCCACTGACACAGATGCGACTGCGTCAAATGGAGATGCCCCGCTGCTGCTGAGAGAGAGGGTGACGGATTGAGCCAGGAAGCCTTGGGTCTTCAGCACCGATGTGGGAACGCCAACAATGCCATGCTGTTACTCCTTAGGTGTGACTACAACTCCGCACTTGAGAGAGTGGCAGGAAACCAGGTGGACAACTACTTGAAGAACATCTCCCTATCACTCGATGTGAATCCACTTCACCTGATGGAAAGTCAACAGCGCAAGACTCCAGAGACTCGCCACTTTAGCGAGGCGCTACTTGTCCATTCCCGGGACATCGGTGTCCTCTGAGCGGGTTGTTCTCAGATGCTGGCCTGACTGTCAACAGACTGCACACAAGACTAACCCCAGAGCACGTTGACATGTTGATCTTCCTCCCCAAAAATGATTAGTTGTCACCCAGAGTAAAGTTATCCTATACAAATACTATTGTTCTGTTAGGCTACGTTTGTTTGCCACAGTATTTGTTTCAAATGTAGGCATACAATTTGCTGACGATAGTCCACTTCGATGGGGCTACTGTTAATTGAAAGATAAAATGTTTGTAACTGTTTTGAAAATGGAATGGAAATGCTCAATAATATATTGCGGTGTTTGTTACTGTTGTGTTGTTGTTTATTTGGTACAATATTTGTTGTACAGTGTAGCCTACATTTTTCAGACGATATCTAATACTTCGACGAGCCTTTAATATCTAATTGAAATAGCAAATGTTTTTATTTTGGAAATGAAATGTTTTACATTTAGACGCTTCATTTTAATAAAGCTCTGAATGAACATGGCTGTTTCTTGTACGTATGCAATTCACACAGGAATCAGAAGTTATCATGGGAACCATTATTTTATTTAGTCAAGTTTATCTGCCATGGTTGCTAAAAAGGAGTAAAAATGTGCAACGATAATTCTCTCATTACAATGTAATTATGTGTTGATAAATCAAATGCATCAAAGGAATATTGTCCATAAATCAAGACCATAGCCTTAACATCTAAATGAAATGTAGGCCCCATTAAAGCCTCTAAATATAGGTTATCAAGTCACAAGAAGGCCGCCTTTGAATGCCACATCAGCGAACGCAATGCCATGCCTGGGGGTGCAATTCATCACCTCTGAATGGAGAGTGCTTCAAATGCGGCGCCAAATCTAATCTGAAACAGATATACAGTGGGGAAAAAAAGTATTTAGTCAGCCACCAATTGTGCAAGTTCTCCCACTTAAAAAGATGAGAGAGGCCTGTAATTTTCATCATAGGTACACGTCAACTATGACAGACAAAATGAGAATTTTTTTTCCAGAAAATCACATTGTAGGATTTTTAATGAATTTATTTGCAAATTATGGTGGAAAATAAGTATTTGGTCAATAACAAAAGTTTCTCAATACTTTGTTATATACCCTTTGTTGGCAATGACACAGGTCAAACGTTTTCTGTAAGTCTTCACAAGGTTTTCACACACTGTTGCTGGTATTTTGGCCCATTCCTCCATGCAGATCTCCTCTAGAGCAGTGATGTTTTGGGGCTGTCGCTGGGCAACACAGACTTTCAACTCCCTCCAAAGATTTTCTATGGGGTTGAAATCTGGAGACTGGCTAGGCCACTCCAGGACCTTGAAATGCTTCTTACGAAGCCACTCCTTCGTTGCCGGGCGGTGTGTTTGGGATCATTGTCATGCTGAAAGACCCAGCCACGTTTCATCTTCAATGCCCTTGCTGATGGAAGGAGGTTTTCACTCAAAATCTCACGATACATGGCCCCATTCATTTTTTCCTTTACACGGATCAGTCGTCCTGGTCCATTTGCAGAAAAACAGCCCAAAGCATGATGTTTCCACCCCCATGCTTCACAGTAGGTATGGTGTTCTTTGGATGCAACTCAGCATTCTTTGTCCTCCAAACACGACGAGTTGAGTTTTTACCAAAAAGTTCTATTTTGGTTTCATATGACATTCTCCCAATCCTCTTCTGGATCATCCAAATGCACTCTAGCAAACTTCAGACGGGCCTGGACATGTACTGGCTTAAGCAGGAGGACACGTCTGGCACTGCAGGATTTTAGTCCCTGGCGGCGTAGTGTGTTACTGATGGTAGGCTTTGTTACTTTGGTCCCAGCTCTCTGCAGGTCATTCACTAGGTCCCCCTGTGTGGTTTGGGATTTTTGCTCACCGTTCTTGTGATCATTTTGACCCCACGGGGTGAGATCTTGCGTGGAGCCCCAGATCGAGGGAGATTATCAGTGGTCTTGTATGTCTTCCATTTCCTAATAATTGCTCCCAAAGTTGATTTCTTCAAACCAAGCTGCTTACCTATTGCAGATTCAGTCTTCCCAGCCTGGTGCAGGTCTACAATTTTGTTTCTGGTGTCCTTTGACAGCTCTTTGGTCTTGGCCATAGTGGAGTTTGGAGTGTGACTGTTTGAGGTTGTGGACAGGTGTCTTTTATACTGATAACAAGTTCAAACAGGTGCCATTAATACAGGTAACGAGTTGAGGACAGAGGAGCCTCTTAAAGAAGAAGTTACAGGTCTGTGAGAGCCAGAAATCTTGCTTGTTTGTAGGTGACCAAATACTTATTTTCCACCATAATTTGCAAATAAATTCATTAAAAATCCTACAATGTGATTTTCTGGATTTTTTTTCCTCAATTTGTCTGTCATAGTTGACGGTACCTATGATGAAAATTACAGGCCTCTCTCATCTTTTTAAGTGGGAGAACTTGCACAATTGGTGGCTGACTAAATACTTTTTTTTCCCCACTGTAGTCAGCGGAGATCCAAGGGTGCTGAATGAAAAGCATCTCTGTCTTGTATTTTTTTGTAGGTCGCGTCATTTTACTGTTTTGAAAAAAATTTCACAGTTTGTTGACTGTTAATGAGGGTTGGTTAGTCAGCAGCAAAACTGACCGAAAGTTGCATCCCTAAAACACAACATGCAACAATTTCAAAGATTTTACTGCGTTACAGTTCATATAAGGAAATCAGTCAAATGAAATACATTTTTTTTTTTTTTTTTTTTTGTCATTTAGCAGACACTCTTATCCAGAGCGACTTACAGTTAGTGCATGCATTATTATTTTGTTCATACCCCCTGTGGGAATCGAACCCACAACCCTGGCGTTGCAAACGCCATGCTCTATCAACTGAGCTACATCCCTGCCGGCCATTCCCTACCCTACCCTGGACGATGCTGGGCCAATTGTGCGCCACCCCATGGGTCCTACGTTAGGCCCTAATCTATGGATTTCACATGACTGGGAATACAGATATGCATCTGTTGGTCACAGATACCTAAAAAAAGGTTGGGGCGTGGATCAGAAAACCAGTCAGTATCTGGTGTGACCACCATTTATTTGCTTCATGCAGCGCAACACATCTCCTTCGCATAGAGTTGATCAGGCTGTTGATTGTGGCCTGTGGAATGTTGTCCCACTCCTCTTCAATGGCTGTGCGAAGTTGCTGGATATTGCCAGGAACTGGAACATGCTGTCGTACACGTAGATCCAGAGCATCCAAAACATGCTCAATGGGTGACATGTCTGGTGAGTATGCAGGGGATGGAAGAACTTGGACATTTTCAGCTTCCAGGAATTGTGTACAGATCCTTGCGACATGGGGCTGTGCATTATCATGCTGAAACATGAAGTGATGGCGGCGGATGAATGGCCCGACAACGCCACAATGGGGCACTCTGTTCACAACGTTGACATCAGCAAACCGCTCCCCCACATGACCTCATACACATGGTCTGCGGTTGTGGTTGGATCTACTGCCAAAAAAATTATGTTGGAGGCAGCTTATGGTAGAAAATGAACATTAGATTCTCTGGCAACAGCTCTGGTGGACCTTCCTGCAGTCAGCATGCTAATTGCATGCTCCCTCAACACTTGAGACATCTGTGGCATTGTGTTGTGTGACAAAACTGCACATTTTAGAGTGGCCATTTATTGTCCCCAGCACAAGGTGCACCTGTGTAATAATCATACTGTTTAATCAGCTTCTTGATATGCCACACCTGTCAGGTGGAATGATTATCATGGCAAAGGATAAATGCTCACTAACAGGGATGTAAAAAAAATTATGCACAACATTTGTGTCACGCCATGATCTAGAGAACTCTTGTTGGTTGGGTCAGGGTGTGAGTTTCTGTTGAGATTTTGGTTATTGTATTTCTATGTTGTAGATCTAGGTTGATATTTCTATGTTTGGCTGGGTGTGATTCCCAATCAGAGGCAGCTGTCGCTCGTTGTCTCTGATTGGGGATCATACTTAGGCAGCCTGGTTGCCTACCTTAGTTGTGGGATCTTGTTTGTGTTTCTGTTCGGCTTGTTGTGTGTATAGCCCATAGGACTTCATGTTTTTGTTATTTTTGTCAAGTGATTATTCGTCTTAATAAACATGTACGCATACCACGCTGCACCTTGGTCTGACCCGTCTCTCAACGATCGTGACAATTTGAGAGAAATAAGCTTTTGAGCGTATGGACATTTTCTGGAGTCTTTTATTTCAGCTCATGAAACATTGGACCAACACTTTACATGTTGCGTTTATATTTTTGTTCAGTATACATGCAAAAACACAGATATTAAAAACAATCCTAAAAAATCTATCTGAAGTAGTGCATGCTGGGAAACATGATAATGATGGGCGTGGTTTTGATGGGATTGTTTTACTCTCCAACACTGGGTGTTATTTTACACCACTGAGTGTTAACTTCACTCTCACCGAGTAAATGTTACTCTTGATTCAACACAATAAATGTTACACTGAAGAATCAACACTGGCCAATTTTCTGTGAATTAAACTGGATTTGTTAGAGGTTTTTGAAGGTGCAGTATAATGGTGGTAGGGATGTCAGTGTACAGTAGGTTACAGTGTACTACAGTGCTAGATTAGCATGTACATTATGAGTGCCACACATGGGTTTACAGAGGTGTGTATTTGTGTGTGTGAGGGCCACCTGTCGTCTGCCATGTCTAGGGTGATCCCAAGTGCTGGGTATGTTGGAGGCCCTCTCCCCTCTTTCCAGGGTCCTGCTAGCTCATCTATTACCTGCAGCTCTCCTCTCTGCCAGCCTGCCATGGAACAACACACATACACACAGACACATTGTACATGAGTTACCACATCACACTGCACTTATTACGTTCCAAGTTCAACTGTGGACCTAGTAATTAGCTTCGCTTTTCAATCAGCTTGGCACATTCATCCTATAAAAAGATGGATGGAGAGTAATCAGAAAATGGAGGAGGGAGATCAAGTGGGTACACTAAACTAACTAAGAGGACAGCAATCTGTACTGTGAGATATTATACAGGCCTATACAGTGGGGAGAACAAGTATTTGATACACTGCCGATTTTGCAGGTTTTCCTACTTACAAAGCATGTAGACGTCTGTAATTTTTTATCATAGGTACACTTCAACTGTGAGAGACGGAATCTAAAACAAAAATCCAGAAAATCACATTGTATGATTTTTAAGTAATTAATTTGCATTTTATTGCATGACAAAAGTATTTGATCACCTACCAACCAGTAAGAATTCCGGTCTCACAGACCTGTTAGTTTTTCTTTAAGAAGCCCTCCTGTTCTCCACTCATTACCTGTATTAACTGCACCTGTTTGAACTCGTTACCTGTATAAAAGACACCTGTCCACACACTCAATCAAACAGACTCCCACCTCTCCACAATGGCCAAGACCAGAGAGCTGTGTAAGGACATCAGGGATAAAATTGTAGACCTGCACAAGGCTGGGATGGGCTATAGGACAAAAGGCAAGCAGCTTGGTGAGAAGGCAACAACTGTTGGCGCAATTATTAGAAAATAGAAGAAGTTCAAGATGACGGTCAATCACCCTCGGTCTGGGGCTCCATGCAAGATCTCACCTCGTGGGGCATCAATGATCATGAGGAAGGTGAGGGATCAGCCCAGAACTACACGGCAGGACCTGGTCAATGACCTGAAGAGAGCTGGGACCACAGTCTCAAAGAAAACCATTAGTAACACACTACGCTGTCATGGATTAAAATCCTGCAGCGCACGCAAGGTCCCCCTGCTCAAGCCAGCGCATGTCCAGGCCCGTCTGAAGTTTGCCAATGACCATCTGGATGATCCAGAGGAGGAATGGGAGAAGGTCATGTGGTCTGATGAGACAAAAATATAGCTTTTGGTCAAAACTCCACTCGCCGTGTTTGGAGGAAGAAGAAGGATGAGTACAACCCCAAGAACACCATTCCAACCGTGAAGCATGGAGGTGGAAACATCATTCTTTGGGGATGCTTTTCTGCAAAGGGGACAGGACGACTGCACCGTATTGAGGGGAGGATGGATGGGGCCATGCATCGCGAGATCTTGGCCAACAACCTCCTTCCCTCAGTAAGAACATTGAAGATGGGTCGTGGCTGGGTCTTCCAGCATGACAACGACCCGAAACACACAGCCAGGGCAACTACGGAGTGGCTCCATAAGAAGCATCTCAAGGTCCTGGAGTGGCCTAGCCAGTCTCCAGACCTGAACCCAATAGAAAATCTTTGTAGGGAGCTGAAAGTCCGTATTGCCCAGCGACAGCCCCGAAACCTGAAGGATCTGGAGAAGGTCTGTATGGAGGAGTGGGCCAAAATCCCTGCTGCAGTATGTGCAAACCTGGTCAAGACCTACAGGAAACGTATGATCTCTGTAATTGCAAACAAAGGTTTCTGTACCAAATATTAAGTTATGCTTTTCTGATGTATCAAATACTTATGTCATGCAATAAAATTCAAATTAATTACTTAAAAATCATACAATGTTATCCGTCTCGCACAGTTGAAGTGTACCTATGATAGAAATGACAGACCTCTACATGCTTTGTAAGTAGGAAAACCTGCAAAATCGGCAGTGTATCAAATACTTGTTCTCCCCACTGTATGTGGAAGGAGAGGTGGTAGAAGAAAATGAAGAAAATAATACATACTCTATATATACACAAGCTGGCTAGATAACAGCAAGCCTACTGGTACAGTAACATAACTGTAGCGTTACCTAGCTAGCTAGGTTAACGCAGAGTAATAGACACTGAGTGTACAAAACATTAGGAACACCTGCTCCTTCCATGACATAGACTGACCAGATGAACCCAGGTGAAAGCTATGATCCCTTATTGATGTCACTTGTTAAATCCACTTCAACCAGTGTAGAAGAACGGGAGGAGATTGTGTTAAGCCTTAACACAATTGAGGACTGGATTGTGTATGTGTGCCATTCAGAGGGTGAATGGGCAAGACAAAATATGAAATGCCTTTGAATGGGGTATGGTTGTAGGTGCCAGGCGCACCGGTTTGAATGTGTCAAGAACTGCAATGCTGCTGGGTTTTTCACGCTCAACAGTTTCCCGTGTGTATCAAGAATGGTCTGCTGCCCAAATGATATCCAGCCAATTTGACACAACTGTGGGAAGCATTGGAGTCAACATGGGACAGCATCCCTGTGGGAACGCTTTCGATACCTTGTAGAGTCCATGCTCCGATGAATTGAGGCTGTTCTGAGGGCAAAAGGGGGTAGAACTAGGGCTGTTACGGTGACCATGACCGCAGTCAAATTCCATGTGACCATTGAGTCACGGTAACTAGGCGTCTCCAAAACTGTGCTCTGATGCCTCTGATGGTCATTAGTAGCCTACCAAACTTGCTAATGGCCAGTCACTAATGGCCGGTACTCAGTGCTCTACTGTCCCTCTAATCACTGCATCAATGCAAATGCAATCAAAAATCAAGTCAAACACTTCATGATAGCCTTGACATTCTGTCACGCTCTGGCTCCGGGACTTTGTATGTTGAGCCAGGGTGTGTTTGTTTCGTTGTGTTCTGTTTGGTTGGGTTGTTCTATGTGGTTGTATTTCTTTGTTTGGATGAGTGACTCCCAATCAGAGGTAACGAGTGTCAGCTGTTTGGCTCGTTGTCTCTGATTGGGAGCCATATTTATAATGTCTGTTTTCACCTTGTGTTTGTGGGTTTTTGTTCCTTGTCAGTCATTGTCTGAGGACGTTACGTATCGTTTATTGTTTTGTATTCGTGTTTGCACTTTACTATTAAAGTATGTTCGCTCAACACGCTGCGCCTTGGTCCTCTCTAACCAACGATCGTGACAGAAAAACCCACCTTAACCAGATCAAGCAGCGTGACGAGGAGAGAGGATGGACGTGGGAGGAGATGATTGCGAGTCTGGCAAGAGGGAGAGAGGCCTGGGCCACGGGGAGGAGAGACCCCAGGAAATTTTTAGGGGGGGCTCACGACGTCGGGGCAGCAGGTGTACGGGTTAGAGCGGTGCAAAGCGTTGGCAGAGAAGGCCGCCAGGTTAGGGGGCCACTGGGCACAGAGGAGAGGGAAAGTGTGGAGGCACGGCGAGAGGTACTGGGGTGTGTTACCAGTCCGGTCCGGCCCGTTCCTGATCCCTGCGTGGGGCCAGTGGTGTGTGTCCCCAGTACGGTCCGGCCTGTTCCTGCCATTCCCACCAAGGCAGTGGTGCGCGTCGTCAGCCCAGCCCGGCCTGTTCCTGCCATTCCCACCAAGTCTGTGGTGTGCGTCGACAGCCCGGCCCGGCCTGTTCCTGCCATTCCCACCAAGTCAGTGGTGCGCGTCGTCAGCCCAGCCCGGCCTGTTCCTGCCATTCCCACCAAGTCAGTGGTGCACGTCGTCAGCCCAGCCCGGCCGGTTCCTGCCATTCCCACCAAGTCAGTGGTGTGCGTCGACAGCCCAGCCCGGCCTGTCCCTGCTCCACGCACCAAGCCTACGAGGTGCGTCGCCAGTCCAGCCCGGCCTGTCCCTGCTCCATGTTTCTATGTTTAGTTTTCAATGTTTTTTGTTCTAGATCGTTTAGTTCTATGTTGGCCAGGGTGGTTCCCAATCAGAGGCAGCTGTAGCTCGTTGTCTCTGATTGGGGACCATATTTAGGCAGCCTGTTTTGCACTAGTCTTTGTGGGATCTTGATCCGTATAGGTTTGTTGTGTTATAACCTCAGGACTTCACGTATCGTTTCGTTTTGTTGTTTTGTTCGTGTGTTGTGTACGTAATAAAAGTATGTACGCTTATCACGCTGCGCCTTGGTCCGTGTCTTCAGTCAACGATCGTGACGTGAAGTGACATGTATTTTTCTTTACCCTGCTCCTGCTCCGACAGGTGCATGATAATGGCCCAAAACTAATTTCACACATATTATTTAATATATATATATATATATATATATATATATAAGACCAGTAATAATTAGAAAATCGGGAGGTGCCTGAACAAAAATTGAGCTTGAGAGGGGGGTGACCTAAGGTACCGGAACACTTGACGAAAATAAAGCATTGCATGCATATCATCGCATTTGTGTAGTGGCATAGAGCAGTAGAGTTGAGGCACTTACAGAAATATATCCTTTTATAAATGCATTTCATGCAATTCTAAGTAATTTTACATGACTGAAGACTGGCAGAATCTTTTTTAATACTACACAAATTATCGAAATGTAAGGCTACTTTGACATCAATAAAAACAACCTTTACATTTTAGCAGACGCTCTTATCCAGAGCAACTTACAGTTAGTCAATGCATACATGTATTTATTTGTAAATCTCCCAATATGCGCTGCATGAAATGGTCACTTTTGCGCTTGTTTTCAAGGACACACCTCAAATATTGCCACCACCTCCCTCCTCAGCACAAGTGAGCTGATATTAGACAGGTAAATTGCTGAACCTGGCGCATGGGGTGGAAAACACCAGTAACCCTTTGCTCCAGGCAACATTTTTCGTGTACGTGGCCGGGCCCCTTCAATGTTACCACAATTGTCATAACAACCCACTGACTGAGCTACGGTCATGCTCGCTTTAATGACATCAATTCCCTGCTATCACTGTTGTGTGGACAGCTATGCAGGAGAGAGATGGTTCGTTAGAGAGGACAGAGGGGATGCAGAGGATAAGAATGAATATCAAGTTAATAGACACATCCAGAAGCTTGAATGTACACAGTATGTGTACAGTAAATTAGATACATTTTGAGAAGCTTTCCCAGACCCAGATTAAGCCTATTACTGTACTACAGCCTATTACTGTACTACTGGTCCTCTGTAGCTCAGCTGGTAGAGCACGGCGCTTGTAACGCCAAGGTAGTGGGTTCGATCCCGGGACCACCCATTCACAAAAATAATGTATGTGTGCATAGATTACCGTGGTCTCAATCAGATTACTGTGAAATACAGTCATCCACTCCCTCTGATTGCGACCATGACGGAGTCATTGCATGGAGCGCGGTTTTTCACAAAACTGGATCTCAGGAGCGCGTATAACTTGGTGCGCATTAGGGAGGGCGACGAATGGAAAACAGCGTTTAGTACCACGTCAGGTCATTTCGAGTATCTCGTCATGCCATATGGGTTGATGAATGCTTCATCAGTCTTCCAATCCTTCGTAGATGACATTTTCCGGGATATGCAGGGGCAAGGGGTGGTCGTGTACATTGATGACGTTCTAGTGTACTCGTCTACCGAGCCGAGCATATAGCCCTGGTGCGTCGTGTATTGAGGAGGCTGTTGGAGCACGACCTATATGTCAAGGCAGAGAAATGTCTGTTTTTCCAGGAGTCGGTCTCCTTTTTGGGTTATCGGTTGTCCGCGTCAGGGGTGAGAATGGAGGTGGATCGTGTGTCAGCTGTGCGTAATTGGCAAACCCCAACCACTGTCAAAGAGGTGCAGCAGTTCTTGGGCTTTGCGAATTACTACCGGAGGTTTATCCGGGGTTTTGGACAGGTGGCAGCTCCCATCACGTCCCTTCTGAAAGGGGGTCCGGTGCGCCTGCAGTGGTCAGCTGATGCGGACAGGGCCTTTAGGAGACTGAATACACCAAAGCGTGAGCAAGTTTCAAGTTGTGGCAACTTACAAGTCTTCTAGTCTTCTTTTATTGACTGACTGAGTGGAAAACAGACTAACGTTATTTCGACAAACTATGGGTGTTTTGGCAGACTGAAAACCAGGAAAACGGTAAGTAACAAACTTTACAATTTATGAATTTGATGGTCATTCAGGTTAAATAGGTTGTCTTATCATAATTAGGTAGCTAGCTAACGTTAGCTTGAGCATTAGCTAACGACCATTAGCTAGCTAGCCATTTTCTGTGCTAATATCTCTGGCTGTAGTACTGTTTACTAGCTAGCTAACCTTAGCCTCGCGACCATGCTCGTTACGCTAGCTTACTGGAGTGTTTTTGCGGATTATAGCTTCCTTAGCTAGCTAAGTCTGACACTTCTTCTGGACTGTGTTAGACACTGTTTCACTCGTTAACTAACATTAGCTAAGTTAGCTGGCTAGCTAAGTTACCATATCTAGATTTTACTTATTCTCCGTCTGTTAATTTAAACAAGCTATTTGGCAGGCTTATCTCATGCTTGCATGGTGATTTATTGAGTTAGCTACCATTAGATAGCGTTACTGTACTGGTTTTCAAAGGTTTCTGACAGTGGCAGAGGAATTTATCTTAAATTTGATGTAGCCAAGTTAGTATAAGTTAGTATAACTAGCTAGTATAACTGTACTTAAATGGAGAGGTCAAGGCCAATGGACAGCTTTGTAAAGGATACACTGAATGAGTTGAACCTGGCTTCTTTGATTCGAAAGTTTGAGGGTAAGTAAAACTGAGAAATTCCTTTTTGAGAGTGGGGACAGAACTTTGGGGCAAGAAAACTCATTTTCATTGACCCTGTGTAAAACAGCATCTACAGTATGTCTTCCACATTGTCATGGACAACCAACAGTAGCTACAACCTTAATGGAAACTTGAAAGACTTTACTTCACCAGAGCCTCTTAGAACCATGCAGCCCCTTTGGGACTAGATACAGTACATTACATGCACAGCTAACATAGATAGTCTGGTCTTCCTTTTACCATACTTGCTCTGTTCATCTGTTCATTTGGACAGATATTCTTCCACAGTGACCAACCTGACACAAAACACACATCACAGGCTGGGAGCAGCTCATGGGCACTTAGGGGTTAAAGTGCCTTGCTTAAGGGTACATCCTCAGTAGGTAGTATACAGAGACATTGTAGCTGGTAACCCTCTGGCTGATGGATCACTCCCTGCGGATTTCCCCGCAGGAAGCTAGGGGTTCAAACCGAGAACCCACCAGTAATCGGTCTGCCTTTCTAACTTCGAGCTACTGCCGCCCCTATTCATTTGACCTGTCTTATCAACCCTTCCTTCCTCAAAGTATGTAATTTAGAAATGTGGGTGAAACTATCCCTTAAGATCTCCCTGCTAGCAGTTAAGCCTAGTGGTTAAGAGCATTGGGCCAGTAATTGAAAAGTCACCGGTTCAAATCTGCAAGGTGGAAAAATCTTTCATTTTGCTTTGAGCTAGGCAATTTACCCCCAGCAACAACTACTCCCCGGGTGCCAAAGACAAGGATGGCTCCCCTGCACCTCTCTGATTCAGAGGGGTTGGGTAAAGTGTGGAAGACACATTTAGGTTGAATAGATTCAATTGTGCAACCGACTAGGTACCCCATTCTTCTAGACCAGGAAACGCTCTTTCTTATGGACAACTCAACTATAGCCTAAAGTTAAAGAAGAACATGAAAGACTTACATGCAGTGAGTATTCTATAAACACCACTTTTGTTATACACGAGGGGAGGTCCTTCGGACACACACTTGGACTGTGGACACACCAAGCAATACACCAAGCTTAAGCAGTGGCCAGGTCTTGCCAGGTACATGTTGAAAGATTTGTTGTGTATTTTTTAAAACTGATTGTTAAAAGGAATTTATAATTAATTGAATAATTTGTGCTCACAACAGAGTCAAATGTGAGAGGGCAGCCCAGATGACCGAGTGGGTGAAGAACAACATCTGGCCGGCAAACCAAGTTGTGGAGTACATTCAATAGACCGTGATCCAGAGGGCTCAGAGGACCAGACAGAATGGGGCCAAGACAGTAGAGATAGTCCGAGATTATCTGCAGCTGCTGGATGCTCGAGGCAAGGTGGGTTAAATTGTTTTCAAAAACGTTATACTTCGGCCTCCCGAGTGGCGCAGCGTTCTACAGACCCGGGTTCTATCCCAGGCTGTGTCTCAGCCGACCGGGAGAACCATGAAGCGGCGTACAATTGGCCCTGCGTCGTTGGGTTAGGGGAGGGTTTGGCCGGCCGGGATGTCCTTGTCCTATTGCACTGTGGCGGGCCGGACGCATGCACGCTGACTTCGGTTGCCGGCTGGCTTCGGGTTAAGCAAGCAGTGCGGCTTGGCAGGGCTGTGTTTCGGAGGATGCATGTCTCCTGAAGTTTGACTCTCCCGAGTCTGTATGGGAGTTGCAGCGATGGGACAAGACTGTAACTGTCACGTTCGTCGTAATAAGTGGACCAAGGCGCAGCGTGATATGCGTACATCTTTTAATGCGTACTTTGCACAATACAACAAAACAACAAAACGAAACGTGAAGTCCTCGGTCATACAACACAAACCTAAACGGAACAAGATCCCACCAATGACAAGTGCACAACAGGCTGCCTAAGTATGGTACCCAATCAGAGACAACAAGACACAGCTGCCTCCGATTGGGAACCACCCCGGCCAACACAGAAACACACGATCTAGAAAAGAACACATAGAAAACAAAACATAGACACTACACATATAAACTAACACCCTGGCTCAACATATAAGAGTCCCCAGAGCCAGGGCGTGACAGTAACTACCAGTTGGGGAGAAAAAGGGGTAAAAAGTACTCACAAAAAAACATTACACTTCAATTTGATTCTGTTTGCTGTGATTAACTAGCCTGGCTGATGTGACCCACGTGACTCACCGCAGGGAGACAATTTTACAATTTTAGGGAAACTTACTGATCACAATTTTACAATTTTAGGGAAACTTACTGATCACGGTCTTCAAGGACAAAAAACGTCACTTCGCTAGCCGAGAGAAGCAAGCCCAAGATCTTCTCTTTGAAGTGCAGATATAGTTTGAAATGACCCTACTGGTGCCTCAGATGCGCATTCATTTTTATCCTGAAACAATCAAGTTATTCACTAAACATTGACATCACTTGAAGACTTCTGCTAGTGGTCCTCCCAACACCAGTCTACAAGATCGTCAGGAAGACATTCCGACCCAGCTTTGAAGAGACCAGAAAGTCCTTCATTGACTTGCAGCCTGTAAGTTTAAATAGTGGATAGGCATAGGGAGATTGATGGAAAATTAGATGATGGCATTTGTGAACCTTCAATGAAAGTAACAGCATTGCTTGGGGCACTGGATGTGTGCTTCAAGTCATATTATGTGTTTGATATCAACTTTCCTACAGACCACAGTGTATCAGCTGCCAGGAACAGAATCCCCCAAAGTAAGTAAGTATGTCTTTTTTCCACTGAACATAGTGGATAAGTATCTGCTCTTGAATGTAGTGTGAGAAGTGACAGGAGGAAGCGCAGCCCTCCGGCTGATGTGTTTGTGTTCCTGTGAATTAATAGATCAATGGATGGATGAGCCATTAGTGTCTCTCTGATTCAGAGGGGTTGGGTTAAATGCTTAAGAAACATTTCGATTAAATGCATTGTTGTGCAACTGACCATGTATCCCCTTCCCATTCATATTACAATGCTCTTAAGGCACTATTTATAGCTCTGTTAAATTGACGTTTTGTTTGTTTTAATGCATTTGTGCCTACTGTACGGTATGTGCTTGTTTGCCTTTAGTTCAACTACTGTTGTACATACATCTATATATATTTGTATGATTAATATAAATAACGAAATTGTTTGTTCAAGCTGGGCTGAAGCGCATTACACTCTCATTCTATCACAAAAATGTATTTTAAATACTAATGTTACATTTTGGGAATTGTGAAAAGTGCTTTATGAGTGAAATACAGTTATTACTTAAGTAATGAGTCATTAGTCCATGTCCTTCAAATGTAATATTTTACACTTGTTCTCTGTGTAATAATTTTTTGATCTGACCCAAATGTAGAACATTATTGTATGGCAAAACAGCATGATGTGTGTGTGTGTGCTGTAACCTAAGATAGCCTAAGATAGCTGAAGTGTTTCAGTGAATGTGAATATCTATTGATTTGCTCTGGTACTGTCTGCAAACTGAGTGTGCACATAAAGTTCAGCTGAGGCTTTAGTGTGATGTTCATGAAATATATAATATAAATACATTTTAAGATTTCATAAGATAGGATTGATTATTATCTTTTGAAATAACACACTTAGAACAATAGGGCTTTGTTTCAATGTGCTATTTAAAAAATGTATGTATTCTTGTACATTGTGGACAATTCTCTGACATGATGTACAGTGGGGAAAAAAAGTATTTAGTCAGCCACCAATTGTGCAAGTTCTCCCACTTAAAAAGATGAGAGAGGCCTGTAATTTTCATCATAGGTACACGTCAACTATGACAGACAAATCACATTGTATGATTTTTTATGAATTTATTTGCAAATTATGGTGGAAAATAAGTATATCGTCACCTACAAACAAGCAAGATTTCTGGCTCTCACAGACCTGTAACTTCTTTTTTAAGAGGCTCCTCTGTCCTCCACTCGTTACCTGTATTAATGGCACCTGTTTGAACTTGTTATCAGTATAAAAGACACCTGTCCACAACCTCAAACAGTCACACTCCAAACTCCACTATGGCCAAGACCAAAGAGCTGTCAAAGGACACCAGAAACAAAATTGTAGACCTGCACCAGGCTGGGAAGACTGAATCTGCAATGCACTTACTAACTGTAAGTCGCTCTGGATAAGAGCGTCTGCTAAATGACTAAAATGTAAATGTAAATGTAAGCAGCTTGGTTTGAAGAAATCAACTGTGGGAGCAATTATTAGGAAATGGAAGACATACAAGACCACTGATAATCTCCCTCGATCTGGGGCTCCACGCAAGATCTCACCCCGTGGGGTCAAAATGATCACAAGAACGGTGAGCAAAAATCCCAGAAGCACACGGGGGGACCTAGTGAATGACCTGCAGAGAGCTGGGACCAAAGTAACAAAGCCTACCATCAGTAACACACTACGCCGCCAGGGACTCAAATCCTGCAGTGCCAGACGTGTCCCCCTGCTTAAGCCAGTACATGTCCAGGCCCGTCTGAAGTTTGCTAGAGTGCATTTGGATGATCCAGAAGAGGATTGGGAGAATGTCATATGGTCAGATGAAACCAAAATAGAACTTTTTGGTAAAAACTCAACTCGTCGTGTTTGGAGGACAAAGAATGCTGAGTTGCATCCAAAGAACACCATACATACTGTGAAGCATGGGGGTGGAAACATCATGCTTTGGGGCTGTTTTTCTGCAAAGGGACCAGGACGACTGATCCGTGTGAAGGAAAGAATGAATGGGGCCATGTATCGTGAGATTTTGAGTGAAAACCTCCTTCCATCAGCAAGGGCATTGAAGATTAAACGTGGCTGGGTCTTTCAGCATGACAATGTTCCCAAACACACCGCCCGGGCAACGAAGGAGTGGCTTCGTAAGAAGCATTTCAAGGTCCTGGAGTGGCCTAGCCAGTCTCCAGATCTCAACCCCATAGAAAATCTTTGGAAGGAGTTGAAAGTCTGTGTTGCCCAGCGACAGCCCCAAAACATCACTGCTCTAGAGGAGATCTGCATGGAGGAATGGGCCAAAATACCAGCAACAGTGCCAAAATACCAGCAACAGTGTGTGAAAACCTTGTGAAGACTTACAGAAAACGTTTGACCTGTGTCATTGTCAACAAAGGGTATATAACAAAGTATTGAGAAACTTTTGTTATTGACCAAATACTTATTTTCCACCATAATTTGCTAATAAATTCATAAAAAAATCCTACAATGTGATTTTCTGGATAATTTTTTCTCATTTTGTCTGTCATAGTTGACGTGTACCTATGATGAAAATTACAGGCCTTTCTCATTTTTTTAAGTGGGAGAACTTGCACAATTGGTGGCTGACTAAATACTTTCCCTCCCCACTGTATGTTCTGAAATGCAGGCAATACAAATGAATTATTTGAAATTCAACATTGTATCTTGATTGTGTGTAGGAAAGGGAGGGGGTGGGATGGTATGGAAGGCAAAAATACGCAAGCAAATTAGAAATGAGGATGAAACTGAAAATAATGTTAGGACTACATAAAGAATATATATTGAACAAATAAATAAACACAACATTTAAAGTGTTGGTCCCACGTTTCATGAGCTGAAATAAAAGATCCCAGAGATTTTCCATTCACAAAAATCTTATTTCTCTCAAATGTTTTCATTACACAGGTGTACCTTGTGCTGGGGACAACAAAAGGCCACTCTAAAATGTGCAGTTTTGTCACACAACACAATGCCACAGATGTCTCAAGTTTTGAGGGAACGTGCAATTGGCTTGCTGACTACAGGAATGTCCACCAGAGCTGTTGCCAGAGAATTGAATGTTAATGTCTCTACCATAAGCCACCTCCAATGTCATTTTAGAGAATTTGGCAGTGCGTCCAACCGGCCTCACAAATGCAGACCACGTGTAACCACGCCAGCCCAGGACCTCCACATCTGGCTTCTTCACCTGGAGGATTATCTAAGACCAGCCACCCTGACAGCTGATGAAACTGTGGGTTTGCACAATCAAATAATTTCTGCACTAACTGTCAGAAACCATTTTAGGTAAGATAATCTGCATGCTCGTTGTCCTCACCAGGGTCTTGACCTGACTGTAGTCTGGCGTCATAACCGACTTCAGTGGGCAAATGCTCACCATTGATTGCCACTGGCACGCTGGAGAAGTGTGCTCTTCACGGATGAATCCTGGTTTCAACTGTACCAGGCAGGTGGCAGACAGCGTGTATGGCGCCGTGTGGGTGAGCGGTTTGCTGATATCAACGTTGTGAACAGAGTGCCCCATGGTGGCGGTGGGGTTATTGTATGGACAGGCATAAGCTATGGACAACGAACACAATTGCATTTTATTGATGGCAATTTGAATGCACAGAGATATCGTGACAAGATCCTGAGGACCATTGTCGTGCCATTCATCCACCGCCATCACCTCATGCAAAGATCTGTACACAATTCCTGAAAAGCTGAAAATGTCCCAGTTCTTCCATGGCCTGCATACTCAGACATGTCACCCATTAAGCATGTTTGGGATGCTCTGGATCGACGTGTACGACAGCGTGTTCCAGTTCCCGCCAATATCCAACAACTTCGCACAGCCATTGAAGAGGAGTGGGACAACATTCCACAGGCCACAATCAACAGCCTGTTCAACTATATGCGAAGGAGATGTGTCGCGCTGCATGAGGCAAATGGTGGTCACCCCAGTTACTGACTGGTTTTCTGATCCACACCCATCAGAAGTATTTGATGCGCTTTGTATTGTATTGGTGTATTAATGTATTTTTTGGTTTTCATGTAGATAATGTACCTGGGAGCTGCTTCAGACAATTATCAATGATCACACTGTCCATTTTCAGAGTCCCTTCACCGGTATGGGTTTGCACTCAGGTATGATTTTATGTGTTTTTTTATGTGTCTTCAGTGGGAAGACATCACTGACTTCATTGGGGCCAGCATGAGAACACAACTTTTGACCCTCTTAACCCTAAGCCCCTTTTCCCCCGTGTTTCCTCCTCTCATAAATTCATGTGTTATAACAATCCAACAAACATGAGCTATCAAGTGTAATCATTTTTTATTTATTGATCTATGAATCTGCAACTGCCTGTGCTGCACAGCACAGTCGGAACACTGTTTGATTCAGACTACACCCATTAAGATGTCAATATCTCCATTCTATCTTCTCCTTCTCTGCAGGTAAGCAGGCACCTCATTGCAGAGTCTGTCTGGCCGTCTGTTATACTTCTGTTACCAACGCACCGCCGAGCATCACCGCCTTTCTTCCCATCATGAACTCTACTGGCCTGCCCTAAGACTGGGGAGACCTTAAATGAGAAAGCATTAATTAGAGCCTTGAAAACTCCCAAACACAATGTCTTTCACTATACATTTCCCTCTCATCCCATCTCTTTGGATCCTTACCCAATCTCAACCCCCTCTCTCCCTTGTTCCTGAGCAATTAATGTTAACCCTTTGATGCTTATGAACACGGGTGTGATCATTCTACAGTGGTCCGTGCAGTGTTAGCTCAAACCAGTGTAATTTGAACGCTTCATGTTACGATTGACGGATTACCAGGACGTGTACTCCGAGCATGTGCTGACCAACTGGCTTCACTGACATTTTCAACATGTCCCTGACTGAGTCTGTAATACCAACATGTTTCAAGCAGACCACCATAGTCCCCGTGCCCAAGGACTCTAAGATAACCTGCCTAAATGACTACCGACCCGTAGCACTGACGTCTGTAGCCATGAAGTGCTTTGAAAGACTGGTCATGGCTCACATCAACAGCATTATCCCAGAAACCCTAGACCCACTCCCATTTGCATACCGCCCCAACAGATCCACAGATGATGCAATCTCTATCGCACTCCACACTGCCCTTTCCCACCTGGACAAGAGGAACACCTACGTGAGAATGCTATTCATTGACTACAGCTCAGCATTCAACACCATAGTGCCCTCTAAGCTCATCACTAAGCTAAGGATCCTGGGACTAAACACCTCCCTCTGCAACTGGATCCTGGACTTCCTGACGGGCCGCCCCCAGGTGGTAAGGGTAGGTAACAACACATCTGCCACACTGATCCTCAACACGGGGGCCCCTCAGGGGTGCGTGCTCAGTCCCCTCCTGTACTCTCTGTTCACCCATGACTGCATGGCCAGGCACGACTCCAACACCATCATTAAGTTTGCCGACGACACAACAGTGGTAGGCCTGATCACCGACAACGATGAGACAGCCTATAGGGAGGAGGTCAGAGATCTGGCCGTGTGGTGCCAGGACAACAACCTCTCCCTCAACGTGACCAAGACAAAGGAGATGATTGTGGACTACAGGAAAAAAAAGAGGACTGAGCACGCCCCCATTCTCATCGACGGGGCTGTAGTGGAACAGGTTGAGAGCTTCAAGTTCCTTGGTGTCCACATCACCAACGAACTATCATGGTCCAAACACACCAAGACAGTCGTGAAGAGGGCACGACAAAGCCTATTCCCCCTCAGGAGACTAAAAAGATTTGGCATGGGTCCTCAGATCCTCAAAAAATTCTACAGCTGCACCATCGAGAGCATCCTGACTGGTTGCATCACCGCCTGGTATGGCAACTGCTTGGCCTCCGACCGCAAGGCACTACAGAGGGTAGTGCGTACGGCCCAGTACATCACTGGGGCAAAGCTTCCTGCCATCCAGGACCTCTATACCAGGCGGTGTCAGAGGAAGTCCCTCAAAATTGTCAAAGACTCCAGCCACCCTAGTCATAGACTGTTCTCTCTGCTACCGCACGGCAAGCGGTACCGGAGTGCCAAGTCTAGGTCCAAAAGACTTCTCAACAGCTTCTACCCCCAAGCCATAAGACTCCTGAACAGCTAATCATGGCTACCCGGACTATTTGCACTGCCCCCCCACCCCATCCTTTTTACGCTGCTGCTACTCTGTTAAGTATTTATGCATAGTCACTTTAACTCTACCCACATGTACATATTACCTCAACTACCTCAACTAGTCGGTGCCCCCGCACATTGACTCTGCAACGGTATCCCCCTGTATAATATAGCCTCCCTACTGTCACTTTATTTTACTTCTGCTCTTTTTTTCTCAACACTTTTTTTGTTGTTGTTTTATTCTTACTTTTTTTGTTTAAAATAAATGCACTGTTGGTTAAGGGCTGTAAGTAAGCATTTCACTTTAATGTCTGCACCTGTTGTATTCGGCGCATGTGACCAATACAATTGGATTTGATTTGATTTGATTTGATTTGACGCAACAGTCAGCGTTTGAGCTGGCCACACTGTTTTTTCACAAAAACATTTTTTCACAAACACAGTCTTTACAACGTTATGTCCTCAATGTGAGCAGTTTATTTTTGGATGCAATGTTCAGACATTCATAGAAGTAGCAACAGCATCACACAATTCTCATCCAAATTGGAAAATGTAGGCTACATTAGTCCTAGCGCTAACTGAGTAAAGAGTGAGCTAACACAAGCAGTCATATCAGCTGAAAGAAACCATAATATGAATTAGCTAATAACAATTACAATTTACAGTTCATCACATCACTGGTGAGCTCACCAGTGATCGAAGTAATTGAGAACAACACTTTCTAAAAGTTGAAAGTAATCCCACGGTGGGTAGTTTATGCGCACCGCCATGTTTGTTTTTCAACCAAAGATAGGAGGTGATAAGATGAGTTGAGTCTTCTTCTTCTTCTTCTTCTTCTTCTTCTTCTTCTTTTTCTTCTTCTTCTTCTTCTTCTAGGAGGTTTAACGGTGGTTGGCATCAAATATGTTGCATTACCGCCCTCAACTGAACTATAGTATATTCATTACACTTTGTGATACAAAATCGCAAAAGGGGAAACAGGAAAAATTTAATAAAAATATAACCATACACTCATTAAAACCCACCACCTTATTTCACTACTTTAACCCTATCTGATCCTACACCAGGCCAATGACCTGAGAGGATGGGACACTACCACTCAACAGACCCTGTAACCCAAGTACTTCTCTGCAGATGCCACCACAACATCTATTTTCTGGTATTTACGTTCCATTTCTGCAGTACAGTTGATAACCATTGCTATGAACGCTAAGAAGCCAACCTTACTGAAGCATACAGTCTATCACTCATTGGCCTATCCCACTGTGCTGGATCCTCTCAGCATCCCTCACCCTTGACCCATCCTCCTCTACTTTCTTCACTGCCTCAGCATACGACACCTTTTGCACTACTCTGACTCTAGCCACCTCAACCTGCCTCTCTCGCACCGGACACTTCAGATCCGCAGCAACATGTGCACCTATACAGTTGACGCACACAACTTTATCCACCGAAACTACACAATCCTCTATCCCATGCCCTCCTGCACACTTCCCACATCTTGGAATCTCCCTCCTACTGCTGAGACATGACCATAAACGTTGCACCTAAACAGCGCAGTGGATTCGCCACAAACGCTCTAACAGGATAACTGATATATCCTAAAAATTACCTTGTCGGGTAAAGACTCTGACTCAAAACTCAAAAGGACTGACAGTGACTCCTCTGTTTCTTCATGCTCACCACCGGGTCTGCGTCGCACCAAACATGAGTTAGGTCTGTTTGCTGTATGCATGTTGAAGGCGAAGGGGGTGTGTCGTCTACCATCATTCACTTCCCATCATTCACTTCCAGAAGTTTACTCAATGACAAGTGAACCATCCCTTCACCTCGTTTTGCTATAACATCTTTGGTCTGACAGACGTTTACATGACACCCAGAATGCATTGAATGATGTCAACAAACATGGCTCCACACATAGCCGGCAAATAGCTTAGCATTAGCTCATCATAATCAGTACAACCTTCAAAAAAAGTATTTTACACACATCATATTTGTCCATTACAATATATGCAACAATTGGAATGCATGATTTGTCTGAGCCACTGCCTGGACCGGCAAGGGGAGTGGGCCCGATTCCTTCCTTGGGCTGAATACTCCCAGAATTCATTGTGACACTCCTCCACCGGGCTGACTCCCTTCCAGTGTGTTCTGAGTTATCAGCCAGCCCAGGCTCCGTGGACTCCGAGCCATAACGAAGCTCCTGCAGTGGTCGAGTGGTTAAGGCGTGCAGAAGAGGTAAGGAACGACGCTCACATGAGACTCCAGCACGCTGTCCGCCGTCAGAAAGAGCAGGTGGATCGCCACCGCAGTGAGTCTCCCGTGTTCCATCCTGGTGATCACGTCTGGCTCTCCACCAGGAACCTCCCACTCCGCCTGCACTGTTAGAAGCTGAGTCCCCAGATTGTGGGGCCATTCAAGGTCCTCCGAAGGGTCAAAGAGGTAATTTACAGATTACAACTCCACACTAACTACCGGATCTCACCATCTTTTCATGTTTCCTTCCTCAGGCCGGTGATTTCTGGTCTCCTGGCTGATGCCGTCCCCCACAACTCCCCTCCGCCTCCCTTGGACATCGAGGGGAGCCCTGCCTATGCCATCAGATCACTCCTGGACTCAGACGTCGTGGGGGTCGGCTCCAGTACCTTCTGGACTGGGAGGGGTACTGTCCAGAGGAGCGGTGTTGGGTTCCGGTGGACGACATTCTAGATCCCAACATCATCCGAGATTTCTACCTTCATTGACCGGCCCACTCTCGCTCTCGGGGCCATCCTCCTGGCTGGTGCCGTCCTCCTACTGTCACGTCCACTCCCGCTCCAGCGCTCGATGTCACCGGTCTACTAACCACCGGTCCTGGCAACCCATCTTTACGCACACCTGGCAACCATCGTTACGCACACCCACGTCTCATAATCAGTCACATCTGGACTTCATTACTCCCTTTATTACTTACCTTTTATATAGCACTCTTTTGTTATCAGTCATCAGGTAGTATTGTTTGTTTCCATGTCAGACGCTTCTCTTGTTTTGTATAGCTCAGTTGGTAAAGCATGGCGTTTGCAACGCCAGGGTTGTGGGTTCGATTCCCCACGGGGGGTCAGTATGATTTTTTTAAAAATATGTATGCACTCATAGCTGGATAAGAGCGTCTGCTAAATGACTAAAATGTAAAATGTAAAAAATGTATCACTCCATGTTCGTTATTATTAAACTTACTAACTGCACCTGCTTCCTGACTCCTTGTGTCTACGTTACACTTTGATAGAACGCACACAGTAATTATTAGTAAGGAAAACAACAATGAAGGCAATGCAGGTACCAGTCAGAAAATGAGCCAGGGGGAAGAAGTTCGGGCAGGTTCTGTTCTGACTGGAGATGCGCAAATGTCTGCATACTTGATCTGGGGAAACACTGGAGGAGTGCTTGGGCTCATCTAGCTAATCCTCACCTTATATTAACATAGCATGCCTCAAACATAAGTTGTCCGCCACAGTGAAATGGCATAATTCTATGTGAATTAATGAGGCAGAAGGCACCTCTTTTCAAACTGTTAGAAAATCATGTAAGCGTGGGTTAACTGTCCTGTTGCGTCACAATCACATTTTGTAACAGTGAGTGAATTCTGACATCATGCACATAAGAAAACTCACACAAGGGGGACGGTTAGAGATATTTGGAACTCACGCATGAAAAGATTAAGCTGTGTGATACTTACTAATGGCTTTGATAAATCAGCTATAAAAGCTGTGGTGCCCATAATGTGTGGCACATTGAAATACAATGAATTATTAATTATATTTCCATGGTGTTGCACAGCCTGGTCTAATAGACTAGAGGTAACATAGTAAATTCTGAAAATCTCCCTGCAATAGAGCATGCTGGGAAATATTATATATGGTTCTATGTAGAACCCTTCTTGCCTTCCGAAGAATCATCAAATAAACTTTTTTTCCCAAAATGGTTCTTAGGATGTTAAAGGTTCTAAGTAGAACCCTTTGCCTTACAAATAACCCTTGTCTTCCAAAAAGGGTTCATCTGATCAAAAAGGATATTGGTAGAACCTTATCCCTCCACAAATAACCTTTTTGGAACCCTTTTTTCTAAGAGGGTATTAAACGGCTTTGACAGACCTTGTTGTCTCTGATTCACCAGTCTTTACTAGTAGGCCTAAGGGCTAAATGGGTATGAATGGACAGTTAGTCACTAGAGGAGTTTCCTCATATTTTTCACACTTGAATGAAACAAAATTAGTGTGCAATTCTTATCACGAGTCTAGCAGTAGCAGTGTTGGTTTAAAAGGGAATTTTACCCTGGGGAAATCTGGGGTTGTTTTCATCATGTCCGAAGCATTCCTAAGTCAGTGAGATGTGTTTCACACATAATGGCCCAGAAGGATGGTAGGTCTGGGCTTCGCGCGCTGAATGACACACCCTATGATGGCTTCCGGTGTATTGATAGGGGGTCTGAAAATAAACGTAGTCCTGCTTTGTGGCATTTCGCGAAGGCTCTATGTGATGCTGATCACACTATATGTTTTTATGTGAGTAGATATGGTTGTCCTTTTTCGATAAAGCCATTGGACATCTTTCAGCGATGTTCCTATCGGCAGATTCATTTCTAAATATACAAGCTGACAAAAAATGTCCAGTCTCTGAAAGACCACAACTCGTGTGGGGCGGTGCTTTATGATCTGGGCCCGTCCCTCCCCAAGGCAGGCTTTTTAAAGGAAGGAGGACACCAAGAACACAATACTTTCTGCAAAACTAAAAGAACTGACCAGACTGCAATGGCGTCAAGTGATTCCTGTCATCAACACAAATTCGACAATGGATAATTTGTTTATGTTCTATTAGCTACTTAGTGACATTCAGCCATACATGTTTTAACCGGAATATAGCGAAGAGGATTCGAAACAAAGGGTTGGATTTAGCTAGAATCTCAGCTACAGCTGATGCCAGCACCAAGAGGGAAGATGACAAATACGGTGGCTAGCTAAGTAAGTTATTTTTCCTAGAAGCCACCTAGCTAGTTAACTTTAGTTTATCTACTGAAACTCATATTGTGTATTGCTGGCTAACATACTACTGTTTACAGTGGGGGGAAATCAAATATTTTTTATGTTTGCTAACATAGGTAGCTAGCTAGTCTAGCTAGCTAAGTTAGCTAAATAACTACAGGTAGCCATATCTATAACTAAAAAGAGAAGAGGTTTTACAATCGGACATCTATTGTATCTCGATTCTCTTTTTAGTCGTAGATATGGCTACTAAACAGCAAGTTACAACCAGCCACCTAAAGCTAGGTTTACACATGACTCAGGTTGGCTAGCTAGTTAGCCTGGCACCTGCTAAGTTGTTATATGCCACACCTCATGGTTGTAACTTATTAGTAAACATGTGTAACATCAACAACTGTAAATAATTGTACTAGCTAGCTATGTAACATGATTGACCAGGGTTGACATAGGTTATGATTATGACCGTGTATGCATTTCAATCTCACAAAATTATAGTCATGATGCAAGATAGGATTCCAAACAGATGTAAATTACAATTATTGGCTATCCAGCTAGCTAGTGAAGTTTACTAGTTAACAGTGAGGAAAAACAATAATACAAAACTTTACTGTTGTAAATCTCAAACTGATAAATTGGTTTTACTATCAAATATTTGCTTAAGCATGCCTGATAGACATGGTTTTAGCTAGAAACTGTCTGCCTACCTACCTAGAGTTATGTCATATTTCTTTCTAGATATTGTTCTAAATGTAATCTCTTTGCATGTGCACAAGTATGCATGTTAAACTATTCTACCCTAATGTTGATGTTATGCTGGCACAGTTCAACTGTTGTTCAAGCTGTACAATACAATATAATTTATATTCAAGCAGAAGATGACTCAAGAGGAGCTGAATGGCAGTTTGATCATGACAACCCTCCTCCCAAGGATGTACAAGTATTCCCTGAACTTTACTACACTAATCAAACTGTATTTTGTTAATGTGTTTCTTTGTGAATGGCAATTTCATCACGACCACCTTTCCCATTATCTGCTGATCAACAGTTCTCTTAGCTACAGATTGTTACACCAGATAATGTGATTTAACCAAATATTTTTTGGTATCCATTACTGGGAGTTACAGGATAGGTACTGTTTGGTGTAGCACAGAGAATTTTCGACCAACCTTAGCATCGCCAAGCTGTCTTCGTCCTCGATTTGTGGAAACAGGAGTCTTATTAAATGTCTGTGTCCAGTTGCAGGCGGTCAGTTTGAATTCAGAAAATGCTCTGTTATTAACCCCCTAAGGTCGATGTCCGTGCCCCCGGGGAAAATAATTAGCATAATCAAAACATTCCCATAAAAATCTGTCAGTTTAAGCTAGAGATGTCTATTTTTTGCATTGGATGCAACTCAATCCATTGCATCCGCCTATGTCGCACTTCCACATCTGCGGTGAAAGGTGACAGAGCTAGAGCAGTCTTCTCACACAAAAAAATCAGTATTTTCACACAAAGAATCGGTCTTCTCACAAAATCAGGGTCCGAACGGTTATGCCTAAACAATTATATGACCCTCCTGTGGCACAAAAATATAAACGCAATAGGGATGTTAACGGTTAACCATTAGTCGGTAAGCTAATGATTTGACCGGTCATGCTTATCAGTCTCTAGGTTATTTGCATAATTTTGTGGAATGAAAGTGGCACGTGTATTTTTGTGCTTGGAAGCATTCACATCCGCTATAGGCCTTGCTAACGTCAGCTTGGCAACTGAGGGAAAAATGAAGCACGCCAAATGTAGCTCTGTGTGTGACCATTTCATTCAAAAGGGTGATGAAGTTCGTGTCAAGCTTTGCGATGCTTCATTAAAATTCAGCAGAAGTACCAGCGCGATGATGTATCACATCAAGAACAAACACCTGGGTGCCATGTCAGTAGAGGATGCTAGCGGGGGAGACGGTGTGATGCGTGCAGGTCTGAGGTGATCACACAGTTGGTGTGTAGAATGATTGAGTGCAATATGATGCCAATCATTGTGGTTCAGGGTGAGCGCTTTAGGGAGTTAATTTGTTAACTTGAGCCAGAGTACTGCATGCCATCAAGAGGTATGATAACAAATAGAATCGAAAAGTACTATAAGGAGAAAAAATAAGTGCTGAAAGTAAAATTAGCTACAGCCGACAAGTTCGCTCACAACTGACTGTTGGACTGCGCTGACTTCACTTAATCGACGTTGACTGGGTATTGGATTCAACAGTCCTCCTGACATAGAGTATATCCGTCAGACACACAGCTGACAACCTTGCGGTGAAGCTGACCAGTGCTGCTGAGACATGGGGACTCAATGACCTTGTGTTGGCATGTCCACGACAACGCACGCAACATTGTGGCTGCCATGTCCCCTGCTCACGTCCCCTGAAAATCTGACCTCAATGTCACTTCTCATCGCATCGATGTTGGACCCTCGCCACAAGCATCTGCGATTTCTTTTGCCAGCTGAGAGAGTGACTGCAAAAACAAAGCTGTTTGAGTTGGCAGGCATCCACTGACACAGATGCGACTGCGTCAAATGGAGATGCCCCCGCTGCTGCTGAGAGAGAGGGTGACGGATTGAGCCAGGAAGCCTTGGGTCTTCAGCACCGATGTGGGAACGCCAACAATGCCATGCTGTTACTCCTTAGGTGTGACTACAACTCCGCACTTGAGAGAGTGGCAGGAAACCAGGTGGACAACTACTTGAAGAACATCTCCCTATCACTCGATGTGAATCCACTTCACCTGATGGAAAGTCAACAGCGCAAGACTCCAGAGACTCGCCACTTTAGCGAGGCGCTACTTGTCCATTCCCGGGACATCGGTGTCCTCTGAGCGGGTTGTTCTCAGATGCTGGCCTGACTGTCAACAGACTGCACACAAGACTAACCCCAGAGCACGTTGACATGTTGATCTTCCTCCCCAAAAATGATTAGTTGTCACCCAGAGTAAAGTTATCCTATACAAATACTATTGTTCTGTTAGGCTACGTTTGTTTGCCACAGTATTTGTTTCAAATGTAGGCATACAATTTGCTGACGATAGTCCACTTCGATGGGGCTACTGTTAATTGAAAGATAAAATGTTTGTAACTGTTTTGAAAATGGAATGGAAATGCTCAATAATATATTGCGGTGTTTGTTACTGTTGTGTTGTTGTTTATTTGGTACAATATTTGTTGTACAGTGTAGCCTACATTTTTCAGACGATATCTAATACTTGACGAGCCTTTAATATCTAATTGAAATAGCAAATGTTTTTATTTTGGAAATGAAATGTTTTACATTTAGACGCTTCATTTTAATAAAGCTCTGAATGAACATGGCTGTTTCTTGTACGTATGCAATTCACACAGGAATCAGAAGTTATCATGGGAACCATTATTTTATTTAGTCAAGTTTATCTGCCATGGTTGCTAAAAAGGAGTAAAAATGTGCAACGATAATTCTCTCATTACAATGTAATTATGTGTTGATAAATCAAATGCATCAAAGGAATATTGTCCATAAATCAAGACCATAGCCTTAACATCTAAATGAAATGTAGGCCCCATTAAAGCCTCTAAATATAGGTTATCAAGTCACAAGAAGGCCGCCTTTGAATGCCACATCAGCGAACGCAATGCCATGCCTGGGGGTGCAATTCATCACCTCTGAATGGAGAGTGCTTCAAATGCGGCGCCAAATCTAATCTGAAACAGATATACAGTGGGGAAAAAAAAGTATTTAGTCAGCCACCAATTGTGCAAGTTCTCCCACTTAAAAAAGATGAGAGAGGCCTGTAATTTTCATCATAGGTACACGTCAACTATGACAGACAAAATGAGAATTTTTTTTCCAGAAAATCACATTGTAGGATTTTTAATGAATTTATTTGCAAATTATGGTGGAAAATAAGTATTTGGTCAATAACAAAAGTTTCTCAATACTTTGTTATATACCCTTTGTTGGCAATGACACAGGTCAAACGTTTTCTGTAAGTCTTCACAAGGTTTTCACACACTGTTGCTGGTATTTTGGCCCATTCCTCCATGCAGATCTCCTCTAGAGCAGTGATGTTTTGGGGCTGTCGCTGGGCAACACAGACTTTCAACTCCCTCCAAAGATTTTCTATGGGGTTGAAATCTGGAGACTGGCTAGGCCACTCCAGGACCTTGAAATGCTTCTTACGAAGCCACTCCTTCGTTGCCCGGGCGGTGTGTTTGGGATCATTGTCATGCTGAAAGACCCAGCCACGTTTCATCTTCAATGCCCTTGCTGATGGAAGGAGGTTTTCACTCAAAATCTCACGATACATGGCCCCATTCATTTTTTCCTTTACACGGATCAGTCGTCCTGGTCCATTTGCAGAAAAACAGCCCAAAGCATGATGTTTCCACCCCCATGCTTCACAGTAGGTATGGTGTTCTTTGGATGCAACTCAGCATTCTTTGTCCTCCAAACACGACGAGTTGAGTTTTTACCAAAAAGTTCTATTTTGGTTTCATATGACATTCTCCCAATCCTCTTCTGGATCATCCAAATGCACTCTAGCAAACTTCAGACGGGCCTGGACATGTACTGGCTTAAGCAGGAGGACACGTCTGGCACTGCAGGATTTTAGTCCCTGGCGGCGTAGTGTGTTACTGATGGTAGGCTTTGTTACTTTGGTCCCAGCTCTCTGCAGGTCATTCACTAGGTCCCCCTGTGTGGTTTGGGATTTTTGCTCACCGTTCTTGTGATCATTTTGACCCCACGGGGTGAGATCTTGCGTGGAGCCCCAGATCGAGGGAGATTATCAGTGGTCTTGTATGTCTTCCATTTCCTAATAATTGCTCCCAAAGTTGATTTCTTCAAACCAAGCTGCTTACCTATTGCAGATTCAGTCTTCCCAGCCTGGTGCAGGTCTACAATTTTGTTTCTGGTGTCCTTTGACAGCTCTTTGGTCTTGGCCATAGTGGAGTTTGGAGTGTGACTGTTTGAGGTTGTGGACAGGTGTCTTTTATACTGATAACAAGTTCAAACAGGTGCCATTAATACAGGTAACGAGTTGAGGACAGAGGAGCCTCTTAAAGAAGAAGTTACAGGTCTGTGAGAGCCAGAAATCTTGCTTGTTTGTAGGTGACCAAATACTTATTTTCCACCATAATTTGCAAATAAATTCATTAAAAATCCTACAATGTGATTTTCTGGATTTTTTTTCCTCAATTTGTCTGTCATAGTTGACGTGTACCTATGATGAAAATTACAGGCCTCTCTCATCTTTTTAAGTGGGAGAACTTGCACAATTGGTGGCTGACTAAATACTTTTTTTCCCCACTGTAGTCAGCGGAGATCCAAGGGTGCTGAATGAAAAGCATCTCTGTCTTGTATTTTTTGTAGGTCGCGTCATTTTACTGTTTTGAAAAAATTTCACAGTTTGTTGACTGTTAATGAGGGTTGGTTAGTCAGCAGCAAAACTGACCGAAAGTTGCATCCCTAAAACACAACATGCAACAATTTCAAAGATTTTACTGCGTTACAGTTCATATAAGGAAATCAGTCAAATGAAATACATTTTTTTTTTTTTTTTTTTTTTTGTCATTTAGCAGACACTCTTATCCAGAGCGACTTACAGTTAGTGCATGCATTATTATTTTGTTCATACCCCCTGTGGGAATCGAACCCACAACCCTGGCGTTGCAAACGCCATGCTCTATCAACTGAGCTACATCCCTGCCGGCCATTCCCTACCCTACCCTGGACGATGCTGGGCCAATTGTGCGCCACCCCATGGGTCCTACGTTAGGCCCTAATCTATGGATTTCACATGACTGGGAATACAGATATGCATCTGTTGGTCACAGATACCTAAAAAAAGGTTGGGCGTGGATCAGAAAACCAGTCAGTATCTGGTGTGACCACCATTTATTTGCTTCATGCAGCGCAACACATCTCCTTCGCATAGAGTTGATCAGGCTGTTGATTGTGGCCTGTGGAATGTTGTCCCACTCCTCTTCAATGGCTGTGCGAAGTTGCTGGATATTGCCAGGAACTGGAACATGCTGTCGTACACGTAGATCCAGAGCATCCAAAACATGCTCAATGGGTGACATGTCTGGTGAGTATGCAGGGGATGGAAGAACTTGGACATTTTCAGCTTCCAGGAATTGTGTACAGATCCTTGCGACATGGGGCTGTGCATTATCATGCTGAAACATGAAGTGATGGCGGCGGATGAATGGCCCGACAACGCCACAATGGGGCACTCTGTTCACAACGTTGACATCAGCAAACCGCTCCCCCACATGACCTCATACACATGGTCTGCGGTTGTGGTTGGATCTACTGCCAAAAAAATTATGTTGGAGGCAGCTTATGGTAGAAAATGAACATTAGATTCTCTGGCAACAGCTCTGGTGGACCTTCCTGCAGTCAGCATGCTAATTGCATGCTCCCTCAACACTTGAGACATCTGTGGCATTGTGTTGTGTGACAAAACTGCACATTTTAGAGTGGCCATTTATTGTCCCCAGCACAAGGTGCACCTGTGTAATAATCATACTGTTTAATCAGCTTCTTGATATGCCACACCTGTCAGGTGGAATGATTATCATGGCAAAGGATAAATGCTCACTAACAGGGATGTAAAAAAAATTATGCACAACATTTGTGTCACGCCATGATCTAGAGAACTCTTGTTGGTTGGGTCAGGGTGTGAGTTTCTGTTGAGATTTTGGTTATTGTATTTCTATGTTGTAGATCTAGGTTGATATTTCTATGTTTGGCTGGGTGTGATTCCCAATCAGAGGCAGCTGTCGCTCGTTGTCTCTGATTGGGGATCATACTTAGGCAGCCTGGTTGCCTACCTTAGTTGTGGGATCTTGTTTGTGTTTCTGTTCGGCTTGTTGTGTGTATAGCCCATAGGACTTCATGTTTTTGTTATTTTTGTCAAGTGATTATTCGTCTTAATAAACATGTACGCATACCACGCTGCACCTTGGTCTGACCCGTCTCTCAACGATCGTGACAATTTGAGAGAAATAAGCTTTTTGAGCGTATGGACATTTTCTGGAGTCTTTTATTTCAGCTCATGAAACATTGGACCAACACTTTACATGTTGCGTTTATATTTTTGTTCAGTATACATGCAAAAACACAGATATTAAAAACAATCCTAAAAAATCTATCTGAAGTAGTGCATGCTGGGAAACATGATAATGATGGGCGTGGTTTTGATGGGATTGTTTTACTCTCCAACACTGGGTGTTATTTTACACCACTGAGTGTTAACTTCACTCTCACCGAGTAAATGTTACTCTTGATTCAACACAATAAATGTTACACTGAAGAATCAACACTGGCCAATTTTCTGTGAATTAAACTGGATTTGTTAGAGGTTTTGAAGGTGCAGTATAATGGTGGTAGGGATGTCAGTGTACAGTAGGTTACAGTGTACTACAGTGCTAGATTAGCATGTACATTATGAGTGCCACACATGGGTTTACAGAGGTGTGTATTTGTGTGTGTGAGGGCCACCTGTCGTCTGCCATGTCTAGGGTGATCCCAAGTGCTGGGTATGTTGGAGGCCCTCTCCCCTCTTTCCAGGGTCCTGCTAGCTCATCTATTACCTGCAGCTCTCCTCTCTGCCAGCCTGCCATGGAACAACACACATACACACAGACACATTGTACATGAGTTACCACATCACACTGCACTTATTACGTTCCAAGTTCAACTGTGGACCTAGTAATTAGCTTCGCTTTTCAATCAGCTTGGCACATTCATCCTATAAAAAGATGGATGGAGAGTAATCAGAAAATGGAGGAGGGAGATCAAGTGGGTACACTAAA
The DNA here is from genome assembly GCF_020615455.1 of Coregonus clupeaformis. Taxonomy (NCBI): domain Eukaryota; kingdom Metazoa; phylum Chordata; class Actinopteri; order Salmoniformes; family Salmonidae; genus Coregonus; species Coregonus clupeaformis. Next base: position 55,795,678 of record NC_059200.1, on the reverse strand, counting down.
CTAACTAAGAGGACAGCAATCTGTACTGTGAGATATTATACAGGCCTATACAGTGGGGAGAACAAGTATTTGATACACTGCCGATTTTGCAGGTTTTCCTACTTACAAAGCATGTAGACGTCTGTAATTTTTTATCATAGGTACACTTCAACTGTGAGAGACGGAATCTAAAACAAAAATCCAGAAAATCACATTGTATGATTTTTAAGTAATTAATTTGCATTTTATTGCATGACAAAAGTATTTGATCACCTACCAACCAGTAAGAATTCCGGCTCTCACAGACCTGTTAGTTTTTCTTTAAGAAGCCCTCCTGTTCTCCACTCATTACCTGTATTAACTGCACCTGTTTGAACTCGTTACCTGTATAAAAGACACCTGTCCACACACTCAATCAAACAGACTCCCACCTCTCCACAATGGCCAAGACCAGAGAGCTGTGTAAGGACATCAGGGATAAAATTGTAGACCTGCACAAGGCTGGGATGGGCTATAGGACAAAAGGCAAGCAGCTTGGTGAGAAGGCAACAACTGTTGGCGCAATTATTAGAAAATAGAAGAAGTTCAAGATGACGGTCAATCACCCTCGGTCTGGGGCTCCATGCAAGATCTCACCTCGTGGGGCATCAATGATCATGAGGAAGGTGAGGGATCAGCCCAGAACTACACGGCAGGACCTGGTCAATGACCTGAAGAGAGCTGGGACCACAGTCTCAAAGAAAACCATTAGTAACACACTACGCTGTCATGGATTAAAATCCTGCAGCGCACGCAAGGTCCCCCTGCTCAAGCCAGCGCATGTCCAGGCCCGTCTGAAGTTTGCCAATGACCATCTGGATGATCCAGAGGAGGAATGGGAGAAGGTCATGTGGTCTGATGAGACAAAAATATAGCTTTTTGGTCAAAACTCCACTCGCCGTGTTTGGAGGAAGAAGAAGGATGAGTACAACCCCAAGAACACCATTCCAACCGTGAAGCATGGAGGTGGAAACATCATTCTTTGGGGATGCTTTTCTGCAAAGGGGACAGGACGACTGCACCGTATTGAGGGGAGGATGGATGGGGCCATGCATCGCGAGATCTTGGCCAACAACCTCCTTCCCTCAGTAAGAACATTGAAGATGGGTCGTGGCTGGGTCTTCCAGCATGACAACGACCCGAAACACACAGCCAGGGCAACTACGGAGTGGCTCCATAAGAAGCATCTCAAGGTCCTGGAGTGGCCTAGCCAGTCTCCAGACCTGAACCCAATAGAAAATCTTTGTAGGGAGCTGAAAGTCCGTATTGCCCAGCGACAGCCCCGAAACCTGAAGGATCTGGAGAAGGTCTGTATGGAGGAGTGGGCCAAAATCCCTGCTGCAGTATGTGCAAACCTGGTCAAGACCTACAGGAAACGTATGATCTCTGTAATTGCAAACAAAGGTTTCTGTACCAAATATTAAGTTATGCTTTTCTGATGTATCAAATACTTATGTCATGCAATAAAATTCAAATTAATTACTTAAAAATCATACAATGTTATCCGTCTCGCACAGTTGAAGTGTACCTATGATAGAAATGACAGACCTCTACATGCTTTGTAAGTAGGAAAACCTGCAAAATCGGCAGTGTATCAAATACTTGTTCTCCCCACTGTATGTGGAAGGAGAGGTGGTAGAAGAAAATGAAGAAAATAATACATACTCTATATATACACAAGCTGGCTAGATAACAGCAAGCCTACTGGTACAGTAACATAACTGTAGCGTTACCTAGCTAGCTAGGTTAACGCAGAGTAATAGACACTGAGTGTACAAAACATTAGGAACACCTGCTCCTTCCATGACATAGACTGACCAGATGAACCCAGGTGAAAGCTATGATCCCTTATTGATGTCACTTGTTAAATCCACTTCAACCAGTGTAGAAGAACGGGAGGAGATTGTGTTAAGCCTTAACACAATTGAGGACTGGATTGTGTATGTGTGCCATTCAGAGGGTGAATGGGCAAGACAAAATATGAAATGCCTTTGAATGGGGTATGGTTGTAGGTGCCAGGCGCACCGGTTTGAATGTGTCAAGAACTGCAATGCTGCTGGGTTTTTCACGCTCAACAGTTTCCCGTGTGTATCAAGAATGGTCTGCTGCCCAAATGATATCCAGCCAATTTGACACAACTGTGGGAAGCATTGGAGTCAACATGGGACAGCATCCCTGTGGAACGCTTTCGATACCTTGTAGAGTCCATGCTCCGATGAATTGAGGCTGTTCTGAGGGCAAAAGGGGGTAGAACTAGGGCTGTTACGGTGACCATGACCGCAGTCAAATTCCATGTGACCATTGAGTCACGGTAACTAGGCGTCTCCAAAACTGTGCTCTGATGCCTCTGATGGTCATTAGTAGCCTACCAAACTTGCTAATGGCCAGTCACTAATGGCCGGTACTCAGTGCTCTACTGTCCCTCTAATCACTGCATCAATGCAAATGCAATCAAAAATCAAGTCAAACACTTCATGATAGCCTTGACATTCTGTCACGCTCTGGCTCCGGGACTTTGTATGTTGAGCCAGGGTGTGTTTGTTTCGTTGTGTTCTGTTTGGTTGGGTTGTTCTATGTGGTTGTATTTCTTTGTTTGGATGAGTGACTCCCAATCAGAGGTAACGAGTGTCAGCTGTTTGGCTCGTTGTCTCTGATTGGGAGCCATATTTATAATGTCTGTTTTCACCTTGTGTTTGTGGGTTTTTGTTCCTTGTCAGTCATTGTCTGAGGACGTTACGTATCGTTTATTGTTTTGTATTCGTGTTTGCACTTTACTATTAAAGTATGTTCGCTCAACACGCTGCGCCTTGGTCCTCTCTAACCAACGATCGTGACAGAAAAACCCACCTTAACCAGATCAAGCAGCGTGACGAGGAGAGAGGATGGACGTGGGAGGAGATGATTGCGAGTCTGGCAAGAGGGAGAGAGGCCTGGGCCACGGGGAGGAGAGACCCCCAGGAAATTTTTAGGGGGGGGCTCACGACGTCGGGGCAGCAGGTGTACGGGTTAGAGCGGTGCAAAGCGTTGGCAGAGAAGGCCGCCAGGTTAGGGGGGCCACTGGGCACAGAGGAGAGGGAAAGTGTGGAGGCACGGCGAGAGGTACTGGGGTGTGTTACCAGTCCGGTCCGGCCCGTTCCTGATCCCTGCGTGGGGCCAGTGGTGTGTGTCCCCAGTACGGTCCGGCCTGTTCCTGCCATTCCCACCAAGGCAGTGGTGCGCGTCGTCAGCCCAGCCCGGCCTGTTCCTGCCATTCCCACCAAGTCTGTGGTGTGCGTCGACAGCCCGGCCCGGCCTGTTCCTGCCATTCCCACCAAGTCAGTGGTGCGCGTCGTCAGCCCAGCCCGGCCTGTTCCTGCCATTCCCACCAAGTCAGTGGTGCACGTCGTCAGCCCAGCCCGGCCGGTTCCTGCCATTCCCACCAAGTCAGTGGTGTGCGTCGACAGCCCAGCCCGGCCTGTCCCTGCTCCACGCACCAAGCCTACGAGGTGCGTCGCCAGTCCAGCCCGGCCTGTCCCTGCTCCATGTTTCTATGTTTAGTTTTCAATGTTTTTTGTTCTAGATCGTTTAGTTCTATGTTGGCCAGGGTGGTTCCCAATCAGAGGCAGCTGTAGCTCGTTGTCTCTGATTGGGGACCATATTTAGGCAGCCTGTTTTGCACTAGTCTTTGTGGGATCTTGATCCGTATAGGTTTGTTGTGTTATAACCTCAGGACTTCACGTATCGTTTCGTTTTGTTGTTTTGTTCGTGTGTTGTGTACGTAATAAAAGTATGTACGCTTATCACGCTGCGCCTTGGTCCGTGTCTTCAGTCAACGATCGTGACGTGAAGTGACATGTATTTTTCTTTACCCTGCTCCTGCTCCGACAGGTGCATGATAATGGCCCAAAACTAATTTCACACATATTATTTAATATATATATATATATATATATATATATATAAGACCAGTAATAATTAGAAAATCGGGAGGTGCCTGAACAAAAATTGAGCTTGAGAGGGGGTGACCTAAGGTACCGGAACACTTGACGAAAATAAAGCATTGCATGCATATCATCGCATTTGTGTAGTGGCATAGAGCAGTAGAGTTGAGGCACTTACAGAAATATATCCTTTTATAAATGCATTTCATGCAATTCTAAGTAATTTTACATGACTGAAGACTGGCAGAATCTTTTTAATACTACACAAATTATCGAAATGTAAGGCTACTTTGACATCAATAAAAACAACCTTTACATTTTAGCAGACGCTCTTATCCAGAGCAACTTACAGTTAGTCAATGCATACATGTATTTATTTGTAAATCTCCCAATATGCGCTGCATGAAATGGTCACTTTTGCGCTTGTTTTCAAGGACACACCTCAAATATTGCCACCACCTCCCTCCTCAGCACAAGTGAGCTGATATTAGACAGGTAAATTGCTGAACCTGGCGCATGGGGTGGAAAACACCAGTAACCCTTTGCTCCAGGCAACATTTTTCGTGTACGTGGCCGGGCCCCTTCAATGTTACCACAATTGTCATAACAACCCACTGACTGAGCTACGGTCATGCTCGCTTTAATGACATCAATTCCCTGCTATCACTGTTGTGTGGACAGCTATGCAGGAGAGAGATGGTTCGTTAGAGAGGACAGAGGGGATGCAGAGGATAAGAATGAATATCAAGTTAATAGACACATCCAGAAGCTTGAATGTACACAGTATGTGTACAGTAAATTAGATACATTTTGAGAAGCTTTCCCAGACCCAGATTAAGCCTATTACTGTACTACAGCCTATTACTGTACTACTGGTCCTCTGTAGCTCAGCTGGTAGAGCACGGCGCTTGTAACGCCAAGGTAGTGGGTTCGATCCCCGGGACCACCCATTCACAAAAATAATGTATGCACGCATGACTGTAAGTCGCTTTGGATAAAAGCGTCTGCTAAATGGCATATTATTATTATTATATAAAGCACTTTCAATGGAGATTCTCTACTGAGAATGCTTTTTAGTCCAGGAGAATGTTTAATAGAGTCCTGGGAAACTAGCCCGTAGGGGAGAGTTGGGTAAGTTGAGCCAAAGGGTTAAGTTGAGCCACCGTTGTTTCTAGGAAACCATTCACAACATTTATTATTTTACCATTTAGGAAGAGGTCATCATTTCATGGAGTCTGTGAAGGAAGAAACCACATGGAAAAAGTGGTACGCAAGTTAGGTCCAAAATACTGATTTTCACCAAGTCAAGAATGTCTTGTGTTACAGGTTTCATGATGCTTCTATCTAAACCAAAGCAGATACTTTTAAGATTGTTCTATACATCAGTTGGGGTCTCTATAAGCTTCAACATGAGGTCCTAATCCTAGCATTAAAGTGCGTGGGCTTATATAGCCAAATGGGTAAATTGAGCCAATGGTTGAGCCAATGGCAAGTTGAGTACATTGAAGTGTTTTCTGCCATGGCATAATGCAAGGCATTATCGCTGGGACGTGAGGTAACAACAGGGCCTGGTCTATGTTAAACGTTTTTAAAAAAGTACAAAGTGTTTGTTAGGTGTTAAGCCTGTGTTAAAATATGCTTAAAATTATTAAAAGTGATTGTGTTGAATTGTGTTTGGGAAATAAAGATAGACATGGTTTTAAAAAGGTAGTGGTAATATTTCATCCAGTACAGAAATGTTTAGGCGGCTTAAATTACCCTGTCCCGCCGCTCAACTTACCCCATAGAGACCACTTTTTTGGACAAGCTGTGTTTTCAAAACTGTAATGTTTGCATGAATTCAGATTATTTCCAGGGATAAACAACATCCTGAAATATATGTAGATATCTTTGTTAGAAAGAATACTATATTTCCCTTGATAGAGTGATACTGAATGTAAAAAATTGCTCAAGTTACCCCTCTCTCCCCTACTGCCTGTTGAATGCTAAGTGCACATGAACTTTGGATTGTATCTCTCTCTTTCTAATCTTAGATTCTGTATAAAATACTGTATGTCAACAGGCTGTTTAGTACAATGTGTTATAGCTGTAGTCTGTCTGTAGGTGGCGGTCCAGGCCACATTATAACCTGTGTTGTTGAGACTCAGGTCTAGACTTAATGGTGGTGGTGAGTGAGAGAGAGGGCCTCTATGTTTCCTCACCCAAGGAGAAATTAAGCGCTATCAACTCCTAAGAAGTCAAAGGAGTTCACTCGTGACACACACACACACACACACACACACACACACACACACACACACACACACACACACACACACACACACACACACACACACACACACACACATCACGTCCTTCTGAAACACTGACTGTCAACATGCCTCTCTTCATCTTATTCAAACCGTATGACTGGCTCTCCTTCTCTCTGACCACCCATACAGCACACTGGACATATACAGGCAATCTGGAAATATGCACTGTGTCTGCTTCTCCAGCCTGGCCTCATAGCCATACAAAATATACTTTAAGTATTTCTGAGCACCTCCAAGACTTATGATACCTACTAATGGTCTAGTTACTTGAAACAGAAATGAAAGTAGGGAGGTTGGTCGGGGAGGATGGGTATGCGTAATCCGCGACAGTCTAGCAATTCAAAGGTAGCAGGTACGAGTCGTGTCAGGGACAACTGTAGCATTTTAGCTAACCCTTCCCCTAACCTTTATTCTTTCCTTTTTTCCCCCCAAGTTATATATATATATATATATATATATATATATATATATATATATATATATATATATATTTTTTTATTCAGAATGAATGAAAGATAACATTTAAAGACATTGTAAATGTTACCCCTCTTTGTCCACCTTTGACCTCCCTCCCCCCTTCCCAGAATGCCTCCAAACACATTTAAAAGGAAAGGGAAAGTCACGTCAGAAAACAAAACAAAAGTATACAACAATGTTACTTCAATACAAGCAAAAATGTAATAGCCTAACAATTTCAGGTGATTAGGTGATCTTATAGGCCTATAGTAGTAATCTCAAGCGGTGGGGGTGGGGCCAAGAGTACTAATCTGGAGGAAGTATTTGGAGCTGTTCAAAATAGGATATCATCGGGTCCCAGGTGGAATAGAATGAGTTGGTTGACCCTCGAATGGTATACTTAATTTTTTTCTAATTTTAGGAACAGCATCAGATCTTTGAGCCTAATGGAGGATTGATAGATTTCCAATCCAACACAATCCTTCTGCTGGCTAACAGGGAGCCAAAGGCAATGGCATCCAGCTGTCCATTGGTCAGAGAGGTATTGTTGTTTGGTACTCCAAAATAGCAATTTCTGCACTTGGCTGCAACTTTATACCAAATGCTTCAGAAAGGGTTTTAAATATAGTGGACCAATAATCTGCCAGACGGGGTCAGGACCAGAACATGTGGGTCAAGTCCGCCAAGGAGCCTTTACACCTGTCACATGTACCATCAATATTTGGGTAGAATTTGGACAATCTGGCATTACTGAAATGGATACGGTGAAGTACTTTAAACTGTACAAGGCTGAGCCGGGCACAAGAGGAGCTTCCATTTACCCTAAGTAAGGTACCATTCCAGACTTCATCAGAGATCTCTCCACCATGTTCCCTTTCCCACTCAGATCAGATTTTATTGAGTGAGGGGTTATCAAGGGACATGATTATCTCAAAAATATGGGATATGAGTCCCTTTAGTAGAAAAGGTGTTTTCAAAAGGGCATCCAGACCCGATCCTGGTGACAGAATTGGAAAGGTTGGGCTTTGAGTGCGAATAAACTGGCAGATTTGAAAATACCTAAATAAACTTGAATGGGGTAGATTAAATTTGATAGCGAGGTCTTCGAAATTGGCAAAGGTGTCATCAATATAAAGGTCATTAAACTTAGTAAGGCCATTCCACAGCCTGAAAGCTGAATCCAGTTTGCCTGGAAGGAAGAGGTGATTATTATATATAGGACCTTGAATAGATAAATCACAGAGTTTAAAATGTTGACGGAATTGAATCCACATTTTAAGAGTATTGACAACAATTGTTTTGGATGTGTAGCGCGAAGATGAAAGAGGGAGATTGGAGGTGACTAAAGCTGACAAAGAGGAGGTGAAACAGGAGTTGGCTTCTGTTTGACACCAGTCAGTTTCTGGGGTGTGAAGCCAGTAAACAATATTTTGTATATTTGCTACCCAGTAATAATACATAAAGTTAGGAAGGGCTAGTCCTCTGTGTGTTCTATCTCTCTGGAGGAATACTTTATGTATTCTTGGATTCCCAACACCCCATAAAAAAAGATATAAGCTTATCCACTGAAGTGAAAAAAGACTTTGGTAAAAAAAAGAGGTAGACATTGGAACAAATACAGAAATCTGGGCAATACATTCATCTTGATACAATTCACTTTACCAGTTAAAGTAAAATGGAGAATACTCCATCTCTGAAAGTCCACTTTAAGTTTGCTAATCAGGGGAGTAAAGTTCTCATCATGGAGGGAGGACAAGGTACGGGTGATATTGATCCCTAAATATTAAAAGCCAGACTTGGACATACAAAATGGAATAGTATCCCGTGGAATTTGTAATGCTAATTTATTAATAGGAAAACATTCCCTTTTTGAGAAATTCAATTTACAACCCAAAAACACACCAAACCTATGCAGTAGGTCCACTACCTCAGGGACACACGGTTCAGGGTCTGAGATATATAAAAGCAAATAATCTGCATACAAGGAAACTTTGTGTTCCAGTCCCCATCTGTAGATACCATGTATTGAGGGTGTGGGCTTTAGCATAATAGAAAGGGGTTCTATTGCCAGGGCAAATAACAGAGGGGACATTGGACATCCCTGGCGTGTGGCTCTTGATAATGGGAAATACTGTGAACGAAGTTTGTTTGTAAGTACTGATGCCTTGGGTGATGAGTACAACAGTCGGACCCAGGAAATGTAGTTTGCAACAAAGCCACATTTTCCCAGTACAGAGAATAAATATTCCCATTCTACCCTATCAAATGCCTTCTCCGTATCTAAAGAGATAACTACTTCACGAATGTCCAAAGATGCAGGAGAGTGTATGACATTAAGCAGATGTCGAATGTTAGAAAAGGAGTGGCGACCCTTAATAAACTCTGTCTGATCAGTCGATATGATGTCAGTCATAGTGGACTCTATTCGAGAGGCAAGCAATTTCGCTAATATTTTAACATCTGCTTTTAAAAGTGAGCTCGGTCAGTATGAGCCACACTCAGATGCATCTTTGCCGGGTTTTAACAAAAGTGTGATCGATGGGTTTGGGTTAAAACACCCTGGTCCAGGGCGCTTTCAAATATTTCAAGCAGGAGTGGGGCCAGTTTGGCAGAAAACTGGACCAGGGGATTTCCCACTTTGCATTGCTGTAATTGAATTAATAATCTCCACTAATGGCAAAGGTTGATCAATTTCCTCTCTCTAATGGTAGGAGTTTCCAAATTGTCAACAAAATCATTCATAATTGTATTGTCTTCAGGTGATTTTTTGAAAGTATTATTGATTCCAGTGGGACTAACTGTTACGACACCCGAGGTGTTGTGAATTTGAGGGTTCAGCTGTGAGGAAGATCTGCACTTGAGTTGATGAGCTAGAAGTCGACCAGCCTTTTCTCCATGTTCGTAAACAAAACCGCGTGCGCGGAGTAGCTGCTGCTCAGCCTTATCTGTGGATAGTAAATTGTACTGAGATTGAAGACTCAGCCTTTCTTTGTAAAGTTCTGGTGATGGAGAGTATTGTTGGTCTAATTCCAGAATTGCGTCGATAAGCTGTTGTTGTTTAATTTTCCGTTGTTTATTGAGAAGAGAGGAATAGGAAATTATTTGTCTCAATAAAGACATAAATTGCATTTGATAGAATGGTGCGGAATGAATTGTTTGAAAGTAAAGATGAGTTAAGTCTCCATGGGGGGCGATCTGTATAGTTCAATGAGAATGAGAGGTTGAGCGACAGAGGAGCATGGTCACTAATAACAATGGCAGAGTATTCTACTTTCTTAACAGAGGGGAGAAGGGCTTTATCTACGAAAAAGTAATATATTCTAGAATAGGAGTGGTGCACATGTGAAAAGAAAGAACATTCTTTGTTACTGGAAAAAAGGAATCTCCATGGATCTACACATCCTGTCTGGCTCATAAATGCAGACAAAGTGCTGGACATTTTTGAGGGAGATAATGATCTAGGGTTTGAGCGGTCCAAGAGTGGGTGGATCACACAATTCAAGTCGCCTCCAAAAAGTAAATAATATGAGTTGAGATTGGGCAGCAAAGAAATAAGTTTGTTAATAAACTCAACATCATCCCAATTGGGAGCATACTCATTTACAAGCAAAACAGAGGTGTGAAGGAGAGAACCAGATACCATGGCTTTAACAAACGCAAATAGCCAAATAAAATGCTTCTGTTAGTCAAGACTTCGCCCATGGGTTGTGTTAGGGCCGTGCTCCACGCCATGCTCCCGCAGCCGCACCGCACAACTGTGTCCACAACCACAAAGACCACAGCAGGGAACGCACCCCACAAACACGAATGCCAAAACATTCCAACGTCAATTAACCTCCGCAGAGGCGAAAGCTAAATAAACTCAGCAAAAAAAGAAACGTCCTCTCACTGTCAACTGCGTTTATTTTCAGCAAACTTAACATGTGTAAATATTTGTATGAACATAACAAGATTCAACAACTGAGAGATCAACTGTTCCACAGACATGTGACTAACAGAAATTGAATAATGTGTCCCTGAACAAAGAGGGGGTCAAAATCAAAAGTAACAGTCAGTATCTGTTGTGGCCACCAGCTGCATTAAGTACTGCAGTGCATCTCCTCCTCATGGACTGCACCAGATTTGCCAGTCCTTGCTGTGAGATGTTACCCCACTCTTCCACCAAGACACCTGCAAGTTCCCGGACATTTCTGGGGGGAATGGCCCTAGCCCTCACCCTCCGATCCAACAGGCCCCAGACGTGCTCAATGGGATTGAGATCCGGGCTCTTCGCTGGCCATGGCAGAACACTGACATTCCTGTTTTGCAGGAAATCACCCACAGAATGAGCAGTATGGCTGGTGGCATTGTCATGCTGGAGGGTAATGTCAGGATGAGCCTGCATGAAGGGTACCACATGAGGGAGGATGTCTTCCCTGTAACACACAGCGTTGAGATTGCCTGCAATGACAACAAGCTCAGTCCGATGATGCTGTGACACACCGCCCCAGACCATGACGGACCCTCCACCTCCAAATCGATCCCGCTCCAGAGTACAGGCCTCGGTGTAACGCTCATTCCTTCGAGGATAAACACGAATCTGACCATCACCCCTGGTGAGACAAAACCGCGACTCGTCAGGTGAAGAGCACTTTTTGCCAGTCCTGTCTGGCCCATAGGCGACGTTGTTGCCAGTGATGTCAGGTGAGGACCTGCCTTACAACAGGCCTACAAGCCTCTCTCAGCCTATTACGGAAAGTCTGAGCACTGATGGAGGGATTGTGCGTTCCTGGTGTAACTCGGGCAGTTGTTGTTGGAATCCTGTACCTGTCCCGCAGGTGTGATGTTCGGATGTACCGATCCTGTGCAGGTGTTGTTACACGTGGTCTGCCACTGCTAGGACGATCAGCTGTCCGTCCTGTCTCCCTGTAGCGCTGTCTTAGGCGTCTCACAGTACGGACATTGCAATTTATTGCCCTGGCCACATCTGCAGTCCTCGTGCCTCCTTGCAGCATGCCTAAGACATGTTCACGCAGATGAGCAGGGACCCTGGGCATCTTTCTTTTGGTGTTTTTAAGACTCAGTAGAAGGGCCTCTTTAGTGTCCTAAGTTTTAATAACTGTGACCTTAATTGCCTACTGTCTGTAAGCTGTTAGTGTCTTAACGACCGTTCCACAGGTGCATGTTCATTAATTATTTATGGTTCATTGAACAAGCATGGGAAACAGTGTTTAAACCCTCTGTGAAGTTATTTGGATTTTTACGAATTATCTTTGAAAGACAGTGTCCTGAAAAAGGGACATTAATTTTTTTGCTGAGTTTATATCCAAACACCCACTCAATCAAACAAAGGCATTACAGTCACATGAAAGAAAATGCAAACAATAAAGTAACCCGAGTCAAACCCTAAGATTGTAGCATTAGTAAATAGTCTTTAGAGAGGTAACGTTAAATGACTAGCTAATGCCAACTTAGTAGTTCAAACAAAAACAAACTTACGTTGGATATTTAACATGTGTTACTAGTACCAGCTAAGCTAGTCAGCACGCCAATATTACATGGATACAGGTCTTCGTTCAGTTGATTCTAGATGTAGCTAGCTAGGTAGTTGTCCATATGTCAAGCTATGTATCAGCTACCTAGCTGCTAGAAATGGTGGAGAAGTACTTAGCTAAATCCCCTGCCACATTCAAATAGCCCAATCAGTCCTTGAGCACTCTGGTTTTGTTGTGCGTAGCTAGCCATTCTAGCAAGTCAGCCCAATGTTCCTGTTTTCTGAAATCTTCTCAGCCAAGTATAGACGTAATAAAGATATCCCTGGGTGCTCCTGGAGTTAAGCATTCATCTTGTTGCCATGTAAAAATACATTTAAAATGTGCCATTAGCTAGCCAGCCAGATAGTAAAGAGTGTGTCCAGCCATCTCCCGCTAGCCAGCATATTTGATTGACGTATTAGCTAATGTTGCCACTAATCTCAGTCAAATAAAACTAAATAAAATAAAGACGTAATCGGGTGCTACCGGAATGAGAAGAAAAAAAAACATTGCTTTCATGTGAAAAGTAATATCCAAGTGGATGTCATTAAAATCAGTCCGTTGCCAGCTAGCAAAGCAGCCAGCCACATAGCCATCCCGCCATGGCTAGCCAGCTGGGCCGCTTCCTTTACTCTATGCGCTGGATATACAGTGGGGAAAAAAAGTATTTAGTCAGCCACCAATTGTGCAAGTTCTACCACTTAAAAAGATGAGAGAGGCCTGTAATTTTCATCATAGGTACATGTCAACTATGACAGACAAATTGAGGAAAAAAAATCCAGAAAATCACATTGTAGGATTTTTAATTAATTTATTTGCAAATTATGGTGGAAAATAAGTATTTGGTCACCTACAAACAAGCAAGATTTCTGGCTCTCACAGACCTGTAACTTCTTCTTTAAGAGGCTCCTCTGTCCTCCACTCGTTACCGGTATTAATGGCACCTGTTTGAGCTTGTTATCAGTATAAAAGACACCTGTCCACAACCTCAAACAGTCACACTCCAAACTCCACTATGGCCAAGACCAAAGAGCTGTCAAAGGGCACCAGAAACAAAATTGTAGACCTGCACCAGGCTGGGAAGACTGAATCTGCAATAGGTAAGCAGCTTGGTTTGAAGAAATCAACTGTGGGAGCAATTATTAGGAAATGGAAGACATACAAGACCACTGATAATCTCCCTCGATCTGGGGCTCCACGCAAGATCTCACCCCGTGGGGTCAAAATGATCACAAGAACGGTGAGCAAATATCCCAGAACCACACGGGGGGACGTAGTGAATGACCTGCAGAGAGCTGGGACCAAAGTAACAAAGCCTACAATCAGTAACACACTATGCCGCTAGGGACTCAAATCCTGCAGTGCAAGACATTTCCCCCTGCTTAAGCCAGTACATGTCCAGGCCCGTCTGAAGTTTGCTAGAGTGCATTTGGATGATCCAGAAGATCATTGGGAGAATGTCATATGGTCAGATGAAACCAAAATATAACTTTTTGGTAAAAACTCAACTCATCGTATTTGGAGGACAAAGAATGCTGAGTTGCATCCAAAGAACACCATACCTACTGTGAAGCATGGGGGTGGAAACATCATGCTTTGGGGCTGTTTTTCTGCAAAGGGACCAGGACGACTGATCCGTGTAAAGGAAAGAATGAATGGGGCCATGTATCGTGAGATTTTGAGTGAAATTCTCCTTCCATCAGCAAGGGCATTGAAGATGAAACGTGGCTGGGTCTTTCAGCATGACAATGATCCCAAACACACAGCCCGGGCAATGAAGGAGTGGCTTCGTAAGAAGCATTTCAAGGTCCTGGAGTGGCCTAGCTAGTCTCCAGATCTCAACCCCATAGAAAATCTTTGGAGGGAGTTGAAAGTCCGTGTTGCCCAGCGACAGCCCCAAAACATCACTACTCTAGAGGAGATCTGCATGGAGGAATGGGCCAAAATACCAGCAACAGTGTGTGAAAACCTTGTGAAGACTTACAGAAAACATTTGACCTGTGTCATTGCCAACAAAGGGTATATAACAAAGTATTGAGCAACTTTTGTTATTGACCAAATACTTATTTTCCACCATAATTTGCAAATAAATTCATAAAAAATCCTACAATGTGATTTTCTGGATTTTTTTCCTCATTTTGTCTGTCATAGTTGACATGTACCTATGATGAAAATTACAGGCCTCTCTCATCTTTTTAAGTGGGAGAACATGCACAATTGGTGGCTGACTAAATACTTTTTTTCCCCACTGTAGATTACTTTAGCCTTGGCCAGTGTGTCAAAAATTAGGGTCTCTCCCTCATAAAAGACACGAAGACGGCAGGGTGTAGGAGCTGAAATTGTATCCCCTTCTTATAGAGACAGGTTTTGATGTCCTTGAATTCAGCTCTTTTCTTCTCGAGATTGGCACTCAGGTGCGGGTAGAATCGTTTATCTTGGCCACAGAATTTTGGTTGATGCTCCCTCGCCCAGCGCATTGCACGTTCCTTGTCTTGGTAATGATGAAAGCGGGCTATGATCGCCCCTGAGGTGGGTGTGGGGGCGAGGGATCAAAGACATTGTTACCCATCACTTCCACCAGCATGTCGGAGACAAATTTCACAGGTTTGACTCCAGTCTCAATTCCCACCATGACGCCAATGATCCGGATGTTTTCCCTTCTGGTATAATTCTCCAACGAATCTACAGTGGCTTGCGAAAGTATTCACCCCCCTTGGCATTTTTCCTATTTTGTTGCCTTACAACCTGGAATTAAAATGGTTTTTTGGGGGGTTTGTATCATTTGATTTACACAACATGCCTATCACTTTGAAGATGCAAAATAAAAAAAATTGTGAAGCAAACAAGAAATAAGACAAAAAAACAGAAAACTTGAGCGTGCATAACTATTCACCCCCCCCAAAGTCAATACTTTGTAGAGCCACCTTTTGCAGCAATTACACCTGCAAGTCTCTTGGGGTATGTCTCTATAAGGTTGGCACATCTAGCCACTGACATTTTTGCCCATTCTTCGAGGCAAAACTGCTCCAGCTCCTTCAAGTTGGATGGGTTCCGCTGGTGTACAGCAATCTTTAAGTCATACCACAGATTCTCAATTGGATTGAGGTCTGGGATTTGACTAGGCCATTCCAAGACATTTAAATGTTTCCCCTTAAACCACTCGAGTGTTGCTTTAGCAGTATGCTTAGGGTCATTGTCCTGCTGGAAGGTGAACCTCCGTCCCAGTCTCAAATCTCTGAAGACTGAAACAGGTTTCCCTCAACAATTTCCCTGTATTTAGCGCCATCCATCATTCCTTAAATTCTGACCAGTTTCCCAGTCCCTGCCAATGAAAAACATCCCCACAGCATGATGCTGCCACCACCATGCTTTACTGTGGGGATGGTGTTCTCGGGGCGATGAGAGGTGTTGGGTTTGCGCCAGACATAGCGTTTTCCTTGATGGCCAAAAAGCTCAATTTTAG
Organism: Coregonus clupeaformis; assembly: GCF_020615455.1. Taxonomy (NCBI): domain Eukaryota; kingdom Metazoa; phylum Chordata; class Actinopteri; order Salmoniformes; family Salmonidae; genus Coregonus; species Coregonus clupeaformis. The sequence goes on along the minus strand of NC_059200.1, from coordinate 55,779,996 downwards.
TCTCATCTGACCAGAGTAACTTCTTCCATATGTTTGGGGCGTCTCCCACATGGCTTTTGGCGAACACCAAACGTGCTTGCTTATTTTTTTCTTTAAGCAATGGCTTTTTTCTGGCCACTCTTCCGTAAAGCCCAGCTCTGTGGAGTGTATGGCTTAAAGTGGTCCTATGGACAGATACTCCAATCTCCGCTGTGGAGCTTTGCAGCTCCTTCAGGGTTATCTTTGGTCTCTTTGTTGCCTCTCTGATTAATGCCCTCCTTGCCTGGTCTGTGAGTTTTGGTGGGCGGCCCTCTCTTGGCAGGTTTGTTGTGGTGCCATATTCTTTCCATTTTTAATAATGAATTTAATGGTGCTATGTGGGATGTTCAAAGCTTCTGATATTTTTTATAACCCAACCCTGATCTGATTGGGTCCCTGACCTGATATGAGAGCTCCTTGGTCTTCATGGTGCCGCTTGCTTGGTGGTGCCCCTTGCTTAATGGTGTATAAATACTGAGATCATGTGACACTTAGATTGCACACAGGTGGACTTTATTTAACTAATTATGTGACTTCTGAAGGTAATTGGTTGCACCAGATCTTATTTAGGGGCTTCATACCAAAGGGGGTGAATATATATGCACGCACCACTTTTCCATTATTATTATTTTTTGAATGTTTTGAAACAAGTTATTTTTTTAATTTCACTTCACCAATTTGGACTATTTTGTTTATGTCCATTACATGAAATCCAAATAAAAATCAATTTAAATTACAGGTTGTAATGCAACAAAATAGGAAAAACGCCAAGGGGGATGAATACTTTTGCAAGGCACTGTAGGCTACTGTGGCTATTTGATCATAATGTAGGCCTACTAGAGTGGCCTACCATCAAAAACAATGGAGAAAATGCATCCTATAACATTTTAACATGGAAATTGCTGGTCTATCATTCAGCCTACTGTAGCAGCCAATGTGTGGTGTTCAATGTAGGCCTATATTCCATGAGACTTCTGAAAATAAACATAGAGGGCTTGACATTACCTGTCTATCCACTTGTCCTTCAGACAACGAGGTGACTGAAAATGTTGTGTTGTTTGATGCAAAAAAAACACTTTACAAAATAAAATGCATTATTATTCCCATACCATTACTACAGAGAATCAGACACATTATTCTACCCTCTGCTTATTGGCTACTCAGCTTATTCAAGCCTGTCTCAAAATACAACACTTCCCCTTTATGACAAAAAAAAAGCTCTTTACCTCACTCTCTTTTCAAAGATTTGGTCAAAGATGTCTAGAAATGTACAAGTTTTGTGGTCTTGTAGCAAGCAATCACTCCCCTATTGCTGACTACAAATGATATATAACTGGGCTGATAACCCGCTAATTAGCAAAGGATATTGAACAGAATGTGCACACGTGGCTACATGCAGCTCTCACTTTGATCTCAAAACAAGCGCATCTACTCACGACTGCTCATGCTGTAAACACAGTCCAGTTCAAAGTAAATGGCTCCGATCCATAAATGGAAAAGTGTCTATTTGCATACATTGCATTGGGAAAGTATTCAGACCCCTTGACTTTTTCCACATTGTTAAGTTACAGCCTTATTCTACACAAAATACCCCGTAATGGCAAAGCGAGAACAGGTTTTTAGAAATGTTTGCTAATTTATAAAAGATAAAAAACAGAAATACCTACGTAAGTATTATGGGGTATTGTGTGTAGATTGATGAGGGGAAAAAAACTATTTAATCAATTTTAGAATAAGGCTGTAACGTAACAGAGTGTGGAAAAATTCAAGCGGTCTGAATACTTTCCGAATGCACTGTATAGGCCTACTGCAGCTCTGACTGTTTATGCCACACCGGTCTGTGTAAAGTATGGACTGAGTAGTGTGTCTCAATGCAATAGAATCCTACTCCAATGCGTTCTGCCTATAACACAATGTCTTACATAGTTTGTTTTGTTTCAGTATGTTGCACTGAAAGTGGCTAATATTGCGTTGATTCGATCACAATTGCCACAGTAAAGGGAAATGTTGATAGAGTTAACAGGGAAAACTCTAGAACAGTGGTCACCAACCTTTTCTGAGTCAAAATCCAAGCCAAGATCTACAGCTCAGATTTTTAAAAAACATTACTTAAAAAATGTATATCTATGCAACATTAACCAATTAAAAACAGGTATGTAGCAATGAGGTTTGTGTAGTTAACTATAGGCCCAATACATTGTCATCGCATACTGGCTTTGGTTGAATTGCCCTGCCAATGAATGCATTGTTGTTCGGGCAATTTTTTTAATTTGAGGTAGGCTATATGATCAGACCGGTAATATATCCGTTGTTGTATTACTTATGAAGCACAGCTGAGTGAGCATACATTTAAATAATTAGCTTTTTATTTTATTTTACTGGGCTGATGTTGCCTGCATCTGATGGTCAATCTCAGCGGAGGGAGAGAGCAGCATACTGAGGGTCCGCCTCTCATTTCGCTCTCCCTTTCCTCCACTGACACTGACCAAAAAGGGACCGTCTTCCAGCTGATGGCGAAACTCGAGTCGCACCACATTATTTCTTCCTCATGTACAAATTCATGTTGTTACTCCTATGAACAGAGAAAGTGAAATATTCCTCAATATTAAAAAAAGACCAAGCCGCTAATAATAACAACAACGCAAGCCTATCGATACACTTTCCTACTAATTTATTGCTGCTGCAATGTTTGTTGTAGCGCTAAGTGAAAATAGGAAGAACTTTGGTGTATTCGTTGACAGTCTCTCTCTAGTCATGGTTGTAAACATTTTGAAATCTCACAGTATCAACTTTGCTGTAGCTTTCTTTTATGCCTGCTACATTACTGCAGACACGGTCATCTGAGCCATGCAATTGGCCAGCTGTAGGCCTATAGTGCACTTGAAGGCAGAGTTTGTGCCTTCACCAACTGCGATCGACAGTTGGTTGATCATTGCTCTTGAAAGTTGAGTTAAGTTCAATCTTGTGCTTCTCTTTGTGGGCTGATATTTCTGCGCAGCAGTCCCGGGAAGCTGCACTGCAGTCTCAGGGCTATTGCGCATGCACAGACGCGCACAGCTTAGAGGTGTCCACATACTTTTGTATATACAGTGTATGAATGATTGATCGCGGAAAAAGGATAACGCAAAAAAAAATATTATTCTGAATGATCTAAAGGATGTATTCGAGGTCCAAAAATGTTTCCACTTTGTAAAGCACAGCGAACAATGCGGGCTCCGAAGTAAAGTGGATTTTCCAAGGGCCATAGTGACGAACAAGAATCTGATTGGCAAAGAAGTCCAGTATTTATTCACCAGGACAGGCTAAGATCATGTTAACCTAATAGGTAGCAGGTTTGCTTCAGAGCATTCGTTGCTATGGTTTCAGATCAGGCTCTCTTTTAAGCTCTCTTTCTGGAGCTAGAAATTCTGAGTTTGCACAAGTTCTGGTTTGACAGTCACTAATCCAGCTTTCTGGAATACCCCTCAGGCCTACCACCGTTGTGTCGCCGGCAAACTTAATGATGGTGTTAGAGTCATGCGCGGTTGAACAGGGAGTACAGGAGGAGACTAAACACTCACCCCTGAGGGGCAACCGTGTTGATGGTCAGCGTGGCGGATGTGTTGTTGCCTATCCTCACCACCTGGGGGCGTCCCGTCAGGTAGTCCAGGATCCAGTTGCAGAGGGAGGTGTTCATTCCCAGGGTCCTTAACTTAGTGATGAGCTTGGAGGGCACTATGGTGTTGAACGCTGAGCTGTAAACTACTAAACCATGCCACCAGTCTTCTGATCTGACTCGCTTGGTCATATCTCAACAACCCAACCTTGCTCTTTTTCAAGAAAACAACCCAACTAAGTGACTCAATGCCTGCAACCCAGCAGTTGTGTCAATCAAACAACCCAACATTTTTAGTGTAATACACTGTGTGTCTCAGGCGGATTCTAGAGTCTAGAATCCTCCTCTTTAAATCTCTGACAGTTAGGCAGACCTGAGGAGTGTACTATTTATGTAGCTAGATATACCCAGGCTTTAAATAATAAATGAGCTAGCTTCAGTTAGCTTCACATTCCCACTCAGGCTAAATCCGTACTACGACGGTGCATATTGCTCGCCTGCCTGTCGCTTACTCTAGTGGGCTTGTAACTGACAATCCCCAAACTCTTAATTGAGACAATGCTGAAACATCAATCCATGGGTGAGTCAGTGCCACATTAAAATGTTTGCCCAAAATGAACCTGAAAGAAAAGTTATCTTGCAAATTCAGCTGGGTATGATGTGAAATAGGCTATAAGGTGCTGTCTTTCTTTTATTACGTATTGTTAATGCCGTATTTGATGTGCTTTGGTGTGCTTGTCAATGCACACAGCCCCTTTTTCCTCACTCCTATCGATAAAATTATTTTATAACCTCATACCAAAGTTTTACTGTGCATGAACTTACAAATGCATCCTGTCATTACTAAATATGTAACATGATAGGTATTTAAAAATGTCTTCTTTTTTTTACACAAAACAAAAACATTTGATTATCATGGTCTTCCTCAAATGAAGGGGATGATGAAGCAGTGTTTGCGAGAGGGAGGGAATCTGATTTCATTGGTCCTCAACTCGCAGCTCAGACACTTCATTCAGGATAAATGGAGTTATCCCTGAGTTAGCCTGCCCAGGAGCAGGTTCGTTTGTTTGTTCAAGCCCTTAAGAACTGTTGTCCGCTAAATATGATAATCTGTTTTCTCCTGCCAATTTATTGGCTGTCCAGTATCCAGACAACCTGTCCCCAGAGCTTCCTATACAGTTAATCTCTTTCTGTAACATGTTGAGGCCGGCAATTAAGGAGAATGAGAGGCTCAATTAAAGATGTTTCAGAACTGCTGTATTTGAAGCACCACTCCCTTCTGCCCAGTTTCCCTGATGTTGCTATGGCAATCAAGCTGTTTTTACCATCCTGTAACTGTTGCTTCTGCAGAGAGATCGTTTTCTAAACTAAAACTCATAAAGAACTACCGATGAAGCATTAGGCTCTCTGTCTAATATGTGCTTCTGAACACCTGAATAAGCTCCACTCATTGCACTGGCGCCATTTTAGCCTTGACCACGGCATTTGTTCACTGATATCCCCTTTTACGTTCAATCATTTACATTTACATTTACATTTACATTATTTAGCAGACGCTCTTATCCAGAGCGACTTACAAATTGGTGCATTCAACTTATGATAGCCAGTGGGAAACCACTTTTTCTTTTTATGTATGGGGGGTGGGGGAAGAAGGATTACTTTTATACTATTCCAGGTATTCCTTAAAGAGGTAGGGTTTCAAGTGTCTCCGGAAGGTGGTCAGTGACTCCGCTGTCCTGGCGTCGTGGGGGAGCTTGTTCCACCATTGGGGTGCCAGAGCAGCGAATAGCTTTGACTGGGCTGAGCGGGAACTGTGCTTCCGTAGAGGTAGGGGAGCTAGCAGGCCAGAGGTGGATGAACGTAGTGCCCTCGTTTGGGTGTAGGGTCTGATCAGAGCCTGAAGTTAAGGAGGTGCCGTTCCCCTCACAGCTCCGTAGGCAAGCACCATGGTCTTGTAGTAGATGCGAGCCTCAACTGGAAGCCAGTGTGCGGAGGAGCGGGGTGACATGAGAGAACTTGGGAAGGTTGAACACCAGACGGGCTGCAGCGTTCTGGATAAGTTGTAGGGGTTTAATGGCACAGGCAGGGAGCCCAGCCAACAGCGAGTTGCAGTAATCCAGACGGGAGATGACAAGTGCCTGGATTAGGACCTGTGCCGCTTTCTGTGTAAGGTAGGGTCGTACTCTGAAAATGTTGTAGAGCATGAACCTGCAGGATCGGGTCACCACTTTGATGTTAGCGGAGAACGACAGGGTGTTGTCCAGGGTCAATCAGTAATATGTTCACATTCCTGAAGCCCAAGAAACAAACACTTCCTAGTACGTACATATTGTAAATTAAAACGGTTCATGTGAATGACTTTTTTTTTATTAAAGAAAATAGACATCGATGACAGGCGTATGGACCCCCAGAGATCATGTTTTGTCTGCAAATTAATAATTGACATGTTGGAGTCACTTTGCCATCTCAACCAAAAATCTAATTTAAAGACTAGGACTAAATCTAATCTAATCAAACTATAAATGCACTTTGAATGAAGTTTGATTTAATTTAGTCCTTTTCTATAACTATAACATATCTCCCATCCAGCTGTAGATAAATTAATTATCCAGTAGGAGCCTATTGTTTTCCTTTTTTTAAAGGTACAACATAGATTCCACGTCACAATACGTTGACAAATTACGTTGTTTCAACCAGTTTGTGCCCAGTGGGTAACCAGACCATTGGCATGGTGCAGGAGCAAATAGGGTCAAAGTAGTGGAATGGGGTGGTGGGTTTTAATGAGTGTAGGGTAAATTGGAGGGTTCTTTTTTATTTTATTGTTTTTGTATCACAAAGTATTTATACTATAGTTCAGTTGGGGGTGGTAATGCAACATATTGGATGTCAACCACTGTTCAAATTAAATCACATTTTATTGGTCGCATACACATATTTAGCAGATGTTATTGTGGGTGTAGCAAAATGCTTGTGGTGTAGCGAAATGTTAAACCCCACTGAAGAAGAAGAAGAAGAAGAAGAAGAAGAAGAAGAAGAAGAAGAAGAAGAAGAAGAAGAAGAAGAAGAAGAAGAAGAAGAAGAAGAAGAAGACTTCGTCGCAAGAGATTGGATGTCAAAACTGAAATAGCAACTAGCTATTATGTTAAGGTAAGAATGATTTGAGGTAAAAGTTGTTCCTTTATTTGTTGTAACTGTCACAAGGCAGTGACATTGTTAGCATTAGCTAGCAAATATTAGTTTACTAGCTAACGTTAGTTTATTAGCTAACGTTAATTAAAACAAACTAAAGGGGACCATCATTCTGTTTGTGTCTAACAATGCTACGTTAGCTATATAGCTAGCTAGGTTAGGTAACGTTTGAACATTGATAGCTAGCTAGCTCTCGGAGCGAAGAGGCTATCCTGTTAGCTGACATTACCAATAATAGTTTTTGTCTTAAAAGTTATAGTCTTAAATAGCTAACTAGCTATTTAAGACTATGACAGAAATACTTATATCTGGTTATACATTGCTTTTACTTAGCTAGCTAGCTAGCTATCAACAAGAGAGACATTGAGGTCTTACCTAGCTACAATTCATAGCTAGTTGTCTAACACTAGCTGTAAACAGTCGAGTTGACTTCCTATTTTAAAAGGCCTTGATGAGTAGAATAACTAGCAGCTAGCTAGCTAATTAACATTAGTATTTGAAACCATCCAGTCCTATGATTAATTGTCTATCATTTACAAACTGTTATTTGTTTCTGGCAGTCATATCATACCTGATTATAAGGGATCGGGGTTTGGCTGGATCTAGACAGAGTCTGACACTTCTCCGATCTACAGAGAGGGGGAGTCATCAGACTCGATCTGTTTCACCTGAGTTCTGAGCACACCTGTCAGTAATTAGAGTAGGATATAAGGTGTGCTCAGAAGTTCAGTCGGTGCGAGGTATTGTTCCTTTGTGACTTGCTAAGGGTTTTGTTCAGAGAGAGAGAGAGATAGTTTGTTTTTGATTACCAGTGTACCAGACCTGTGCTTCGGTGTTTGACTCCCCGAATTGCTTAATCCTCTGCTTGTCTATCCCAGTGATTACCGTACTCTGAACCTGTGCCCGTGCCCTCGACTACGACTACGCCCGCTCCCTTGGTACCTCTGCCTGTCTCTGCCTTGCCCGGTTTTGACCCCAGCTCGCCAGACCACGATTAAGCTATTTCCTTGTCTGTACTCTAATAAAGCATCGCAATTCTGCGATTGGATCTTACCACTCTGTCCGAGTATTCATTACAGAATACCTCGCCTCAACCATGGATCCAGCGGAATTACAGAGGCGATGGGAGATACAGGAGAAACGGATGGATGAACTCCTGCAACTACTCAACGCTGGTGCGGCTGAAGGCACCACCCCGAGCACGGTCAGTCCTCGTCATGCACCTCCGATTTCTCTACCGACTAAGTACGATGGGGAACCTGGCAAATGTCAGGGGTTTCTACTCCAGACGTCCCTGTATATGTCCTATAATCGTACTATGTTCTCCGATGACCGTAGCAGGGTGGATTTCATGATTTCTCTGCTAACGGGAAGAGCACTGGATTGGGCTACTGCGCTTTGGGCAGCTGAGGTCCCCGAGTTGAATGTGGAAGTTCAGTTTAAGAGACTGTTCCGAGAGGTGTTCGACCACCCAGTATCTGGGCGTAGCGTGGGAGACCAACTATGCGAACTTCAGCAGGGCCGTCGCACAGTCGCCGATTACGCATTAGAGTTTCGGACTATAGCAGCTGGTAGCGGCTGGAGCGAGACTGCTTTGCTCACCGTTTTCCGAAGAGGGCTGCGCCAAGAAGTACAGACTGAGTTGGCCTGTCGGGGAGATATCACTGCGCTACATGAATTTATCAACATAGCCATCGCTATTGATAATTTGATAGTGCAACACAAGGTATCCGCAGTCCAGGAGCCCTCGGTCACAGGTCCTAAGCAATCGACAGAGCAGAGGAGAGAATCTGAGGAGGAACCCATGCAACTGGGACGGTCGCCCTTACGAAGTTCGGTGAGACAACAACGTCGGCAGGACGGACTATGCCTGTATTGTGGTCAGTCGGGTCATTTCATTCGGCAATGTCCGGTACGACCCAACCGTACCCCAGAATATCGCCTCGGAACTGCCAAACCGGTGAGTGAGACTCCAGTTTTCAACATTACATCTAAACAAATGTATGTGCCAGTTACCTTATCTGTCGGAGAGAAAGTGCGCAGGTTGGAAGGTCTTATTGATTCCGGAGCGGCTGCCAGTTTTATGGATATGGGTCTCGCTGAGGAATTGGGAGTTCAACTTATCCCAATTCAACCTCCCCTGCGAGTCAACGCGCTAGACGGTGAGCCCATGGGCACTGGGTTCATTACGCACCGTACAGAGGTAGTAAAGTTACAAGTGGGCTCCATACACCATGAGAACATCATTCTGTTCGTCATCTCTGCTCCACGGGAGCCGCTAGTTCTCGGCCACCCCTGGCTCGTCACCCATGATCCGGTCATCTCCTGGAAATCTGCCGATATCACTGCTTGGAGTGAGGTATGTAGGGCAGAGTGCCTCAATTTACCGTGCAAAACGTCTACTGTGGAGGATGCGCAGGGTGCGGTGTCTACTGTTGTTCCAACAGAATACCAGGATTACGCACAGGTGTTCTCCAAGGAGAGGGCTACCGTGTTACCACCTCATCGGGCCTGGGACTGCGCGATTGATCTGCTATCCGGGGCTACACCTCCTCATGGAATAATCTACCCTTTGTCACAGCCGGAACGAGAATCGATGAGCAAGTATATTGACGAGGCGCTACAGCAAGGGGCCATTCGCCCATCTACGTCTCCCGCCGCATCCAGTTTTTTCTTCGTTAAGAAAAAGGATGGCAGACCGCGCCCTTGTATAGACTATCGAGGTTTGAACGATATTACCATCAAAAATCGTTACCCCCTTCCTTTGATTCCAGAAGCCCTCGAGCAGGTGGGGCAGGCCTCGATCTACAGTAAACTGGACCTCAGGAGTGCGTACAATCTGGTGCTCATTAGAGAAGGGGATGAATGGAAGACAGCCTTCAGCACACATCGAGGACACTATGAATATTGTATCTGTAACGATCCCGGCAGTCTGAGTCGGGTCCTGTCTGTGGACTAGTTTTTCTGCCCGTGATCTCCAGTTTCCCGAGGGTTCTGGAACGCTCCGGGGAGCTCTCTTGATTTCCGCACCTGCATCCCATCAGCAATCTGCACACCTGGTCCTGATCATCACCCTTCTTAGGCTCTGGCCTAACATCCATTCCCTGCCGGATCGTTAGCCATGAACAGTAGGTTTACCAGAGTATCAGTCTTAGAGCGTCTAGCGTTAGTTTTGTTGTTTTGCACCTTGTTGGTTTGTTGTTTACTTACCTCCGTTTTGTTCCATCTGCAGTCACTCATCCGGGACCTTCATCCAACCTCTGCCTGGTGGTCGGCGGCTGCCGAGCCATGATGGGATCAACCACTGCACCCCCAACAACTAATCAACGCCGCCCGCTCTGTTCCCTGGATTATTCAGCATCACTCTTGAATTTGTAAATAAACACTCACCTTCGTTTCAACTTACCTTGTCCTGGTCTGCTTCTGGGTTCTGGCTTTGTAACTCGTGACAGAACGATCCGGCCAGTAATGAACCCAGCGGACCTGGACTCTGTTCGCCATGCCATTACCCATCAGGAGAAGATGTTGGGCCATCATAGCACGGTACTACAGGAGATCGCGTTGTCAGTTCGGAACCTTTCTACCGGTCTGACGGAGGTCCAGAACCAACGCAAGTTTCCGGTGGAGGATCCACTACCGGTTTCACCCATCTCGCCTGCCGCTTCTGGAGCTGTGTCCTTCCGTGAGCCCAAGGTTCCGACGCCGGATAAATATGAGGGGGAGCTGGGAAGATGCCGTTCCTTCCTTATGCAGTGTGGATTAGTGTTCGATCTACAGCCCTACTCTTATGCCACAGACAAGGCTAGGATAGCCTTTGTGATTGAGTTGCTGCGTGGTCGAGCGCTGGAGTGGGCTTCAGCCGTTTGGGAACGACAGGATCCCTGCATGGCTTCATACCAGGGGTTCACGGCCGAGATGAGGAAGCTCTTCGACCATTCCGTCCGAGGGAGGGACGCAGCTAGGCGCCTGTTTTCGCTTCGCCAAGGAACTGCAGCGTGGCCGACTTCGTGATCGAGTTCAAGGCGTTGGCTGTGGAGAGTGGGTGGAATGAGGGAGTCTCTGCAAGCGGCCTTTTACCAGGGTCTGTCGGAGCAGCTCAAGGATGAGTTGATCTCCTATCCGGAGCCTAGTGACCTGGACAGCTTGGTAGCCTTGTCTATTCGGGTGGATAATCGAGTCCGAGAGCGAAGGAGGGAGAAGCAATGGGGTCCGTCCAATCGATCAGCTTCTCAGTTCCCAGTCGGGTCGGGTGGTGGACCAGAACACGTCGATCATTCTCCACCACAAAGGATTAGTGGAGAGGTCCTCTCTCCCGATTCTGAACCCATGCAAGTGGGGCGGCACGGGTTAACCAAGGAGGAGCGTCAACATAGACGTAAGACCAACTGCTGCCTCTACTGTGGTAGCTCGGGACATTACATCTCCACTTGTTCCCGGCGGTCGTCAAACTGCCCGGCTCGCTAAAGTTGGGAGGACTTTTAGCGAGCCAGTTTCAACCTCTCAGTACCTCTGTCAGACCCCGTTTCCCGGCTACCCTTGTGAACAGGAATCAGAGCTTAGCGATTAACGCTTTTATCGATTCAGGTGCCGATGGAAGCTTTCTTGATGCCGAGTTGGTGGAACAGCTGGGGCTTTCCAAGGAGCAATTGCCGGGAAGCCATTGAAGCGACCACTCTGAACGGCAGTAGTCTGGCACGTATCACGATGAGGACTGAACCGGTTAAGATGCTGTTGTCGGGGAATCATTCGGAGATGATTTCATTCTTCATTCTGCCGTCTTCCCATGTTCCTCTGGTCCTTGGATACCCCTGGCTGAAGGAACACAATCCCACGTTCGATTGGGTGACGGGCAAGGTAACGAGTTGGAGCCTTGATTGTCATGCTAACTGTCTCAAGACTGCCTGTCCCCATTCGGTTCCCAGTCAGGTGATTGAGGCTAAACCCCCAGATTTGTCCCTGGTTCCCGAGACATATCACGATTTGGGGAAGTGTTCAGTAAGCAGAAGGCTCTGTCACTCCCTCCCCACCGACCATATGATTGTGCCATCAACCTGTTCCCTGGAGCTGTCTACCCCAAGGGAAGGTTATACAGTATCTCCCGCCCTGAACGTGAGGCTTTGGAGACCTACATCAAGGAGTCCCTAGCTGCTGGTCTCGTTCGTCCCTCGTCATCACCTCTGGGGGCAGGATTCTTCTTTGTGGGTAAGAAGGATGGCTCTCTTCGACCGTGTATTGATTATCGGGGGTTTGAATGACATCACGATCAAGAACAAGTATCCCCTGCCCTTGATGAGTTCTGCCTTCGACTCCTTACAGGGTGCTACGGTGTTCACCAAGCTAGACCTACGCAATGCGTATCACATGGTCCGGATCAGAGAGGAGACGAGTGGTTGACGGGTTTCAATACACCGATGGGTCACTTCGGTATCAGGTGATGCCGTTTGGACTGACCAATGCTTCAGCGGTATTCCAGAGTATGGTGAACGACGTCCTGAGAGATATGATCGGTCTCTTTGTGTTTGTTTACCTGGATGACATTCTGATCTTCTCGAAGGAACCTTCCGACCACGTCCAGCATGTCCGGCAGGTTCTGCAGCGATTGTTGGAGAATCGCCTGTTCGTGAAGGCCGAGAAGTGCGAGTTTCACGCCCACACGACATCCTTTCTCGGGTACATCATCTCCAGGGGAGAGATTAGGATGGACCAGGAGAAGGTTAGAGCGGTTCTGGAATGGGCCCAGCCCGGTACGAGATTGCAGCTCCAGAGATTTTTGGGGTTTGCGAATTTCTACCGCAGATTCATCCGGGATTACAGCCGTGTGGCCGCTCCGTTAACGGCCTTGACTTCCAGTATCAGGAGCTTCAAGTGGAATCCGGAGGCGGATCGAGCGTTTCTGGATTTGAAGAGGCGATTCACCAACGCACCGATTCTCTCTCAACCGGACACGGCCCGTCAGTTCGTCGTTGAAGTGGGACGCGTCTGATGTGGGAGTTGGCGCCATCCTGTCGCAGCGATGCTCCACGGACAGTAAACTCCATCCCTGCGCCTACTACTCTCGTCGCCTTTCGCCTGCGGAGAGGAATTACGATGTGGGTAACCGGGAGCTTCTCGCGGTGAAACTTGCCTTGGAGGAGTGGCGCCACTGGTTGGAGGGGCGGAGCAGCCGTTTATTGTCTGGACTGACCACAAGAACCTTGCTTACGTGCAATCGGCTAGACGTCTCAACTCCCGTCAGGCCAGGTGGTCGTTGTTTTTCGGACGATTCAATTTTTTCCCTGACGTTCCGACCTGGATCTAAGAACGGCAAGGCGGGACGCCTTGTCTCGGATGTTCTCAAGACGGAGGAGAGTGGGTCCAAGACCGAGACAATTCTCCCCGGAACTGCGTCGTGGGAGCTGTTAGGTGGAAGATTGAGGAGGAGGTGATGGCGGCTCTTCGGACGCAGCCCGGTCCCGGTAACGGTCCACCCGGTCGGTTGTTTGTGCCTGAGTCGGTTCGTCCTGCGGTCCTCAAATGGTCCCACGCCAGCAAGATGGCTTGTCACCCTGGCGTGGCTCGGACGATGGCGTTTCTTCGCAGACGTTTTTGGTGGCCTGCCATGGCCGAGGATACTCGGGGTTATGTTGCTGCCTGTCCAGTGTGTGCGCAGAATAAGAGTACCAATCGGCCCAGCTCTGGACTACTTCACCCCCTTCCTATTCCCCGGCGACCATGGTCGCATCTGGCCCTGGACTTTGTCACTGGGTTGCCCGCTTCTGAGGGGAACACGGTCGTTCTGACTATCGTGGACAGATTCAGCAAGTTCGCCCACTTTGTGCCAATTGCCAAGCTTCCCTCTGCCTCGGAGACGTCCGAGATCCTGGTTAGGGGAGGTTTTCAGGGTCCATGGGTTGCCCAGTGATATCGTTTCCGACCGTGGCCCTCAGTTTACCTCTGCTGTCTGGAAGTCCTTCTGTTTGGCCATTGGAGCTACAGTCAGTCTCACATCTGGGTTTCACCCCCAATCTAATGGTCAGGCGGAGAGAGCCAACCAGAAGATGGAATCCACGCTACGCTGCCTGGCCTCTTCCAACCCCACCTCCTGGGTCTCTCAGTTGCCTTGGGTTGAGTATGCCCACAATACTCTCCCTACATCTGCCACTGGGATGTCTCCCTTCCAGTGCCTGTATGGCTACCAACCTCCCTTGTTCCCTTCTCAGGAGAAGGAGCTCTCAGTGCCTTCTGTTCAGGCCCATATTCGTCGTTGCCACCGGACCTGGCATCGGGCCAGAAGGGCACTCCTTAGAGTTTCGGACCGGTATCAGCTCCAGGCGAATCGTCGCCGGATCCCCGCTCCCACCTACACCATCGGAGATAGGGTCTGGTTGGCCACACGGGATCTTCCTTTACGGACTGAGTCTAGGAAGTTGTTACCGAAGTTCATTGGTCCGTTTGTGGTGGAGAAGGTGATCAATCCGGTGGCAGTTCGACTCAAACTCCCGAGGACGCTCAGAGTCCATCCCACCTTTCATGTCTCCTGCCTCAAGCCTGTTTTCCTCAGTCCTCTGTTGCCTCCTCCGCCTCCTCCTCCTCCTCCTCGGATGATCGGAGGCGGTCCTGCCTACACGGTGCGGCGCATCATGGATTCCAGACGGCGGGGCCGGGGTTTCCAGTATCTCGTGGACTGGGAGGGGTATGGTCCTGAAGAGAGGAGTTGGATTCCGCGGCGACAGATCCTAGATGCTGACCTCATCCGTGACTTCTACCGCCTCCATCCTGGCGCTCCGGGGAGTCCGCCCGGTGGCGTTCGTCGGAGGGGTACTGTAACGATCCCGGCAGTCTGAGTCGGGTCCTGTCTGTGGACTAGTTTTTCTGCTCGTGATCTCCAGTTTCCCGAGGGTTCTGGAACGCTCCGGGGAGCTCTCTTGATTTCCGCACCTGCATCCCATCAGCAATCTGCACACCTGGTCCTGATCATCACCCTTCTTAGGCTCTGGCCTAACATCCATTCCCTGCCGGATCGTTAGCCATGAACAGTAGGTTTACCAGAGTATCAGTCTTAGAGCGTCTAGCGTTAGTTTTGTTGTTTTGCACCTTGTTGGTTTGTTGTTTACTTACCTCCGTTTTGTTCCATCTGCAGTCACTCATCCGGGACCTTCATCCAACCTCTGCCTGGTGGTCGGCGGCTGCCGAGCCATGATGGGATCAACCACTGCACCCCCAACAACTAATCAACGCCGCCCGCTCTGTTCCCTGGATTATTCAGCATCACTCTTGAATTTGTAAATAAACACTCACCTTCGTTTCAACTTACCTTGTCCTGGTCTGCTTCTGGGTTCTGGCTTTGTAACTCGTGACAGTATCATGCCCTATGGACTTACCAACGCGCCCTCAGTATTCCAGGCGTTCATGAATGACATTTTCAGGGACTTGATTGATCGCTTTGTTATAGTGTACATTGATGACATCCTAATCTATTCAAACTCTCTGAGTGAACATGTGTCCCATGTACGACAGGTTCTGGACCGACTCCTACAACATTCTCTGTTCGTGAAGGCAGAAAAGAGTGAATTCCATGTCACTACGATTTCCTTCCTTGGGGCCATACTCACTCCTGACGGGGTTAAACTGGATGAATCCAAGGTGCAAGCGGTACGAGACTGGCCTCAACCCCAGACGGTGAAAGAGCTCCAGAGATTCTTAGGGTTTGCCAATTACTATAGACGGTTCGTGCGTAATTTCAGCACAACCGCAGCTCCCCTGTCGGCGATGACCAGCTACAAGGGTCGCGGTCTGAACTGGACGGAGGAGGCAGTGCGTGCCTTTGAGACGTTGAAACAACGCTTTACCATCGCTCCTATTTTATGTCAGCCGGACCCTACCTTGCCGTTTATCGTGGAGGTGGACGCCTCGGAGGTTGGAGTTGGAGCCGTGTTATCCCAGCGCCAAGGTGAGCTGCCTAAATCACGACCCTGTGCTTTCTTTTCAAGGAAACTGAATTCGGCCGAGCAGAACTACGACGTGGGGAATCGTGAATTACTGGAGGTGAAGCTAGCACTGGAGGAGTGGAGACATTGGCTGGAGGGAGCAGAGCATCCGTTCCAAGTGCTCACGGACCACCGCAACCTGGAGTATCTTCACAGTGCTAAACGACTGAACTCCCGACAGGCTAGGTGGTCTTTATTCTTCAACCGTTTCCGATTCACTGTCTCTTATATCCCCGGGTCCAAGAATGGTAAGGCGGGACGCGCTTTCCCGGCCGGTTCGAGCGCGGAAAGACCCGTGGAACCAGAACCTATCCTCCCCATGAGTTGCCGTGCTGGTCCTGAGAGGTGGGCTATTGATGACACCATTCAGGAGAGCCTACAAACGGAACCAGCCCCTCCAGAAACCCCGGTGTCAAAGGTGTTTGTACCAGCTCCGCTTCGACCTCAACTGATGGAATGGTGCCACACGTCGCTGGGATCTGGTCATCCCGGAATTACTCGAACTACACGACTCATCAGCCGAAAATACTTGTGGGATTCCCTCACGGATGACGTCAGAGACTATGTCTTATCCTGCCCAGTATGTGCTCAGTCCAAGGTACCTCGTGCACTGCCGGAGGGTAAGCTGATGCCATTGCCAACTCCTCAACGACCCTGGTCGCACATTGCAATGGACTTTGTTACAGATCTACCAGAATCAGAGGGCCATACTGTAATTCTCGTGGTCATCGATCGATTCTCCAAGATGTGCCGGTTAGTACCCATGACCCGTTTGCCTAACGCCACTCAGATGGCTGAGACTATGTTTAACCAGGTGTTCCGGCAGTTTGGTGTTCGGAGGATATTGTTTCCGACCGGGGACCCCAGTTTGTATCCCGGGTATGGAAGGCCTTCTGCGAACGCTTGGGCATCTCGGTGAGCCTAACCTCCGGATATCATCCCCAGGCCAATGGGCAGACAGAACGGCTCAACCAGGAAATTGGGAAATATCTACGGCAACAATGTTCGCGGCAGCCGCAAGAGTGGAGACGATTCCTTCCTTGGGTAGAGTATGCTCAGAACTCACTCATTCACACCTCCCTACGTCTAACGCCCTTCCAGTGTGTTCTAGGGTATCAACCACCCCTGTTCCCGTGGGATACCGCACCAGGGATGGTACCGGCTGTGGACGAGTGGTTCCGTCGGAGTGCGCAGGTCTGGGAGACGGCCCATCAACATCTCAGTCAGGCCTCACAACAGCAAAAGACCTACGCCGACCGACGCCGGAGACCTACTCCCACTTATCAACCCGGGCAACGAGTGTGGCTGTCTACCAGGGACCTGCGGTTACGACGGAGCTGCAAGAAGCTTCAACCCAGGTACATCGGGCCTTTCAAGATACTGAGACGTATTAACCCTGTCACCTACCGTCTGTTACTTCCCCGACACTACAGGATAACCCCTGCGTTCCACGTCTCCCTGTTGAAACCTGTCCACTATAGCCCGATGTACCCCCCAATCGCTCAACAACCTACTACACCACCTTTGGAGGATGAACAGGACACCACCTATACAGTCCACAAGATACTGGAGTCAAGACGGAGACGAGGGGGCATCGAATATCTCGTGGACTGGGAGGGATATGGACCTGAGGAACGGTCCTGGATCCCTGCGAAGGACATACTGGATCCCGCTCTCAAGGCCACTTTCCACGCTGAACACCCAGATCATCCAGGACCCCGACCCAGAGGAAGACCACCCGGTAGAGGTAGAAGGCCGTCAGGAGCCGGCCCTGGGGAGGGGGATACTATAAGGGATCGGGGTTTGGCTGGATCTAGACAGAGTCTGACACTTCCCCGATCTACAGAGAGGGGGAGTCATCAGACTCGATCTGTTTCACCTGAGTTCTGAGCACACCTGTCAGTAATTAGAGTAGGATATAAGGTGTGCTCAGAAGTTCAGTCGGTGCGAGGTATTGTTCCTTTGTGACTTGCTAAGCGTTTTGTTCAGAGAGAGAGATAGTTTGTTTTTGATTACCAGTGTACCAGACCTGTGCTTCGTTGTTTGACTCCCCGAATTGCTTAATCCTCTGCTTGTCTATCCCAGTGATCCCACTGAACCTGTGCCCGTGCCCTCGACTACGACTACGCCCGCTCCCTTGGTACCTCTGCCTGTCTCTGCCTTGCCCGGTTTTGACCCCAGCTCGCCAGACCACGATTAAGCTATTTCCTTGTCTGTACTCTAATAAAGCATCGCAATTCTGCGATTGGATCTTACCACTCTGTCCGAGTATTCATTACACTGATATTACGTAATAAAAAATAATACAAACATCTAGATCAAGGATATCCGTCTGTAATCTGCCAACACATTTGAAAATACAGTACAACCCCAATCAAACTATTACAGAATACTTTATTAATTTTTTATAATTTACCCTTTTCTCAATATTATAATATTGTAATAACATGATGTTCTACTGGAAACCAGCCTCTATGTATGTGGGTGTGTGTAATAATGTGTACATCTCACGCCAATGTGACACCTCCAGGTGCAATCCCAGCTTTGAGAAGGTTCTGGAGGAGGTGACACACTACATCCCTCGCTATATGGAGGAGATGGAGTCTATCTTTGACCCTTCACAGGGGGAGGAGAGGATAAGTATCAGCATTGGAAGTCACCAACAATGAGAAGTAGACTACACCTGCAGTAACTGATACTAGGAGGTTGTGTGTGGATGTGGGTGGTCTTTCTTTATCTCATTTCTCACTGATCATTTCTGTCATGCCCTGATCTCTCATTCCCCCTCTCTCTCCCTCCCATTTCTATCTTTCTCTCTCCCCCTTTTCTCTCTCTCCTTCTTTCTCCCAGTGTGAAGGCTGTGTATAATGACCTCCACAACACTCTCATGGCCATCAATGAGCAGGACAAACTCCACTGGTTGAAGAACATCCACAGAGCGGGCATGCCCACTGACTGGCCTCAGTTCCAGGTGCAACAAACACACAAGCGTGCACGCACACAAACACACACACACAGCGGGCTAATGGAAGTTAATGGGGCCGAATAGAGTGTACTGTAATATGGGATGATGAAGACTTCAGCCCCGTTGTTATTGTCAGAGTTTGTCTAATGTAGTGAACAGTGTTACAAGCTAATGTAGCAGATTGTATAACAGTAGTGTATGGTTCAACAATATGACCATTATTAGAGACTGCTGGATGGTAATATAATCGACCGGTTTGCCTTGTTGTTCAATGGAGTCTAATGAAACCTCTCTTTCAGGAGTGGGCACCAGAAAATAAAAGCAAAAAATGGAAGACAAACGTAGAGGCACAGTAAGGCACAACAGAGGAGCATCTCTCCATCTGTCTTTATGACTCATGCTACAGTACAACTCTATCTCAGTGATGCTAAAGGCCTTTGCCTTTGTCAGATTCAGTTTTGTATGATTATCACACTGTGCGATGTTGCCAAATTGTGATATCATCCTGGCCAGATTGTACGATTTGCTTCAGTTCTGTTGTCACATTCTGCAATTGGCTTGCGAGGCTACGTCAGCCGACATAGGCTATGTCAACTACAGCAGTATATTTGATCTGCACTTGTACCAGCAGCACAAGCCTCCCTCTATGCTTATGCGCAAGTAAAAATGCAGTTTGGATTTTTTTAAAAGTAGGCCTATGTAGCTTAGAAATAGTGTTAGGTTCTGACAAACAGAGTAAAAACTCAAACGGAGGACTAGGAAAAAGCTCAAACCAAGTTTATTCAACCACTGGGTCAAACAGCTGAAAAGACAAAGACATGTTTACACAAGCATATATATTTATACCCTCTTTCTAGGCGGAGTCTCCTCCTTGCACATCTGGACAGCCAATACACATCTGTTGCTAGGCAGGAACTCAAGTGGCGACTATTCCTTCTCACTTCATCTGACTTGAACTCGGCCCGCATTCCTCACTCCTCCCTAACTCACGGCTGTCCTACCTTATCAGTGATTGAAACCAGACTGTTGCCCTTCTCCTCTCCATAGGATACATAAGATTTAACAATAACATGTTCTGACTGAATGTAAACTTTCTGCACTCCCCTTTCTCACTCAGTATTTCCATACACCCAGTTCTAATATGGTAACTTGAATAAGGATGATCATGATCTGTCACATGATCTCAGTATATATACACCTGTTCTGAAAGGCCCCAGAGTCTGCAACACCACTAAGCAAGGGGCAGCACCAAGCAAGAGGCTCCATGAAGGCCAAGGAGCTCTCCAAACAGGTCAGGGACAAAGTTGTGGAGAAGTACAGATCAGGGTTGGGTTCTAAAAAAATATCAGAAGCTTTGAACATCCCACGGAGCACCATTAAATCCATTATAAAAAAATGGAAAGAATATGGCACCACAACATACCTGCCAAGAGAGGGCAGCCCACCGAAACTCACGGACCAGGCAAGGAGGGTATTAATCAGAGAGGCAACAAAGAGACCAAAGATAACCCTGAAGGAGCTGCAAAGCTCCACAGCGAAGATTGGAGTATCTGTCCATAGGACTACTTTAAGCCGTACACTCCACAGAGCTGGGCTTTACGGAAGAGTGGCCAGAAAAAAGCCATTGCTTAAAGACACAAATAAGCAAACACTTTGGTGTTCGCCAAAAGTCATGTGGGAGACTCCCCAAACATATGGAAGAAGTTACTCTGGTCAGATGAGACTAAAATTGAGCTTTTTGGCCATGAAAGAAAATGCTGTGTCTGGCGCAAACCCAACACCTCTCATCACCCCGAGAACCCCATCACCACAGTGAAGCATGCTGGTGGCAGCATCATGTTGTAGGGATGTTTTTCATCGGCAGGGACTGGGAAACTGGTCAGAATTTAAGGAATGATGGATGGCGCTAAATACAGGGAAATTCTTGAGGGAAACCTGTTTCAGTCTTCCAGAGATTTGAGACTGGGACGGAGGTTCACCTTCCAGCCGGACAATGACCCTAAGCATACTGCTAAAGCAACACTCGAGTGGTTTAAGGGGAAACATTTAAATGTCTTGGAAGGGCCTAGTCAAAGCCCAGACCTCAATCCAATTGAGAATCTGGGGTATGACTTAAAGATTGCTGTACACCAGCGGAACCCATCCAACTTGAAGGAGCTGGAGCAGTTTTGCCTTGAAGAATGGGCAAAAAATCTCAGTGGCTAGATGTGCCAAGCTAATAGAGACATACCCCAAGATACTTGCAGCTGTAATTGCTGCAAAAGGTGGCTCTAAAAAGTATTGACTTTGGGGGGTGAATAGTTATGCACGCTCAAGTTTTTTTTGTCTTATTTCTTGTTTGTTTCACAATAAAAAATATTTTGCATCTTCAAAGTAGTAGGCATGTTGTGTAAATCAAATGATACAAACCCCCCAAAAATCATATTTAATTCCAGGTTGTAAGGCAACAAAATAGGTAAAATGCCAAGGGGGGTGAATACTTTTGCAAGCCACTGTATGTAGGGCTGACCCCATTTAGTCGACTGTTTTGTTAATAGGCTGTTGGTCGACCAAGATTTTTTTAGTCGAGCGGTTCAAATCTATATTTCTGTATTGTTTGTATTTTTTGTGGCACACAAGACACCTTTCTGAGTCGCGTCTGTTTCAGTGGACAGTCCAAGAAAAAGGGGATTGTGGCTAAGATGCACAAGACACATTTCTCTCCAGAATGCGCTCTCTCCCGCCAATTCGTGCGCATTCATCGTTTCATAACTTCATTGTGTGAATTGTTTTGTCCTTTGATTATTAGTGTCTATCAATTCCCTATTACATATACCACCAGTAGTACATTTACCTTTAATCTCCATAATTTATATTCTACAATGTTTGTTTGGTTACGGTAATTTCTGTTAATGCATGCAATATATTATTATTACATTCGTATACCATTCTCACTATCGGAGTGGACATATTGTTTGCAACGCTCACAACCTATGCTACACTCGTGAGGAACAAGTTTTGATTTATTTTATTCCATTTTCAAATGTTGTCAATTTATTCATTGTCTTTTGTTTGTAGCTATCCTGTCAATGTTGAGGAAGGACGCGCATCTGATTACACATAGAAGTTGGCCTAGGTTACCTGGCCTGCGCGCAAATGTGCCCATTTGGGGATGTCTGATAGTATTTCTGATTGTCTTAACTCACCACTAATGAGCGGTGTAGCTTCTTAAAGTAATGTTTTCTTCACCTCAAACATCAAGTAAACAAAGTCAGTTTTTACATCCACTGAGAAAGACAATATACAAATGTTTCCAGCTCTCACTTTCGATAACCACCGATCCTCGGCGTGAAAGGGAAAAATGTCATTCTCTGATCCAGTGGAAACGTCATGAAAATAATGATTACTTCTTATCCTTTGCACAAATACAGCTGTGTCTGGCCGGAGCAGAGTATGTGTGCTGAATGGAGTTGGAGCGGAGCGTGCCCAATTTGACTGGAGCACAGAGCCATTTTCCCAAAGGCTGGAGAGTCGACCTTCTCGTCTGCTCCAATTTTGCTCCAGTACCACTCCAGTAGCGCTCAATTCCCTTCACCAGCTCAGGGCATGCACAGCCCAGCATGCATTTGTAGGTCACTTGTGTTCTGCTATAGCCCCTTGCTTTAGCTACTGTCATGGAGTTCGCTAAATATTTAAAGAATATAAATAAAGAAACTGATAAAACACACAGGTGCAAAATCAAGGTGACTTACAAAGATGAGGAGGATCAAGAGCAAGAGAGTGAGTGCGGTGATATAGTGTCCACAACTAAAGAACAACTAAAGAATCATTGTGGAATCTGGAAAAACACGTGTCCCGAAAGCATGATGCTAACAGAAAGGAACGAGGTGGGTAGCTAGCTAAGTGTGTCATTGTAGCAATTCGGAAAGTATTCAGACCCCTTGACTTTTTCCACCATTTTAGAATAAGACTGTGACGTAACAAAATGTGGAAAAAGGGAAGGGGTCTGAATACTTTCCGAATGCGCTGTATCTACTTAAATTACCTCGTACCCCTGCACATCGACCCGGTACTGGTACCCTGTGTACACTACCAGTCAAAAGTTTTAGAACACCTATTCATTCAAGGGTTTTTCTTTATTTTTACTATTTTCTACATTGTAGAATAATAATGAAGACATCAAAACTATGAAATAAAACATATGGAATCATGTAGTAACCAAAAAAGTTTTAAATCAAAATATACTTTATATTTGAGAATCTTCAAATAGCCACCCTTCGCCTTGATGACAGCTTTGCACACCATTCTCTCAACCAGCTTCATGAGGTAGTCACCTGGAATGCATTTCAATTAACAGGTGTGCCTTGTTAAAAGTTAATTTGTGGAATTTCTTTCGTTCTTAATGCGTTTGAGACAAACTGTTTCTTCAAGTGCAGTAGCAAAAACCATCAAGCGCTATGATGAAACTGGCTCTAATGAGGACCGCCACAGGATTACCTCTGCTGCAGAGGATAAGTTCATTAGAGTTACCAGCCTCAGAAATTGCAGCCCAAATAAATGCTTCACAGAGTTCAAGTAACAGACACATCTCAACATCAACTGTTCAGAGGAGACTGTGTGAATCAGGCCTTCATGGTCGAATTGCTGCAAAGAAACCACTACTAAAGGACACCAATAATAAGAAGAGACTTGCTTGGGCCAAGAAGCACGAGCAATGGACATTAGACCGGTGGAAATGTGTCCTTTGGTCTGGAGTCCAAATTGGAGCTTTTTGGTTCCAACCGCCGTGTCTTTGTGAGACGCAGTGTGGGTGAACGGATGATCTCCTCATGTGTATTTCCCACCGTAAAGCATGGAGGAGGAGGTGTTATGATGTGGGGGTGCTTTGCTGGGGACACTGTCTGTGATTTATTTAGAATTGAAGGCACACTTAACCAGCATGGCTACCACAGCATTCTGCAACGATACACCATCCCATCTGGTTTGGGCTTAGTGGGACTATCATTTGTTTTTCAACAGGACAATTACCCAACACAACTCCAGGCTGTGTATGGGCTATTTTACCAAGAAGGAGAGTGATGGAGTGCTGCATCCGATGACCTGGCCTCCATATTCCCCCGACCTCAACCAAATTGAGATGGTTTGGGATGAGTCGGAACGCAGAGTGAAGGAAAAGGAGCCAACAAGTGCTCAGCATATGTGGGAACTCCTTCAAGAGTTTTGGAAAAGCATTCCAGGTGAAGCTGGTTGAGAGAATGCCAGGAGTGTGCAATGCTGTCCTCAAGGCAAAAGGTGGCTATTTGAAGAATCTCAAATATAAAATATATTTTGATTTGTTTAACACTTCTTTTGGTTACTACATGATTCCACATGTGTTATTTCATAGTTTGATGTCTTCACTATTATTCCACAATGTAGAAAATAGTAAAAATAAAACCTTTGACCGGTAGTGTATATATCGAAGTTATCGTTGCTCATTGTGTATTTATTCCTTGTGTTATTATTTTTCTATTTATTCCTCGTGTTATTATTATTTGTTATATTTTTTTCTCTCTGCATTGTAGGGAAGGGGCCGTAATTAAGCATTTCACTGTTGTTTACGAAGCATGTGACAAATAAAGTTTTATTTGATCACCTTCTCCCATTCTTCCACTACCCTCTCAGCTCCTCAATGTCTCAATGTCTCCTCAGTATCTTTTTAGAAGGTTTAGTAATGCATTATTTGCCTGGACAAGCACCCCATTTCCAACCAGAATACCTGTATTTATACTGGTATACTGTACCTTACAATTTTCTTTGCTTCTCATCTATCCCTCGTTCCCCCCTCAGTGTTCCTCTGGAGAGGCCTGTCTCAGATGAATGAGACCGAGGGCAACCTCCCAATACCACCACCTCGTCTCACTGAAGAACGATGAAGGCAAGACTGAGGAGTACAGTACCGTGGTCTCAGAGACAGAGGCAACATGAATGAGTAGCGCTGAGGGCAGGTGGGTCACGAGAGGAATCACAGACATATACTAATACATGATCACATCCAAACGTGTAACCAAGTTAAGAACATGCTGTAAGCTCACTCCACAGCTAGTTTCAAATGTTGTGGATGGAGCCATTCAATTGGTACCTTTTGGGTGGCTCAAACAGTTGGTACGTTGTCAAAGAGGTCAGTCACGTGTGTTTGCGAGCAGAGGATCACTGGTTCAACCCAGTGTTGGACAGAGACAGTGGACGAAGATGTACTGTTTTGCATTAGCACTACATGCCTGATTCAAATAATCAACACTTGATGATAAGTTGGTCATTTGAATCGGCTGTGTAGTGCTAGGGCAAAAACAAAAATGTGCATCCCTTTGGGTCCCCAGAACCAGGATTAAGAAATGCTGTTATATCTATGACTATACTTCAATTAATGTGTGTTATGTGTACCTGTTTGCTTTTTTTGCCGACCACAAGCATGTAGGTTAGATATGAGAGAGCATTGCTTCGTTTTTAAGAAGTTTCAGTGTTGCTACAGTTTGCAAACAAAGTAATTGTGACACTATGTTTTTCAGGTGATCATGGTGACTGTCTTATCATAGCGATGGGCAACTCCAGTTCTCGGAATGCAATTAGTTTAATCAGGTGTGTTAGCTGTGGCTGATGAAAAAGTGTGACACCAATCAGGCCCCCGAGGGGCTGGAGTACCACGATGAGGATGACCAGATCCAGATGAATTCAACAAAACTCGATGCAAGATCCCGCAGGATCTGATAAAGGCCTCTCCTGGAGAGTTACTGTCTTTTAGGTTTTCTCCAAACCTAATCTAGTGCACCTAATTCTAACACCTAGCTGGTTGATAAGCTACAGGAGGGTAACTCTCCAAGAGATCTGAACTTCCACCTAGTCCCCCCACCCTTTTCTCTTGTAACCTCTCTCCCTCTACTATAGCCGTCTTTTTTGATTGGACTGAGATGGATGTGAGCACAGACAGCTTGCATCTACCACATTTAACAATGTGTGATATATTCATCATTATGTCATCATCAGTGGAGGCTGCTGAGGTTTAGGATGGCTAATAATAATGGCCGGAGTGGAGCGAATGGAATGGCATCAAACACATGGAAACCATGTGTTTGATGTATTTGATACCGCTCCAGCCTTTACCCGAGCCTGTCCTCCCCAAATAAGGTGCCACCAACCTCCTGTGATCATATTTAAAATTAAGTGGATAATCTTTGTTTCATGTTCTTGTTTGTTTGTGCTAAGGAGGTCCAGTAGGTAAGATGAATAGTACCAATGACTGTATTACAATCTTGTTGGTAAGGTTGACTTGAGTCAAATATTGTTATGTTTTTTATGTTTTGGCATTGTAATACTTTCTGTGTCTCATCACCTGTGGCTTGCATTTCAATAGCTGAATTGTTTATGAATTACACAATTGTCTGAAAGTCAGGATAAATGAGGCTAAGATGCTGTAACATCAGTCTACAGCCATCTTAGTGCAGAACAACATTTCCTGGACACATACATTATATGGGGTGAAACTCAAAATAATATTGGAGATATGGGCAAACAGTAGCTAATACTGAAGATCAAGGTAAGAATAGACATAGCTATAGCGTTCTACCTCTGTTTGATAAAACTGTCGTTGTGTTATGCTATTGTATTTAATTTGTGCATTGGTTTGTTTAGCTAAATAGCTACGGTGGAGAGGTCGATTTGATGCAACAAAATGAACGTTTGTAGACAATCTGAGCTCATGCCTGTTAGATAGTTCATCTGCCTTGAATTTAATTGTGAATATGGCTGAGATAATTTAACAAAATAACTATGTTGAGGGTCAATGTTTTCAACTTGTGCTATAGCTGGACTGCTCTGATGAGACGTGAACCCTGGGCTGTATTACATTAGTGGAAACCAAGACTGTTCTCGAACATTTCTAGCTACAACCAGGCCTGCCCTGAGAACAGTTTTGGTTTCCACTAATGCAATGCTGCAAACCCATTAGCCTGGCTAACGTTACAATGTCAACTAAGGAAACAAATACAATTTCAATAAAGGCTTGAATAACATTTTGAATATGGCTTAGATATGGCTGAGAACAAAAATATATTGAGCGTCAATGTTGTCAGGATATAATGTTAGCTAAAAACGTGTGTAGCTAGCTAGCTAGCTACTGTTGCTAAGATATGAGAGAGTGGCTAGGTTTCAGTTTTGTGTCACAGCTCGGTACCTAGAACAGATAGAAGAGAAAATAGATAGCAGAGAAAATGTTATTTTAAATTAAATCAACAACACCTTTTTCAAATATTCTAATGGAAAGAAGTGGCCATAATTAATAGTTCTCTGTGATTCGAGTGTCGCTGTTCATAACTTTGTGGAAATTCTTGGAGGTCATTTCAAAAAGTGCCTATTGGATCATACAAATAAATGAAACACACTTTTTGCAAGAAAACTAGTGAACCGATCGCGGCACCATCTGGTGGCCATTTAGGGAATGGAGCTGAGGTCCCAAATGTTGTTCAGGAATATGGACGAGGAGAAAAGAGGAGGGGAAAAACTTTAACATGCATTGGCCAGTTGACTCTCGTCACGTCTATAATAACAGACAGTTAGGAGCCTTTTCAGACCATAATGAATTGCGATAGTCTTATGACAGGATATTGTATCAGAAAAAAGATTCAGAAGGACCCCCAGGCAGGCCCAGAAAGGTTAGGAAGTCCCTCCTAAAATGTTGACAATTGAACCTTTTCGGTCACTGGTGCACTATGATACAAAATCCTGTGTCATACAGTACAATGCTTTACAAACATTTCTAACGTTGTTTTATTTCAAAATTGTATATTTGATGTGAAAGATGACATGAAAATAGGTCAAGGTCATGGTTTTCCATAGGTGGCCAAGCAATTGGCAAAAAAAAAGCCTAGATGTTTTAGTTGTCAATACAATGTGAGTGTCAGAATAAGCTGTGGGCCAATAATCAAAGGTTGTTTACAATAGCATTTAGGAAATATTCATGTAATGGAAGTCATTTTGATTATAGCCTGCACTATATCTCTATAATTATATTCTTCTTGTGCTAGCTACCGGAATAACTAATGAGGATGGGCAGATGACGACCTCTACAGCTGAGAAGAGAACATTTACATTTACATTTTAGTCATTTAGCAGACGTCTATCCAGACGACACGAGCAATTAGGGAAGTGCCTTGCTCACCATTTACGTCATTTAGCAGACGCTCTTATCCAGAGCGACTCACCAATTGGTGCGTTCACCCCTATAGCCAGTGGGATAACCACTTTACAATTTTGGGGGTAGAAGGATTACTTTATCCTATCCCAGGTATTCCTTAAAGAGGTGGGGTTTCAAATGTCTCCGGAAGGTGGTGAGTGACTCCGCTGTCCTGGCGTCGTGAGGGAGCTTGTTCCACCATTGGGGTGCCAGAGCAGCGAACAGTTTTGACTGGGCTGAGCGGGAACTATGCTTCCGCAGAGGAAGGGGAGCCAGCAGGCCAGAGGTGGATGAACGCAATGCCCTCGTTTGGGTGTAGGGACTGATCAGAGCCCGAAGGTACAGAGGTGCCGTTCCCCTCACTGCTCCATAGGCAAGCACCATGGTCTTGTAGCGGATGCGAGCTTCAACTGGAAGCCAGTGGAGTGTGCGGAGGAGGGGGGTGACGTGAGAGAACTTGGGAAGGTTGAACACCAGACGGGCTGCGGCATTCTGGATGAGTTGTAGGGGTTTAATGGCACAGGCAGGGGAGGCCAGCCAACAGCGAGTTGCAGTAGTCCAGACGGGAGATGACAAGTGCCTGGATTAGGACCTGTGCCGCTTCCTGTGTAAGGCAGGGTCGTACTCTCCGAATGTTGTAGAGCATGAACCTGCAGGAGCGGGTCACCGCCTTGATGTTGGCGGAGAACGACAGGGTGTTGTCCAGGGTCATGCCTAGGCTCTTCGCACTCTGGGAGGAGGACACAGCGGAGTTGTCAACCGTGATGGCGAGATCATGGAACGGGCAGTCCTTCCCCGGGAGGAAGAGCAGCTCCGTCTTGCCAGGGTTCAGCTTGAGGTGGTGATCCGTCATCCATACTGATATGTCTGCCAGACATGCAGAGATGCGATTCGCCACCTGGTTATCAGAAGGGGGAAAGGAGAAGATTAGTTGTGTATCGTCAGCGTAGCAATGATAGGAGAGGCCATGTGAGGATATGACAGAGCCAAGTGACTTGGTGTATAGGGAGAAAAGGAGAGGGCCTAGAACTGAGCCCTGGGGGACACCAGTGGTGAGAGCACGTGGTGCGGAGACAGCTTCTCGCCACGCCACTTGGTAGGAGCGACCGGTCAGGTAGGACGCAATCCAGGAGTGAGCTGCGCCGGAGATGCCCAGCTAGGAGAGGGTGGAGAGGAGGATCTGATGGTTCACAGTATCAAAGGCAGCGGACAGGTCTAGAAGGACAAGAGCAGAGGAGAGAGAGTTAGCTTTAGCAGTGCGGAGAGCCTCCGTGACACAGAGAAGAGCAGTCTCAGTTGAATGACCAGTCCTGAAACCTGACTGGTTTGGATCAAGAAGGTCATTCTGAGAGAGATAGCAAGAGAGTTGGCTAAAGACGGCACGCTCAATAGTTTTGGAAAGAAAAGAAAGAAGGGATACTGGAGGAAAAAATAAGTTGAGGAGTCGCGGGGAAAAATGTAGGCAGATGCATGCCGTGATGAACCTCACTCCAGTGTCCATGGATGGTGACAATCTTGCCGAGCACCCTGAGCAACATCTATAAGCCACAGCAAAACCAACCACCTCAGCAGCACCCACCTGAGAACCCACCACCAGGGCAGGGACAACCACTTGCTTCAACAACCACAGAGAGAAGTGATGTGGAGAAGATGTCAAGGCCATGTACTCAATTGGGTAAAGAAAACGCACAGCTGATCAGCCTTAAAATGGAACTTACAAAAAGAAAATGGGATAAAATGAGAAAGAATATGCTAAGAAGGGCTAAATGGAAAAAGAGAATTGTGAGTGAGAAACAAGCCAAGGGGTGCCAAGAAACTGGCAGCCGTGAAGAAGGCACAGGTCACTCAATTCCTGTGTAGGGATGAAAATGGCAGACATCTGCCTGGGAAAAAAGACACCATAACAAAGCACAAAGAGAAAGTTCAGAGACGAGTCCTTCACAAACCTTTTAAAGAGCTCCATTCACAGTACAACAAAGAGGCAGGAAGGGAAACGTCACTCTCATACAAACCAAAAACAAGTGATCGCAACACTTGTGCATGCATTGATCATGAAAATTTCAAGCTCCTCACTGACAAACTGAACCAAATTGGATTTCTGTTTCTCAGAGCTGCTGGCCTCCATAGTGTGTGACCCTAAAAGCAAAGACTATGTATTGTGTCTGTGCAAAATGTTGTTACAGTGAGGTAGAAATAGCTCTACCTGAAGAGAATACAATCACCACATGACAGCAATGGGAAAGAGAGAAGACCAGCAATGGAGAAAAGACGTTCAGAAACTTTGTGAAAAATACAAAAAGTGGAACATGGCAGGACCCTGATTCAGAAATTCGACCTGCTCGCCAAGCACTATTTCAACTGGCTCCATCAAGAAATCTTAAGGATAATATCAGTGACACTGAGGTAGTTGTTCACATGGACTTCTCAGAAAACTATGCTTGCAAATTGCACACTGAGGTTCAGGCTTTCCATTTTGGAGGGAGCAGAAAGCAGGCCACCATACATACTAGTGTAGTGTACACGTCTCGGGTACCAGTTGTACGCTACTTTATCAGGTAGCCTCCGCCGCGATGAAAGAGCCGTGTGGGCACACCTTGAGCCCATTTTGAAGGAAGTGAAGGAGCAAAATCTCTCTATAACCACTCTCTACTTCATAAGTGATGGTCCTGTTACGCAGTACAGGAACAAAATAAACGTATACCTGCTCAGCACACTTCCATTTCTTTGGGGATTCAAAGAAGTAACATGGAACTTCTCAGAGAAGGTGCATGGTAAAATTGGTGGAGCAGTCAAACGTCATGCTGATGACATGGTGAAAATGGGAACAGATATCCAAACCCCAAAGGATCTGTACAGCAGGAGAACACAAGCTCAAGCATAAAGTACTTTTGGATATCTGAAGATGACGTGTGTCGATATAATGATGAATTTGAAGTTGTTAAAGGCACCATGAAAATACATCAGGTTGCCTCACAAACCCCCGGGAAGATAAGTCACAGAGAACTGTCCTGCTTCTACAGCTGCGTAGAGATCCATTGTGACTGCTATGGTCCAAAAGAGGTGGACTTAAATCAAGAGGATCTGAGGAGACCGCCGCGTCAAGCTCAAACTCAACACCACAGTTGTTGGGTATTTTTTTAGTAGACCATACAGAGCTATGGTACTGAGTTGTACCCAAGGTCAGACCATAGGTTAAAAATAGTAAATCTTTCTAGACTATAAAGATTAAATTATAGCAAATTATAAAGACAAGAAGTGGTACATAGTGGTACAGAGGATGAGGCAATAAGACTAAGTGATGTGGAGTGGGGTACCGAGTGGTACACAAGGAGGGAGTCTGAGCCAGAGTCAGGAGATGGCTCTTGATTGATTATACTGTTATATATGAGGCAATGCATTAGGAAAGTCTTAAATGTATATGGTTGAGAATGGGTTATGGATCTGCTATGTTTAAACCATATTCAAGGATCGATTGATGGGTTTTGGAATAAACAGAGCAGAGCCGGGAGATGGCTCTGTTATTTTTTACATGAGAAAGTTTGGTTTGGCCACCATTGTATCCAAACTAAATAAATATAGGAGGAGAAGTCAGATTTCGCCACTATCATAAATTAAGAGAGTGGGCGGAGCAGTCAAAAGATGAACGTTTGGAAACAATGCTGGAGAACTGAACTGGGAGGGTTTAAGCTAAAAAGTATGTAAATTGAGCAGGAATGGACATTGTATATAAACTGAGGGCTGAGTGTTGTGAGTTAGTTGCTCTGCAGACCAGCTCGGCTTTTGTTGCTCTATGTAATAAAATCTATCTTGATTCTACAAAAACTTTGGAAGAAATTTGCTTTTGAATAAGTATAGTGATAATTTTCCACAACACAGCCTGCACAAAAGAACACAGGATTTAGTTGGTGAGTTTGTTGTCGTGAAGTATGATGACCAACGTTTTGTCGGCCAAGTCCTTGAGCTGGTGTGGAATTAAATTGAGGTTAGCTGAATGAGGCACATTCTGAGAAGAAAACTCATTAATATGGCCAAAAACACCTGATGTCATCTTTTACTACATATCTGATGTGCAAGCAGTCAGCTCAGAACCAGAGTCATCCACCAATCACAGCTCAAAACTATGCAGCCTGGACTGGGGAAAATTCTAAGATATGTGGTAACTCAAATGCGCAGCTCCACCTAAAATGGGGAGATTTCACCGCAGCTTGGGTATTTTGTAAATTAACTGGAAGTGATAGTTCGAGGCCATGTAGCCTAAGTCAAATGTGAAGAGAAAATAGAAAGCTACGTTTTAAAACAACATTCCAAATGATACATAGGGACTCTTTTCATAGCATCTTCACAGTCTTAATCCAAGTTCATCACATTTTGCTGACAATGTTATTCAATCAAAAAGTTCAACTTTTCGATGTTTCAAAATGAATTGATATTGACTTCATGTCCAACAGTCTATGAATTACAGTTCTGATGTTCCTTATGCCTTTTCTAAATTTCCCTTATACAATTAAAAAGCTGATTAAAACATGTTTCTAAGTTGCCAATGCCTCTCAGTTTATATTGAATATAGAATGAGTGTTTAAGTACATCTTTGTTGCTGAAACAATAGTTTATGATCATCCAATGTATGCCATTTGGTGTAACAGATTTTTCATATCATATTACATAATTCAATACTCTTAACTCCTTTACAGGAAATACTTTTTTTGACATTTTCCAGCTTTTTTAACTGTTCAGCATTAAGTTTTGGGTGATAAACATGAACAAATGAGCCCATGTCAGCAGAAAAGCCTAAATTAGTAATATTAATTGTGATGCAATTTTGACATGTTTATTGAGATCAAACTATGAATATCTATAAACAACTGGATGCTAATAATGGTAGATAATCAAATAATTTGAATATCCATTATTGTTCCAACGAATGACCATTTTCATGGGGGAAATCATATGATTCATAATGAAAATGTATGAATGACATTATTGGTGAATAAAACTTGTTGAAATATACATAACACTCTAATGAAGGTAGAAACAGCTTTAATTTTGTATTTTTAACTAATTATATGTTTTTCCCCATTTTTAAACCCTTATTCGTCAGTGACCTCTCTTTTTCCCCGCTGGGCTATTTCTTGCCATTCATCTCCAGTGGTGTTTTAGCCAAATTCCCTCATATGCTGGCAAGTGCCTCCCCTATATCAAGGTGTTTTGGTACTTCTCTTATGCACTACGCTTCTCCATGTGCTAACTTTTACTATACCACAGGTCACTATAGTCTACCAGTCTAACTGTCTATTACATTTACATCATTTAGCAGACGCTCTTATCCAGAGCGACTTACAAATTGGTGCATTCACCTTATAGCCAGTGGGATAACCACTTTCCAATATGTTTTTTTCTTTTTTCTTTGGGGTGGGGTAAGGGGGGGTAGAAGGATTACTTTATCCTATCCCAGGTATTCCTTAAAAAGGTGGGGTTTCAAGTGTCTCCGGAAGGTGGTGAGTGACTCCGCTGTCCTGGTGTCGTGAGGGAGCTTGTTCCACCATTGGGGTGCCAGAGCAGCGAACAGTTTTGACTGGGCTGAGCGGGAACTGTGCTTCCGCAGAGGTAGGGGGGCCAGCAGGCCAGAGGTGGATGAATGCAATGCCCTCGTTTGGGTGTAGGGACTGATCAGAGCCTGAAGGTACTGAGGTGCCGTTCCCCTCACAGCTCCGTAGGCAAGCACCATGGTCTTATAGCAGATGCGAGCTTCAACTGGAAGCCAGTGGAGTGTGCGGAGGAGGGGGGTGACGTGAGAGAACTTGGGAAGGTTGAACACCAGACGGGCTGCGCCATTCTGGATGAGTTGTAGGGGTTTAATGGCACAGGCAGGGAGCCCAGCCAACAGCGAATTGCAGTAATCCAGACGGGAGATGACAACTGCCCTCTATCCACCATTCATAGTGACAATAGTGGTAGGTGGATCGTTTGTCCAGATCTGCAGTAGGCTAACTAGCAATCATACCACACATAAAAGCATTCAAAGCTGCATACATTTTCAATACTAATCCGCAAGAACTAATAGGAATAGCTGATAGGCAGCGGAGAGGCAAGCTGCATCTGCATGAAAGAACAGTGAAGACATGAGACACGCAGCTCAAAAAGCTCCCCTATTGATCTTACCTAGACTAGCCTACAACTATGAATAATTGCATTATTGTTTTCAAGTGAGTACAAAAAGCTACTCTAGGCTGCAGTGAAAATGTCATGTGATTTGAATGTTTCATTCCATATGGACCAGTTGTAGGTGGGTCTACTCTCAACAGTTTAGAAGGTCTAGAAAGGCACAGTCGCAGGCCAGTCTGGCTGTATTTTTACTTCTGATACTGAGATGCGCTGTCTGTTGCGGATCATCATTCTCCCAAGTCCTCCTATAATAATGTGGCCACATCGGCTCCCGGAAGGCCCAGTTATTCAGGGATTTGCCTCCTCTCCAATCAGAGCGGCTATTCCTCGCGCACCTAGAAGCTAACACTTCAATATAGCCTAAATATTTGTCATTGAACTTTTAAAATGCATTACCTTTTATATGTGGCATAAACCCAACCAGTCACAATGTTTTAATCTGATTAGGCTACTTCAAAAGTCTCCTGTAGGCATGTGCACATTTGTCTAAAATATAATTCCAGCATCCTCAAAATGGCTTGATATTAACCAGGTTTCCATCCAACCGAGTAAAGTACATGTCGGATAAAGAATGTTGACCAAAAATGTTGACAAACCAAATTACTCTAGACGAGGTGGGATGATATGTTGTGTGGTCCTCCCACTACGACTCGGGAAAGCATGCAGTTTATTAGGCTACAGATGGAATAAATTATGCTGAACTTCACCGGATGGTGAAAGTGCATGGTGATGAGCTCTATGCTCCTTTCAATAAATATCCAGGGTTTTATTCTGGTGACATGATGATCGATGCTTGGCTGGCATTTTTTAAATAAATATCTTTATCTTTATCTTTTGTCCATAATAATCTCTTCAGGTAGGCTATACCCGCACTGTATCTGCAAGCTGTTGTCTAGACTGTACATGCCAATACCAGAGTGGGCACATTTGTTATACCTACACAACATTTTCTGTGACAAAACAATCAGTAGGCCTATCGTTGAAAATGCGATGGAAATTGGAAACACATTTAACATGTAACTGCTGGTAAATGCATTTTACATTTACATTTTAGTAATTTAGCAGACACTCTTATCCAGAGTGACTTACAGTAGTGAGTGCATACATTTGTCATACTGGCCCGCCATGGGACACGAGCCCACAACCCTGGCGTTGCAAGCGCCATGCTCTACCAACTGGTCCTTTTGGCAGTAGGAATGTGAAGCCATCACTCCGTACATAAAGAAACTACAAAGGGGGTACTTTGCCAACTGCCCATACTACGTATGGAAGGTGTTTGTGTGTAGAGGAATTGGGGCGATTGATGCAGACATGCCACACCAACAGCAAACTAAAGGTAAGCCCCCATATGGTATAGAATGGAATGAGGCATCATAAATAAGCGGAAAAGTATATTAAATATGTAGAATAAATACAATAAATATGTGGAATAAATATAATAAACATGAATGACAAGAATAAACTATAGAATTAATAGATTACATCTATTTAAGTGTAGGATTTGTACAGCGGACAAGCCAAATCTCACAAGCCATCATGCTAGACAAAGGCAAACACCAACACAACTATTACTGCCATGTCAGAAATGGGAGTTGTTGAGAGGAGAGCGAAGGAAACAAAAACTGGGACTTTGTTCACCCCTCACAACCAGCTGTTTTTGGATTATATTCTGATCGAACCCCACATTACGGTTACTACAATGTTTTGAAAATAAAAGTTTGCGTGCAATTATGTGGTAATATTGTTATGTTAAAATGCTCTTTGTTACAGACAATAACTGACCACTTCCACCTGGGTGCCCTTGGTGTTGGAAGACTTCAAATAAGTCTTCTCTGGAGCAATCTCAAAACACCTGTGAATTTTTTTTTGACCTGTGTTCTTGTGGCTTTTGACAGACCACACTGGGTCAAGCAGGTATCTAACAGTTCCAGCTGTGTGTGACAATTTCCACTAATTTCCACTATTTTCCCAGATTTGATTGCCTTTATGTTCATATTTTCAGCTCCCAGAATTGAAACATTTGGCAATTGCCACAGCGGTGGAGGTACTACATCTCCTGCAGCTCCTACCTTTCATTGCTCGGGATATCCTGTGTTGTCCACAGGCATTCACCAGAGCATCAGTGGACTACATTGTCCAGAACACCTGCAGGCAAATCCACCTGGCAAACACTCTCTGAGTGAGTATATTGCGATGATCCACTCAGAAAGTCCAAGTGACTTAATTCTGTCTTACCTGTCTACGGTCATTGCACATAAGAATGGGGTGAACATGGAGAAAACATGGTGACCAAAATTGGGATCCTGGATTCTCTTTCATCCTTGACATCCTCCAATGAGCACAATGGACCCATAACAGGATTTCCAGGCTATGCGCCTGTATACAGGGCATCATGCCAGCCAATGAAGTTCAACGTCAACAAGGGCTTGATAGGAAAACTGCTCTAGATATTGCACATACTTTATTTCTAGTGTTAGTAACAGATATTCAACAGTATATCTTCACTACCAACCAAGTGTGCAACTACAGTATAATTAATGATAAGGTGTGCTTGTGTATTATGTGGTGATTCAAAGATTAGCCGAGATACAGCAGAAAGCAATATCATATGCATTTTCTATATGTCTCCCCTACATACAGTTACAACACAATGCCAATGAGGTCTGTGCAGAGATGGCCGGTCTACACACAGTAACAAAAACAATGACAGCCAGACCTACACTGTAAACCCCAAGGCATTTTTAACCCAAATACTTCTAGTAAGTGTGTTCAAAGTCAATGAAAAGTCATTATTGCTTAAAACGTTTATGTAGTACTGATTCAAAACTGAATGAGTCACACCAACTACATTTTTTAAAGATATGATAAAAAATTAACTTTTTTTCCCAGCATGCTCTACTACATGTTTAAAAAAAAAAAAAAAAATTTAATATCTGCTATTTTTGCATGTACATTGAATTACTGATTAATTAAATGTTATGCTACACAAAGGTTGAAAAAAAAATCTAACCTAATCCAAATATATATATTTTTCACCCGTTACTGAAATGGGTGTTCCAATTTAAATGGCTTAGGTAGTTTCCTCCCACTTTTCTTAACCTTGGCAGTTAATTATGAATGCAAGTTGTGGATGAATACAAATTTCAACGGTTGGATAGCCTAACACTGGCTAGATTCCAATTGGAATTACACATCACTTTGCAAGCCAGCATAATGTGATTTACAGTTAGGGTTGCACAATTCTGGTAAATTTCCCTGGTTTTTCAGAAATCCTGGTTGGAAGATTGCTGGATTCTTTCTTGAAAGTTTGTGGAATTTTGCAACCCTACATGCAGGCCTGATGTGGCTTGTAAACTATGAGTTTCAGGCCATTGTATAAGGCCTCATGATAAATGTAATGGTTAAATTATAATGATAATAGATTATTATATTTGGTTATTCCAAAATCCATCATTAATTAAAATTTCCAAATTATAAACAATTCAAACAATAAGTAATCAATTCAAGTTAGCCATCCAATCAAACAAAAAACAAAAGAAATCAATTAATCAAAAAATAATCAGAAAAATCCATTCAGTCAGTCAGTCAGTCAGTCAGTCAGTCAGTCAGTCCACAATGTGTCTGTGTCTGGCAGTTGCTGAAAGGAATTGGCAGTTGTGGTTGTTCGGTGCTGTGTCCAGGGTTGGTGCTGGTGTTGCGGCTTGGCCGAGAAGACCTGGGTTGGTACTGGTGTTGGGGCCGGGATTGGAAGTCGTGCTGGGACCGGGACTGGAGGCCAAGGGTTGGTGCTGGGTCTGGTGCTGGGGACGGGGAAAAAAAACAGGAAACGGGAACTAGGAACCGGGAACTGGAGCTGCTGCAGGTAATGGGGCTGCTGTGGGATGTGGGTCTGTAGAGGCGAGGAAAGACAACCTGAGGAACAAGCAGACACATAAGGGAAACCTAGACCCAGAGGTCAATGTTGGTAATTCCTGTGAAAGCACTGTTGCACTTGAAAGAAACCAAGATCTAAGAAACCATTTGTGAACTCGTGTCAATGTACTCTAAATGTGTTTAGTAAACTTGGCTTGTTTTTTTTATATCTGCCTCTTGACTGTTTCCCTACAATGTGCATAGAACCTGTATTTTGAATAGGTGTTACATTAGGTGTATCATTTATTTGCCTTGTATTTGTTTCTTCTTTCTGTTTTGCAATTTGATATAATTCACTAAAGAAACCTAAATGGTACTCCTGGGTCCCCATGTTATTGGAACTGTTAGCTATCTGCCGTGCTTTGTAGCAGATACACAATGTGAGGGCAAAACAGCCTACTGATGTGTGATGCAATTTAGTTGGGATTTAAAAAAAGGTGTTAAAACCAAAATATGAATAATGGAAAAACAACATGAAAACAACAATAAATTATTAAATGTCTCGAGATGCTTTAAGACAGATGTCTCCAGACTTTGGCATTTCCAAGATGGGTCTATGGACAGTCTTAAAGATGTCTTCGTTTCCTAAGACACCTCTCAAGACGTCTTCATTTATATATCTTAAGACATCTCAAAACATGTCTCAAGATGTCTCAAGACATGGTGATGGTATGTTGTCTGCAGCCGGCTCTGATCATAGTGTAGGCCTAATGAAACAGGCAGGGAGAGTGAGCTCGTCTGTGATGGTCGGCGAACCCTCAACCTTCTGGCGCTTTAGCCTTGCGTGGCATTGACTGTGCTACAAAAGCATGCTGAAGTGGCAAAGTCGATATCCACGTTTATAAACACAGGGTCGCCACAGTTATTGTTATTTGTGGCCGTAAACATTATTTTGAATTAATTCTATGAGGGGGGAGGTTGTGCAATAATTTTTTACAGTACAATTGGATGGTCATGTGAAAATATTTTGTATTGTTGTGGGTGGGGGGTGCATTTTCTTATGACACCTTGAGCTGGACTGATCTGTTCTCCCCATTCATTCTATGGGCCTGTGTATATCACATCTGTGTACCCTGTTGTTATTTGTGTGCTATATTTGGCATGTTATTTGTGGATAGAAAGGGTTAATCTATTCTTCTCTTTTTTCTGAATGACTTCCACACAAATAGTTTCCTTAGAAGCCACAATGACCCCTCGTAGACAGAGCTGACTGTAGAGAAACAGAAATGATCTGATAAGTGAGATTTGACAGGGAGAATCATTGGACCAAATGTCATTAGGCGGGTCAGTAATGAAATAAAGAGGATTATGAAAGGATTTGTTGGTGCGTCATGGACTTGTCTTCATGTCCTGGTAAGACCTAGACAGAACCCATCGGCATATCTTGTGAGTACAAGCTGTACAGAGTAGCAAGCCTGAAGGTAAAGACTACCTAGTGAGCAAATTCGCCAGTGTTACCTAGTATTGATTTGTCAGTGTAACATTTCTAGCGTTGATTCAGGTGTTAAATTAACTCTGTAAGTGTTAAATTAACACACAAAAAACAAACAAAAAACACAACCCAAGTGTTAGTGTTGATAACCAGTGTTAAACCAAAATCACATCCATCATTATCAGATTCCCAGCACGCTCTATTGCAGGTTGATTTTTAGCATTGTTTATTTCTATATCTATGTTTTAGCATGTACATGTACACACTCAAATATAAATGTTTCTGAACTGATCCAATTTGTTACGTGGACTTACTGCACCCGTTACTGAAATGGTTGTTCCAGTTTAGATGGTTTAGCCACCCTCCAACGTCGTTTTAGAGAATTTGCCAGTACGTCCAACCAGCCACACAACCGCAGACCACGTGTAAGCACGCCAGCCCAGGACTGCCACATCAAGCTTCTTCAGCCGGACAGTTGATGAAACTGTGGGTTTGCATAACCAAAGGATTTCTGCGCAAACTCTCAGAAACCGTCTCAGGGAAGCTCATCTGCGTGCTTGTCGTCCTCACCAGGGTCTTGCCCTGACTGCAGCTCGGCATCGTAACCGACTTCAGTGGGTAAATGCTCATCTTCGATGGCCACTGGCACGCTGGAGAAGTGGGCTCTTCATGGATGAATCCCGGTTTCAACTGTACCGAGCAGATGGTAGGCGGCGTAGTATGGGCGAGTGGTTTGCTGATGTCAAGGTTGTGAACCTTGGTGGCGGTGGGGTTATGGTATGGGCAGGCATAAGCTACGGACAATGAACACAATTTCATTTTATCGATGGCAATTTGAATGCACAGAGATGACAGAGATAATTTCACGAGATCCTGAGGCCCATTGTTGCCGCCATCACCTCATGTTTCAGCATGATAATGCACGGCCCCTTGTCTCAGGGATCTGTACACAATTCCCGGAAGCTGAAAATGTCCCAGTTCTTTCATGGCCTGCATACTCACCAGACCATGTTACCCATTGAGCATGTTTGTGTGCTCTGGATTGATGTTTATGACAGCGTGTTCCAGTTCCCGCCAATATCCAGCAACTTCGCAGAGCCACTGAAGAGTAGTGGGATAACATTCCACAGGCCACAATCAACAGCCTGATCAACTCTATGCGAAAGAGATGTGTCATGCTGCATTAAGGGAAATGGTGGTCACATCATATACTGACTGGTTTTCTGATCCATGCCCCTACTTTTTTTTTAAAGGTATCTGTGACAGATGCATACCTGTATTTCCAGTCATATGAAAACCATAGATTAGGGCCTAATTCATTCATTTCAATTGACTGATTTCCTTATATGAACTGTAACTCAGTAAAATCTTTGAAATTGTTGCATGTTGCGTTTATATTTTTGTTCAGTGTATATGTGAAAATGAACATACCACAATGAACTGCAAAGAACACTGGGTATTATTATTGGACTTGGTTCGGGGTCATGTCTAGATGGGATACAGTTCAACCTAATTCTCCTAACCTGCTATGTTAATTATCCAAACCTGCTACGTAAGTTCTCCTAAACTTGCTGGGAAAAGTCAATTTTGACAAAAGCTGTATCCCTTCTAGACAAAACCTTGTTTTGGGGCAGAGCTCATTATAATAATACTCAGCATGCTTTGCAACTTTCCATTTTTATATACACATTTATATTTAGTTAATTTAGCAGATGCTCTTGTCACACCATAGTGCCAACAAACTTCTGATGCATGGTGGAAGGGGGCCACAAAATAGTGAACGCCTATAAAAAAATTGTATAGAAAAGTATTTTGTTACAAAATTCACTGGAGTGTAGTTCAGCCCAGTGTAATACAAATTACAATATTAGAAGTAATTTAAATACATATTTCAAACACATGTAACAGAAATACTGCGCATCTCTGATACTGTGTACATGGTATACAGGAATCTGCCCAACCAGCCTCCAGCCTCTCCCCTTGTCTGCCAACCAAGCACCCTCATGGGATCTCTGGGTGTGTGAGGCTGTCAGCTCCCCGTCCCATGGCCTTAGCAGTAGCAGCACCAGACCTGTCTGGGCTTGTCTAGGTGAGGAGGGATCCCTCAGCAGTGAGGAGGGACCTTCCTCTGGGCTTTTCAACCTGCACTTAAACAGCATCTTTGAACACCTGTACTGAAGACTCACAGCTGGTGCCAAAGCCCCAACTGCCCAGTCTGTGGCCCATCCGAAATGTCACCCTACTCCCTTTGTAGCGCACTTCTTTGGATCAGGACCCATAGGTTTCTGGTCCAAAGTAGTGCACTATATAGGGAATAGGGTGGTATTTTGCACACATGTTGTGTGTGCGTTGCATAGTTACTGTACTGTGTCTATGTAGGAACTGTAGCAAACTTCTCCAGTATCACACTGACTAAATAACTAACAGACCCCTTCCCCCAATTATAATTGTTATCATTATGTAATTATTCCTAGTTATTTACTTTTAAGATCCCTACAGATACCATGGGAGTCATCACTGATGCTCACAGCTTGACGATGGATAATTTAACCAAGATCTGTCTGCTCTGTTCTCTCTCCTCTCGCTCTTCCGAAAGTCAGCAACCTACTAATTCCTGCTCCACTCATTTATGCTCCATCAGGGCTTAGTTGGTAGAGCATGGCGTTTGCAACGCCAGGGTTGTGGGTTAGATTCCCACGGGGGGCCAGTATGAAAAATTAAGAAAAATAATGTATGCACTC
This sequence comes from Coregonus clupeaformis, assembly GCF_020615455.1. NCBI lineage: Eukaryota > Metazoa > Chordata > Actinopteri > Salmoniformes > Salmonidae > Coregonus > Coregonus clupeaformis. The sequence goes on along the minus strand of NC_059200.1, from coordinate 55,737,829 downwards.
ACTAACTGTAAGTCGCTCTGGATAAGAGCGTCTGCTAAATGACTAAAATGTAAATGTAAATGTTAAAGCAATATAACATATTATCTATGGTATACATTGCAATCTCTATATACATAATATCCCCAAAAATGCATTTTCTTATACGCACAATACTGTAGGCCTTACGTGATCACTACAGGGGTATTTTCTGAGTTTGCACCCTATTCAATGTCCTTAAGTTGACTCAAATGATAACTGCATGTGTTGAATGTCTTAGCACGTTTAATTTAAAATCGATTGTAACTGTGCATACAGCTTATAATTGTAAATGTGCATCGATTGTAAATGTGCATTAGATTTTTAGAACAAACCCTCCATGTCTCTTTGAGCTCTCTCTGTGTGTGAGAGTAAGGGGTCTAAATGGTTCTGTTGTTGAGGCTAGACTAAGGGCTCTGATGTTCTCTACTAGATGAAGCCCTGGGCTGTGGGTGTGTTTGTGTCATGGTTTCCATGGTTACCCCCAATGATGATCAAGAGTTTGACAATCATGTTCCGTTGAGAAATTCTTCATGAGCCAATCGGAGACTGGAAAGAGAAAATTGTGAAAGACTCAATATAATATATCATTGTTATATTGTGAGTCACATATCCACTCCAATCTATCTTATCTTTCCTTTAGGCAGCCCCTAATGTGACTCATTTTACTTGTCCATGTAATGGGAATGTTTTACAGAAGGTAGCCATTTTAGAATATGCTAGATTCCTCATGTCCTTGTGCTCTTTAGGCAACAGAATGAGAGCAGAATGGCTAAGTCCGTCTCACAGACCACAGTTTACCCTGGTTGCCTGTGTCATGACTCTCCCTGGGTGAGGATCAAAGGCCTCCCATCAGCTTGGCAAATGGCCGACAACAACCAGACCCTCTTACCTACAGGGGGGCTGTGCCGGTCTTGACACCTCAATACTGCCATAAAATAGAGAGGAGGAGAATCTATCTCTGGCCCTCTAGTATGGTGAAAGGAATGCCTTTGTTTCAGAGACTTTTTGCTGCCATAATACTTTAACATCCAACAATGAACATTGAGACAATATATTTCAATATCCAAACGTTGGGAATGATGAGAAATGGAATATGGAAAATGAATGTCTATTTTGTGATGTCATTAAAAATTGTATAAAGGCGTTATAACGAAAACATTGTGACTTGAAGAGCTTTTACACTGTGTATATCATGTTTACATCCTTTACGTTGTGTATAAAATATAAAGGAGGAAGACAACGTTTTCGTGAAGGTAGGAATGTGATTTTAGCTTTCTAAACGAAATCATAGTGATGATAATACATTTGCCTCGTAACTAGCCTTACATCTAAAAGGCCATCCGAAAGAGAAGGCCCAATCGACCCCTTCCCACGAAGGCCTGGGTCCAACAGAGATACATGACGAAGACCTCCAACACGTAAATACATGCATTGCAATTCTTCCCAAACGGGCGGCAGTTCGGGGCAAAGTATTAGGATTACTATGATTTTAGGTCCATGTGTATCCAAGTGTTTTCTCTCTCTCTCTTTTTAACTCGCCATCTTTTGTAACAAGTGTCATATTGTGTTAGTCCGTAAGGGACCCGTTTTCATTGTATTACGTTTCTAATCCCTACCTATACCGTGTACGTGTTTGTATCTTGTGTTATCATTTTTAATTAGTTAGTAAATAATAATGAAATCAATTTGTGTGGTACGGAATGATGAGTAAGACCCGGGTTCGTGCAGACTTAAAGAGTCTACAACTTTCAGAATGAGAATGATATGAGGTAGATTATTAATAAATGACTGTTAAATGACAAGAGATATCTAGATATCTTTAGAGTTAATTCTGGAAACGGTAAATAACTTTTCCCGTGGTGCCCCAAATTCCTAATGAGTTAATTGTTACATGATTAATTTAGTCTAGTAACAATTAAATATAGTAGGTAATTATTCGATAAATAATTATCATCTTAATAATGAAAGTCACGTCACAACACCTGCTTTCTTTCATTCTGTTGATGCTTTCTTTGATTCTGTTATTTTGTGCAAAATTGGAACTCAAATAAGAAATGAAAAGAAAGGAAACCAAAAGCTTTGAATCCTGGCACCACAACTCCCTCCTTTCAAAACTCTCTCCATCAACATCAGCAACTGTAGACGCCACCAGTGTCATCCTGTAGATGAAATAGAAATACACAAGGAGTTTACCACAAGATGTAAAGTCATTCACAGAGGTAATTGTAAGTGCAACATTCTTTCATGAAAAAAGTATTCCCTCTCAGTCATGATATCAAAATACTTCTCTAAAGATATCCCTTAGGGAAAATACACATGAATTCACGTGGAAAATCACATGATTTCACATGACATTTTTACGTTTTGCACATGTACAATTTTATTTCACATGTGATCACATAAGCTTTACTATGTGAAATCATGTGAAACCGTGTGGTTTTGGAACACTTCATATGTGATGATATTTCACATGTGGATTTTCACATTTGATCTCAACCTTTCACATGTGGATTCAAATAATGTGAATATCTTTCACAAGATTTCATAGGTGATGTCCTGCAAACAAAAATGAGTCGTTAGGTTGTCCCTGGAACATCACAAAATAGTTGCAGTGTTTTCAACTAACATAATTACATTGTTTATGTTTATTTATACAGTAATTATTATTCAACATTTCCTCGCCTGGGATTTGAACTCACAACTTCTTGGTTCACAGCATTCTGATCTTCCTGCTACACCACCATGTCTGTATCAATGACGGATTTCACCTGTATTCCTACATTTTGGACTTCAAAGTAAATCTCAGCTTTGTTAAAAATACACTCAAGAAAAACTATTATATTTATCACAGTTATTCAGGAGTAACATTAAAACAGAATAATATGTCCAACCAACCTTAGACAACTATACAGAAAACCCTCAAATTGCTGAAATAAGCAAATTAAATCAATGATGATAGGATGGTCAGATTAACTGATAACTAAAATAGCAGTGCAGATGATACTATTTTGCTAAGTGCAGAGATGTATTATAGGTAATGAATGTGTAGGGGACTTCTGTGAATGCTACAGACTTTGTAGCACAGCAGAAAGATCAGCAATCCCAATTGAGGTGATATTGAAAAGTCAGCACTAATTGATCATGTAAAATGTAATCATATTGTCATAGATTAAAGCTTTTACACTATTTTGAAACCATATGTTCACATGTATTACATTTAGAGTTCACATGTTAACACCACCTTTTCACATGTGAAGAGAATAACATGTTTTCACCTCACATGTGAATTGCAGTTTCACATGTGAAATGTGCAGTTTCACGTGAAAAATTTTCACGTGAAAATCATAATTGCATTTTCACATCTGAAAAACTTTGACATGTGAAAACCTAACTCTCATATGTGGAATTGGAAGTTCACGTAAAAAACAAACATGTGAAAATCTAATCTGCAGTTCCACATGTAATAAACATTCACATGTGAAATTGTAACTCTCACAAGTGAATTTGCATCCCCATGTTGTCACTTTTATATCACGAGATCATGTTGTTTTCACATGTGCTCAAATGTTTTCACATGTGTAGTTTCATGGTCACATTAAATTCATGTGTATTTTCCTTAACCCTCCTGTTATGTTGGGGGTTTTTATGCGTCGTTTCCTCTTGTTCTTTATAAATATAAAATTATTTTAAATTGTTTTTATTTTGTCAATAAATTTAAATATGAGGTGGTTTACTCGGGTTTATTTTTTTAAGTCAAGAAAAAAATTTTATGTTTTCCTATCCTGACACAGACACTCAAAAATGAGCTCCAAAAGATTTTCAATCAATGAAGTCTTATCACAAATTCTGGACTGTGACAGTGAAAAGGAAGAAGAGGTTTCAGAGACAGAGGATATTTCCAGAGATAGAGGACAATGCTGTTGATGATCCAGATTTTGTCTTCATTGAAGAGGATTCAGAGGAGGAGTCTGCCGTACCATCCCCTACATCAGATGAGAGACAGAGCATGCAACAAGCATCATCAAGAGAAGAGAAGACATGGAAGTCTAAAGATGGTCATATTGAATGGTCACCGTCACCACAACGAGGTCAAGGTAGACTCTCAGCTTCCAATGTAATAAAAATGGTTCCAGGACCTACACGATTTGCTGTCACTCGAGTCCATGACATACAATCAGCTTTTGAGCTCTTTTTACCCCAAGCAATAGAGAAGATTGTTCTGGACATGACCAACTTGGAGGGGAGCCGTGTGTTTCAAGAGAACTGGAAGCCACTGGATCGGATTGACTTGCATGCATACATTGGATTGCTCATATTAGCTGGAGTCTACCGGTCAAACGGAGAAGCAACGGCCAGCCTGTGGAATGAAGAGAATGGAAGGCCAATATTTCGGGCAACAATGTCTCTACAAGAATTCCACATAATTTCTCGGTGATTCGCTTTGATAACCGTGATACCAGACCGGGTCGACGTGAAAGAGACAAACTAGCTGCAATCAGAGATGTATGGGATAAATGGGTGTAAATTCTACCGTTACTGTACAATCCCAGTCCTCATGTTACAGTTGATGAACGCCTTGTTCCATTCAGAGGACGTTGTCCCTTCAGACAGTATATGCCAAACAAGCCTGCAAAATATGGCATCAAAATATGGGCAGCATGTGATGCCACATCAAGCTATGCATGGAATATGCAAGTTTACACTGGGAAGCCACCGCGGAGTGCCTGAGAAAACCAGGGGATGCGGGTGGTGCTGGACATGAGTGAAGGGCTGCAAGGTCATAACATCACGTGTGACAACTTCTTCACATCCTACCGCCTTGGTGTTGAACTACAGAAGAGAAAGCTGACCATGGTTGGAACAATCAGAAAAAAACAAACCTGAACTTCCCAGTGAGCTTCTGAAAATGCAGGGGCAGAACTGTGCATTCCTCTAAATTTGCTTTCTCTGAAAATGCAACTGTTGTTTCATACTGCCCAAAGAAGAACAAGAATGTTCTTGTAATGAGCACAATGCACAAAGATGCATCGCTGAGTGCAAGAGAGGACATCAAGCCACAAATAATACTGGACTACAATTCCACCAAAGGAGGAGTTGACAATTTGGATAAAGTCACAGCAACATATAGTTGTCAGCGCATGACTGCCCGCTGGCCTTTGGTGATTTTCTACAACATTGTGGATGTGTCTGCTTACAATGCCTATGTCCTGTGGACTGAAATCAACCAGCAATGGAATGGTGGCAAATTGTACCGACGCCTTGGCTTTTCCTAGAGGAGCTCGGCAAAGCTCTCATCACTCCCAAGATCCAGAGGAGAGTCCGGCCTCCTCGGTCGACAGCAGCTGCATCTGCCGTCCAGAAAATTCAAGCTGGACCATCAACACATGCCTCCAATCAACCAGAAATGGATCCAGTGGATACAGGCAGTGGCAAGAAACGGAAAAGATGCCAGCTCTGCCCCCCTCGACAAGACAGTAAAACAAGCACCACTTGTGTAGAATGCAATAAATACATCTGCAGAAAGCACACACACACATTGTGTTCAACATGTAGAGAGAAAGACTGAAGGGATAATATGGACCAATAGGGGGAAAAAACCTACTTGGGGAAACTGAAAAATCTTGTTTGTGAGAAAGGAAATATGTTTAACAAATAGTTCTTAAATATTGTTTAAAAAAAAAAAGTATTGTATTTCTTCTTTCTGAAATGTCTGATAAGACAAAATAAAGTTGTTTCTGTTTTTACTTAATTCTTTGACTGTCTTGAGTGTGTTTAAACTGTGCGGGTCAATTTGGGGCATCCCTCCCCTCCTCCTATCACTTTAAAAGTCAGCCATTGATTGAGCCCTGTGGAGAGGGTTAGAGGGGTTAGGATAATATGGTTGAGGACAGAGACCATCCAGACCACACATACGCACACGCACGCGCGCACGCATGCACGCACGCACACACGCACACGCACACACACACACACACACACAGAGTGAGAGAGAGAGAGAGAGAGAGTCAGATAAAAAAAAGAGAGTGAAAAGGAGATAGAGACCCCTGTAATCACATTGTATACAATATTATAATAATGTATGTATAGGAAAGATGCAGAGTGGCAACATGCAAAATGTGTGTCTGTTTCTTTAAAACACATACAGTGCCTTCAGAAAGTATTCACAATCCTTTACTTTTTCCACATTTTGTTGTGTTACAAGGTGGGATTAAAATAGATTTAATTGTCATTTTTTGGCAACGATCTACACAAAATACTCCTTAATGTCAAAGTGGAAGAAAATTTTGAACATTTGTAAAACACTTATGAAAAATAAAACATTTATATATCTTTATTTCATAAGTATTCAACCCCCTGAGTCAATAATACATGTTATAATCACCTTTGTGGCGCAGTGGTCTAAGGCACTGCATCGCAGTGCTAGCTGTGCCATTAGAGATCCTGGTTCGAATCCAGGCTCTGTCGTAGCCGGCCGCGACCAGGAGATCCATGGGGCGGCGCACAATTGGCTCAGCGTCGTCCAGAGTAGGGGAGGGAATGGCCGGCAGGGATGTAGCTCAGTTGGTAGAGCATGGCGTTTGCAACACCAGGGTTGTGGGTTTGATTCCCACAGGGGGCCAGTATAAAAAAAAATATGTATGCACTAACTGTAAGTCGCTCTGGATAAGAGCGTCTGCTAAATGACTAAAATGTAAATGTAAAAATTACAACTGTGAGTCTTTCTGGGTAAGTCTCTTAGAGCTTTGCACACCTGGATTGTAAAATATTGGCACATTATTATTAAAAACATTATTCGAGCTCTGTCAAGTTGGTTGTTGATCATTGCTAGACAGACATTTTCAAGCCATAGATTTTCAAGCCGATTTAAGTCAAAACTGTAACTAGGCCACTCAGGAACATTCAATGTCATCTTGGTAAGCAACTCCAGTGTATATTTGGCCTTGCTGAAAGGTGAATTAATCTCCCAGTGTCTGGTGGAAAGCTGACTGAACCAGGTTTTCCTCTAGGATTTTGCCTGTGCTTAGCTCTATTCCGTTTCTTTCTATCCTAAAGAACTCCCTAGTGCTTGCCGATGACAAGCATGCCCATAACATGATGCAGCCATCACCATGCTTGAAAATATGAAGAGTGGTACTCAGTGATGTGTTGTGTTGGATTTGCCCCAAACATAACACTTTGTATTCAGGACATAACATTTATTTCTTTGCCACATGTTTAGCAGTTTTAGTTTAGTGCCTTATTGTAAACAGAATATTTTTATTCTGTACAGGCTTCCTTCTTTTCACTCTGTCATTTAGGTTAGTATTGTGGAGTAACTACAATGTTGTTGATCCATCTCCTATCACAGCCAATTAACTCTTTAACTGTTTTAAAGTCACCATTAGCCTCATGGTGAAATCCCTGAGCGGTTTCCTTCCTTTCTGGCAAATGAGTTAGGAAGGATGCCTGTATTGTAGTGCCATCCAAAGTGTAATTAATAACTTAACCATGCTTTTTTTTACCCATCTACCAATAGTTGCCCTTCTTTGCGAGGTATTGGAATACCTCCCTGGTCTTTGTGGTTGTATCTGTGTTTAAATTTCACATGCACGATGGGCTCTCGAGTGGCCAGCGGTCGAAGGCACTGCATCGCAGTATTAAAGGCATCACTACAGACCCTGGTTCGATCCCGGGCTGTATCACAACTGGCCATGATCGGGAGTCCCATAGGGCGGTGCACAATTGGCCAAGCGTCGTCCGGGTTAGGGGAGGGTTTGGCCAGGGAGGGTTTGGCCGGGGGGGGGGCTTTACTTGGCTCATCGCGCTCTAGCGACTCCTTGTGGCGGGCTGGGCGCCTGCAGGCTGACCTCGGTTGTCAGGTGAACGGTGTTTCCTCTGACACATTGGTGTGGGTGGGTGTTAAGATGCGCGGTTCAGCAGGTCATGTTTCAGAGGACGCATGACTTGACCTTCACCTCTCGAGCCCTTTGGGAAGTTGCAGTAATGAGACAAGATCAAAATTGCTGAGAAAAGGGAGATTAAATAATAATATTCACTGCTCGACTGAGGAACCTTACAAATAATTGTGTGTGTGGGGTACAGAGATGAGGTAGTCATTCAAAAATCATGTTAAACACTATTATTGCACACAAAGTGAGTACATGTGACTTATTAAGCATATTTTTTAAACTTATTTAGGCTTGCCATATTAAAGAGGGTGAATACTTATTGACTCAAGACATTTCAGCTTTTCATTTTTTATTAATTTGTAAAAAATTCTAAAAACATCATTCCACTTTGACATTATGTATTATTGTGTGTAGGCCAGTGACCCAAAATCTCGATTTAATCCGTTTTAAATTCAGGCTGTAACACAACAGAATGTGGAAAAAGTTAAGGGGTGTGAATACTTTCTGAAGGCACTGTATGTGTGTTCAGACACGACTCTGTCCACCTACTCAATGACATACATCCACTCTCTGATTCCCAAGGGACTGGTGATGAATGTGTGCCCACGTCTCTCTGGCCTATGACGTGCTGTGAAAAATACACTCTAGCTAAATGGAGAACACAGCACAGCTTTGTGAAACTATGAATGCCCTTTTAATGTGATTCAAAAGAGGCATGTGCCAAAATGCCTGTTATTTTGTTTGCAACAGTGACGTTGGTGACGTTGATGCACAGCAGAGTGGTTTAAAAAGTGGGCTTGTGCTTTCCTGTGCAGGCTGTGCTCTTGCAAAGCTAATGGATTTATTTTTGGGAGGGGTCGCTTCATACACTAATAGTTTGTAACACCGATATAGCACTACACAGCACCACCAAATGCAACACTTCACAGTATGCCGTTCGTGTATTAGACGTTGTGTGTGAAACTTGGCTATGAAACAGTACTGTCTCTCACTACAACATTTCCTCAGACCATCATGAATAAATAAACACAGCTCTTAATTAAGGGTTAATTTCTGTCACACAGTTTTATGAGGAACGGTGAAAATGTAATGGCGTAGAGGAACATAAAACCCATAAGGGGCACCACATACCAGAAGGTAGGGAGGGACATTTCACTTCATGTTTTTATTTTATTTTTTCTTACTCTCACATGATAAGAGAAGTAGAAATACGTGTTGGTTTTCAGCTTGTGTAATATTTATATTCCAATTGTTGCATCAGTTATTGAAAGTTGCAGATCGACTGAACAGTATGGTGCACCACACCAGATCCCCGGAGGGAAGGAGCCACTGCAACTCTTAAATTCCCACACTCATAGAAGAGGAGAAGTAGACAGCCTATTTTGTTTTATTTTTGTGATGTAGGAGATTTACTGATGAATAAGAATAGCTAATCGTGCCGACCACACCAAACGTAGCTATGTCGTAATATAGCTATATTATTCCGATGTATGTACTGTACTGTAATCCCCCACATCACATTGTCATGACAATCGTTGCATGAGGGCTAAAAGTTCCATTTAGCCTGAAGTGTTAATGATCAGTCTTTCCTGTTCTATACAAAAGGAATTCAATGACCAGTCTACATGCTGCTTCAACATAGTGATACCCATTGTACCCCTCATATTGTAATCTGAAAAGCAGGTGACAACATTTCTTGCATTCGTACAGGTTTGATTGGAGTATCCACTAACATACAATATACACCACTGTAACCCAGTTATATAGTCTTTATCCTCAGATGAGCAACAATACAGTCTCTGAAGTCATTTCCTGTAAAATTATCCTGTCTGCGTTATTGTGCATTTCCTCGACCTCTTCCCATTTTAAATCAACTTCCCTTTGTCAGTGCCGGGTTACCATGACAATGAACAGACATTCCTATAACAATTACAGTATTCCTTCTCATCATTGTTCCTTCTGAGTTGTCCATTGAATAATTGGTTTGGCTCCCCTTTGGAATGCGATTTCGCAAAATGATTTACCAAGTATATTTTGGCTGATACACAAGTCAAATTACCTCTTAAAGGGGGGTGGTGAAACATGCTGTCCAAAGTCCAAATGTTTTCAGTCTGACTCAAACAACAACATCATGACAGATCACATACAATTCAAACAAAACATTGACGTTGCACACTATTTGTCCCGTAGCCCTTTCCTGCAGTCAAATGACCTAGTGGCGTCATTTCATAATTAATAAACATTGTTTTAAAAAGCTGCCGAAAATCCGGAGTTTCTATGTCAAATGTTTTTGTTATATTTCAGCCTTCTGTGATGTAAATAACGTGTAATATTGGGATGCAAATTCAAAATTGAATACATTTCTTATTTTTAAGCCCATAACCATGTGTGTGAGATGTATACTTTTGTTTCAATGTAGATTCGTTTAAGACTACCAAGAAACACTGTGTGACCCTGATTTAGCCCACTGCAGTAAAAAGTTAAAGTATTGTCATTCTGACGCCATACACTGTAATAGAATATGATGTTATTGTCTTTTTGCGGTTGTTTTCTTCTTTGTAGCCTTTATATTTATTAATCGTCTGTGTACATGTACATATAAATCAAACTCCGTATCCTGGTCATCCTCAGAGCAGAGCTGGGGCTGGAGGTGGGTTGAGGCTAGGGCCGGGCTGGGCTCGGTGCATGCCTGTGCACACTGCTCTCCCCATTAGAGTCTAGCTCCAGCAGCCCTGGCCTAATTCCCTGGCCCTGTGCCTGGGCCACACAAAGACATTAACCCTGGCCCCCAGCCCGCTGTGAGGCCACCTCCCCAGCAGCCCGCTGCCAGGCCCGATGGGGCACTGCTCTGGGGAGGAGAGACAGTTGGGGTTCCTTAGGATCTCTGTCAACCATCAACACCAGTGTGCGTTAAAGCTCAAAACGTCAGCCTGGCGTTGCCACTTGACCATTGAACAGATCCCAGACTGTAGCTTTAACCACAGCCCGTATGGTGACGGTCTGTGAGCTGGCTGGAAATGTAAAGAGAGCGTTTGTTATGATTCCTCTCACTCAATTAGGAGGAGAAGGGAGAGAGGATGAGAGAGAGAGGAACCACAGTGGGAAAGTAGGCACCGGAGGAGAGTAGGAGGAGCTGGAGGGGGTAGAAAGAGAATGGAAGAGAGGAGGAGGTATGGAGGGGATAGGAGGCACAAGAGGGGGTAGGGAGAGAGGAGACAGCAGGGGGGTCCAGTCTGTCTGTCAATAACATCTAACATATTTAACCTTCACACAAGATAATGACTGAGCAGCAAGCAGCGAAGCTTGTCTGATCTGTCTCCTACTGTGACTACACTGTAAAAAATTTCCTGTAAATTTACAGTAAATTACTTGATGCACAGAACTCAGCAAATTACTGTAGATTTACAGAACCTTTACTGAAACACACATTTACAGCATATTACTGGAACACCTGACTACAGCGACATGCTGTATTTCTAGAATATAGTGCATTACTAGAAGCACATTGGTTAGTAAAATGTTGCAGATTTACAGTGTAGGCAGCTAGTGGCAACAATCTATTTGATACAGGTATTTCAATAGTATTATTACCTATTTTGTCATTTGTATTTCACTGGCCTGAACTACAATGAATGTATTTTGTAACAGTTTAATTAGAATACATATATGTTCTAATACAAAAATAAACTTGCATGCAGCCAGCTTTAACTAAAACAACATTCTCTGTAACGGTAACATAATATTTTTACTTGCTATGACTGCGATATGGTCTTGTAGCCCATTCCAGCCTTGTGTAGATCTACAATCTTGTCCCTGACATCCTTGGAGAGCTCTTTGGTCTTGGCCATGGTGGAAAGTTTGGAATCTGATTGATTGCTTCTGTGGACAGGTGTCTTTTATACAGGTAACAAGCGGAGATTAGGAGCACTCCCTTTAAGAGTGTGCTCCTAATCTCAGCTCGTTACCTGTATAAAAGACACCTGGGAGCCAGAAATCTTTCTGATTGAGAGGGGGTCAAATACTTATTTCCCTCATTAAAATGCAAATCAATTTATAACATTTTTGACATGCGTTTTTCAGAATTTCTTTAGTTGTTATTCTGTCTCTCACTGTTCAAATAAACCTACCATTAAAATTATGGACTGATCATTTCTTTGTCAGTGGGCAAACGTACAAAATCAGCAGGGGATCAAATACTTTTTTCCCTCACTGTATATATTTTTAATGTAGGTATATGATCACACTGGTAATATATACTTTGTTGTATTACTTGTGAGGCACAGCTAAGTGAGCATAATAATATATATATATATATATATTTTTTTTTACTGGACTGATGGCCTGCATCTGATGGTCCGTCTGACAAGAGGGAGGGAGCAGCAGATTGATGCGTTCCTCTGCCCTCCTTCCCTCCGCTGAGACAAGGGGACACAGTCTTCCAGCTGATGGAGAAACTACGTCGCACTGCATTACTGTATTTCTGTGTCACGCACCAATTCATGTTGTTACTCCTATGACCAGAGAAAGTTAAATATTCTGCGATATTAAAAAAAGATGTAATCCGTTAATAATAACAACGCAAGCTTAACGAAAATGTTGCTATACTCATTAATTGCAGCTGCAGAGCCGGTAGGGAGAACGCGCGTTTTATGGCTTATAAAAGCATTGAACAGTGTTCACAGTGCTGAATAACAACTTAAACATGAACTTACTCATAAAAACAGCAGCTCTTTGCTGTATTCGTTGAGTCTCTCTCTAGTCATGGTTTTAAATGTTTTAAAATCTTACAGTATCAACTTATCTGTGAGTTTGAGGCTTCTTTTTACAGTCTATGGCTCGATGAAACTGGTCAGACACGGTGATCAGAGCTATCTGATTGGCCAGTGGTTCTACTTTGCCTTTCCGGTGCTAAGGCTGCTGAATCAAGTGCACCTACCGCCAACAGTGCGAAACGAACAAAAAAATAGGAACGCTAGGCTTTATCATTGGTTTTTTTACAGACATTTTTGGTGATCGACTAGGAATGCCTTGAAGATCAAGCAGTCGATCCCAATCGACTGGTTGGTGACCAAAGCTGTAAATAAATCATTTAGTTTAAAGATTTGTTAAAACAAATATTTTCAGTTATCTAAAGCAGGGTTTCCCATACTCGGTCCTTTGGCACCCCTGGGTGCACGTTTTGGTTTTTACCCTAGCACTACACAACTTTTCCGTTATTTATTTTTTAGAATTTTTTGAAACAAGTTATTTTTTTCATTTCACTTCACCAATTTTGACTATTTTGTGTATGTCCATTACATGAAATCCAAATAGAAATCCATTTAAATTACATGTTGTAATGCAACAAAATAGGAAAAACGCCAAGGGGGATGAATACTTTTGCAAGGCACTGTATACCCTTGTCTATTGCCTGCACTAACCATGGAACTGTGTGATGACACAGCCAAGTATTGCGCCATGCTTCTGGTTCTAACCGTTAAGGCTTGGTCTGCGCTCTGCTCCATAACTATTTAACTATCCTTCATGTCTTTTTTAAATATTACTAAATGTTACTAATTATCCTCAGCAACAACCACATGTCCGTGATGGCGTTTACAGATGAAGCAAATGAAGGTAAACAAAACAAAACAATGTAATGATAATGTAGACTATACCAACTGACAGGAAATAACAGTACATTTGCAGTTGAATATGTGTTGTTATTACATTTACATTTTAGTCATTTAGCAGATGCTTTTATCCAGAGCGACTTACAGTTAGTGAGTGCATTCATTATTATTTTTATTTTTCATACTGGCCCCCGTGGGAATCGAACCCACAACCCTGGCGTTTACCAACTGAGCTACATCCCTGCCGGCCATTCCCTCCCCTATCCTGGACGACGCTGGGCCAATTGTGCGCCCCCCCATGGGTCTCCCGGTCGCGGCTGGCTACGACAGAGCCTGGATTCGAACCAGGATCTCTAGTGGCACAGCTAGCACTACGATGCAGTCCTATTGACGGTCGATACTGATAGTGGCTAATATTTAACATGATAAAAATATGAAACAGAGAAAGTCGGGGTAGCCTATAATTAAGACAATCAAGAGTGCCCATCCCTGCAAGTTAAAAGACCGTACATATTAAATTCTGCACAATGTAACAGCATTTCATAAACTTTACTGTAGGAAAGTTGATATGTTGATATGCTTCAATTTGCTGCCATATGACTGGTTTCACATTTTGTCTCCAGCGATTATAAGGTAAAATATATCTAATCAAGTGTCATTTATATTTACGGATTACTAATTTACTTACCTCTTATCAATAGCTGTTATCAAGTTGTAAATTACAGGGCATGAAGAACGGTGTTATTTCTATCAGAAAAAATCAAGTAGGTGTTTTTTCCACTTGGAATCAGTAGGTTCGCTAGACCTTATTCATGGTTTCCTTGTGTGTAAAGGTGATGTAATTATTAGGGAATTAAGTCAAGGTCAGAATACGGCGTATCTGTAGACACACCTCCGCCACACCTGAATTTATTCAATCCCCACCCAAGGTGAATAGCAGCTGAATAGCATGATATTATCATGCTTAAATTCATGGACAGAATATGAATAGAGAGAAAAGTGCATAGAAATTGAATTACGTTCCATTTATGAATGCTTAACTCGGGTCGGAATCGGGACAAAAGTGCATTTTTGAATCTTAAATTTTTCTGCTTCACTTGACATCAATAAATAATCCAGATTTGGAAACATCAATGCTCAGAAGATTGTATGACTTTATTGTAAATGAACTTGAAGTTGCCTTTTTTGGATAAAATAATTAACAAAGTGTACTACCATAAACTTTACACAGCTTTCAAAGTAGAAAAAGTGTTAGCTTACCCCCCAGCGTTGGCCCAGAGAATTGGGAAAAGGCTATAGCAGTTGTGCTACTGCTCTTACACAGCCCATAAAATTATTCATATATAACGTTTCAGACAGCAACAATAGGAAAAAATGTAACAGTACATAACATTCTCAAATGACTGCCTCGCCTGGTTCACCAACTACTTCTCAGATAGAGTTCAGTGTGTCAAATCGGAGGGCCTGTTGTCTGGACCTATGGCAGTCTCTATGGGTTCAATTCTTGGGCCGACACTTTTCTCCGTGTATATCAATGATGTCGCTCTTGCTGCTGGTGACTCTCAGATCCACCTCTACGCAGACGACACCATTTTGTATACATCTGGCCCTTCATTGGACACTGTGTTAACAAACCTCCAAACGAGCTTCAATGCCATACAACACTCCTTCAGTAGCCTCCAACTGCTCTTAAACACTAGGAAAACTAAATGCATGCTTTTCAATCGAACGCTGCTGGCACCCGCCCACCCGACTAGAATCACCACTCTCGACGGGTCTGACCTAGAGTATGTGGACAACTACAAATACCTAGGTGTCTGGTTAGACTGTAAACTCTCCTTCCAGACTCACATTAAGAATCTCCAATCCAAAGTTAAATCTAGAATCGGCTTTCTATTTCGCAACAAAGCCTCCTTCACTCATGCTGCCAAACATGCCCTCGTAAAACTGACTATCCTACCGATCCTTGACTTCGGCGATGTCATTTACAAAATAGCCTCCAACACTCTACTCAGCAAATTGGATGTAGTCTATCACAGTGCCATCCGTTTTGTCTCCAAAGCCCCATACACTACCCACCACTGTGACCTGTACGCTCTTGTTGGCTGGTCCTCACTACATGTTCGTTGTCAAACCCACTGGCTCCAGGCCATCTATAAATCACTGCTAGGCAAATCCCCGCCTTATCTTAGCTCATTGGTCACCATAGCAGCACCCACCCGTAGTCTGCGCTCCAGCAGGTATATCTCACTGGTCATTCACAAAGCCAACACCTCCTTTGGCCGCCATTCCTTCCAGTTCTCTGCTGCCAATGACTGGAACGAATTGCAAAAATCTCTGAAGCTGGAGACTCTTATCTCCCTCACTAACTTTAAGCATCAGTTGTCAGAGCACCTTACCGATCACTGCACCTGTACACAGCCCATCTGAAATTAGCCCACCCAACTACCTAATCCCTATATTGTTATTTATTTTGCTCTTTTGCACCCCAGTATCTCTATTTGCACATAATCTCTTGCACATCTAGCATTCCAGTGTTAATACTAATTGTAATTATTTTGCACTATAGCCTATTTATTGCCTTACCTCCATAACTTGCTACATTTGCACACACTGTATATATATTTTCTGTTGTATTTTTGACTTTATGTTTTTTTTTACCCCATATGTAACTCTGTGTTGTTGTTTTTATCGCACCGCTTTGCTTTATCTTGGCCAGGTCGCAGTTGTAAATGAGAACTTGTTCTCAACTGGCTTACCTGGTTAAATAAAGGTGAAATAAAATAAAAATAAAAATTGTTACATAGAATATTTTCAGTTAAAATAAATGCAACAAAGAATGTAATGTTATAAAAGTAAATACACGTGTTTTGTGAGAGTACATTGTCATTGGTTTCAGCACTGCCTATGCTTTCCTCTTTCTTACTTTACTCTCTAACTGTGACATTTAAGATAACAATTCCCATTCTAGGGTCTCAGCACTACAGCTGAAATCAACTGTCAATGTTTGTGCCTCTGTCTGCGTGCCAAGCGAGTAGACAGTTTGTTCTTCTCACAGTGTAAATTCAGTTTGTGAAGAGCTTTGATCCCTGACATTAGGACCTGACCACTGTCAAGCTGGCCCTGATGATTGCAAACAGTGGCAAAGAGGTAATAACAAATTGTTAGTGATTAAATGAATGCAGCAAACATACATACTGTAGCCATGTAATGCATTTTATATGGGACAGCTACTGTGAGTTGCCATGTTTAACACCGCTGTGTGCATACCATCCCAGCACTGCTGAGATGAGAAGGTCTCTCCTCGGATCCAGGGATTGGCTATCAGGAAGAGCTAAATTAGCTGCATTAACTAGCGTAAGTGAAAGCAAAACTTAAAAAAAAAAAAAAAAAAGGAATTCACTGAGTAGGATGGTCCTCCCCTTCCTCCTCTGAGGAGCTTGGTATAAAATATCTAGGCTACAATTGTCATCATGATCAACTGAAGATATTATTAAATGTAGCCTACAAATGTGAGCCTGTAGGACTTGTGCAACACTAGAAGAGTGTAATGATTAATACTGGCATAATGAACGAACAAACATTGTGATTATAATGATGACAGAACTGCGTGAGTTTGTATTTTGAATTTTGTGGTCGCACAGTACTCATTTGGTGAAAGCCACAGGCCTTTAAAAGGAAATAATTAAACAACCATGTGTTAAGACCTGGCTCATAGTTCGTAACAACAAAGGGAGACCACGCATGACTTCAAAGCATCTTACCGATCACTGCACCTGTACACATCCCTTCTGAAATTAGCCCACTCAACTACCTCATTCCCATATTGTTATTTATTTTGCTCATTTGCACCCCAGTATCTCTATTTGCACATCATCTCTTGCACATCTATCATTCCAGTGTTAATACTAATTGTAATTATTTTGCACTATGGCCTATTTATTGCCTTACCTCCATAACTTGCTACATTTGCACACACAGTATATATATTTTCTGTTGTATTTTTGGCTTTATGTTTTGTTTTACCCCATATGTAACTCTGTGTTGTTGTTTTTATCGCACTGCTTTGCTTTATCTTGGCCAGGTCGCAGTTGTAAATGAGAACTTGTTCTCAACTGGCTTACCTGGTTAAATAAAGGTGATTTTTTTTTTATTAAAATAAAAAAATGTAAAAAGGAATACATTTATTACACTAAATAATAAATACAAAAATGTAACATAAGCTGTGGACATCTGTAGGATCAGTAGTGTATGCAGTGTATGGATTAGTGGAGAGGGTGTTGTATGGTGAAAACAGACCAAAAAAGTGTTGGCTGATTTGGCCACCCTTTCTAGCCAGCACTATGTTAAGTACCCCATAGTGTTAAATTTGAGTTACACTGGCAAGTGTAATGCAGTGGTAATTTTTTTAACTACGGCGTGTTACATTAATACTCAAAATGTAACACTATAATCTTTAAGTTTTGATTTAACACTGCAAAGTTTACTGTGCACCTAGCACCAAAAAGGGTTCCCCTATGGGGATAAACTCTATACTTCTACTTAGCAGCTTTTTTTATTAGAGTTTATGACCCACCCCCACCCAACCTCTCTCCTCACTCACTCACTCACTCATTCACTCGTTCATGGACCAATCAGAGGTCTGGATAAACCCGGGGGCACCCCCGTCTCTGGGAACAACAACCAATTAAGGTATTTTATTGTCATCCGCCTCCTCGCTGCTAAATGGCTTTCAGTCCACTTCATTGACCAATCTCACCAGGATTAATTGAGTGTGAAACAGGCAGCATCTGGTAATCTGACGATTAGAGAAAGAGAGAGAGTAAGGGAGGGAGGGAAGGAAGGAAGGGAGAGAGAGTGGGGAAGTTAGAGAGGGAAGGAGGGAGGTAAAGAGAGAGTGAGTGAGATAGTGAGGGGAGAAATACATAGAGGGGGAGGGTTTTAATGGAGAGAAAGAGAGCTAGAGTGGCAGGAAGGAGGAGGGGGGTGATGGGTGGTGAGTGAGGGTGAGTAGAGTGTAGCTTTAACACCAAGGTTTTCTCATTTTTACTCCCCCTTTAAAGAGCACACTGAAATGATCTGTGATTTGACTGTCTTTTTTTCTTCTAATTTTTGGAGATGGATAGATCAATGTTGCTTGTTATTTGCTCACCTCTTGAGTCCATTAGTATTTTTAAAGTAAATGGCACAGATATCCAATTCATTTCTATATGTAATGCTATGGTAAAGGAAAAGCTCTTTGTGCTTTTCCAAACTTAGAAGGAACAGTTTCCCTGTTGTCTTATAGAAATATTATGTTATCTTATGTTTGATTTGTTCATTTTAGTCACATGAATAGTCTGTGATACAGTGTGTCTCTTTACATGGCACAGCTTGTAAGGAAATAAAAGCACCCTTTATACTGTCCTTTCACTGCTCCTTTCAAATAAGTAATTATAAGTCATCAAAATAGTTTGACATAAAGCTACATTTTCAAGATTTTTTTGTCTATGAAATTAGGAAAAACAGGGAGAACACTGTCCATTTTTACAACTTACATTCAGTATCTTAACAGAGACCTTACGTTTTCCATTAACAGCCAAAGAAGAGAGGAGAGGAGAGGAGAGTAAATGTATGTCTTTGCATCCATCACCTTGCTGCCATTAACCCACGCCACCAGCACCACCAACACCATACATGTTGCTGTCCTTCTGTATCACCAGGGATACCCCAAACTCTAAATCCTCATTAAACAACAGACTTTGGCACTATTTTACACCATAGGTGAGTGGCACATCTTTCCATGACATCATAGGTCGGTAATAGCCAGCCATCTATCTGTAAGGTTGACTTACACTCAGGCACATCCAAACAAAAAGGTTGTTAGACAATGGTGGAATATCAGTTTCATTCTACAATCTTTGATATCGGCTTAGAATTTATATGGCTCTGGACCAGGGTTTTCCAACGCATTCTATGGCCTCTGTCTAACTTCCCCAGTCATTTGAAATTAAAGAATAAGGGTTTTCTCTATTTAAAAACAGATGCAGGTTTATAATTTCATTCTTCATCCCAGTCAACATTCAATAAGACAATAGGAAAAACGAGACAGTGTGCAACCAACCAACATGCAACTAAACCAACTGTTCCTATTTTACTCTGTCTTGTTCATCCTTTTTATGATGCTGAAAAATAAACTGGAATCTCAATCAAACAGAAAGTCCAGAGAGAGAAAGACAAAGTTTTACAATGTATAAGTATTTAATTAAACTCTTTTCATATTCACAGGGCCACTGCTGGTCTTCCAGTGGAAGCCATGTAGCGTTGTACGTATGCTGAACCACACAAAACAATAAATACAGAATAAAAGCTCAGAATAGCTGTTTTATAAGACATAAGAAACATATAAAGACAATAGGATAATGTTAAATGTCTAAATATGGTCTGACACATTCCAAGCAGAGTACAGCTGCACACAAAGACACAGACAGAAAGACAGACAGAAAGACAGACAGGCAGACAGACAGACAGACAGACAGACAGGCAGGCAGGCAGGCAGGCAGGCAGGCAGGCAGGCAGGCAGGCAGGCAGGCAGGCAGGCAGGCAGGCAGGCAGGCAGGCAGGCAGGCAGGCAGGCAGGCAGGCAGGCAGGCAGGCAGGCAGGCAGAGGTTCCTAGGTCAATTCATAACACAACAGCTTGTAATTCATGAACTCCAACAAAACCAAATTCATCCATGGAATAGAGGAAATTAATCAAAATACTAATACATAAAAATAAAAAAATTAGGAAGGATAGAGAAAATCACGCCAAAGCATTCACACGTGGATGTGTTGTTTTTGGTGTCCTTAAGTGCCAGCACTGCTGCTGGGTGATGAAACCTTAGCGATGTTCACGTCTGCATTTGTGTGGCACAGGTAACATTTGTGCTGCGCAAGCAACATTTGTGTGGCACAGCACAGGTAACATTTGCGTGGCACAGTTAACATGGTGTCATCTCATGCATTCACCGCAATGGACATTCCTTCTGCCCAAACAGCTAAAAAGTGTATTGGGTAAGTTGGGTTGGTGGCATTGGCAAGTGAGGGACACACACTCTCACTTCCTCATCAAAAACAGGCCATGTGCTTAAAACTTACTCCGGGCATGTCCAATTCTGCCCAGTCATTGGCACAGATTATGAAACCTCTCTGGCATAATGTCAGATACAGACAAACAAAACAACCATCCGTGCCACGAGAAAATTCTAAAGATACCTCTCGCTCTTCCTCATATGAAGTAAACACAGTGACCATGCTCTTTTAGAAAACTAAACTGCCCATTGATATTGATGTTGGGCATCAATAGGCTGAAGGGAGGGAAGAGGCATATGGGGAGGGCTGTTGGTGGATACAGAGAGCTTGTGACTAGAGAGGGAAACAGCTAGGACACGCGACACGACGAACATGGTTAGTTGAACTCACCTGACTCAGTCAGTAATTCTCTAACAAACACACAAGCTTTGAAAGGGAAAGGGGATACTTAGTCAGTTGCGCAACTGAATGCATTCAACTTAAATGTGTCTTCCGCATTTAACCCAACCCCTCTGAATCAGAGAGGTGCGAAGGGGTGATCAGAGTGAATAAGATACTATTCCAAGCTTCCTGCATACCATGATGGAATTCTGGAGTGGCTCACACTGTGAAACATGAAAGGCTCTATATTGAATTTCCAAACATTTAGAGTAATTTCCGTAAAATGTTCATGTGACCACACCGCACAGGCAAAACTTCAAAGGCTTCGCTGAGGTCATACAGGAACTCCAAGGGAGGTGTGGAATTAACACTGTCAAGTAACTAAGTGCAGTTACTGATCAACTTAAATACAGCATTCTTTTAGAATGATATTACTGTTGGTTCCCAATGGTTCCCCATTGGCTTCCTGGCGCCGACGAAGATGGCGGCCTCGCGACCAGCTCTTAGGAAACTTTGCATTATTTTGTTTTATTATGTTTTTTATTTTTTACATTATTTGCTCAGAAAGCGTTTTGTATCATTACATACAGCCAGGGAAAACTATTGGTGTCAGGGTTGAGTGTAGAGGTAGTGTAGAATCAGGCGCAGGACACACAGAGGTTTCGAACAGCGTCTTTAGTAAAGTCCAAAAAACAAGCCACACACGGCAACAGGCTACAGGCGAACTTTACGCAACACTGTAAAGTATGCTAAAGGCGCACAAAGTGCGGAACTCTCTCTCAAACACAAAAATACAGAGAGAACAGAATAAACGAACTAGCACACAACGTGACAATGAACAATTACACACAACACCTGACCAAACACAAGAGAACTAAATAGGACGCATAATGAACACTAACAAGGACCAGGTGTAACCAACAGACAAAACCAATCAAACATAGAAACATAGAACGGTGGCAGCTAGTACTCCGGAGACGACGACCAGGAAGACGCGGCCTCGGGGACGACCAGGAAGACGCGGAGCAGGGCGCGTAGGATGACCACGATGGAACTCGGTCAGAAGAGACGGGTCTAGGATGTCCCTCCTCGGCACCCAGCACCGCTCCTCCGGGCCGTACCCCTCCCACTCCACGAGATATTGGAGACCCCCCATCCGGCGTCTCGAATCTAGGATGGACCGAACAGTGTACGCCGGAGCCCCCTCGATGTCCAACGGGGGCGGAGGAGTCTCCTCTATCTCATAGTCCTGGAGTGGACCAGCTACCACCGGCCTGAGGAGAGACACATGGAACGAGGGGTTAATATTCTTGTAATCAATGGGCAGTTGTAACCTATAACACACCTCGTTCAATCTCCTCAGGACTTTAAAAGGCCCCACAAACCGCCGACCCAGCTTCCGGCAGGGCAGGCGGAGGGGCAGGTTTCTGGTTGAGAGCCAGACTCGATCTCCAGGTGCGTACACTGGCCCCTCACTGCGGTGGAGATCGGCGCTCGTCTTATGTCGACGGATGGCTCGCTGCAGATGGATGTGTGCAGCGTTCCACGTCTCCTCCGAGCGCCGCACCCACTCATCCACCGCAGGGGCCTCGATCCGGCTCTCATGCCAAGGTGCCAGAACCGGCTGGTACCCTAACACACACTGGAAAGGGGTTAGTTTAGTGGAGGAGTGGCGGAGAGAGTTCTGTGCCATCTCGGCCCAGGGAACATATCTCGCCCACTCCTCCGGCCGGCCCTGGCAATATGACCTCAGAAACCTACCCACATCCTGGTTGACACGTTCGACCTGCCTATTACTCTCCAGGTGGTAACCCGAGGTAAGGCTCACCGACACCCCCAACCGTTCCATAAACGCTCTCCAGACTCTGGAGGTAAACTGGGGGCCTCGATCAGACACTATATCCTTGGGTACCCCGTAATGCCGGAAGACGTGGGTAAATAGAGCCTCAGCGGTCTGTAGGGCAGTAGGAAGACCTGGCATGGGAAGGAGACGACAGGCCTTCGAGAACCGATCCACAACGACCAGGATGGTGGTATTCCCCTGTGAGGGGGGAAGGTCTGTAACAAAATCCACCGAGAGGTGAGACCAGGGTCGTTGTGGAACGGGCAGGGGTTGTAACTTACCCCTGGGCAAGTGTCTGGGCGCCTTACACTGGGCACACACCGAGCAGGAGGAGACATAAATCCTCACATCCCTGGCTAACGTTGGCCACCAGTACTTTGTGCTAAGGCAGTGCACTGTCCGGCCAATACCTGGATGGCCAGAGGAGGGTGACGTGTGAGCCCAATAAATGAGTCGATCCCGGACCTCGAGCGGGACGTACGTCCGACCCACCGGACACTGTGGAGGGCTAGGGTCGGTGCGTAATGCCCGCTCGATCTCCGTATCGACATCCCATACCACCGGTGCAACCAGACAAGACTTAGGTAGTATGGGAGTGGGCTCAACGGACCTCTCCTCCGTGTCATACCGCCGAGACAGGGCATCTGCCTTCCCGTTCTGGGACCCAGGGATGTAAGTGATCTTAAACACGAACCGGGCTAGAAACATAGTCCACCGAGCCTGGCGAGGATTCAGTCTCCTAGCTGCCCGAATGTATTCCAGGTTACGGTGGTCAGTCAAAATGAGAAAAGGGTGTTGAGCCCCCTCAAGCCAATGCCTCCACACCTTTAGGGCTTGTACCACGGCTAACAGCTCCCTGTTCCCTATGTCATAATTACGCTCCGCCGGACTGAGCTTTTTCGAATAAAAAGCACAGGGGCGGAGTTTAGGTGGTGTGCCGGACCGTTGTGAGAGAACGGCCCCGATACCGGCTTCAGACGCGTCCACCTCCACTTGGAATGGTAAAGCGGGATCCGGGTGCGCCAGCACTGGAGCCGAGGTAAACAGGTCCTTCAGTCTCCCAAAAGCCCTGTCCGCCTCAGCTGACCACCGCAAGCGCACCGGACCCCCCTTAAGAAGGGACGTTATGGGAGCTGCCACCTGTCCAAAACCCCGGATAAAACTCCGGTAGTAATTCGCAAAACCCAAGAACTGCTGCACCTCTTTAACCGTGGTTGGGGTTTGCCAATTACGCACGGCTGACACACAGTCAACCTCCATTCTCACCCCTGACACAGACAACTGATAACCCAAAAAGGAGACCGACTCCTGGAAGAACAGACATTTCTCTGCTTTGACATACAGGTCATGCTCCAACAGCCTCCTCAATACTCGGCGCACCAGGGCTACATGTTCGGCTCGGGTAGAACTGTACACCAGAATATCGTCTATGTACACCACTACTCCCTGCCCCTGCATGTCCCGGAAAATCTCATCTACAAAGGATTGGAAGACTGATGGAGCATTCATTAACCCGTATGGCATGACGAGATACTCGTAATGACCAGAGGTAGTACTAAATGCTGTCTTCCATTCATCGCCCTCTCTAATGCGCACCAAGTTATATGCGCTCCTGAGGTCCAATTTTGTGAAGAACCGTGCCCGTGTAATGACTCCGTCATCGCCGCAATCAGAGGGAGTGGATAACTATATTTCACAGTAATCTGATTGAGACCGCGGTAATCAATACACGGGGCGCAAACCTCCATCCTTTTTCTTCACAAAAAAGAAGCTTGAGGACGCGGGTGAAGTGGAGGGCCGTATGTATCCCTGTCTCAGAGACTCGGCAATGCATGTCTCCATCGCCTCTTCTCCTCCTGTGACAAAGGATACACATGGCTCCGCGGGAGCGCAGCTCCTGCCTGGAGGTCTATCGCACAATCCCCCTGTCTATGAGGTGGCAACCGCGCCGCTCTCGTCTTGCTAAACACGAGTGCCAAATCCTCATACTCGGGAGGAATGTGCAGTGCGGGCATTTGGTTCGGACTCTCCACCGAGGTCGCCCCTACGGAAACACCCAGACATAGCCCCTCACACTGAGCAGACCACCCCTTAAGAGCCCTCTCTCGCCACGAAATAGTAGGATCATGTGTAATCAACCAGGGAAGCCCCAGCACCACCGGATACGCAGGAGAGTCGATCAGATAGAGCTGTATCGTCTCCTCATGACCCCCCTGCGTCTCCATCCTAAGTGGCACTGTGACCTCCCTAATCAACCCGGATCCTAACGGACGGCTATCTAGGGCATGTACAGGGAAAGGATTATTTACCGGAAGGAGGGGAATCCCTAACTCTACACAGAATTTGCGATCTACAAAATTCCCAGCTGCGCCTGAATCTACTAGCGCCTTATGCTGGGAACGAGGTGCAACCTGTGGAAAACAAACAGGTATGGTTATGTGTACGACAGAAAGCTCTGGGTAAGTAGGACGCCTACTCACCTGGGAGGACTCCCCAATGTGTGGCCTGCCTTCTCCTCCACCAGGAGACCCTCCCCAGCACCTAGCCGCGGTGTGCCCTCCACGGCCACAGTTGGTGCAGGGGACGGCCCCCCTCGGGCTCCTTCTCCTCCTTCCTCTAGCGCCAGCACCTCCGAGCTCCATAGGGCTCGGCTCGGAGGTGCTGGAGGGTGGAATGGACGACCCCCACCCGGGACGCCCGCGGGTAGCGAGCAGGGTGTCCAGCCGAATGGCCATGTCAACCAATTGGTCAAATGAAAGCGTGGTATCCCTGCACGCCAACTCTCTGCGGACGTCCTCCCGGAGGCTGCAGCGGAAGTGGTCTATGAGTGCCCGCTCATTCCACCCTGCATCTGCCGCTAGAGTCCGGAACTCCAGTGCAAACTCCTGAGCGCTCCTCATCCCCTGCCGGAGGTAGAATAGACGCCCCCCGCCGCCTCCCTCCGGTGGATGGTCAAACACTGCACGGAAGCGGCGGGAGAACTCCGCATAGGTGATAGTTGCGGCGTCTATTCTCCTCCATTCGGCGTTGGCCCACTCCAACGCCTTGCCGGTGAGACAGGAGATGAGGGCGGAAACGCTCTCGTGTCCCGAGGGCGCCGGGTGTACGGTGGCGAGGTAGAGTTCAACTTGCAACAGGAACCCCTGACACCCGGCAGCGGTGCCGTCGTACGCCCTCGGAGCGAGAGCCGAATCCCACTGGGTTCCGGAAGTTGGACAGGCGGGCTGACCGATGGTGATGGTGTGGTAGGTGGGGGTGTGGGTACCCCGCTGGCCTCCCAACGATGGAGGGTGTTCATCACTCTGTCCAGGGCGTGCCCGATTTGGTTAATCCTGTCCTCCTGTCCACGAAGGCGCTCCTCGATGATCTCCGTGGGTGTGGTTGCTCCTGCTGATTCCATTGAGATGGTGTGTAATTACGTCAGGGTTGAGTGTAGAGGTAGTGTAGAATCAGGCGCAGGACACACAGAGGTTTCGAACAGCGTCTTTAGTAAAGTCCAAAAAACAAGCCACACACGGCAACAGGCTACAGGCGAACTTTACGCAACACGGTAAAGTATGCTAAAGGCGCACAAAGTGCGGAACTCTCTCTCAAACACAAAAATACAGAGAGAACAGAATAAACGAACTAGCACACAACGTGACAATGAACAATTACACACAACACCTGACCAAACACAAGATAACTAAATAGGACGCATAATGAACACTAATAAGGACCAGGTGTAACCAACAGACAAAACCAATCAAACATAGAAACATAGAACGGTGGCAGCTAGTACTCCGGAGACGACGACCGCCGAAGCCTGCCCGAACAAGGAGAAGGAGCAGCCTCGGCCGAAACCGTGACAATTGGCTATCAGAGCGGCGGTAACTCACCAGCATTACGACCAGGAATACGACTTTCCTGAAGCAGATCCTTTGTTTGCTCTCCCCAGGGCAATTGAACTGATTCCAGCAGCTGACCCAAAACATCACCGGGGGAGGAGAGGCACTCGGAGCGGCCTGCTGGTCCGACTTAGGAGGCGCGCACACCACCCACCGCTTCCAAGTATTCTACTCGCTAATGTTCAATCTTTAGTTAACAAAGTCGACGAACTACGGGAAAGGATTTCTTTCCAGAGAGACATCAAGGCCTGTAACATACTCTGTTTCACGGAAACATGGCTCTCTTGGGATATTCTGTCGGAACCGGTCCAGCCAGATGGGTTCTCAGTTCATTGCGCGGACAGGAATAAATATCTCTCCGGGAAGCAGAAGGGTGGAGAAGTGTGTTTCATGATTAACGACTCGTGGTGTAATTGTAGTAACATAGAGGAACTTGAGTCCTTCTGTTCACCCGACCTAGAATATCTCACAATCAAATACCGACCGTATTATCTCCCAAGAGAATTTTCTTCGGTTATAGTCACGGCCGTGTATATCCCCCCTCAAGCTGATACCACGACGGCCCTCAAAGAACTTCACTGGACTTTATGCAAACTGGAAACCACATATGGTGGTCCTCTGTAGCTCAGCTGGTAGAGCACGGCGCTTGTAACGCCAAGGTAGTGGGTTCGATCCCCGGGACCACCCATACACAAAAAAAATTATGCACGCATGACTGTAAGTCGCTTTGGATAAAAGCATCTGCTAAATGGCATATTATTATTATATCCTGAGGCATTATTATATCCTGAGGCATTTATTGTAGCCGTGGATTTTAACAAAGCAAATTTGAGGATTAGGCTGCCGAAGTTCTATCAACATATCGACTGTTGTACACGGGCTGCTAAAATTCTCGACCATTGCTATTCGAACTTTCGGGTTGGTTATAAGGACCTCCCCCACCCTCCTTTCGACAAATCTGACCATGACTCCATTTTGCTCCTCCCTTCCTATAGGCAGAAACTCAAACAGGAAGTACCCGTGCTAAGGACTATTCAACGCTGGTCTGACCAATCGGAATCCACACTTCAAGATTGTTTTGATCACGCGGACTGGGATATGTTCCGGGTAGCTTGCGAAAATAATTTAGACGAATACACTGAAACGGTGACTGAGTTTATCAGGAAGTGTATAGGAGATGTTGTGCCCAATGTGACTATTAAAACCTACCCTAACCAGAAACCGTGGACAGATGGCAGCATTTAACCATGGCAAGGTGACTGGGAATATGGCAGAATACAAACAGTGTAGCTACTCACTCCACAAGGCAATTAAACAGGCAAAACATCAGTATAGAGACAAAGTGGAGTTGCAATTCAACGCCTCAGACATGAGACTTATGTGGCTGGGTCTACAGACAATCACGGACTACAAAAGGAAAACCAGCCACGTCGCCGACACCGACGTCTTGCTTCCGGACAAGCTAAACACCTTCTTCGCCCGCTTTGAGGATAACACAGTGCCACCGACGCGGCCCACTACCATGGACTGTGGGCTCTCCTTCTCCGTGGCCAATGTGAGTAAGACGTTTAAGCATGTTAACCCCCGCAAGGCTGCCGGCCCAGACGGCACGCGCAGACCAGTTGGCTGATGTGTTTATGGACATATTCAATCTCTCCCTATCCCAGTCTGCTGTCACCACATGCTTCAAGATGGCCACCATTGTTCCTGTACCAAAGAAAGCAAAGGTAACTGAACTAAATGACTATCGCCCTGTAGCACTCACCTCTGTCATTATGAAGTGCTTTGAGAGACTAATCAAGGATCATATCACCTCTACCTTACCTGTCACCCTAGACCCATTTCATTTGCTTACCGCCCCAATACATCCACAGACGATGCATTCGCCATCACACTGCACACTGCCCTATCCCATCTGGACAAGAGGAATACCTATGTAAGAATGTTGTTCATTGACAACAGCTCAGCATTCAACACCATAGTACCCTCCAAGCTCATCATTAAGCTCGAGGCCCTGGGTCTGAACCCCGCCGTGTGCAACTGGGTCCTGGACTTCCTGACGGGCCGCCCCCAGGTGGTGAAGGTAGGAAACAACATCTCCACTTCGCAGATCCTCAACACTGGGGCCCCTCAAGGGTGCGTGCTCAGCCACCTCCTGTACTCCCTGTTCACCCATGACTGCGTGGCCAAGCACTCCTCCAACTAAATCATAAAGTTTGCAGACGACACAACAGTAGTAGGCTTGATTACCAACAATGACAAGACAGCCTACAGGGAGGAGGTGAGGGCTCTGGGAGTGTGGTGCCAGGAAAATAACCTCTCACTCAACATCAACAAAATGAAGGAGATGATCGTGGACTTCAGGAAACAGCAGAGGGTGCACCCCCCTATCCACATCGATGGGACCGCAGTGGAGAAGGTGGAAAGCTTCAAGTTCCTCGACGTAGAGATCACTGACAAACTGAAATGATCCACCCACACAGACAGTGTGGTGAAGAAGACGCAACAGATCCTCTTCAACCTCAGGAGTCTGAAGAAAATTGGCTTGGCACCTAAAACCCTCACAAACTTTTACAGATGCATAATTGAGAGCATCCTGTCGGGCTGTATCACCGCATGGTATGGCAACTGCACCGCCCGCAACCGCAGGGCTCTCCAGAGGGGGTTGCGGTCTGCCCAACGCATTACCGGCGGCAAACTACCCACCCTCCAGGACACCTACAGCACCCGATGACACAGGAAGGCCAAAAAGATCATCAAGGACATCAACCACCCGAGCCACTGCCTGTTCACCCCATTATCATCCAGAAGGTGAGCTCAGTACAGGTGCATCAAAGATGGGACCGAGAGACTGAAAAACATCTTCTATCTCAAGGCCATCAAACTGTTAAATAGCCATCACTAGCAGATTAGAGGCTGCTGCTGCTGCCTATTGAAATCACTGGTCACTTTAAGAAATGGAACACTAGTCACTTTAATAATGTTTACAGTACATATTTTGCATTACTCCTCTCATATGTATATTCTGTATTCTATAATATTCTACTGTATCTTAGTCCATGCCGCTCTGTCATTGCTCGTCCATATATGTATATATTCTTAATTCCATTCCTTACTTAGATTTGTGTGTATTGGGTATATGTTGTGAAATTGTTAGATATTACTTGTTAGATATTACTGCACTGTCGGAGCTAGAAGCACAAGCATTTCACTACACCCGCAATAACATCTGCTAAACACGTGTATATGACAAATAAAATTAGATTTGATTTGATAATTCTGTCAATTCAACACACAATGCAGGTCTGGAATAGCCTGGTTGCCATCTCTGCTATTACATTCCACTCCTTGCCACTCCTGTCACTTGCCAAAGAGACTGGCCTTTTGGCAAATTTCAAATATGAACATCTGAGGACTTGATCGTGATTCGATAACCCTCACAGCTATCATTCAATCACAATGTTTATGCAAATTAGACTGATTCATTAATACATTTAATTGTAAACATAAACATTGGACGCAGGGAGAAAAGAAGATTCCCATTTATTGCATTTTTACCACCAGTCAATGTGATCACATCAAGCCAGAGAAGCTCTCGCCATTCAAACTTTCCCGCCAGTTCATTGTGAATGATGTAGCCTATTTTATATCCAGCAAGCAAGAGCAAGGTGCTTCTTTCCTTGAATATATATATTTTTTAATTGCTCAAAGTAAGTGATCATACTGCTACTTCTGGGACACGCATTGGGCTTGGCTGGTTCAAGAGCTATAAGAGGAATAGAGAGAGGATGGAAGAAAGAGAGGCCAATGGAGATGCCAGCGGAGATGCATGAATTACGCAAGAAGGGAACAGTGAAGACAGAGATATGTAAATTAGAAATGAATTCATAGGCTGGACTATTAATCCACCATTTGTATGCTAGCCTATATATTAGGCCAAGCCAGGGTCAAAAACATATTTTTGTCTCATGCACGTTTTGAGCCAATGAATTGAAGTTGAACATCGCCAAATGTGCCAGTTTAATTAAATGTGCAATAAAAAGGTATAGTACCAGAATAAAACCCTGGCTGCATTATGCTATAATGTAGCCTAGGCCTACTTTCTGATGGACTACAGCCAAGATTTGAAGGTGAGCCCTGGGTTTTGAATACGTTTTTAGGAAATGTGATTTGTGTGTGTCTGAGATGCGCTGGTGGCTTTGATTGATGTATCCTTTTAGGGTGTGTGTGTGGAAGTTAGCTAATTCTCTCTGTGTTCATTCAGAAAGTTTCCTAAAGTAGCCTGTTATGGACTCCACCTCTTAATAAGAGAGGAGGGACAAATAATATAACTGAAATGAGCATAACAAAATTGGGTAACACTTTACTTGACACCCAGCTTAATAACACGTTATGACACGGTCATAACCATGTCATAATATGTCATAACAGCTGAGATAACTTGTCATACATAACCTGTTATAATATGGTCATAACACTGTCATGACACATATATTTAGACCTGTTGTGATATATGTTGCATTATTTTATGGCTGGTAATGACACCTACATAAAAGTGTAAAAACCCACAAAACCCTACCACACAAGGCAAAACATTCAATTTCATCATAGTCTACATCAACAGTGTGTTTATGTTATATTATCATTGTAATTGCGTACACATTGATGTCAAACATGCACCTACCCCAATGCTCTGTTGTTGATGACTGGGATGAATGCAGGAGCAGTTTTCAGGAACAGGACAAGACACCCTCTTTTTGACTGATGACTGATATAAGGGCCTGTATGTGATAGGCATATCTGGCTTATATGATTATGATGGTCATAATGCTTCTTGACTGTGTCATAAAGTGTATTTTCTTAGTCCAAGTAAAGTGACCCAGGATGGTCATAATGCTTCATGACAGTGTCATAAAGTGTATTATCTACAAGTTATTTAAAATATGATGACAAAAAAAAGACTATAAAGAATTCATTACAACAAAAACAAAGGATTTAAGAGACAAACTTTCAAACGAAAGGAAACTTCTTGGCAGATTTTTATGTTTTTGTTTATAAATGTGGGTGTAGGTGTCATAACCAGCCATAAAATAACGCACTATATGTCACAACAGGTGTACATATATGGGTCATGACAGTGTTATGACCGTATTCTGACAGGTTATGACATGTTATGTCAGCTGTTATGACATATTATGACATGGTTATGGCCATGTCATAATGTGTTGTGACACCGGGTGTCAAGTAAAATGTTACCCAAAATTGTAAACATGTAAGCAAGTCATGATGATCAGAATACAGTATGTGCGAGGAGTCCCACCGGTTACACACTGGTTGAATGTTTCCATGTCATTTCAATGAAATTATTTTGAACCAAGGTGGAATAGTCGTTGAATTGACGTCTGTGCCCAGTGGGGTGCCAGTTTTGCGTTTCTATGCTCTCATTAATGGGATGCAACTGAAGCAAACGTAGCTCGATTGAATCTTGTAGGCCGCATCATTATTTCTCTCTCTCATTACCGAGTCCTCTCTAGCCACTTTGAACAACATGATCTTGCATTGACACTGCCTTTTCACAAGGGAATGACCGCAGCAGGTCATAATCATATAAATAAGAAGTTTGTACACTGCAAAAATAAAATGTTTATTGAATATTTATGCATTTTACATATTCTAATATAATATTAACATTACTGATTACATACAGTAACAAAGTGTTAACTATTCCAAATGTTGGATTTGCATAGGCTCTGGAGGAACTCATACACCTCTTTTAGCCTCATTGAAGCTACAAAACTGTCAGTTTTCAACATGGCCATGTAATGACA
This sequence comes from Coregonus clupeaformis, assembly GCF_020615455.1. Lineage (NCBI taxonomy): Eukaryota > Metazoa > Chordata > Actinopteri > Salmoniformes > Salmonidae > Coregonus > Coregonus clupeaformis. Next base: position 55,705,323 of record NC_059200.1, on the reverse strand, counting down.
ATTCAACAGAACAGATGAACAGGAAAAACATTTTATCTAATGGGTGGCCCAAAAAAAGATATGTCGTAAAGCTGCGCCCCTTACCAAGCCACTCCTCCACTCCAGGGTTCCTCCAGGAACCCGTTGCTACATTAAACCATTAAAGGTTCCTCCAAGAACCCCTTAACTAACCGAAGGTGCAAATATGAACCATCGACTAGCAATGGTTTCCTTGAGGAACTCCAGGGGTTCCTTGAAGATCTCAAGGGTTCCTCGAGTCACCACTAATTCTAAGAGTGTAGGTCTGGAATGTGTAATCTGAAACACTTTCCCCATTACAGCCCTAACCCATTCCCCCAAAATGAACTTGAATAAAGAGAAAAAAAGAAAGGAAGATAGAAAAATAAGGTATAGAGAAAAGGAGGGGTTGTGTGGTTGTCCTACAGATGCACTGCCCCAGCTAGTGAACCCATCTCCCCTGTGCTGTGTGTCCTCACGTGGCTTCTTTGGAGCTGGCTCTGGCTCTCTGGACTGCGTGTGCTTGGTAGTGATGCGTGTCTATCCTGCACGAGCAGGCAACATTCCTCTAGAGCCAGTTCTATTCTGATACCCCTGTCTGTCTGTTTGTCTGTCTGAGACATGGGACAGCAGGGACCGCGCCCTGAGAGCCCTCCAGAGTATAGCACCTATAGCAAAATATATATGACATATTATAAGCCTTATTATAAAACATTATATAGGCTAATATATATTTATTAGAAGTTATATAGCATTATACCTGCAGGCTCTTCCTACTGAGTGAATGGCACTAGGAGGACCCCCACGCAGGCGTTTCCTGTAATATTAAATTGATGTCTTATAAAGGTTGAAGATGGCCAGAGGTGATATCGGCTTATTCACAGAGTTTCATATAAACTTGCCACCTTCAGCTAGCGACATAGAACCAGTATTTTATCTATCCCAGTCAGATTTGGTGTGTTAATTTGGCTTTGAGTTTGGCTTCACATCCTGATCATGCAATCAGAGATGGGCAGTATTTCTGTTGCAACGTTTGTCAAAATTGACTTTTCGTAGCAGATTTGGGAGAATTTACGCAGCAGGTTAAGAGAATTAACATAGCAGGTTAGGATAATTAGATTAAGATGTATCCCATCTAGACATGAGCCTGAAACAAGGCTAATAATCATACCCAGTGTGCTTTGCAGTTCATTTAGGTATGTTCACTTTTCATTTAACTAAGGTAGTTATAAGCAACACATATCAGTCATAGCAAGTAAAACTTTTCTGTAATCGTTACTGAGAATATTGTTGCTGTTCGGGCCGGCTACTTGCAAATGTATTTCTGTATTTTAAAATACAAAATACATGTATTTAGTGGTTTATTTTTATGGTATTTTTTATTGCATTTTAAATGTTTTGCCCATCCCTGCTGACAATGAACCCAAGACTGAAGAGAGTCATGAGAAGGTCACTGCAGCGCAGACCTTGGTTCAAATACTATTTGAAATAATTTCAAATACTTTAGCTGTGTTTGATTGAGCTTGTCTGGCAAAATGGAACCAATAGAATTGAAGTGTCCCAAAAGTGTAAAACACACCCATCTTTAGTCTGCATTCCAGGCAGGCTAAAGCAAACCCTCAAAGTATTTGAAAGATTTCAAATAGTATTTGAACCCTGGTCTGCTGCGGTCCGTTAAAAAAATTAGTTTGTTGCTGAAAACTTCCCGCAAGTTTGTGGCAAATTTGCTGAAAACTAAATAGTGTACCACAAAATGTTGCCAAAAGTTTACAAATGTTTGCCACTAGTGTTAAATCTTCGGCAAACCTTAGGCAACAATAATGGGGGCGTCCGTAAATTCACTCTGTCTATCTACTCCGATTTCAGAGCACTCTCGTCTTTGTGTGCCAGAGGGCAGAATAACTGATGAGTTTACGAACGCTCAACAACCGATGATGGCCGGTGCCAGTAAATGTCGGTAAAAATTCATAATTAAATTGTTTTCAGCAGCACAGTTACAGTCAACAATGCTCTGGAAAACATGAAAACAGCTCTGACCAGCTCTGCTAGGGCAAGTAAAATGGTCAGAGTGAGGTGTTCTCTCATTTGTGTCTGGAAGTAGCTAGCAAGCTAGCCAATGTTAGCCAGTTAGTTTGGGTGCTTGACTGCCGTTGTGACATCAGATTGTTCGGATCAACCCTACTTCTCGGCCAGGGCGTCCAGTGTGCGCTCTGAGCGCTCCGAGAGCGAAACGCTCTGAATTTATGAACGGACAATCTGTTTTTCTTCTGGCAGGCAATTCTCTCAGGATTCAATTTGAATCTGTGGCAAACCTATGTCAACAACTTCCAAGACCAGTAAAAGTTGATGACCAATCAGAGGGATTAGAAACATCTGTTGGAAAATGGAAACCAAGCTATCTAGCTAGCTACCTACCAAAGTTGTCTGGTGAGTGTCTAACTTATTAATTAAACTTCCTAATAAATGTTAACATTTTATTAGCTAAATGATGCCTAGTTAGCAATGTCATGTTTTATGGGATAAAGTGAAACACAGTTTGTTGATACCAGTTTCAATCTCTCAGTGCCAATGACTGACTGGCTAGCGCTTAGCTAGCTAACGCTGGATATCATATTTTTGCACAATTCATGTGATAGGTAGCTAGCTAGCTAACTAATGATTTGCCTAAACACTGATATTTTTAGGTGAATACGTTGCTGTCTTTTAATACCAATATGCATGTCAATATGCTAGTGTCATGGTTCAGGACCATGTTAGCTAGCACAACACCTAAGGTAGGTAGCTAGCTAGCAACACTATGAGTTGATTTGACATCAACGCAAAACTAAACTTTTGAAGATGGATACCCTTTCCCTACCCGTGGTATTGGAAGAGGCTGTATTGGGAGGAGGATGCATCAACACCCTGGAAATATGTTTGTGGTACACTCACTCTTAACACTTTGTTTGAGTGATAAATTAGTGTATCGTCTTCAAGATTGATAGGGTAAGTAAATGAATGTATTATTCTCATACATGCAGCCCATACATTCATTCTTTGTAAGAATTAGATATTTCATTGCTTTAAACTAGTAGCTAGTTCATCTTGATCATGTGTTGTTAGTCTCCCGAGTGGCGCAGTGGTCTAAGGCACTGCATTGCAGTGCTAGCTGTGCCACTAGAGATCCTGGTTCGAATCCAGGCTCTGTCGTAGCCGGCCGTGACCGGGAGACCCATGGGGCGGCGCGCAATTGGCCCAGCGTCGTCCATGGTAGGGGAGGGAATGGCCGGCAGGGATGTAGCTCAGTTGATAGAGCATGGCGTTTGCAACGCCAGGGTTGTGGGTTCGATTCCCACAGGGGGTAGGAAAATAAATAAATAATGTAAGTCGCTCTGGATAAGAGCGTCTGCTAAATGACTAAAATGTAAATGTAAATGTAAATGTTGTTCCTTCTCTCTTTCTAGAAGCAATCAGTTAGGCAATTATAGAGATTGGCAAAAATTCTGATTGAAGTTTCAATCAAACTGAGGACAGAGAAACATGTGTCCACCAGACAGGTCAAGGCTTCTTGCATGCATGGCTCTGAGATGTAAGTTACAAACAACCCAACATGTTTTAGAGTGTATGACCCAATTGCTGGGTTGCAGGTATTGGGTCAATAGTTTGGTTGTTTTCTGCAAATACAGCAAGGTTGGGTTATTGGTGCTGGGTTATTAAGGTTGGGCTATCAATATTTGACCCAGCCAGTGGGTTAATTCTCCCGCCACCAGCGCGTGAAGTCCATCAGAATACTTGCAAGTATTCTAGTTCTAGTTAGTGCGACTGAGTGACTGAAGAGCAGAAAACAGCTAATGCTGTTTCGACAGACTAAGGAACATTAGCTAGCTAGCCATTTTCTGTGCTAATATCTCTGGGTGTAGTAAAATTAGCTAGCTAGCTAACGTTAGCCTCGAGACCATGCTCGCAACGCAAGCTTACTGAAGTGTTGTTGCAGAATATAACTAAATGTAGGGTTTTTATCAACGTTTGGCTAGCTAGCTAACTACACTACCAGTCAAAAGTAGGAAGACGCTTTTCGATTTAATGCATTCAGTTGCATTCTTTTGCAGCGGAAGATATGGACCAGAACGGGGCCAAGACAGTCGAGATAGTCTGAGTGTATCCAGCAGACGCGGATACAGTGGGGAAAAAAAGTATTTAGTCAGCCACCAATTGTGCAAGTTCTCCCACTTAAAAAGATGAGAGAGGCCTGTAATTTTCATCATAGGGACACGTCAACTATGACAGACAAATTGAGAAAAAAAAATCCAGAAAATCACATTGTAGGATTTTTAATGAATTTATTTGCAAATTATGGTGGAAAATAAGTATTTGGTCACCTACAAACAAGCAAGATTTCTGGCACTCACAGACCTGTAACTTCTTCTTTAAGAGGCTCCTCTGTCCTCCACTCGTTCCCTGTATTAATGGCACCTGTTTGAACTTGTTATCAGTATAAAAGACACCTGTCCACAACCTCAAACAGTCACACTCCAAACTCCACTATGGCCAAGACCAAAGAGCTGTCAAAGGACACCAGAAACAAAATTGTAGACCTGCACCAGGCTGGGAAGACTGAATCTGCAATAGGTAAGCAGCTAGGTTTGAAGAAATCAACTGTGGGAGCAATTATTAGGAAATGGAAGACATACAAGACCACTGATAATCTCCCTCGATCTGGGGCTCCACGCAAGATCTCACCCCGTGGGGTCAAAATGATCACAAGAACGGTGAGCAAAAATCCCAGAACCACACGGGGGGACCTAGTGAATGACCTGCAGAGAGCTGGGACCAAAGTAACAAAGCATACCATCAGTAACACACTACGCCGCCAGGGACTCAAATCCTGCAATGCGAGACGTGTCCCCCTGCTTAAGCCAGTACATGTCCAGGCCCGTCTGAAGTTTGCTAGAGTGCATTTGGATGATCCAGAAGAGGATTGGGAGAATGTCATATGGTCAGATGAAACCAAAATATAACTTTTTGGTAAAAACTCAACTCGTCGTGTTTGGAGGACAAAGAATGCTGAGTTGCATCCAAAGAACACCATACCTACTGTGAAGCATGGGGGGTGGAAACATCATGCTTTGGGGCTGTTTTTCTGCAAAGGGACCAGGACGACTGATCCGTGTAAAGGAAAGAATGAATGGGGCCATGTATCGTGAGATTTTGAGTGAAAACCTCCTTCCATCAGCAAGGGCATTGAAGATGAAACGTGGCTGGGTCTTTCAGCATGACAATGATCCCAAACACACCGCCCGGGCAACGAAGGAGTGGCTTCGTAAGAAGCATTTCAAGGTCCTGGAGTGGCCTAGCCAGTCTCCAGATCTCAACCCCATAGAAAATCTTTGGAGGGAGTTGAAAGTCCGTGTTGCCCAGCGACAGCCCCAAAACATCACTGCTCTAGAGGAGATCTGCATGGAGGAATGGGCCAAAATACCAGCAACAGTGTGTGAAAACCTTGTGAAGACTTACAGAAAACGTTTGACCTGTGTCATTGCCAACAAAGGGTATATAACAAAGTATTGAGAAACTTTTGTTATTGACCAAATACTTATTTTCCACCATAATTTGCAAATAAATTCATTAAAAATCCTACAATGTGATTTTCTGGAATTTTTTTTCTCATTTTGTCTGTCATAGTTGACGTGTACCTATGATGAAAATTACAGGCCTCTCTCATCTTTTTAAGTGGGAGAACTTGCACAATTGGTGGCTGACTAAATACATTTTTTCCCCACTGTACACTCAGACTATCTCGACTGTTGTGTTACTTTTTTACAAATATATTAGACTTGAATTTGATTCTGTTTGCTGTGATTAACTAGCCTGGCTGATGTGACTCACAGTGCAGGGAGAGCTGTGACCACACTGGTATGGAAAGGAGGATGTTTGTTAATGCAATATTCGCTAATAAATTGTGCGACAGGGTTTGATGGGTTCACTCAAATGTAGTTTTTTTCTTCAGGGTTGAGACATTGTTTGGCTTTGAAAATCCAACCATTGTAATAGAAGGGTGCGACGCTCAAGGGCTGTGTGTGACTGTGGGTGTTTGAGTGAGAAAGACACAGAGGAAAGGCAACCAGTAAAAGCACAGCCCCCTTCAATATCGACGCATTGTGCCAACAACATCAAAGAGCCACTCCAGACTCTGAAGTCAGGAGGACTTCAAGAGTAAGGTGTTAGCCAGACTAGTGATTGACTGCAATGCAAAAGTAATTGTTTGTCTGGCTGAAACATGACACAATTTGAAGTCATATGGGGCAGAGTCTCAAAAGCATTAAAAACAGCATTGGGTGTGGATACGGTGGAAACATGTGGATCTGATCAAGTGTGATGTCATGAAGGTTTTTTTTTTTTTTTTTTTTGGGGGTAGATCAGCTTAACATTGCAGATAGATTGTAACTTCCATCAATGTAATTGTCTGCATCACTTCCAATCCCCCATGTTTATATATATATATATATATATATACAGTGGGGAGAACAAGTATTTGATACACTGCCTTCACTCTGTGGTCCGACAAGTATTTGATACCTGTAGAGGTCTGTAATTCTTATCATAGGTACACTTCAACTGTGAGAGACAGAATCTAAAACAAAAATCCAGAAAATCACATTGTATGATTTTTAAGTAATTCATTTGCATTTTATTGCATGACATAAGTATTTGATACATCAGAAAAGCAGAACTTAATATTTGGTATAGAAACCTTTGTTTGCAATTACAGAGATCATACGTTTCCTGTAGGTCTTGACCAGGTTTGCACACACTGCAGCAGGGATTTTGGCCCACTCCTCCATACAGACCTTCTCCAGATCCTTCAGGTTTCGGGGCTGTCGCTGGGGAATACGGACTTTCAGCTCCCTCCAAAGATGTTCTATTGGGTTCAGGTCTGGAGACTGGCTAGGCCACTCCAGGACATTGAGATGCTTCTTACGGAGCCACTCCTTAGTTGCCCTGGCTGTGTGTTTCGGGTCGTTGTCATGCTGGAAGACCCAGCCACGACCCATCTTCAATGCTCTTACTGAGGGAAGGAGGTTGTTGGCCAAGATCTCGCGATACATGGCCCCATCCATCCTCCCCTCAATACGGTGCAGTCGTCCTGTCCCCTTTGCAGAAAAGCATCCGCAAAGAATGATGTTTCCACCTCCATGCTTCACAGTTGGGATGGTGTTCTTGGGGTTGTACTCATCCTTCTTCTTCCTCCAAACACGGTGAGTGGAATTTAGACCAAAAAGCTATATTTTTGTCTCATCAGACCACATGACCTTCTCCCATTCCTCCTCTGGATCATCCAGATGGTCATTGGCAAACTAATCCATGACGGCGTAGTGTGTTACTAATAGTTTTCTTTGAGACTGTGGTCCCAGCTCTCTTCAGGTCATTGACCAGGTCCTGCCGTGTAGTTCTGGGCTGATCCCTCACCTTCCTCATGATCATTGATGCCCCACGAGGTGAGATCTTGCATGGAGCCCCAGACCGAGGGTGATTGACCGTCATCTTGAACTTCTTCCATTTTCTAATAATTGCGCCAACAGTTGTTGCCTTCTCACCAAGCTGCTTGCCTATTGTCCTGTAGCCCATTCCAGCCTTGTGCAGGTCTACAATTTTATCCCTGATGTCCTTACACAGCTCTCTGGTCTTGCCCATTGTGGAGAGGTTGGAGTCTGTTTGATTGAGTGTGTGGACAGGTGTCTTTTATACAGGTAACAAGTTCAAACAGGTGCAGTTAATATAGGTAATGAGTGGAGAACAGGAGGGCTTCTTAAAGAAAAACTAACAGGTCTGTGAGAGCCGGAATTCTTACTGGTTGGTAGGTGATCAAGTACTTACAGTGGGGGGGAAAAGTATTTAGTCAGCCACCAATTGTGCAAGTTCTCCAACTTAAAAAGATGAGAGAGGCCTGTAATTTTCATCATAGGTACACGTCAACTATGACAGACAAAATGAGGAAAAAAATTCCAGAAAATCACATCACAATTTATTTGCAAATTATGGTGGAAAATAAGTATTTGGTCAATAACAAAAGTTTCTCAATACTTTGTTATATACCCTTTGTTGGCAATGACACAGGTCAAACGTTTTCTGTAAGTCTTCACAAGGTTTTCACACACTGTTGCTGGTATTTTGGCCCATTCCTCCATGCAGATCTCCTCTAGAGCAGTGATGTTTTGGGGCTGTCGCTGGGCAACACGGACTTTCAACTCCCTCCAAAGATTTTCTATGGGGTTGAGATCTGGAGACTGGCTAGGCTACTCCAGGACCTTGAAATGCTTCTTACGAAGCCACTCCTTCGTTGCCCGGGCGGTGTGTTTGGGATCATTGTCATGCTGAAAGACCCAGCCACGTTTCATCTTCAATGCCCTTGCTGATGGAAGGAGGTTTTCACTCAAAATCTCACGATACATGGCCCCATTCATTCTTTCCTTTACACGGATCAGTCGTCCTGGCCCCTTTGCAGAAAAACAGCCCCAAAGCTTGATGTTTCCACCCCCATGCTTCACAGTAGGTATTGTGTTCTTTGGATGCAACTCAGCATTCTTTGTCCTCCAAACACGACGAGTTGAGTTTTTACCAAAAAGTTCTATATTGGTTTCATCTGACCATATGACATTCTCCCAATCCTCTTCTGGATCATCCAAATGCACTCTAGCAAATGTCAGCCGGTCCTGGACATGTAATGGCTTAAGCAGGTCCCTGGCGGCGTAGTGTGTTACTGGTGGTAGGCTTTGTTACTTTGGTCCCAGCTCTCTGCAGGTCATTCACTAGGTCCCCCCGTGTGGTTCTGGGATTTTTGCTCACCGTTCTTGTGATCATTTTGACCCCACGGGGTGAGATCTTGCGTAGAGCCCCAGATCGAGGGAGATTGTCAGTGGTCTTGTATGTCTTCCATTTCCTAATAATTGCTCCCACAGTTGATTTCTTCAAACCAAGCTGCTTACCTATTGCAGATTCAGTCTTCCCAGCCTGGTGCAGGTCTACAATTTTGTTTCTGGTGTCCTTTGACAGCTCTTTGGTCTTGGCCATAGTGGAGTTTGGAGTGTGACTGTTTGAGGTTGTGGACAGGTGTCTTTTATACTGATAACAAGTTCAAACAGGTGCCATTAATACAGGTAACGAGTAGAGGACAGAGGAGCCTCTTAAAGAAGAAGTTACAGGTCTGTGAGAGCCAGAAATCTTGCTTGTTTGTAGGTGACCAAATACTTATTTTCCACCATAATTTGCAAATAAATTCATTTAAAATCCTACAATGTGATTTTCTGGATATTTTTTCCTCAATTTGTCTGTCATAGTTGATGTGTACCTATAATGAAAATTACAGGCCTCTCTCATCTTTTTAAGTGGTAGAACTTGCACAATTGGTGGCTGACTAAATACTTTTTTCCCCCACTGTATGTCATGCAATAAAATGCAAATTAATGTGATTTTCTGGATTTTTGTTTTAGATTCCGTCTCTCACAGTTGAAGTGTACCTATGATTAAAATTACAGACCTCTACATGCTTTGTAGATAGGAAAACCTGCAAAATCGGCAGTGTATCAAATACTTGTTCTCCCCACTGTATATATATATATATATATATATATATATACATATATACATACATATACATATATACATACACATATATACACACATACACACACACACATATACATACATACATACATACATACATACATACATACATACATACATACATACATACATACATACATACATACATACATACATACATACATACATACATACATACTGTATCCTTTAAACAAATATATATTCCCCTTTATTACTTTCCAACCCCACCACCCCTTCCCTAATTGGAGTAAACTAGTGAACAACAATGCTTAGGCCTCTAATACCACCTTATACTTACTATATACATTTTATGGACACAGTCAATTTTACAATAATTATATTTTGTTTGTTTTTTCTGCTGAACTTCTTCTTCTCTCAACCTCTCCGATCATTTTCATGATGTCCATCCGGTTTGCTTCTATATGCCATATATTTCTAACTGTGCTCTTTCACAAAAGCTCCCAACCTACAACCTATATACTTATTATGGACACAGTATGCTTACATTATTAGTTATCTTGTTATTTGTTGTTGTTAGTTGTTATTAGTCCCATCCTTCAACAATTAGTCCCATCCATTCAACACCACCCATCTATCTCTTAACACCATCCATATAGGATTTCTATTTGCCATATATTTTTCAACTGTACTGTGATGTTTTACAAAAGTTCTGAACCTTTCTATTCTCATTGTTTCTACAGATTGTAAATTGAAGATAAACATTTTTGCTAGAAGTATTATTATATTATTGATCGATTGACTATGACTTTTCAGATCACCCAGTAATGCTATCTGCAAGGTTAGCTCCAGGTAAATATTGCAATCCTTTAGCCATTCCTGGACCTGTGTCCAAAAACGAGCTACAAATGGACAGTACCAAAACAAATGATCTAATGATTCTATCTCTTCGCAGCAAAATCTGCAGAGCTGGGAAGATTGTATCCCCCATATAAATAACATTCTATTGGTAGCAAAAATGGTATATAATAATTTAAATTGAAAAATTATAAGTTTTGAATCCGGTGTTGTTTTGCGTATCAGTTCATAAACACTATGCCATGGGATGGGTACGTCAAAAATCTCTTCCCAACTATTTTGCAACCTATATGGGACGGCTGTAAATCCTTTGGTCCTTAAATTAAACTGGTATACTTTTTTATTTATCACAGTTTTCTTTAACCAATTATGTTCTTTAATGCAAGGCCGACAGACAAGTTCCTTACTTTCTCCCCCTTCCACTTTCTTCTTCCATTTTTCTGGTAAGGCTGCAATTATTTGGTTGTAATTTTGGGTAGAGCAGACTTTTCCATATGTTTTTGTTAGCTGCATGTGCGACATAACTCCACCAGTCCTACCAATGATATCATTTACGAAGATTATACCTTTTTAAAAATAATTTTCCCCCAAAAAAGTTTTGGGGTCAATTAGTATATTTGAGTTTAAACACAATATTTGTTGCATTATTTGTTCTATCGTGTCTGGAGGATTAAATTGAAATTGCAACCAACTTTCTATGGCTTGTTTTAGAAATAGTGATATTTGGGAGATTATTTCCTTTTCAAATAACTGAAAGTGAGAGGTTGTAATCTGAATAAAGGGGAAAAGGCCATTCTTGAACACTGGGTGAGACAATCTTACTAATTTGCTAGAGAACCAGTTCGGATTTAAGTATAACTTTTGTATGACTGAAGCTTTTAGTGATAGGTCTAATGCTTTAATATTTAATCATTTATGTCCTCTGAATTCATATTCATTATATAAATAGGCCCGTTTAATTTTGTCTGGCTTGCCGTTCCAAATAAAATGGAATATATTTTTCTCATATAATTTAAAAAACTGTTCGCTAGGTGTAGGCAAGACCATAAGCAAATAGGTAAACTGGGATAATACTAAAGAGTTAATCAGGGTGATTTTTCCACAAATTGACAGGTATTTACCTTTCCATGGTAGCAAGATCTTATCTATTTTTGCTAACTTTCTATTAATATTTATTGGAGTGAGATCATTTATTTCCTTTGGGAAATGTATTCCGAGTATATCCACATCATCATCAGACCATTTTATTGGTAAACTACACGGTAATGGAGAAGGACTCCCCCGATGACCGACTGAGGCACTTATTCCAGGACATCATAGAGGAGAACACCTGGAGGGGTTTCGAGAGCGACCCGGCAGGAGCCGGATCTAACCAGACCCCCAGTCGATGAGCTCCAGAGGGAGAAGATATGCCAGGTGCTTCAGGAGTCATAGAGAGAGAAAGCACCTGGACGGGGTTTGGCACGGAGTTATCCGACCCCAACCAGGAGCGCCCCCTCCCTCGCCCCAACATGCACGACTTCACCCTGTCGGAAGAGCTAATGGGCCAATTTGGAACTGCCCAACACCGCAACCCCGACCTTCGCCAGGCTATGTGGAAGGTGAATAGGATAGATGGGAGGAGTATCGGCTCGGGAGGTGAGTTAACCACTCCTTATTATGCCATCAAGCGGGGTCTCTTGTATTGGGTGGCCAAACACAGAGGTGTAGAACAAGAACTGTTAATGTTGCCCCGTTCATACGGAGAGTTTGTGTTACATATGGCCCATACACATGTACTAGGGGGCCACCTCGCCAGGGAGAAGACCACCGAATGGTAGCTGGGGCGTTTTCTATTGGCCGTGGATTACCCAAGATGTCGCTAAGTATTGTAAATTTTGTGACACCTGCCAATGCACTGCTACCAAGCGAACATGCCGTAACTCTCTTATCCCTCTCCCAATTATAGAGACCCCGTTAGAGCGCATAGCCATGGACCTGGTGGGACCCCTGCCGCATTCGGCGTGCAGACATGAGTACATTTTGGTGGTGGTGGACTATGCAACAAAGTTCCCAGAGGCTATTCCCCTGAGGTCGATGGCAACGAAAGCCATAGCGAAATAACTGTATCTCATGTTCTCCCGAGTGGGACTCCCGGCCACCATCCTGATCGACCAGGGCACGCCATTCATGTCCAGACTGATGAAGGACCTGTGTCAGTTATACCGGGTCAAACAAATAAGGACCAGTGTGTACCACCCCCAGGCAGACGGGCTGTGTGAACTGCTGAATAAAACCCTCAAAAGCATGCTACGCAGAGTGGTGGACCGGGACGGGAAGAATTGGGATATGTTGTTTCCCCACCTCATGTTCGCGCTCCAGGAGGTCCCCCTGGCGTCCAATGGATTCTCACCTTTCGGGCTACTATATGGGCAGCCCTGTCATGGCATCCTTGACTTGGCCAAGGAGGCCTGGGAGAACCAACCCTGCCCGTATCGTTCTCTCATCGAACACGTCACATTCATGAAGGACCAAATGGCAGCAATATGGCCGGTAGTGAGGGAACACATGGCGAAAGCACAGGAAACCCAAGCCCGGGCTTACAATAGAAAGGCCCAGCCGCGACAGTACCGCCTAGGAGATACGGTACTCCTCCTCATCCCCATGCCGGAACACAGGTTCCTGGCTTAGTGGCAGGGCCATTTTGTGGTGACAGAGCAAGTCTCCCCGGTAAACTACAGGCTGAGTCAGCAAGGTCGATGGCGCACTCAGCAGATATACCACATCTATCTGTTGAAAGCCTATGTGGAACGAGAGGCACAGGTGCTGATGGGACTTAAGGCAGACGAAGAGGGACGTCCACCAGAAAAGGTGCCTTTCGGCCCCACTCTTACGGCGCCGCAGATGCGAGACCTTGAAAAGGTTGTCCAATAGAACCAACGGGTCTTCTCCCCCCTTCCGGGGCAGACCTCCTTGCTCTGTCATCGCATAGCCACGGAGCCAGCAAAGGAGGTACATCTCCGACCCTACAGGGTACAGGGTTGCTTCTGCAACAAATTCAGAGCCCTCAACTCCATCTCCAGGTTCGATGCCTACCCCATACCGAGGGGTACCGGCAGGTGCCTCTGGCCCCCGAAGACCATCACAAAACCGCCTTTGGCTTGCACAGAGCGGCCGCCACCTTCCAGAGGCATATGGACATGCTTTACGTCCTCACCAGTCCTTCGCTGCTGCCTATATTGATGACGTGGTTATACACAGTGAGGACATGGAGGACCACCTCCGCCAGCTGCGCTCCGCGTTGGCCTGCCTGGAGGCGGCTGGCCTGACAGCCAACCCGAAGAAGTGCCGCCTGGGACTGAACAACGCTGAATACCTTGGCTACACCATCGGCAGCGGTCTGATCAAACCCCAGGTTGATAAGACCAGGGCCATCCGGGAGTAGCAACGGCCTAGAAACAAGAAGGTGGTCCGCTCGTTCCTGGGCCTAATGGGGTACTACAGCTGGTTGAGAGAATGCCAAGAGTGTGCAAAGCTCTCATCAAGGCAAAGGGTGGCTATTTGAAGAATCTCAAATATAAAATATATTTTGATTTGTTTAACACTTTTTTGGTAACTACACGAGTCCATATGAGTTATTTCATAGTATTGATTCATAGTCTTCACTATTATTCTACAATGTAGGAAATAGCAAAAAATTAAGAAAAACCCTTGAATTAGTAGGTATTCTAAAATGTTTGACCAGTAGTGTGTGTATATGTATGTATATATATATATATATATATATATATATATATATATATATATATATATATATATATATATATATATATATATATATATATATATATATACATTATATATATATATACACATATACACACTACCGTTCAAAAGTTTGGGGTAACTTAGAAATGTCCTTGTTTTCGAAAGAAAAGCATTTTTTTTGTCCATTAAAATGACATCAAATTGATCAGAAATACAGTGTAGACATTGTTAATGTTTTAAATGGCTATTGTAGCTGGAAACTGCAGATTTTTTATGGAATATGGCACGTTGTGTTTGCTAATCCAAGTTTATAATTTTAAAAGGCTAATTGATCATTAGAAAACCCTTTTGCAATTATGTTAGCACAGCTGAAAACTGTTGTGTTGATTAAAGAAGCAATAAAACTGGCTTTTTGAGACTAGTTGAGTTTCTGGAGCATCAGCAATTGTGGGTACGATTACAGGCTCAAAATGGCCAGAAACAAATAACTTTCTTCTGAAACTCGTCAGTCTATTCTTGTTCTGAGAAATTAAGGCTATTCGATGCAGAAATTGCCAAGAAACTGAAGATCTCGTACAACGCTGTGTACTACTCCCTTCACAGAACAGCCAAACTGGCTCTAACCAGAATAGAAAGAGGAGTGGGAGTCCCCGGTGCACAACTGAGCAAGAGGACAAATACATTAGAGTGTCTAGTTTGAGAAACAGACGCCTCACAGGTCCTCAACTGGCAGCTTCATTAAATAGTACCCACAAAACACCGGTCTCAACGTCAACAGTGAAGAGGCGACTCCGGGATGCTGACCTTCTGCCTAGAGTTGCAAAGAAAAAGCCATATCTCAGACTGCCCATCTTAATCTTTTCTTTTTATTGGCCAGTCTGTGATATGGCGTGAGTAGATATTCCATAAAAAATCTGCCATTTCCAGCTACAATGTCTACACTGTATTTATGATCAATTTGATATTATTTTAATGGACAAAAAATTGCTTTCCTTTCGAAAACAAGGACATTTCTAAGTGACCCCAAACTTTTGAAAGGTAGTGTATATATATATATATATATATATATATATATATATATATATATATATTCTTGTACATTCTCTGACGTGATGTACAGTGGGGGAAAAAAGTATTTAGTCAGCCACCAATTGTGCAAGTTCTCCCACTTAAAAATATGAGAGAGGCCTGTAATTTTCATCATAGGTACACGTCAACTATGACAGACAAATTGAGAAAAGAAAATCCAGAAAATCACATTGTAGGATTTTTAATGAATTTATTTGCAAATTATGGTGGAAAATAAGTATTTGGTCACCTACAAACAAGCAAGATTTCTGGCTCTCACAGACCTGTAACTTATTCTTTAAGAGGCTCCTCTGTCCTCCACTCGTTCCCCTGTATTAATGGCACCTGTTTGAACTTGTTATCAGTATAAAAGACACCTGTCCACAACCTCAAACAGTCACACTCCAAACTCCACTATGGCCAAGACCAAAGAGCTGTCAAAGGACACCAGAAACAAAATTGTAGACCTGCACCAGGCTGGGAAGACTGAATCTGCAATAGGTAAGCAGCTTGGTTTGAAGAAATCAACTGTGGGAGCAATTATTAGGAAATGGAAGACATACAAGACCACTGATAATCTCCCTCGATCTGGGGCTCCACGCAAGATCTCACCCGTGGGAGTCAAAATGATCACAAGAACGGTGAGCAAAAATCCCAGAACCACACGGGGGGACCTAGTGAATGACCTGCAGAGAGCTGGGACCAAAGTAACAAAGCATACCATCAGTAACACACTACGCCGCCAGGGACTCAAATCCTGCAGTGCGAGACGTGTCCCCCTGCTTAAGCCAGTACATGTCCAGGCCCGTCTGAAGTTTGCTAGAGTGCATTTGGATGATCCAGAAGAGGATTGGGAGAATGTCATATGGTCAGATGAAACCAAAATAGAACTTTTTGGTAAAAACTCAACTCGTTGTGTTTGGAGGACAAAGAATGCTGAGTTGCATCCAAAGAACACCATACCTACTGTGAAGCATGGGGGTGGAAACATCATGCGTTGGGGCTGTTTTTTCTGCAAAGGGACCAGGATGACTGATCCGTGTAAAGGAAAGAATGAATGGGGCCATGTATCGTGAGATTTTGAGTGAAAACCTCCTTCCATCAGCAAGGGCATTGAAGATGAAACATGGCTGGGTCTTTCAGCATGACAATGATCCCAAACACACCGCCCGGGCAACGAAGGAGTGGCTTCGTAAGAAGCATTTCAAGGTCCTGGAGTGGCCTAGCCAGTCTCCAGATCTCAACCCCATAGAAAATCTTTGGAGGGAGTTGAAAGTCTGTGTTGCCCAGCGACAGCCCCAAAACATCACTGCTCTAGAGAAGATCTGCATGGAGGAATGGGCCAAAATACCAGCAACAGTGTATGAAAACCTTGTGAAGACTTACAGAAAACGTTTGACCTGTGTCATTGCCAACAAAGGGTATATAACAAAGTATTGAGAAACTTTTGTTATTGACCAAATACTTATTTTCCACCATACTTTGCAAATAAATTCATTAAAAATCCTACAATGTGATTTTCTGGATTTTTTTTCTCATTTTGTCTGTCATAGTTGACGTGTACCTATGATGAAAATTACAGGCCTCTTATCTTTTTAAGTGGGAGAACTTGCACAATTGGTGGCTGACTAAATACTTTTTTTCCCCACTGTATGTTCTGAAATACAGGCAATATAAATTAATTATTTGAAATTAAACATTGTATCTATATTTTGTGTGTAAGAAAGGGAGGGGGGGGGGGATGGTAGAGAAGGCAAAAAATATGCAAGCAAAATTGACATTTTAACCCAGCAATATAATCTAATTTAACCAGCAGTTGGTTCAAGCACTCAACCCAAGGCGCTGGGTTAGATGAGCAACCCAAACCCACTGGTGTGTTTGGACAATATTGACCCAGTGCTGGGTTGTCAAAATGACCCAAATTGGGTATTTTTTTACACAGTATTTTTTAGAGTAACAATAATTCATTTTGGAAAAAAATATATGAATTGCCATATTAGGCATAACCCTTTTTAAGATGCAAAAATATAAATAAATACAAATCAGTATTCTAATTGTCTTTGGCCAAAGAGTTCAATCTTGACTTCATCAGACCAGATAATCTTGTTTCTCATGGTCAGAGTCCTTTAAGTGCCTTTTGGCAAAATCCAACCGGCTGTCACGTACCTTTTACTGAGGAGTGGTTTCCGTCTGGCCACTCTACCATAAAGGCCTGATTGGTGGAGTGCTGCAGAGATGGTTGTGCTTCTGGAAGGTTCCTCCATCTCCAAAGAGGAACTCTGGAGCTCTGTCAGATTGACCATTGGGTTCTTGGTCACCTCCCTGACAAAGGCCCTTCTCCCCCGATTATTCAGTTTGGCCGGGCGGCCAGCTCTAGGAAGAGTCTTTGTGGTTTCAAACTTTTTCCATTCAAGAATGATGGAGGCCACTGTGTTCTTGGGGACCTTCAATGCTGCAGAAATTTTTTGGTACCCTTCCCCAGATCTGGGAAGACTCATGGCTTGGTTTTTGCTCTGACATGCACTGCCAGCTGTGGGACCTTATTAAACAGACGTGTGCCTTACAAAAATCATCAATTGAATTTACCCCAGGTGGACTCCAATCAAGTTGTAGAAACATCTCAAGGATGATCAATGTTAACAGGATGCACCTGAGCTCAATTGCGAATCTCATCGCAAAGGGTCTGAATAATTATGTAAATGTAATATTTCCGTTTTCTATTTTTAATACATTTGGTAAAATTTCTAAAAATCTGTTTTTCGCTTTCTCATTATGAGGTGTTGTGTGTAGATTGATGAGGAAATAAACAATTTAATCAATTTTAGAATAAGGCTGTAACATAACAAAATGTGGAAAAAGTCAAGGGGTCTGAATACTTTCCGAATGCATTATATATACTTCCATACATTTTTTTGACTGGTACCGGGCTACCTTCAAACAAGTCTTATGAGGCCAAACTATTCGGATGCTACAAACGTTTTTGTGATAATACCGATTTTCTGGATGTCTCCTGGTCTGACAAACACCGCTGTAGCTCTGCCACCTTCCACCGAAGATGCGGAAGATGGACATAGGCGGATGCAGTGGATTGAGGTGCAGCCCATGCAAAAAACATATCTCTAGCTTAAACAGACAGATTTTGATGGGGATTTTTGTTTTATGCTAATTAGATTTCCGCGAGGGCACGGACATTGACTCTAGGGAGGTGGTTGGATGTTTGTTTTTTAACACCAAGGCAAAATAATTGCAGGCAACGTTTACATGTCAGAATAAAATTTTTCCAATAACATTAACCTGTAAAGAACACTTACCAGAAACAACTAAAAGTCAGAGTCAACACCAACTCATCAACAGTGATGTTAAGGTCAGAATTAAGATTGAATAATAACCATTGACTTTAAAGATTTGCCTGTGTCAAAATATAATCAAAATCATATAAACAGTTAACAATTCTACCTAGCTCCCAGTAATAACTAACAAAACGGTAAATTCTCTATATTTCAAACAAACAACAACAGGTATTTTACAATATATATTCTGAATATAGATCATCTGTAACGCATGAACAAATCGCATTTAATAATTATATTTTACATTTATGGCATCTCACACATACTGTATATCAAAATACATTTTACTTTCTGTACATAAATTAAGAAACGTATCCGGCCCAAACACTTTTTTATGTTTGAGGATTTTTCAGTCAAATCTTTTTAATCAAAACAAATTATATGAAATACTAGAGCAACTACAAAACTTTAGAAGTGCAATATTTTAAACAAAAATTGGTCCCACTTGTATTCACGTTATCTTTTGTGTATGATGTTGACGAAGTCAATTTCAACATTTCTACTTTTAGTTATTGTTTTTTTTTATACAAACAGCAGCTAAGTAACAATGTCTGTTTTTCGAAAACAAAATCAGCACTTAAATCAATGCATCATCTATTTTTGGAATACTTTCTTAATTTACATTGAATATCTAAATAAAATAGCAACAGAAAGTTTACATTTTATACAATATAATTTTCTCAGGGATGATGAGCTGAAAGCTGGAATTTACAAAGTGTTTGCATCCCAAATTGCACCCTAATCCCTATGGGCCTTGGCCCAAAAAAAGTGCACTACAGTGCATTCGGAAATTATGGTTGGAAGAGATGGTTGTCCTTCTGGAAGGTTCTCCAAAGAGGAACTCTGACTATTGGGTTCTTGGTCACCTCCCTGACCAAGGCCCTTCTCCCCCGATTGTTCAGTTTGGCCGGGCGGCCAGCTCTAAGAACAGTCTTGGTGGTTCCAAACTTCTTCCATTTAAGAATGATGGAGGCCACTGTGTTCTTGGGGACCTTCAATGCTGCAGACATTTTTTGGTACCCTTCCCCAGATCTGTGCCTCGACACAATCCTGTCTCGGAGCTCTACCGACAATTCCTTTGACCTCATGGCTTGGTTTTCGCTCTGACATGCACTCTCAACTCTGGGACCTTATATAGACAGGTGTGTGCCTTTCCAAATCATGTTCAATCAATTGAATTTACCCAAGGTGGACTCCATTCAAGTTGTAGAAACATCTCAAGGATGATCAATGTTAACAGGATGCACCTGAGCTCAATTGCGAGTCTCATCGCAAAGGGTCTGAATACTTATGTAAATTACGTATTTCTGTCTTTTATTTTAAATACATTTGCTAAAATTTCTAAAAACCAGTTTTTTGCTTTCTCATTATGGGGTATTGTGTGTAGATTGATGAGGATTTTAAAAATATATTTTTTAGAACAAGGCTGTAATGTAACAAAATGTGGAAAAAGGGAAGATGTCTGAATACTTTCCAAAAGCACTGTATGTAGGGACTAGGGTACTATTTGGGAACAGTCACTCACGATAGGATCTCTGTAGATACAGCGTACCCTATCTTAATTTTTTCATTAATGTATTATTGTTTACAGTGAGGTCACATATATACAGTATGCTGAAAGTTAGTCATGGCTATTATTTTGAAATAAGCCAAAAAAAATGGAAACAACAGAAATTGAAATAATACATATATCACTCAGTACACACATAGCTGGTAATGTTTGTGAACAGTCCATTCTAGCATCAATAACTTATCCATACTGTATATTATGAAAAAAGTTTTGTATCGTATTTTCCATACTCAATCCCTACGCACTGTGACAGGAAAAGGACAGGCGAAAAAATGAAAAATCGAGGTATGAGTGTGTGAGTGTGCAATAACACATCTTGCGGGCCTGATATCGCTCCCGGGCCTGGAGTTTGAGACTGCTGATTAAGGTTATGACCCAAAAGGCACCTATAGGGTACCATTTGGAATGCAGACTTATACTCTAACAGGTTACTCCAGCACTACACAGACTCTCACAGGTCACTTGGGGACTTACTATACATTACAATGAAAAAGTCCACTAACAAATAACATCTAAGCCACTTTCCCAAACTTAGATTCTAAATCAGGGATGAGCAACTTTGATGGGGGTGGGGTCAACAAAAACTCATCATGAGAGGCCGCAGTGGCTCGCGGGCCTGCGTACCCACACATGCAGTCAGAGCCGGCCGTTGCCTTTTGGGGGCCCTAAGCAAAATGTTGCCCAATAATTCTACACATTTTGCCATGGGGCGGAGAGAAAAATAAGCAATTTTACTGCTATGTTTGTAATTTTTTATATGATCTCTGAGGGAGAGTGACTAAAAATATCAATGGGGCCCCCCCGGTCGGTAATTCAACAATGATTACTACAAGTTTAGATAGCTGGACGCTAGATTAACTTACAAAAAAAGAAAAATAGCTAATTAAGTGACTGTCACTAGCTAGGTTTCCATCCATTTGGCGACAGATTTTCATGCAAATATTCTAAAATCTGCGTAAAAAACAATATGTGCATTAACAGAGCTGTTTCTATCATTTACTTATTGTGGATAAAAGGCTGTGTGTGAGGATAGAAAATACAAGTTAAATGCATTTCCATTTAATTTTTAAATCTACTGATGGTGGTCTCACAAAACAAATTGTGTTATATAGCGAGTCTCTGATATTAGCACTTGCGCTCTAGCCAACAGCTCGCAGATACAGTGCGGGTATAGCCTAAAATAAATAAAATAAAATAAAATTGATTGATACATGATGAGATTATTATGGACAAAATAACGAGATTACTTTGAATTGTCAAACGGCAGCCAAGCATCGATGATCTTGTCTCCAGAATAAGACCCCCGATATTTATTGGAAAAGAACATCAAGCTCATCACCTTGCACTTTCACCACCCTGTGAAGTTCATTATAACTTATTTCATCTGTAGCCTAATAAACCGCATGCTTTCCTGACGAGTCGTAATGGGAGGACAACACAACATGTAATCTCGTGAAAATAATGTTCTAAATGAATAGGAACAGAATAGTAACAACTATTTTAAGCAAAATGTGAGACTATATACAGGTAACTGCCAAAATAAATCACTGGGACCGTGCTCCCACCCATCCAGGACATTTACTCGAAACAGTGCCTGAGGAAGACCCGCAGCATCATCAAGGACCCCACACACGAGCTGTTCACTCCCTTACCGTCGGGCAGACAGTATTGCAGCATGAGGTCTGATACCAACAGAGACAGTTTCTATCTACAAGCCATCACTGTTGAAAACACTTGAACTGGACTGACAACGTGCAATGACTCTACGCACCTTAGCACACATGCACTCACTCACCCACACAGACATGCACACACACACGCACACAAACAAACAAACACACACACACACACACACACACATACACACACAAACACATTCATGCCACACACATCACAACTGCTGCTACCAGACTCTTATTATTATTGCAAAATACTGCACAATTTAAACACTTGCCCCCCAATCCCCCCTTCTCCAAAACATGTGTAAATATTGGACTCTAAATTGTGCCTTCCTGTATTATACTTATGCTAAAATGTTTATTCATTCTACTGAGCAATTTACTTTAGGTACATATTCTTATCTTTTATTATTGTTGTTGCATTGTCGAGAAGGAACCTGCAAGTAAGTATTTCATTGGACGATGTATACCATGTCTATCCTGTACATGACTAATAAAATAATATAATAAAGGAAACACCAACATAAAGTTTCTCAATAGGGTGTTGGGCCACCACAAGCCAGAACAGCTTCAATGCACCTTAGCATAGATTCTACAAGTGTCTGGAACTCTATTGGAGGGATGCGACACCATTCTTCCACAAGAAATTCCATAATTTGGTGTTTTGTTTATGGTGTTGGAAAATGCTGTCTCTGGTGCCGCTCCAGAATCTCCCATAAGTGTTCAATTGAGTTTAGATCTAGTGACTGAGATGGCATGGTATATGGTTTACATCGTTTTCATGCTCATCAAATCATTCAATGACCACTCATGCGATGTGGATTGGGGCATTGTTATCCTATGGGGGCATAGCCATGGTAGCCAAAATAATGGCCTGCCCAGCATTTTTATACATGTTCCTAATCATGATAGGTTTTATTATGTTGGCAGTTACCTGTAGGTGAATAAGCACACTGACTCCAAAACATCAGGTTAGTTGGGTAACATGTTTTGGTGTGTGATAAACAGGGAAGGAAAGGTGGAGGGCTGCTAGGGAAGAAAATAAGACAGAGAAGTAAGACACAAAGAGAGGTGAGTAAAGATAAAATCAGGAGAGTGGGAGGGAGGAACATTTAGGTATTGGGAGAGAGAAAGAGTAGTGGATTGGGAAGTGAGCTGAATGGTGAAAGGCCAGGAAGAGAGAGTTTGATTGTCAAAATCAGATAGATGATGGGAGAACAGTAGATGGAATTAGGAATCGTAACTCATGAGTGACTTGAAGAGGGAGAGAATGGAAGAGTGATGAAATGCTGAGGTGAGAATAGCCTGAGATGTTGGATAAGTAACCCCTTGCTGCACCTCTCTGATTTGTCCTGTCACTGAAATACACTGAATCTATTATCACTGAACTAGTCTGATATGTACTATCACTGATATATAGTCACTGTGATTATGGCTATTCCTATTCTGGACTGGTTCCTGGGTACATGGTTCAACATAGAATATTGTCAGTTTGAAAGGCTTTTTAAATGCACAGACTGAGAAAAATTAAGACGTTTCTGGTTTTAGGGAAATATGAAAAAAATATTCTGTATCACAAATATACACACAGCATACAGCATATACAGTGCATTCGGAAAGTATTCAGACCCCTTTGACGTTTTCAAAATGTTGTTACGTTACAGCCTTTTTAAAAGATTGATTAAATAAAAAAAATTGCTCATCAATCTACACACAATATCCCATTATGACAAAGCAAAAACAGGTTTTTGCACCAATTTTTGTAAATTAAAAATTTACAAATGTAAAAAATACCTTATTTACATAAGTATTCAGACCTTTTGCATCCTGTTTCCATTGATCATCCTTGATATGTTTCTATAACTTGATTGGAGTCCACCTGGGGTAAATCCAATTGATTGGACATGATTTGGAAAGGCACACACCAGTCTATATAAGGTCATACAGTTGACAGTGCATGTCAGAGCAAAAACCAAGCCATGAGGTTGAAGGAATTGTTCGTAGAGCTCAGAGAAACTCTAGAACCACTCCAATTTGCATACCGCCCCAACAGATCCACAGATTATGCAATCGCTATTGCACTCCACACTGCCCTTTCCCACCTGGACAAGAGGAACACCTACAATTGAAATCGGAAGTTTACATACACCCTAGCCAAATACATTTAAACTCAGTTTTTCACAATTCCTGACATTTAATCCTAGTAAAAAATTCCCTGTCTTAGGTCAGTTAGGATCACCACTTTATTTTAAGAATGTGAAATGTCAGAATAATAGTAGAGAGAATGATTTATTTCAGCTTTTATTATTTCATCACATTCCCAGTGGGTCAGAAGTTTACATACACTCAATTAGTATTTAGTAGCATTGCCTTTAAATTGTTTAACGTGGGTCAAACGTTTCGGGTAGCCTTCCACAATAATTTTGGCCATTCCTCCTGACAGAGCTGGTGTAACTGAGTCAGGTTTGTAGGCCTCCTTTTTCAGTTCTGCCCACACATATTCTATGGGATTGAGGTCAGGGCTTTGTGATGGCCACTCCAATACCTTGACTTTGTTGTCCTTAAGCCATTTTGCCACAACTTTGGAAGTATGCTTGGGGTCATTGTCCATTTGGAAGACCCATTGCGACCAAGCTTTAACTTCCTGACTGATGTCTTGAGATGTTGCTTCAATATATCCACATAATTGTCCTTCCTCATGATGCCGAAGAACACCAGTCCCTCCTGCAGCAAAGCACACCCACAGCATGATGCTGCCACCCCCATGCTTCATGGTTGGGATGGTGTTCTTCGGCTTGCATGCGACCCCCTTTTTCCTCCAAACATAACGATGGTCATTATTTTATTTTATTATTTTATTTAACCTTTATTTAACTAGGCAAGTCAGTTAAGAACAAATTCTTATTTACAATGATGGCCTACACCGGCCAAACCCGGACGACACTGGTCCAATGGTGCGCCGCCCTATGGGACTCCCAATCACCGCCAGTTGTGATACAGCCTGGAATCCAGGGGGTCTGTAGTGACGCCTCAAGCACTGAGATGCAGTGCCTTAGACCGCTTCGCCACTCGGGAGCCCATTATGGCCAAACAGTTCTATTTTTGTTTAATCAGACCAGAGGACATTTCTCCAAAAAGTACGATCTTTGTCCCCATGTGCAGTTGCAAACTGTAGTCTGGCTTTTTTTATGCCGGTTTTGGAGTAGTGGCTTCTTCCTTGCTGAGCGGCCTTTCAGGTTATGTCGATATAGGACTCGTTTTACTGTGGATATATATACTTTTTTACCTGGTTCCCCCAGCATCTTCACAAGGTCCTTTGCTGTTGTTCTGGGATTGATTTGCACCAAAGTAAGTTCATCTCTAGGAGACAGAATGCGTCTCCTTTCTGAGCGGTATGACGGCTGTGTGGTCCCATGGTGTTTATACTTGCGAACTATTGTTTGTTAAGATGAACGTGGTACCTTCAGGTGTTTGGAAATTGCTCCCAAGGATGAAGTAGACTTGTGGAGGTCTACACATTTTTTCTGAGGTCTTGGCTGATTTCTTTTGATTTTCCCATGATGTCAAGCAAAGAGGCACTGAGTTTGAAGGTAGGCCTTGTAATACATACACAGGTCCACCTCCAATTGACTCAAATTATGTCAATTAGCCTATCAGAAGCTTCTAAAGCCACGACATCCTTTTCTGGAATTTTCCTAGCTGTTTAAAGGCACAGTCAACTTAGTGTATGTAAACTTCTGACCCACCGGAATTGTGATACAGTGAATTATAAGTGAAATTATCTGTCTGTAAACAATTGTTGGAAAAATTACTTCTGTCATGCACAAAGTAGATGTCCTAACCGACTTGCCAAAACTATAGTTTGTTAACAAGAAATTTGTGGAGTGGTTGAAAAACAAGTTTTAATGACTCCAACCTGTGTATGTAAACTTTCGCCTTCAACTGTACGTGAGAATGCTATTCATTGACTATAGCTCAGCGTTCAACACCATAGTACCCTCAAAGCTCCCTCTGCAACTGGACCCTGGACTTCCTGACGGGCCGCCCCCAGGTGGTAAGGGTAGTTAACAACACATCTGCCACGCTGAGCCTCAACACGGGGGCCCCTCAGGGAAGCGTGCTCAGTCCCCTCCTGTACTCCCTGTTCACCCATGACTGCATGGCCAGGCACAACTCCAACACCATCATTAAGTTTGCAGACGACACAACAGTGGTAGGCCTGATCACCGACAACGATGAAACAGCCTATAGGGAGGAGGTCAGAGACCTGGCCGTGTGGTGCCAGGATAACAACCTCTCCCTCAACGTGATCAAGACAAAGGAGATTATTGTGGACTACAGGAAAAAACTCCCGAACAGCTAATCATGGCTACCCAGAATATTTATGCTGCTGCTACTCTGTTTCTTATCTATGCATAGTCACTTTAACTCTACCCACATGTACATATTACCTCAATTACCTTGACTAACCGGTGCCCCCGCACATTGACTCTGTACCGGTACCCCCTGTATATAGCCTCCCTACTGTTATTTAATTTTACTGCTGCTCTTTAATTCTTTGCTATTTTTATTTTTTACTTGTCTATTTTTTACTTAACACTTTTTTTTTATTTTCTTAAAACTGCATTGTTGGTTAAGGGCTTGTAAGTAAGCATTTCACTGTAAGGTTTACACCTGTTGTATTCGGCGCATGTGGCAAATAACATTTGATTTGATTTGAGACAGGATTGTGTCGAGGCACAGATCTGGGGAATGGTACCAAAAAATGTCTGCAGCATTGAAGGTCCCCAAGAACACAGTGGCCTTCATCATTCTTAAATGGAAGAAGTTTGGAACCACCAAGACTCTTCCTAGAGCTGGCCGCCCGGCCAAACTGAGCAATCGGGGGAGAAGGGCCTTGGTCAGGGAGGTGACCAAGAACCCGATGATCACTCTGACAGAGCTTCAGAGTTCCTCTGTGGAGATGGGGTAACATTCCAGAAGGACAATCATCTCTGCAGCACTCCACCAATCAGGCCTTTATGGTAGAGCGTCCAGACGGAAGCCACTCCTCAGTAAAAGGCACATGACAGCCCGCTTAGGGTTTGCCAAAAGGCACCTAAAGGACTCTCAGACCATGAGAAACAAGATTCTCTGGTCTGATGAAGCCACGTTTGAACTCTTTGGCCTGAATGCCAAACGTCACGTCTAGAGGAACTCGGCACCATCCCTACGGTGAAGCATGGTGGTGGCAGCTTCATGCTGTGGGGATGTTTTCAGCAGCAGGGACTGGGAGACTTGTCAGTATCGAGGGAAAGATGAACGGAGCAAAGTACAGAGAGATCCTTAACGAAAACCTGCTCCAGAGCGCTCAGGACCTCAGACTGGGGCGAAGGTTGACCTTCCAACAGGACAAAGACACTAAGCACACAGCCAAGACAACACAGGAGTGGCTTCAGGACAAGTCTCTGAATGTACTTGAGTGGCCCAGCCAGAGCCCGGACTTGAACGTGATCGAACATCTCTGGAGAGACCTGAAAATAGCTGTGCAGCGATGCTCCCCATCCAACCTGACAGAGCTTGAGAGGATCTGCAGAGAAGAATGGGAGAAAGTACCCAAATACGTGTGTGCCAAGCTTGTAGCGTCATACCCAAGAAGACTCGAGGCTGTAATCACTGCCAAAGGTGCTTCAACAAAGTACTGAGTAAAGGGTCTGAATACATATGTAAATGTGATATTTCCTATACAATTGCAAAAACTTACAAAAACCTTTTTTTTTGCTTTGTCATTATGGGGTATTGTGTGTAGATTGATGAGGGAAAAAACAATTTAATTCATTTTAGAATAAGGATGTAATGTAATAAAATGTGGAAAAAGTCGAGTGGTCTGAATACTTTCCGATTGCACTGTATGTTTGAAGTATTGTAGCATATTTACATCAATAATATCTTAGCCATACATAATATGTAAAACGCTTTTTGACAACCTTGTTGAAAAGCACACTGAAGGGTGGGACAGATCCCACTTGAATGTGAAATAGAACCGACTCCATTCCAGTTATTTTTGAAGCGCTAAAACTAGCCCTGATTTTGAACATAAAAAAAGAAATACACACTCGCAAAAACATAATGTGAGATCCCAAAAACTAAAATAACATAATAAACACAAAAAATATTTCACAATAAAACATTGCTTTAAGAATCTGTAAAATAAGTCTCCATCGTCTTCCAAGTCCTGTTGAAGTGAGTGATATTGTGCCGAGTCGAGTGCTGCTATATTTACAAAGCCAACTTCAGACCAGACTTTCCCTCCAAACAGGCAGTCTCAGCCAGCGCAGTCCCAATTCACTCCTTACCCCTTACCCATGGCCCTAACCCTTCAATCTTTGCAAATCGAAAGGGTCTAGATAGGTAAACACAGTTTAGTGATGGAGCTTCCACCTTATTTCTTCGACCTTACAGATCTGCAATGGATAGTGACAGAATTGGGACGGGTTGATGATAGTCCTCTGGAGAGGGGCAATGGTTTCTTTAGACTTTCCCATTCTCTTAATGAAAAATCTGAAGAAAAAAAATATATATAAAACCATCAATAACTGCATAATTATAGGATTTTAAAACATTTACCACACATGGTTTGAGACACTCACCCACATAATTTAAAAGTAAATATATTATATTTACACTGTTGTATTATACAGTATTGTATCTCTATACGCTCACCTGTCTGCTCTGAGTCGGAGAGGTGTGTGCGTGTGTGCGTGTGTCCTAGCCAGACACCCAGCTGTGTGTGGTGGTCTTCACCCCAACCCCCTGACTGAACCCCTGGGTGGTCACCATGGGGTCAAAGTTGAAGTCCAGCGAGTCTCCGTCCATCAGCGTATCGTGAAGAACAGACTCCATGTCACACTCAAACCTTTCGATGGACATGTCGTCTAGATCACTAGGCAGCCTCTCCTGATGATGATGGTGGTGATGGTGATGGTGGGACTGGGGATGAGCAGAGCTGTGACCTGGACCTGGCCTCCCATAACGATTAGCACTGCTGCCGTAGCTGGGTGGAAGAGCTCCGCTGTGGTGGGGACTGTGGTTGTGGTGGCCTGAGACTGGGTGACCACCACCACTGTGGGGCTGCTGCTGTAGCTGGTGGATGTGTGTCCTGAGGCTGGCTAGACGGGCTGGGCCCCCAGCCTGGCTCAGGCAGGTCAGGGGAATCAGGCCACAGCCGTTCATGGAGGGCCCAGAGGGGGGAGGGCCCTGGCCCTGGCCCCGGCCCTGGCCCTGGCTGTGGAGAGGCCGCAGGTGAGGGTGAGGGTGTGGTTGGTGAGGATGGGACTGAGGGTGTTGTGGGTGTTGGTGAGGAGGGGGACTCATCATCTTCACCTCTCCGTGCCCCCCCACCTGTCCCACCTGCCCCTGGCTGCTGTAGTTGGGCAGCATCCGCCCTCCTCCTCCTCTCCCAGACTGGGACACTACAGTCTCCATGGTGGGCATGGCCTCCCCACCACCACCACCCCCACCATGGGGATCTGCTACGTCAGAGGTCAGCAGCTCCTTTAGGAGCCCAGCGGGGCAGTTGTAATGGCTCCGGAAGGGTGCAAAGGACCCTGGAGGCTTGCTCTCTGGCAGCGTCTGCCTGGGGATGGGGGAGAGATGCAGGCTGTTCATCCCTGGCCCGGCCTGGCCATAGAGGCACTTCCTGTAGTCCTGCTGTTGGGGTTGGGGGTTCATGGAGGGGGAGCTATAGGGACTGTTCTGAAGCATGGAGGAGGGGGAGGACTGGGAGGAGTCGAGCCCAGACCCAGGCCCGCCACATACCACCAGCTGGGCTTGATTCTTGGGGGACAGCAGGTTGAGGTTGTCAAGGAGACTGTCCATGACATTCTCTGTTCCGTGGTGACCGTGATGATGACCACCCATGGAGCCGGCCAGGCCCACCTCTGATAGGCTGGGCAGGGTGGCCATGGAGGTAATCTTAGGCCCCACCACTCCAGGGTAGCCCATGTGGACGTCGGCCTCTGATAGGTCGACGTCCTGTTCCAGGAAGGGAGAGCGACGGCCGGAGAGGGTGGAGGCGTCGGAGGAGGCGCGTGTCCGGAAGGTAGTCCAGGCCTCGAAGTCATCGTTGCTGTGGCTGTGAGAGTTGGGGCTGCCGAGCCACTTGGAGTACTGGGAGCCTCCCGGGCTGTCTGCACCCCCAACTACCCCGCCCTGGAGAGCCACCTGGGGAGACGGGAGACGGACAGAGGTGAGCTCAGGTAGACAAAGGTACACAGGTGGACAGTCCACTGACACAAGGCTGACAGATATGCAGAACAACTCTGCACAGTAGGTAAAAGTAGAGATTGCTTTAGTTTCAGCACTTCATGGCATCTCAGATTAACCTATAATGGTCTAAGTGATGAGCCCCAAGCCTATTCACTTTTCCATATTGACAAACAAACACTGTAGAGGTGCTGAAATAAAGCTAATGATAGACAGTGTATGTTCTGTTCTGCTCCTTCCTACCTTCTTCTTGGCAGCCCGTCCTCTGCTCTTGGTGAACTTGCTGTTGTTGTCCATTGAGGCAGCTCTACGTCGGGGGGACTTCCCGCTCTTCCCTCCCTCTGGATTCAGCATCCACCAGGAGCTCTTCCCTGTCCCCTCGTTCTGCACACGAACAAAACGACTGTGGAGGGATAGATTGTGGCGGATGGAGTTCTGGAGGAGAGAGGGAGGGACAGAGTTTTGATTTAACATCAGACATATGTAATAACACCATTCAGGCTTTACTTGTCTTCAACATTTTAGGATATACTGTAAATTCCTAAAAGGAATTGCTCAAATAAGGTCTGTCCTCTGATTTCCGATGATGGTGTAACTTTGTCTTCCTCCCCAGTATTCTTCCATTAAATAATCCATATCTGACCTAATGTCCCTACGAAACACTTAATGGTGTGATGTGTCAGTGTGTGTTTGAGGGGACAATTCCAACTACTACTAGATCAAGTGTTGCCTCGTTACGGCAGACACACACACACACACACACACACACACACACACACACACACACACACACACACGTACACACATGCACACACACACACATCCAGAGTCCGCACAAGGGCTGCCACAGTCCCAGCCGCTCAATATGAGCTACATAGAGGAGACATGGCCTATTGGGCTTGAACGGGAAAACTAATTTGCCATTTTCTCATACGAGAAGGAGGAGGAGTTGCAGAGTGAAATCAAAATAAACAGGCCAGACAGACAGACAGACGGACAGTGCCCTGCTCTACGCTGCATGTAATATACACACATCCTTCCTAATGACATTTTGTCTAGCCAGCTTTTTCCACTCACACCCTGACGAGACCTGTTGGCAGAACCCCCGCTGGGCCTCTCTGGTGAGGGGAGGGAGGGAGGGAGGGAGGGAGAGGGAAGGAAGGAGGGAGGGAGGAAGGGAGAGGGATTAAGAGAAAGGGGGGGAGTAGGACATTTAAAAGTTGTAGTGTATTTGAGGATTAAAAAGGGTTCTGAAAGTTGTAATTTCCACTTTGACATTTCAGACTTGATTTTCTCTTCACAAAAAATGGATCAACCCCTACAAAAATACCCATTAATTATAATCCACATAATAATTCACATTTCCTGTTGCTGCAGGTTTATTTTCCTGCTGTAGCAAACTGGCTCAAATTAAGATCCTATATCTGTAGGGAATATGATGCCATTTGGGAGTAACCTCTATTTAAGTGTGGTCTGATGATCCGGGACCTGCGATGGTTTAGGACAACTGACTATAGACCATTTTAAAGGCTTTTTGAGGAGGAGCGGAAGTGAACCCTGGAACCCCAAAGAACTTCCAGCGCATTTGTAAACAACAACTTTTCCGTCGGGGCTGTAAATAGCTAGCTAACTAAGTCTAGTTGTTTTCTCAAGGTCAAAATTAGCTTTTTTGACCATATTATTCGCGGGTGGGATGGTCCTTACGTCCGGGGAAAATTGAAGTTTTTAGATCGAAGCATCGCAGTGTGCATCGATAGTAAAGTTAGCAGCAGCAGGAGGTGGCGACACCATGGTGCTGTGTAGCACACGGGTAAGTTGTTTATCAAGTTAATCATCCATTCTAGGTAATGTCAGGTAGCTAGCTACATCTAAATAGATAGATATCCATCCTATATTTGTTTTTTTTTTATGACACAAAATGACAAGTTAGCTACCTAGCTAGTAGCTAAGCTAACTAGCTAATGAACTGATTTCCAGTCCCAAAGAGAGAACTATGACGACTGGTCTAATTTCTATGTTTCCTAACCTCAGATACAGAGATCTGTGAAAGATGGTAAACCCTTTCTACGGCTGAAGGTCCCAAAGAAAGTCCCAAGTCCTGGAGAGACTGAAGGGTATATCACCAATGGGATATATACTGTATACTACTGGTTTATTGTTATAATTGGTTGTAAGGACTACAAAAATAATGTTAAAAGTAACAATGCATAAACCTAGAACATGCATGGTGATCTAGCTTCTGGTTGTTCAGGTTTCTGTTCCAGACCAGCCCTGACATTCTGCTTATTATTTGTATTATACACTATTAATTTGAACTATTCAATTTTCTCTTGTTTTGGAGTAAGATTAATGTCTAAACCCACCAACCATTTACATTTTCGTTCTTTGTATGATATGAAATAAAGTGTTTAATTAAGTATAGTGTATTTTTTGGTTATTGAACATTCCCTGTTCCTGTTTTATTTGGTTGTCACTCACTCTCATTTTGTCTGATGATATTGCACAGATTTGCAGCTGCAGCTGATATCCTTGATCATTGGTGTGGGTGTAACAATCCCAGTATGGCTGACCTAGGATGCAACCCCGGTCCACAACAGCACTTCATACACACAAAGCAGCGTCCATTATCCATACCAAAACCTTGATCTTAGTTGGGCTAGGATAACAGTACTTTAGGTCTCAGGGCGGGTGACATCACCACATGATGGCAACTAGGGCTTTCTCACTTTGTATGGAACTCATACATTACATTGCTACTTTGCAGCCCATGTAAAAGTTACCCTTTCCTTGATTATTCACTCGCATCCTATCTCCTCAACTTTATTGTATTGCAACTGTATTGGAGGAGAAAGTACAAGGTCCCTCCCCTCAGACCTTCTCCAATGGGCTTTTAGAAGGAGACGAGGAGAGGAATCGAGGAAGGATGAATTGAGAAAGAGCCTAGCACTCACCTGTCAACTAGCTCACATGTGATACACACTCACTGACCTCCTCCTCCACATCAACCTCAGCAGCCAGCAGAGCAGACTGTGTGAACTGAGTCAATCTAGCAACCACAGAATTAATTTTGTGAGTATTTAATTCTGCTACATTGACTCCGATCACACAGTCGGTGGCTGAGTTATACTGTCGGTGGCATAGGAGTAAGTGAAAGGGTTGTGACTGTAGCAGAGGTGAGTTGCAGGTGAGTTCTCGTAGCCACTGTGATGTGATGTCATCCCCCCCGAGACTTGAAGTAGTGTCTCCTCCTGTCTATCATGAATGCATCTATATTTTAATACTGTAAGCATCTCCTGCAACTTTGCGCCGATTTGCTTCCTTCTGCTACACTCATTGTCCTCCTTCTCCACTGGTTGGCATGCTAGCTACAACTGTAATTTGATTAGGGTTTGCGACCTGGCCCAGTCAACCATACAAGGATGGAACTCATACATTACATAGCTACTTATGCAGCCCATGTAAAAGTTACCCTTCACTGTGGTCTCTCTCCAGGGTATTTTTCTCTTGCTTCCACTATCCGTGCTCTACCCTTTTGGTTACAGTGGATGTGAGATTATTTATGGCATGCATGCCCAATGCAGACATGATGGGATTAGTATTGGCCTCGTGGGCATGTCCAATGCACCTGTCCATGTAGCCTGTCATTTCTATACTGAAACAGGATTTGCAAATCCTCACACATTGTTTACATTTTGCTGAAATGTTTTCTCCATTTGAAATGATACTATTAGAAATAGGAAAAGTACTTACACATCTGAGATAACCTGTGTGTGTTAATCATTTGCTAATAACTTGAAAGAAAAGAAAAGTCTGATTAATACTGGCAATATCAGTGTGTTAATTTTTTTTTCATTAGATAATTAATGAGGCGAACAATGTTGAAGGATACCAGATTTGACTTCTACAGCTACTGTACATGCCGTCATGAATTGGATTAGTAATGAAGGTCTTAACGATGACTTTCTCAGGAGAGAGACATTATTAGCAAATATCACTATCACGAGGGTGTGCAGAAAGGAATATGTTAAGGTTAATTTAATTTCAAAATACATGTTGGTTGAAATAAAGTTGCAATTTGTTTGCTTCGTGTAATTTATCATCATGGTGTAATTCATATGCAGTTCAACATTATCACCACAAGGTGTCCGCGCTAGCATTTGTATTATAAGCTTTACTACATGTAAACAAACCACTTGCTTGGTCTCGTAACGTGAGGTCATTAATACATGCCTAGCACAAGCTAGCGGTTCATTAAAACTACAGTATGTTTCTTAATTAAAACTAAGTGGGCAGTACACCTGGGTAAAATATAGTTGCGTTTTGGAGGAAGCAGATGAAGAGCTAAGAGAGACAGATTAGTGAGGGGGGAGAGAGGTTGATAGTGGGTTAATCCTGCTGCTAGCTAACTTTGATGTAGCTAAACAATGTGGCCGTCAAACATTGGACTCGTATGTTAGCTACTTTTAGTTTAGTTATATTGTTGGCTGTCGTGATAGAAATTAATCTATCTATCTGGCTAACAAGGTAAGCTGATCTTTCTCTACCTTCACAACGCTAGCTCTGGTTATTTGCTGTGCTAGCCAAATGTAACACCATCAGAGCAAACGGATAATAAACAGGAAATAAACACTGCTTGATGATTTTGTTTAGTGGATCTGGTAGCAACAAGTAAATGTGTGTATATAATTCATTTGTTAAAAAATAAATAAATAAAGTTTGGATCAAGAAATACTAACTTATAATTTTGTGCTAGCCAACTAACTAGCTAGTTAGCAATTATGGTGCGCTGCAGGATTGGATGTTTACTGAGAAACCTCTTGGTTGCGCGTCCATATAGAACGTGTTATTGTTTTGACAGTTGAAAAGGTCTATAACCTTGTATACAATCTACAAAGATGTGTAGGTCTTTGAGGTGTGCACTCTGAGCCAGAGAGGGAGGGGAGGCGCTAGTGCTAGCCTTGCAGTGTGATTTAAACAAAATAGAGGGCAAAATATACGCACAAATATGCATACACACACAACCAATGGTTGTAATCCTTTTCACAATAGCTCTTAATAACACGTTTCCTGTAGAGCTCCACCTTGTTTCCCACAATGTTTCACCTATACAACCCTTTCCCACCCATCTATCAACTCCCCCTCACACACACTCGCATGCACACGTGCACACACACACACCCTAACTGCCTACACCATCAAACAGGCGGGCTGGGCAGCGTTACAAAAGACACCCAGAGAAACAGTTTGAAGAGCTCAGTAAACGACAATGGAAATAGATCCCAACGCAAACCGTTCCTCCGTCAAAAACACAACAATGAAGAACATAACTGACAAACAATATAGCTAGCTGACAGTAAGATTAGTTATAATTCACAACCACATAGCTATATGTACTGTATAATCTCACCACTCAGAACCAAATCTCAGGTGCAATGTTTTTCAGTCACAAGAGACTTTATACTGTATGAAAACAACGTTATGGTTTTTGGTTGAAGTGACAATGACAGTTAGTCCTATCTGGTGTATGTGACAATAAAACTTCCAGCCCGATTTGGGTAGGCCAGTGGGTTTTGTGAGGCAAGATCTGATTAGCCTGGCTTTACTCAGGAGGGAGTTTGAGGAACACTGTCTCCACATGACTCACTTCCCCTCTGCATGTGTGTGTGTGTGTGTGTGTGTGTGTGTGTGTGTGTGTGTGTGTGTGTGTGTGTGCGTGGGTTGAGTTGAAGACAGTAAGTACTGGAGTAACCCTGCAAACAAGAATGAGTCATTAGGACGTCCCCAGGATGTCACAAAATGGTCACCTAAAGTCATCAGGACTTTTTGTCATGGTCGCCTGGAGGTTTTGCATAGTTCCCCGTTGGTCCCAGGGACGTCCCTGGGGACTTTTTTAGGACATTCTTGGGACGTTGTGTCATGGTCCCCTGGAATTTGTCTAGTTCCCGGGTGATCCGGGGGATGTCCCTGAGGACATTTTTAGGACTTTCTTGAGACACTGTGTCATGGTTCCCTGGAGGTCTTTGTCTAGTTCCCGGTTTGTCCCGGGGACATCACCTGATGGTCACAAAGAAACGTTCTCCCCCCCCCCCCAATTTTGTATTTATTTACCCAGGGCACACACACCCTAGTTTCATTACACATCACCCCTTTTTACTGTTGCCAAGCCCATCAAGGCCCTGATTGGTGAACCAAGCTGATCCAGTCACACCCACAGTTTTCAATATAGTGTTTTCAACTTACATATTTGACACACATTGACACCCATGATGTATGTTTAATCATACAGTAATTATTATTTAACATGTCCTCACCTTGGATTTGAACTCACAACCTCTTGGTTCACAGTATTCCAATCTTCCCGCTACACCACCATGTCTGTAACAATGACTGATTTTACCTGTAGGCCTATTCCTACACTTTGCACAGCTCTGTTAAAAATACACTGAAGAAAAACTATTACATTTATCACAGGGATTCAGGAGTAACATTAAAACAGAATAATATGCCCCACCAACAACTCTACTGAAAACCCAAACTCCAATAAGTAAATTAAATCAATGAGAGAATAGTCAGATTAACTGATAACTAAAATAGCAGTGCATATTATATTATTTTGCTAAGTGCAGAGATGTTCTGATATTTTACAGACTTTGTGGATCAGCATACCCCAAATCCAAATGTTGTGAATTCAATCCCAGGAGGGGTCATATTGAAAAGTCAGTACTAAGTGATCATGCCAAATGTAATCATATTGTCATTGATTAAAGATTTTGTACACTATTTTAGCTGAACAGCGTACCACTTACCTTAAAACCCCCATACCATTTCATTACTTTACTTTTAATGGTTTGGGACACCTGGGACCGTCACATGACAAAAACCTCCAGGGGACAATGCCACAACGTCCCAAAAACATTCAGGGGACCTTCAGGGGACCATGACACAAATGTCCCAAGAATGTCCTAAAAACGCCCTTGGGACAAACCAGGAACAAGACAAAACCTCCAGGGGACCATGACACAATGTCCCAAGAACGTCCTAAAAACTTCCTCGGGGACGTCCCCAGGACAAACCGGGAACTAGACAAAACCTCCAGGGGACCACGACACAACGTACCAAGAGAGTTCAGGGGACCTTCAGGGGACCATGACACAAAGAAAATCTTAAAAACTCCCCCGGACAAACCGGGTACTATATAAAGGTCCCCCAGACAACGTTGCTTTCGGACCATCCTAAGGACTAGTAACATGAAATCGTGAGAACGTCCTAAAAAGGTCCTGACATGGTCCTCAGTGACATCCTGGGAACTTACAGGGAAGTACACAAAGGTCCCCCAGAGAACATTCCCTTGGGACCATCACACAACGTCCTTATAACGTTCTTAGAACAATCTTAATAATTCAAATCAAATTTCTGAACGTCAGTGGGATAAATTCACGCTTAAGGGACCTAATGGGAACATCACCAAATGTCCTCAGGACATCCCCTGTTTGCTGGGAAGAGCTGGAAGAGAACGAATACACACACACACTATGACCACCATTCTCTTTTTTTGTTCTAGCTAACTGTAAGGTCAGCAGAAGGATGTAAGTGGAAACAGCAGCACATACTCAAGTTTTAAGTTCCAAGTTTTATTGTCACATGCACAAGTACAGTGAAATCCCTTTCTTGCAAGCTTTTTCCCAACAATACAGCAATCAATAACAGTAGTACTATAAAATAAAGTAAAATAGAACAAAAACAGACGAGAAATAGAAATAAGAAGAACACGAGAAAGGAAGTAAGCTACACTACATGACCAAAGGTATGTGGACACCTGCTCATCGAACATCTCATTCCAAAATCATGGGCATCAATATGGAGTTGGTCCCCCCTTTGCTGCTATGATAGCCTCCACTCTTCTGGGAAGGCTTTCCACTAGATGTTGGAACATTGCTGCGGGGACTTGCTTCCATTTAGCCACAAGAGCATTAGTGAGGTCGGGCACTAATGTTGGGCGATTAGGCCTGGCTCGCAGTCCGCGTTCCAATTCATCCCAAAGGTATTCGATGGGGTTGAAGTCAGGGCTCTGTGCAGGCCAGTCAAGTTCTTCCACACCGATCTCGACAAACCATTTCTGTTTGGACCTTGCTTTGTGCAAGGGGGCATTGTCATGCAGGAAAGGGCCTTCCCCAAACTGTTGCCACAAAGTTGGAAGCACAGAATTGTCTAGAATGTCATTGTATGCTGTAGCGTTAAGATTTCCCTTCACTGGAACTAAGGGTCCTAGCCCGAATCATGAAAAACAGCCCCAGGCAATTATTCCTCCTCCACCAAACTTTACAGTTGGCACTATGCATTGGGGCATGTAGTGTTTTGTAGGCATCCGCCAGACGGTGAAGCGTGATTCATCACTCCAGAGAACGCGTTTCCCACTGCTCCAGAGTCCAATGGAGGTGAGCTGACGTTGCTCCCAGAGGCAGTTTGGAACTCCGTAGTAAGTGTTGCAACCGAGGACAGACGATTTTTTGCGCACTCGGCGCTTCAGCACCTCGGTGGTTCCGTTCTGTGAGCTTGTGTGGCCTACCACTTCGCAGCTGAGCTGTTGTTGCACCTAGACGTTTCCATTTCACAGCACTTACAGTTGACCGGGGCAGCTCTAGCAGAGCACATTTCTAGAACTGACTTATTTGAAAGGTGCCACATTGAGTAAGGCCATTCTACTGCCAATGTTGGTCTATGGAGATTGCATGGCTAGGCGCTCAATTTTATACACCTATCAGCAATGGGTGTGGCTGAAATAGCCAAATCCACTCACTTGAAGGGGTGTCCACATACTTTTGTATACATAGTGTATATACAGCATCAGCGCCAATACCATATTTACAATGTGCAGGGATACTGGAGTGGTAGAGGTAGAGATGCATAATAATAATAATAATAATAATAATAATAATAATTTATTACATTTGTAAAGTGCTTTTCATTATACAAGAATAATCTCAAAGTGCAAATATACACTCAGAGGCCAGTTTATTAGGTACACTCATCTAGTACCAGGTTGGACTCCCCTTTGCCTACAGAACAGCCTGAATTCTTCGGGGCATGGATTCTACAATGTGTGGCGTTCAAACGTTGCTCAATTGGTATCAAGGAATCTAACGTGTGCCAGGAAAACATTCTCCACACCATTACACCACCGCCACCAGCCTGTACCGTTAACACCACGCAGGATGGGGCCATGGACTCATGCTGTTTACGCCAAATCCTGACTCTGCCATCAGCATGACGCAACAGGAACCAGGATTGTTTTGGCCCACAGGACTGCCGCTGACTGGATGTTTTTTGTTTGTCGCACCACTCTCCGTAAAAAGGATATATGATAAACAGAGTAGCAGCAGTTTATATGATGATTATATGTGAGTGTGTGTCTGTGGGTGTGTGTAGAGTCAGTATGAACGTCTGTATGTGTTATGTGTGTGTGAGCAAATGAAGTGTGTGTTTGTGTTGGAGTGTCAGTGTGAGTGTGTGTGAGTGAGTGTGTAGAGTAAAACAAAAGTAAAACAAATAATTGTCTGTGTAGCCATTTTGTTAGCTATTTATCAGTCTTAGGTCTTGGGGATGGAAGCTGTTCAGGAGCCTGTTGGGCCCAGACTTGTTGCTTCGGTACCGCTTGTTGTAGGGAAGCAGAGAGAACAGTCTATGGCAGGGATCATCAACTAGATTTAGCTGCGGGCCGATTTTATCTTGAGCGGATGGTCGGGGGGCTGGAACATATTTAAAAATATTTTGTAGACTGCAAATTGACTGCAAGAAGCCCAAACAGATATAATATTTGACTAAAACATAATCATTTCAAACCTTGCTTACATTTGTATATGATCACGTGTCTCTCTATTATGCATGGGAATGTTTGGGAACAGATTTCCCAAATTAAAATTACTTGGAGCTGATTTCCGGTGTTTT
Source organism: Coregonus clupeaformis (assembly GCF_020615455.1). NCBI lineage: Eukaryota > Metazoa > Chordata > Actinopteri > Salmoniformes > Salmonidae > Coregonus > Coregonus clupeaformis. The sequence continues at coordinate 55,665,307 of NC_059200.1, read as the reverse complement.
TAGTCTTTTATGTCTAACAATGAAAATTTTAAAAAATAATGTTATTCCATTCAGATTTAATTTTGCTCAGAAAACTTGGGGGCCAAATAAAACCCGCGGGCGACCAGTTGGTGAACACTGGTCTATGGCTTGGGTGGCTGGGGTCTTGAACAATGTTCTGGCCCTTCCCTTCACACCACCTGAAGAGGTCTTGTATGCACTCACTAACTGTAAGTCGCTCTGGATAAGAGTGTCTGCTAAATGGCTAAAATGTGATGTACTGGGCTGTCCGCACCACCTTCTGTAGCGCCACGTGATCGAGGGCGGTGCAGTTGCCATTCCAAGCAGTGATGCAGCAAGTCAAGATGCTCTCAACGTTGCAGCTGTAGAACTTTTAGAGGATTTAAGGACCAATGCCAAATATTTTCAACCTCCTGAGAGGGAAAAGGCGCTGAGCTGTAATCAATTAACAGCATTCTCACATAGGTATACCTCTTGTATAGGTGGGGGAGGGCAGTGTGAAGTGCAATTGAGATTGCGTCGTCTATGTAGAGTGAAGGAAAAATGTATTTGATCCCTTGCTGATTTTGTACGTTTGCCCACTGACAAAGACATGATCAGTCTATAATTTTATTGGTAGGTTTATTTGAACAGTGATAGACAAAATAACAACAAAAAAATCCCCCAAAACGCATGTCAAAAATGTTATAAATTGATTTGCATTTTAATGAGGTATATAAGTATTTGACCCCCTCTCAATCAGAAAGATTTCTGGCTCCCAGGTGTCTTTTATACAGGTAACGAGCTGCGATTAGGAGCACACTCTTAAAGGGAGTGCTCCTAATCTCAGCTTGTTACCTGTATAAAAGACACCTGTCCACAGAAGCAATCAATCAATCAGATTCCAAACTCTCCACCATGGCCAAGGCCAAAGAGCTGTCCAAGGATGTCAGGGACAAGATTATAGACCTACACAAGGCTGGAATGGGCTACAAGACCATCGCCAAGCAGCTTGGTGAGAAGGTGACAACAGTTGGTGCGATTATTCGCAAATGGAAGAAACACAAAATAACTGTCAATCTCCCTCGGCCTGGGGCTCCATGCAAGATCTCACCTCGTGGAGTTGCAATGATCATGAGAACAGTGAGGAATCAGCCCAGAACTACACGGGAGGATCTTGTCAATGATCTCAAGGCAGCTGGGACCATAGTCACCAAGAAAACAATTGGTAACACACTACGCCGTGAAGGACTGAAATCCTGCAGTGCCCGCAAAGGTCCCCCTGCTCAAGAAAGCACATATACAGGCCCGTCTGAAGTTTGCCAATGAACATCTGAATGATTCAGAGGAGAAATGGGGGAAAGTGTTGTGGTCAGATGAGACCAAAATCGAGCTCTTTGGCATCAACTCAACTTGCCGTGTTTGGAGGAGGAGGAATGCTGCCTATGACCCCAAGAACACCATCCCCACCGTCAAACATGGAGGTGGAAACATTATGCTTTGGGGGTGTTTTTCTGCTAAGGGGACAGGACAACTTCACCGCATCAAAGGGACGATGGACGGGGCCATGTACCGTCAAATCTTGGGTGAGAACCTCCTTCCCTCAGCCAGGGCATTGAAAATGGGTCGTGGATGGGTATTCCAGCATGACAATGACCGAAAACACACGGCCAAGGCAACAAAGGAGTGGCTCAAGAAGAAGCACATTAGGGTCCTGGAGTGGCCTAGCCAGTCTCCAGACCTTAATCCCATAGAAAATCTGTGGAGGGAGCTGAAGGTTTGAGTTGCCAAACGTCAGGCTCGAAACCTTAATGACTTGGAGAAGATCTGCAAAGAGGAGTGGGACAAAATCCCTCCTGAGACGTGTGCAAACCTGGTGGCCAACTACAAGAAACGTCTGACCTCTGTGATTGCCAACAAGGGTTTTTCCATCAAGTACTAAGTAACGTTTTGCAGAGGGGTCAAATACTTATTTCCCTCATTAAAATGCAAATGAATTTATAACATTTTTGACATGCGTTTTTCTGGATTGTTTTGTTGTTATTCTGTCTCTCACTGTTCAAATAAACCTACCATTAAAATTATAGACTGATCATGTCTTTGTCAGTGGGCAAATGTACAAAATCAGCAGGGGATCAAATACATTTTTCCCTCACTGTATCTGTTGGGGCGGTATGCAAATTGGAGTGGGTCTAGGGTGTCTGGGATGAATGGTGTACTCAGGTAGAAAAACAGGAAGGAGAAAAAGAAAGGAAAGCTATATATTAATGTAAAGGACAAAATAGAAAGAGAGGAGGACTTCCACAGTATAACAAGCTAGATAGACTTAGGGGTGCAGAAGAGAGGAGAGAAGACATAAAAGGACAGAGGACATAAGTTAAGGAAGATAAGGAGGAGGAAAACCACTGGACACAGATCCCAGTTCAACATCTAGTTTTGATTTATGTTTGATTGAGTTGTCAAATAATGTGAATTCAACATGATATCAACAAAAATTTGAACCATGTCATTGGATTTGGTTAAACGACAAACATCCCAGAAATTCCTTTACGTTGAGGACTTTTTGCAAATCCAACAATCTTTCCAAAGTGCCTAGCAAATGTAATTGCCGCAGATTGTGGCAAGGGTTCAAATCTCACATGTGTTCCCCTTTGAAATGTAGATTTACATGTTTGTGTTAGTGTGTTGAAAAGGCACGACTACAGCCAACAACTTGAAAATGAAGACGATGAATTAATTGTATAAGGAGCTACCTCTTTCTTCAGCCTTGCAGACAGCATCATGCTATTGCCTAATAATTATTTTGCATAGGCTATATTACACAGACGTGTACAACTAAATGTAGGCCTACAACATTTTATAATCATCTACTTTGTCACATGTGTTATTTGACTCGAGGAGGATGAGCATTACAAAGTGAACAGTAGGATTGTAGTTTGTACTCTCGTTATCCTCCTACAGATGGCAGTATTGCAGTTATTTTAAAGAGGTTTATTGCGAGTCCAAAGGACTCGAATCGACAATTAATGTAGGAAGACACTTGGATGTCATTAGTTTAATCTTATGTAGGCTACACGTACATGCAGGCCTACAACGTTTTATAGGCTATGCATTATTATAATCATCCATTTCATCACATGCGTTTTGAATCGAGCATCAAGGACCGGCAGTGAACAGTTTTTTCCTTAACAAAAAAGTTTGATGCGAGGGGGGCTCGAGCCCACGGTTAAAGTGCACTAACGATTTTGAGTCAACCGCTTTAGCAGTGTGTGCCACCTAGAAGTGATGATGATAAGGATAGCCTACATGACTGCTATTTGACAAATCCCTAAGGTTCTTCGTTTTTTTAAATGATGTACGATAAACGTACATGTTGTAAGAACCTCTTAAACACATGGATGTGTGTGAAACAGATGAATATAAACTTTTGTCATAGTAGCCTAGTCAAGGATGCAACAATGCAATGTTGGCACACAACATTTTGTTACAGACCAACAGAACCAAAGTAAACCTTGAATTTGTAGGTTTTAAATATCCTCTAGTGGCCAGGGATGACCTATTTTAAGGCCCAAACTGGTTGAATCAAAGTTGTTCCTACGTCACTTCAACCCAGAACTATTTTTAGGTTGCAGTAAGGTTCTGAGAACGTTTTACTCTGGTTCCTTGAAAGTTTTCGTGAGAGGTTTTATTAACGCTCTGAGCATGGAAATTGTAGGCTAGATTGAGGAGAATGGAATACAGTCTGTATATGTTTTTAAATAACATTCTTAGAACGTTCTCTGAACGTTACTAAAGTTTTCTTGTGGTTTTAATGGAAAGTTTTGTTAACGTTCTTGGAACAATTTGAGAACATTACTTTAAATACAGTGGGGAAAAAAAGTATTTAGTCACCAACCAATTGTGCAAGTTCTCCCACTTAAAAAGATGAGAGAGGCCTGTAATTTTCATCATAGGTACACGTCAACTATGACAGACAAAATGAGGAAAAAAAATCCAGAAAATCACATTGTAGGATTTTTAATGAATTTATTTGCAAATCATGGTGGAAAATAAGTATTTGGTCAATAACAAAAGTTTCTCAATACTTTGTTATATACCCTTTGTTGGCAATGACACAGGTCAAACGTTTTCTGTAAGTCTTCACAAGGTTTTCACACACTGTTGCTGGTATTTTGGCCCATTCCTCCATGCAGATCTCCTCTAGAGCAGTGATGTTTTGGGGCTGTCGCTGGGCAACACGGACCTTCAACTCCCTCCAAAGATTTTCTATGGGGTTGAGATCTGGAGACTGGCTAGGCCACTCCAGGACCTTGAAATGCTTCTTACGAAGCCACTCCTTCGTTGCCCGGGCGGTGTGTTTGGGATCATTGTCATGCTGAAAGACCCAGCCACGTTTCATCTTCAATGCCCTTGCTGATGGAAGGAGGTTTTCACTCAAAATCTCACGATACATGGCCCCATTCATTCTTTCCTTTACACGGATCAGTCGTCCTGGTCCCTTTGCAGAAAAACAGCCCCAAAGCATGATGTTTCCACCCCCATGCTCCACAGTAGGTATGGTGTTCTTTGGATGCAACTCAGCATTCTTTGTCCTCCAAACACGACGAGTTGAGTTTTTACCAAAAAGTTCTATTTTGGTTTCATCTGACCATATGACATTCTCCCAATCCTCTTCTGGATCATCCAAATGCACTCTAGCAAACTTCAGACGGGCCTGGACATGTACTGGCTTAAGCAGGGGGACACGTCTGGCAATGCAGGATTTGAGTCCCTGGTGGCGTAGTGTGTTACTGATGGTAGGCTTTGTTACTTTGGTCCCAGCTCTCTGCAGGTCATTCACTAGGTCCCCCCGTGTGGTTCTGGGATTTTTGCTCACTGTTCTTGTGATCTTTTTGACCCCACAGGGTGAGATCTTGCGTGGAGCCCCAGATCGAGGGAGATTATCAGTGGTCTTGTATGTCTTCCATTTCCTAATAATTGCTCCCACAGTTGATTTCTTCAAACCAAGCTGCTTACCTATTGCAGATTCAGTCTTCCCAGCCTGGTGCAGGTCTACAATTTTGTTTCTGGTGTCCTTTGACAGCTCTTTGGTCTTGGCCATAGTGGAGTTTGGAGTGTGACTGTTTGAGGTTGTGGACAGCTGTCTTTTATACTGATAACAAGTTCAAACAGGTGCCATTAATACAGGTAACGAGTGGAGGACAGAGGAGCCTCTTAAAGAAGAAGTTACAGGTCTGTGAGAGCCAGAAATCTTGCTTGTTTGTAGGTGACCAAATACTTATTTTCCACCATAATTTGCAAATAAATTCATTAAAAATCCTACAATGGGATTTTCTGGATTTTTTTCTCTCAATTTGTCTGTCATAGTTGACGTGTACCTATGATGAAAATTACAGGCCTCTCTCATCTTTTTAAGTGGGAGAACTTGCACAATTGGTGGCTGACTAAATACTTTTTTCCCCCACTGTAGAACCATGAGGAAACATGTAGGAAACGTTATACTGAAGTACTGAAATTCCCACAGAAGAACGTTGTTTCTTAATGTTCTTGGACCAATTTGAGAACATGACTTTAAATAGAACCACAAGGAAACCTGTAGGAAACGTTACGCTGAAGTACGGAAATTCCCACAGAAGAACATTGTTTCTTAACGTTCTCGGAACTATTTGAGAACATTCCCAATGTCAAACCAGTTGGAGAACGTAACCATGTTTGAACTTTTAGGAAACGTTCTGTTAAAGTAATGAAATACCAACAAAAACATATTTTTTTTGGCCAAGTTCCTTAAATGTGCTGAGAAAGTTCCAAAGCCAAGCAACTATCCTGCTCCATTCCCAGAAAGTTGTGGTAAGGTTGTATGCAAAATGTTCTCCTCTTATCCGCTCCTGACTACATGTGCTGCCATAGAAATAGAATGAATAGAACGGGCGTCCCCATTCCAGGCAATAATGGCATAATGGGTGGACTGGCGGCCATTGCAAGTGTACCCATAGGAGAAAAGCAGGAAGTGTACCCATAGGAGAAAAGCAGGAAGTGTACCCATAGGAGAAAAGCAGAAAGTGTACCCATCAATTTATTTGATCTTCATTTAACTAGGCAAGTCAGTAAAGAACAAATTATTATTTACAATGACGGCATACTCCGGCCAAACCCTCCCCTAACCCGGACGACGCTGGTCCAATTGTGCGCCGCCTTATGGGACTCCAGATCACGGCCAGATGTGATACAGCCCGGGATCGAACCCGGGTCTGTAGTTTATATTAATTTTTTTATTTCACCTTTATTTAACCAGGTAAGCCAGTTGAGAACAAGTTCTCATTTACAACTGCGACCTGGCCAAGATAAAGCAAAGCAGTGCGATAAAAACAACAACACAGAGTTATATATGGGGTAAAACAAAACATAAAGTCAAAAATACAACAGAAAATATATATACAGTGTGTGCAAATGTAGCAAGTTATGGAGGTAAGGCAATAAATAGGCCATAGTGCAAAATAATAACAATTAGTATTAACACTGGAATGATAGATGTGCAAGAGATGATGTGCAAATAGAGATACTGGGGTGCAAATGAGCAAAATAAATAACAATATGGGGATGAGGTAGTTAGGTGGGCTAATTTCAGATGGGCTGTGTACAGGTGCAGTGATCGGTAAGGTGCTCTGACAACTGATGCTTAAAGTTAGTGAGGGAGATAAGAGTCTCCAGAGATTTTTGCAATTCATTCCAGTCATTGGCAGCAGAGAACTGGAAGGAATGGCGGCCAAAGGAGGTGTTGGCTTTGGGGATGACCAGTGAGATATACCTGCTGGAGCGCATACTACGGGTGGGTGTTGCTATGGTGACCAATGAGCAAAGATAAGGCGGGGATTTGCCTAGCAGTGATTTATAGATGGCCTGGAGCCAGTGGGTTTGGCTGACGAATATGTAGTGAGGACCAGCCAACAAGAGCGTACAGGTCACAGTGGTGGGTAGTATATGGGGCTTTGGTGACAAAACGGATGGCACTGTGATAGACTACATCCAATTTGCTGAGTAGAGTGTTGGAGGCTATTTTGTAAATGACATCGCCGAAGTCAAGGATCGGTAGGATAGTCAGTTTTACGAGGGCATGTTTGGCAGCATGAGTGAAGGAGGCTTTGTTGCGAAATAGGAAGCCGATTCTAGATTTAACTTTGGATTGGAGATGCTTAATGTGAGTCTGGAAGGAGAGTTTACAGTCTAACCAGACACCTAGGTATTTGTAGTTGTCCACATACTCTAGGTCAGACCCGTCGAGAGTAGTGATTCTAGTCGGGTGGGCGGGTGCCAGCAGCATTCAATTGAAGAGCATGCATTTAGTTTTACTAGTGTTTAAGAGCAGTTGGAGGCTACTGAAGGAGTGTTGTATGGCATTGAAGCTCGTTTGGAGGTTTGTTAACACAGTGTCCAATGAAGGGCCAGATGTATACAAAATGGTGTCGTCTGCGTAGAGGTGGATCTGAGAGTCACCAGCAGCAAGAGCGACATAATTGATATACACGGAGAAAAGAGTCAGCCCAAGAATTGAACCCTGTGGCACCCCCATAGAGACTGCCATAGGTCCAGACAACAGGCCCTCCGATTTGACACATTGAACTCTATCTGAGAAGTATTTGGTGAACCAGGCGAGGCAGTCATTTGAGAAACCAAGGCTATTTAATCTGCCAATAAGAATGCGGTGGTTGACAGAGTCGAAAGCCATGGCCAGGTCGATGAAGACGGCTGCACAGTACTGTCTATTATCGATCGCGGTTATAATATCGTTTAGGACCTTGATCGTGGCTGAGGTGCACCCATGACCAGCTCAGAAACCAGATTGCATAGCGGAGAAGGTAGGGTGGGATTCGAAATGGTCGGTGATCTGTTTGTTAACTTGGCTTTCAAAAACTTTCGAAAGGCAGGGCAGGATGGATATAGGTCTGTAACAGTTTGGATCTAGAGTGTCACCCCCTTTGAAGAGGGGGATGACCGCGGCAGCTTTCCAATCTCTGGGGATCTCAGACGTTACGAAAGAGAGGTTGAACAGGCTAGTAATAGGGGTTGCGACAATTTAGGCAGTGACGCCTCTAGCACTGCGATGCAGTGCCTTAGACCGCTGTGCCACTCAGGATCAGTATGTGCTGTAATTTGTTGACTGACATTACAAAAAATACATTCCATTGCATGAGCCACATCAGTTAACATAATTTCAATAAAATTTTACATTACCATGGAAATTATTGCATAACAATACCAGGCAGCCATTGCGAGTGTACAAACGAGTTTATCAGTCAAATTGACAGGGTTAGAGGGTCCAAGCATGTTGTATTCATTTTATTTCTATGTGTGCTGTTGCTGCAGGGAGGGGGGTGTTGCCTAGGCAACCAAAGACTTGTTTGCTACAACACCTTGCTCATTTCAGCAAGGAGTAACAAAGTTTCATCACGTTGTTAATAAGAGTCCATGTTACCGCAGAAACTGACTCAACCGCACATATACCCGGCCGTCCCGTCTTCAATCAGCTGTTCATTCCACAAAAAATAATAATAATTACAATTAAAATAATTAAAACGGTTATGACGGTTATTTTATTACCATGCCGGTTTTATCCATAACCGTCGGTTACAATGTTATACGGTAATTTTGCCAGCCCTAACCTTAACCACTCAGAATTAATGCGTAAACCTAACCCTGCACTGATGGCTGACAGGACGCGTTGACATGTTGTATCTGTTTCGACATGTCATCTATATGACTTGTTTGCATGCTTTATATTCTCAAAATATCTTTGCCACAAGCTAATTGCACCCCGTGATTAAAAATACAATCACAGCATCTGAATACATCAAATAAGAGCAACAAACAAGTTGAACAAATGAGAGTATTCTTCTAATTAAGCAAGCCCTGCAACATCCATTCAGACAGGAATTTTCCAGCAAACAAGGGACATCCTAAGGACATTCTGCAATGTTCCCATCAGGTCCCTTTTAGGGTTTCGGCTAGACGTTATCCCACTGAAGTTCTGAGAACGTTCTAGGGACATTAAAACATGACGTTAACCTCAGTACCATTTAAGGACATTCAGTATAGGTCCCGGTTTGGTCGCAGTATAACGTTATAATAAGGTATTTTAGTGTCCATTAAGGAATATTACAAAAATGTTCCTATTTGGTTCTGATAGGATGTTATCCATGGGACATATAATGACCACAATGGGACGTTTCATGATGGTCAAGGGCAAGTCGAATGATGGTCCCAAGGGAACGTTCTTTGGGGGACCTTTGTGTAGTTCCCTGTAAGCTATCAGGACATCAAGGAGGGCCATGTCAGGACCTTTTTAGGATGTTCTCAGGACTTTAATTTTACTAGTCATTAGGACTTCCCGTGATGGTCCCAAGGGAACATTCTCTAGGGGATCTTTGTCTAGTTCCCTGTAAATTACCAGGACGTCACTGAGGACCATAGCAGGACCTTTTTAGGACATTCTCAGGACTTTTATTTTACTAGTCCTTGGGACTTCGCTTGATGGTCCCAAGGAGAACGTTCTCTGGGGGACATTTGTCTAGTTCCCTGCAAGTTACCAGGACGTCAATGAGGACCATGTCAGGATCTTTTTAGGACCTTCTCAGGACTTTCATTTTACTAGTCCTTTGGACGTCGCGTGATGGTCCCAAGGGAACTTTCTCTGGTGGACTTTAATTCCCTTTAAATTACCAGGACGTAATTGAGAACCATGTTAGGATGTTTGTAAGATGTTCTCAAGACATTTGTTTTACCAGTCGTCAGGATGTTATGTGATGGACCCCGGTGTCCCAAACCATTATAAGTAAAGTCATGAAATGGTATGGGGGTTTTAATGTAAGTGGTACGCTGGTCAGCTAAAATAGTGTACAAGTCTTTAATCAATGACAATTTGATTACATTTGACATCATCACATAGGATTTGCATTTACAACCTCTGGATTTGGGGTACGCTGATCTTTCTGCTTCACCACAAAGTCTGAAGCATTCTCAGAAGTCCCCTACACATTCATTACATTGACATTTAAAAAATTTAAACGGTTATGACAGTTATTTTATCAACAAAAAAGTGCCATCTGCGCTGCTCTTTTTTTTTTTTAGGGGTTAGATCAGCTTTAATATTGCAGATAGATTGTAACTTCCATCAATGTAATTGTCTGCATCACTTCCAATCCCCCATATGTTTTTTTTTACACATACACATACACATACATACATACATACATATACAGTGGGGAAAAAAAAGTATTTAGTCAGCCACCAATTGTGCAAGTTCTCCCACTTAAAAAGATGAGAGAGGCCTGTAATTTTCATCATAGGTACACGTCAACTATGACAGACAAAATGAGGAAAAAAATCCAGAAAATCACATTGTAGGATTTTTTATGAATTTATTGGCATATGATGGTGGAAAATAAGTATTTGGTCAATAACAAAAGTTTCTCAATACTTTGTTATATACCCTTTGTTGGCAATGACACAGGTCAAACGTTTTCTGTAAGTCTTCACAAGGTTTTCACACACTGTTGCTGGTATTTTGTCCCATTCCTCCATGCAGATCTCCTCTAGAGCAGTGATGTTTTGGGGCTGTCGCTGGGCAACACAGACTTTCAACTCCCTCCAAAGATTTTCTATGGGGTTGAGATCTGGAGACTGGCTAGGCCACTCCAGGACCTTGAAATGCTTCTTACGAAGCCATTCCTTCGTTGCCCGGGCGGTGTGTTTGGGATCATTGTCATGCTGAAAGACCCAGCCACTTTTCATCTTCAATGCCCTTGCTGATGGAAGGAGGGTTTCACTCAAAATCTCACGATACATGGCCCCATTCATTCTTTCCTTTACACGGATCAGTCGTCCTGGTCCCTTTGCAGAAAAAACAGCCCCAAAGCATGATGTTTCCACCCCCATGCTTCACAGTAGGTATGGTGTTCTTTGGATGCAACTCAGCATTCTTTGTCCTCCAAACATGACGAGTTGAGTTTTTACCAAAAAGTTATATTTTGGTTTCATCTGACCATATGACATTCTCCCAATCCTCTTCTGGATCATCCAAATGCACTTCAGACGGGCCTGGACATGTACTGGCTTAAGCAGGGGGGACACGTCTCGCACTGCAGGATTTGAGTCCCTGGCGGCGTAGTGTGTTACTGATGGTTGGCTTTGTTACTTTGGTCCCAGCTCTCTGCAGGTCATTCACTAGGTCCCCCCGTGTGGTTCTGGGATTTTTGCTCACCGTTCTTGTGATCATTTTGACCCCACGGGTGAGATCTTGCGTGGAGCCCCAGATCGAGGGAGATTATCAGTGGTCTTGTATGTCTTCCATTTCCTAATAATTGCTCCCACAGTTGATTTCTTCAAACCAAGCTGCTTACCTATTGCAGATTCAGTCTTCCCAGCCTGGTGCAGGTCTACAATTTTGTTTTTGGTGTCCTTTGACAGCTCTTTGGTCTTGGCCATTGTGAAGTTTGGAGTGTGACTGTTTGAGGTTGTGGACAGGTGTATTTTATTCTGATAACAAGTTCAAACAGGTGCCATTAATACAGGTAACGAGTGGAGGGACAGAGGATCCTCTGAAAGAAGAAGTTACAGGTCTGTGAGAGCCAGAAATCTTGCTTGTTTGTAGGTGACCAAATACTTATTTTCCACCATAATTTGCAAATAAATTCATTAAAAATCCTACAATGGGATTTTTCTGGATTTTTCCCTCAATTTGTCTGTCATAGTTGACGTGTACCTATGATGAAAATTACAGGCCTCTCTCATCTTTTTAAGTGGGAGAACTTGCACAATTAGTGGCTGACTAAACACTTTTTTTTCCCCACTGTATATACATACACATACACATACATACATATATACATATCCTTTAAAAAAATATATTTCCCTTTATTACATTCCATCCCCACCACCCCTTCCCTAATTGGAGTAAACTAGTGAACAATAATGCTTAGGCCTCTACTTCCAGCTTATACATACTATATTCATTTTATAGACACAGTCAATTTTACAATAATTATATTTTGTTTGTTTGTACTCCTGAACTTCCTCTACCCTCAACCTCTCCGATCATTTTCATGATGTCCATCCAGTTTGCTTCTATATGCCATTTCTTTCTAACTGTGCTCTTTCACAAAAGCTCTCAACCTATAACCTATATACTTATTATGGACACAGTATGCTTACATTATTAGTTATCCTGTTGTTATTAGTTGTTATTAGTCCCATCACCATCGGACCATTTTGTTGGTAAACTACATGGGAATGTAAAATTTTAATTTTTTAGTGATCCAATACGTAATATAGTACATTTATCATAATTTGGTTGTAATCCAGAGAGGTTAGAAAATGTATCTAGATCCTCTATGAGGCTGTGGAGGGATTCAAGTTGTGGATTTAAAAGAAAACATGAATCATCAGCGTACAATGACACCTTTGTTTTTAAACCTTGGATTTCTAATCCCTTGATATAATTGTTGGATCTGATTTGAATAGCTAACATCTCGATGGCCATAATAAATTGATATAACGATAGTGGACAACCTTGTTTCACTCCTCTTGACAGTTTAAATCTTTCTGAGAAATAGCCATTATTTACTATTTTACACCTATGGTTACTATACATGATTTTAACCAAATTTATAAGAGATTCTCCAAAATTGAAATGCTCCAGGCATTTATATATAAACCCCAGTTGAACTTTATCAAATGCCTTTTCGAAGTCTGCAATGAATAGCAGGCCTGGTTTTCCAGATTTTTCATAGTGTTCTATTGTTTCCAGTACTTGCCTTATATTATCTCCAATGTATCGTCCATGTAAAAAAGGGGCCTCCAATTTTTTAAATGGACTGGATCTTTATATTTTCCACTTCTATCCTGTTTCAGTAATAATGAAATCAGACCTTCTTCTTGAGTGTCTGATAATCTATCATTTACATAGGAGTGGTTAAAACATGCTAATAACGGTCCTCTGAGTATATAACAAAAGGTTTGGTATACCTCGACTGGTATGCCATCCAACCTTGGAGTTTTCCCGGACTTAAAGTCTTTAATTGCATCCAGAAGTTCCTCCTCTGTAATTTCACCTTCACATGAGTCTTCCTGTATGGCTCTTAGTTTTACATTATCAATATAAAATAATCTCTACAATTAGCTTCAGTTAGAGGTGATGGAGGTGACTGAAACGAAAACACATTCTTAAAGTACTTTGTTTCCTCCTTCAAAATATAATTTGGTGAATCATGGGTGAATCCGTCATTTGTAACTAGTTTCAGTAAATCATTTTTGGTAGCATTCCTATGTTGAAGATCAAAAAATAATTTGGTGCATTTTTCCCCATATTCCATCCAGTTTGCTTTATTTTTATAATATATTACACTTGATCTTTCTTGAATAAGTTTATTTTAGTTTTTCCTCTAATTTATTCTAAGCCTCTATGTTACAGTTTTTATTGCTATCTATCTGTTCTGTTAGACCTGCTCTTTTAGTTATCAGTTAATCTGAGTATTCTCTCATCATTGAATGCATTTACTTATTTCAGAAATTTTAGGGTTTTCTGTATAGTTGTCTAATGTTGGTGGGGCATATTATTCTGTTTTAATGTTAACCTACTCCTGAATCACTACGATAAATAAAATAAAATAAAACATTTATTTTCAACAGAGCTGATTCACTTTGAAGTGCAAAGTGTAGGAATACAGGTGAAAACTGTAATTGACACAGATATGGTGGCATAGCAGGAAGCTCAGAATGCTGCAAACCAAGAGGTGGTGAGTTCAAATCCCAGATGAGGACATGTTGAATAATAATTACTGTTTGAATAAACATATACAATGCAATTGTGTGTCAAATATTTAAATTCAAAATACTATATGTTAAAAGCACTGTGTGTGTGTGTTGCCAACAGACAAAGACCTCTCAGTGGTTCACCAACCAGGGGCTTGGCAACAGTAACAATTATTTGCAACCATCAGACTAGAGGTAGGTAGAGAGGCCTAGTGGGGAGTGTGAGAGAGTGTGTAAACAGAAAGGTTGCTGGGAGGGAATTAATGTCTTGCCGGTAAGAGAGGCCCAGGGTTGACGAGTTCAGAGTGAGCTGAGAACAGAGCAGAGAGCAGAGCTCCTTGGCGGGAGCTGACAGACACATGCAAACAGGCTGCGTGAGGAGAGGGGGGATGGGAGGTAGGAGTGTGAACATTTAAATGAAACTGGGATCCTTAACGTAAAAAAAAATCCAAAACCGAAAAACTGTTTTTTTGTTTTCCCCCCCCAATCGCAGTGCAGTTATCACAAAACATATAATTTCCGTGTTATAGCCTAACTAGACGATAGGCTATATAGCCCTGGGGGAAAGTTGTGCAATTTAAATAAAACCAGAGAGGATGAGGCAAACTTTAGGCTACTATGGTAAATTTGCGAGGCATGCAAGACAGATTACCAAGACATATGCGCACCACGTTTTTTTCTTCCTGCTGGCTCGCCTGGGGGCGTATTTATTACACCGATTCTGTTGCAAAATGTTTCTTCAACGGAAGCAAATGGAACGAAATGGGGAGGGACCTACCTGAATTTGTCCAATAGAAACTCTAGTTTTAGTTGCAAAACATTCAGTTTTGGACCTGTTTGGACTAATGATTACATCCCTGTGCTTTCTGTTAGCTAATGATACGAGCGTGTGTTCAGTCTTTGGTCTGTTGCATGTAGAATATCCTAGCCTATTCATTGATGATAGGCCCTACTTTACTGAAGTTGCGAGACATTTCAAGCCAAGAAATAGCGACATACAGCATTCCATTGCGAGATACAGCTTTGATTGCCAAAATATAGGCCTAGTGCACAGTGCTGACTGTCTGGCTGGTGGCTGACCTGCCTATAGTGTGCCCCTCCCCTCTCTCTCCATCCCTCGCTAGCGTGCTATGAAAGATGTGAGTATTTGTGTTCACGGAAGTACGGCAACTAATCAGTCTCCTCCATTACAAAAATACTGAATCTTAGGAGTGTTACGACCTGGCTCATAGTTTGTAACAACAAAGGGAGCATGACTTAAATGTAAAAAGGAACACATTTATTTAACTAATTAATAATAAATACAAAAATGTAACATCAGCTGTGGATGATTGTAGGATCAGTAATGTATGCAGTGTGTGGATGAGTGGAGAGGGTGTTGTATGGTGAAAACAGACCAAAAAAACAAAAGATGTTGGATGCCAGCCTGCCAGTCAGGGAAGAGAGAGAGTGTTGCCTGATGTGGCAACCCTTTATAGCCTGCAGGCCAAGCCTGCCCAGGTGCGCCACATCAGCTGACAATCCTCCCAGCTCTGCCCACTGGCCTCCTGCAACAAGCAGACTACCAAACAGGAGATCCCAGCAGACAGAGTGGGAGGGACGTCACAGCAGTCAAATCCTAGCGGAATCGAATCTTGACACTTGTCAAATGGGAGTCAACGAGCAAGGAGTCGAGGAATCAATTATTTTGGAGTCGAATCTCCACCACTACTTCATCGTCGTTAACAGTTGAAGAAATGGCAGAGAAAAGCAAGTGACAGCAGTGAATTCCTGTATGGAATTCACTGCTTTGCAATGTGGAATTGAGGTACAGTAACGGTAGTACAGGTGCAATGCTTAACCATCTGAAAGGGACGCACCATGAGACCCAAACCGTTGCTGGCAGCAGTGCAGCTGCATTGTGAATTCACGTGGAATTGTATGAATTTTTCTTATTGTTTTAACGGAAAACCAGATGAAATAATGCCTGTTTAAACATTAAGAAAACATTTTCATTTTTCACATCCCTAATGAGAGGAGGGTTGAGGGGGGTGAGGGGAGGCCTAAGACATGACGCGCTAGTTCGCCTGGCTAGGGCGGTCTGAGTGACTCACTGAAACACTGAAACTGAACCCCCTCCTGAGCCTGATTCCTCCCTGTGTGTGTGTGTGTGTGTGTGTATGTGTGTGTGTGTGTGTGCATGCACTCTGCTCCACGGCTAGCTAGAAAAGTCTAGAATCTACAAAAGTCTCCCAGAGCTGAAGCACGTCCAAGCAGGCCTACTGTAATGCTGGGCAGATAGCACCACAACGAGAGAGAGAGAGAGAGAGAGAGAGAGAGAGAGAGAGAGAGAGAGAGAGAGAGAGAGAGAGAGAGAGAGAGAGAGAGAGAGAATAGATAGACAGAGAGAGGGCGTTTTTACACCATCCAACAAAATGCTTACTTGCAGGTTACTTCTCGACAATGCAACAACAATAAGAAATAAGAAAATATTAGATTTTATTGTGATGTGTGTGTGTGTGTGTGTGTGTGTGTGTGTGTGCGTAAGTGAGTGAGTGCATGTGTGCTAAGGTGCGGAGAATCAGAGCAGGTGGTCCGTCCAGTTCAAGTGTTCAGCAGTTTGATGGCTTGTAGATAGAAACTGTCTCTGAGCCTGTTGGTATCAGACCTCATGCTCCGATACCGGCTGCCCAATGGTAAGGTGTGAACAGCTCATGGCTGGGGTGTGTGGGATCCTTGATGATGCTGTGGGCCTTCCTCAGGCACCGTTTTGAGTAGATGTCCTGGATGTACTGGGTCATCTTCACCACCTGCTGGAAGGCCTTGCAGTCGTGGCATGCCAGATTTCTTCAGCCACCTTAGAAAGTAAAGACGCCGTCGCACCCTCTTTACAAGAGTAGTGGTGTAGTTGGTCCATGTCAAGTCCTCTGTGAAGTGGACGCCGAGGAATGTAAAACTGCTGAGCACACCAACTTAAGTTTGGTACTATCGAATGGAGACACGCTTGCGAACCGACAGCAGCCCGGACCGGAGCAGCCGACACAGCAGAGTGGTGGTGGTGGTGGCGGGACGCGGCCCCAACCGATGGAGACCACTGAGACGCCGGCAACAAGCGAGAGTGAGCAATCGGCCGAGCGGCAGAAGCCGACGGAGAGCGCTGGGAAGCGAGCAGTGGCGAGTCCCCCTCATGTCCACAGGGTGACGCCATTTCTTCCACTACTGAGGCTCACAGGAAGTGAAAAAAAACTGAAGATTTTGGCAGAATACAAAGGGTTTCTCATGAGTAAAGACACTTCTGTGAAGTACTTGGATAATACCCAGTCGAGCCTATCCCGAGTGCAGGAATTCCTCCAAATAATGTCTAGGGGCAATGCCGACGAAGGACTTTGTTGCACGGCTAAGTACAGGAGTGTGTCCGAAAGGTACAGTCAGTGCCAAGAGCGCGGCTTGGCCGCTTCTACGCTGAAAATCTATCGGGGCGATATTAGACGTTTTCTGCGGTATCTTCTACAGTTCCGAACGAAGACTGCAGTGCAAAGCCGGTGGGATTCGAAAGGTGTTGCTCTGCTTGGCAAAGCTGGATTGGGATTCGCGACAGGCCCTGGCGATGCACAGAGCGTGATATCGCACTTGCTGTAGAGAAGAGGTTCTTAGCTCCGAGGAGTTGGGTCGGTTCATCCTTTTGAGTTCGCAAGCTATTCTAGTAGTTATCAAAGACTGGAAGCCCGAGCTACCTATTCCGACAGATGCAGGTTTGCGGCTCTCAGAACCAGCCAGTTAGCAGTATGTAACGGGAGGAGGTGATCCCCACGGACTATGTTCAATGAAAGGGAATTTATGGAAATATCCTAGGAATGCGGTGGCCATCAGCTACGGTATGTGTTGCAAGCCATAAAACAAACTATAGCTTCGGCGAGTGTCGAATTCTAATGTGTGACGAAGAGTACGCTTGGCTGAGGCGATTCCATGCGCTCAGGCCTTCTCTGAACAGCTTCAGAGGGGAGACAGAGCATTTATTTTTCACGTAAAACGTCCGGTAATCTCGGGGACTACGTCTACTGGATCTTTGTCGAGTTTGGCTTGGGAACTCGTGACGTTCGGCACACTCTGAACGTCACATGACTTCTGCCTTATAATGCAAGTCGGGCCAGAGCTCTGATTGAGGCAGCAATACATCCTTCATCCACTGTTAAAGAAATAAAGTTATTTGGTCATGGGTGATGCCCAGAGAGAGTGGTGTTGGACTGGGACAGGAGAGTAGGTGTGGAGGCCTGGAGGTCTGGGCTTCCAGGGAGTAAGCTGGACTCTCAGGCCCAGGGATAGGGCAGGCAGGGAGGCAGGGGCCAGAAACAGAGTGTGAGAGCCAGGCAGGCAGGTAGATGGTGAGACCAAGATGGGTTTCCCGTCTGCCGAGCCCGTCCTCTGGGACTGTGAGTCAGACCTGGGGGCAGAGTCAGGTCTGACTCACTCTTATCTTCGTGGAAGTTGGAGTGTGACCAGGTGCACGTGGAGGCCCCCAGGCTCAGAGTCCGGGCAGGGGCGGCCAGACTCGGGCAGGGCCCGTCTCTGGCGCGGAGACGGAGCGGGGGATCACCAAGTGCACGGTTGGACTTAGGCTGTGTAACGTGAGTGGGGACTCTCTGAGCGGAAAAGCAAGCAGATTACCGGGTGCACAGAGCCTGTTGTCGGTTACCAGGTGCATATAGCGCGTTTGGGTCACCAGGTGCTAATAGAGTTCTTTGTGGCCGGGATAGGGGTGCTTAAGTGTGGGGGCCCCAGTTCGCCTTGGGGGCGAGGTTGTGGAGGTGGCTGAGCCCCGGCTGGGACGCGGTGATAGGTGATGCCCAAAGAGAGCCAAGGAGGGTGAGGTAGGAGTCAGGCCCAGACAGGGGTGCTTCGACAGTGGGAGAGGTCACCAGGTCAGTGGGGGCCTGCCTGGAGGTCAGTTAGGCCCCAGAGAGAAGGCCCATGTGAATAGGTGTGTGTGACACTGTCCTTCAGGGGAGCAGAGAAGGCAGCCTCTGTGGAAGTTGGCTGTTCTGTACCCCCTTTTTTTGGCCTACTGGGCCTCTGGTGAGTGGAGGGCTGGCTGTGGCATAGAGCTAGGTGATTGGGTGAGTGACACTGTCCTTCTGGGGGACAGAGCAGGTTCTCTGGGACGGGGCAGGAAGCTGGCTGGATGGAGTGGCACCCCCTGGTGGCCTTGTCCCTCCCTGTGTCTCACCCTACAGTTACCCACGTTTATACCGGATATGCCCCCCCCACCCCCCGAAAGAATGCCTATACACATATTTGGTTCCCAGGTGCCCGTGGTTAAAAACGCTGTAAAATGACCAGTGGCCGACCTGGGTGGGGGCCGTGACCCCCCCTCCCTGGGTCTCCCCCAACACAAACATGGCCTCCCAGCCCACCCCCGAGGGCCCCTGGACCTACACCCCCCCCCCCCCCAGCTGCACATGGTAACCTGTTCGGTCACCAGGTCAGACACAGCGCCAGGATGAAGTGACTAAGGGGGCAGTTGAAATTAGCGAGGGGGCTACATTTTGGGGGGTTCTTGCATTGGATTTATATTGAATTATGCTTATATCACGCTATACCACAATAAAAATAAAGTTGATATGCAGAGACTCCGAGACCATTGAGTGCTTTGGAAGTGACAGGTTGGCACGAAATCTGTAGCCCATTTCTGCTTCGCTGTATCAGCATAAAAAACAGGCATTCTAGCAGTTGTAAGTACAAAGATTCAGCAGGAGGCATGCAGGTAGAGGTGCAAATGAGTGTTGGATTTATTTAAACAGTGCTGGTGTTTCAAAGACTACGGTAATATTTACAAATATATATATACAAAGTTCTGACATGCAAAACCTGTCTTAACCAACAAAGCACAGGTGAGGTCTACCAGGCTCAGAAACAGCCTCTCCTTGAATTAGCCAAAAGTGAACTAACTAGCTGGAACATCCCCAAATGGGCACTTAAATACACTACATATACAGTTGAAGTCGGAAGTTTACATACACCTTCGCCAACCACATTTAAACTCTGTTTTTCACAATTCCCGACATTTAATCCTAGTAAAAATTCCCTGTCTTAGGTCAGTTAGGATCACCACTTTATTTGAAGAATGTGAAATGTCAGAATAATAGTAGAGAGAATGATTTATTTCAGCTTTTATTTTTTTCATCACATTCCCAGTGGGTCAGACGTTTACATACACTCAATTAGTATTTGGTAGCATTGCCTTTAAATTGTTTAACTTGGGTCAAACGTTTTGGGTAGCCTTCCACAAGCCTCCCACAATAAGTTGGGTGAATTTTGGTCCATTCCTCCTGAAAGAGCTGGTGTAACTGAGTCAGCTTTGTAGGCCTCCTTGCTCACACACACTTTTTCAGTTCTGCCCACAAATTATCTATAGGATTGAGGTCATGTCTTTGAGATGGCCACTCTAATACCTTGACTTTGTTGTCCTTAAGCCATTTTGCCACAACTTTGGAAGTATGCTTGAAGTCATTGTCCATTTGGAAGAATAATTTGCGACCAAGCTTTAACTTCCTGACTGATGTCTTGAGATGTTGCTTCAATATATCCACAAAATTTTCCTTCCTCATGATGCCATCTATTTTGTGAAGTGCACCAGTTCCTCCTGCAGCAAAGCACCCCCACAGCATGATGCTGCCACCCCCGTGCTTCACGGTTGGGATGGTGTTCTTTGGCTTGCAAGCAACCCCCTTTTTCCTTCAAACATAACAATGGTCATTATGGCCAAGCAGTTCTATTTTTGTTTCATCAGACCAGAGGACATTTCTCCAAAAAGTACGATCTTTGTCCCCATGTGCAGTTGCAAACCGTAGACTGGCTTTTTTATGGTGGTTTTGGAGCAGTGGCTTCTTCCTTGCTGAGCGGCCTTTCAGGTTGTGTCGATATAGGACTCGTTTTACTGTGGATATAGATACTTTTGTACCTGTTTCCTCCAGCATCTTCACAAGGTCCTTTGCTGTTGTTCTGGGATTGATTTGCACTTTTCGAACCAAAGTACGTTCATCTCTAGGAGACAGAACGCGTAGAGCAGCCGCACACAAGCCTAAGATCACCATGCGCAATGCCAAGTGACGGCTGGAGTGGTGTAAAGCTCGCCGCCATTGGATTCTGGAGCAGTGGAAACGCATTTTCTGGAGTGATGAATCACGCTTCACTATCTGGCAGTCCGATGGACGAATCTGGGTTTGACGGGTGCCAGGAGAACGCTACCTGCCCCAATGCATAGTGCCAACTGTAAAGTTTGGTGGAGGAGGAATAATGGCCTGGGGCTGTTGTTCATGGTTCGGGCTAGGACCCTTAGTTCCATTGAAAGGAAATCGTAATGCTAGAGCATACAATGACATTCTAGACAATTCTGTGCTTCCAACTTTGTGGCAACAGTTTAGGGAAGGCCCTTTCCTGTTTCAGCATGACAATTTCCCTGTGCACAAAGCGAGTTCCATACAGAAATGGTTTGTCGAGATAGGTGTGGAAGAACTTGACTGGCCTGCACAGAGCCCTGACCTGAACCCCATCGAATACTTTTAAGATGAATTGGAACACCGACTGTGAGCCAGGCCTAATCGCCCAACATCAGTGCCCGACCTCACTAATGCTCTTGTGGCTGAATGGAAGCAACTCTCCGCAGCAATGCTCCAACATCTACTGTAAAGCCTTCCCAGAAGAGTGGAGGCTGTTATTGCAGCAAAGGGGGGACCAACTCCATATTAATACCTATGATTTTGGAATGAGATGTTCGACAAGCAGGTGTCACCCTTATTTTGGTCATTGAGTGTATATTTGGCCACACCTATTCTTGGCAGGCAGGCCAGGTATATCTATGCAAACTAAAGCGTGCACGTTTAGTGTGCTTCCATTCAGCCACAACAGCTCCATAACACCATGGCTGAAATTGGCTGGGTTATTGTTTATTTACACATCACATATTATAGTCATACTCATATCCAGACATCATATACACTCTGTCATGGACAAAGGAACACAAAAGGTGTGAATATGAAAGTGGGTGAAAAACAGATTTGGCTCATTAATCTATATGGATGATCCATACTTCTTCAAAAATATTTATACCAATTTATTGAACTTACAGGCAACAAATTATCAAATCATTATGGTGGGAAACTATAACACAGTGTTAAGTACCTCAATGGAGCGTAAAGGAAATCACTCTACAAACTATCATCACCGTGCCCTTCAGGACATCACAAATATTATGGACACATTAGAAATAGTCTTTAATCAAAGTAATTTTGATTATCTATTTGTTATGGCCATCGAAATGCTAGCTATTAAAATCAGATCAAATAACAACATTATAGGATTAGAACGTTTTTAAAACAAACGTGTCCATGTATGCCGATGACTCAAGTTTTATATTAAGTCTGCAAGGTACACTACCGTTCAAAAGTTTGGGGTCACGTAGAAATGTCCTTGCAATTTTTTTTGTCAATTAAAATAACATCAAATTGATCAGAAATACAGTGTAGACATTGTTAATGTTGTAAATGGCTATTGTAGCTGGAAACGGCTGATTTTTTATGGAATATCTACATAGGCGTACAGAGGCCCATTATCAGCAACCATCAGTCCTGTGTTCCAATGGCACGTTGTGTTAGCTAATCCAAGTTTATCATTTTAAAAGGCTAATTGATCATTAGAAAACCCTTTTGCAATTATGTTAGCACAGCTGAAAACTGTTGTGCTGATTACAGAAGCAATAAAACGGGCCTTCTTGAGACTATTTGAGTATCTGGAGCATCAGCAATTGTGGGTTCGATTACTGGCTCAAAATGGCCAGAAACTAAAAACGTTCTTCTGAAACTCGTCAGTCTATTCTTGTTCTGAGAAATGAAGGCTATTCCATGCGAGAAATTGCCAAGAAACTGAAGATCTCGTACAACGCTGTGTACTACTCCCTTCACAGAACAGCCAAACTGGCTCTAACCAGAATAGAAAGAGGAGTGGGAGTCCCCGGTGCACAACTGAGCAAGAGGACAAATACATTAGAGTGTCTAGTTTGAGAAACAGACGCCTCACAGGTCCTCAACTGGCAGCTTCATTAAATAGTACCCCTCAAAACACCAGTCTCAACATCAACAGTGAAGAGGCGACTCCGGGATGCTGACCTTCTAGGCAGAGTTGCAAGGAAAAAGCCATATCTCAGACTGGCCAATAAAAAGAAAAGATTAAGATGGGCAGTCTGAGATATGGCTTTTACTTTGCAACTCTACTTCAATATTGCATTTTTACATTACCCTGCAGTTTACCTATAAAATGGGCTGACGGTGATAAAATATATAAATGAGCTCTCCACAATGAATTTCAATAGAAAACTAGTAAAAATAGACAAGATCCTGCAACCATGGAGTGGTAAATACCTGTCTATTTACGGGAAAATTACACTGATTAACTCCTTAGTCATATCTCAGTTTACTCACTTACTAATGGTGCTGCCTACTCCTGATGATTTGTTTTTCAAATTATATGAGCAAAACATTTTTCGCTTTATCTGGGATGCTAAACCAGACAAGATAAAGCGTGCCTATCTATATAATGAATATGAACTGGGTGGGTTGAGATTATTAAAGCTTCACTTGTACAAAAGTTTTACTTGAACTTTGTATGGGAAGGTCTCCAATTGATTACAGCATTACCCCAAAAATGGAGGAGGCAGGTGGCAGTGGGAGGAGGTAGGGAACTGACCAATATAAAGGATCAAAACTGGCGGAGGAATAAAAATAGCATAAATAGGAAAGTATACCAGTTTCATTTGAGGACCAGGATGTTGACAACTGTGCCATACAGATCGCAAAATAGCTGGGAAGAGATTTTTTATGTTACGATTCCATGGTACAGGGTATATGAGTTGATATATAAAACGAGGCAAGATTCAAGACTTCGTGCTTTTCAGCTAAGATTATTGTACATCATTCTTGCCACAAACAAAATGTTGAATATTTGGGGCATACAATCATTGCAGCTCTGTAGATTTTGTTGTGATGATACAGAATCAATAGATCATTTGTTTTGGTATTGCCCTCAGGTAGCCTGTTTCTGGTCTCAGGTTCAGGAATGGCTGAAAAAGCATAACATTAATCTAAAATTGACCCTAAAAATAGCATTGTTGGGAGATCTGGAGACACCTGGTCAGTCAATTACTAATATACTAATACTCTTAGTAAAAGTATTTATCATCAACTTGCAATCTGTGGATTCTATTCGATTAGATAGATTCAAATTGTATGTCAAACATCACAGCATAATTGAAAGACATAAGGCGCGTAGAAATCTGAAGAGGGTGGCCAGCAGAGATAGGTGGGATGGGCTGAGGGAAGCTGAGGGTTGGGAAGTAGAATTGGAGACAAGTGGGAGTGGAGTTGAATGACACTGAGGGGCAACGTTGTTACATCTAATGCCTGTTTGCTTGAGGCTGATGCCGCGCACGTGTTTGTACCATGTACACATGCATATACACACACTTGCATTCAAAACGCACACACGTGCACATACACAGACACACACACACACATACACACATGTAAATAGTGCCATACATGCACTCAAAACGTATTCAGTTGGCCTTACTGTTATGAATTTTTGTTGTCCTTGATGTCTTTTGTTTTTGCATTGTTGTTTTCTGTTTTCCTATTTTTTTCCTATTTTTTCAGTTTTGTTCATTTTGTTGGTTGTTGGTGCATTGGGTTTGGGGGGTCTTGGGGGTGGGGAGTGACCTTGTGGGAGATCTGTCGACGTGCCCTTGGGCAGGGCGTTGACCCTGGTTGCTTCTGTGGGTCACTATGGATGGAAGTCTGTTAGATGATTGAAAATGTTGAGCGGCTTCACTGCATGTAGATTGTATGTTTTAATATAAAAATATAAACATAATAATAAATATATATGTTTTAGGGTTAGGGAAAATATAATTTTGAATGGGAATTGTTTGGTCCCCACAAGGATAGTAACATGAGTGTGTGCATGTACGTGTTCCTTTGTGCAGGTGTGTGTGTGTGCATGACTAAGTATGAATGCCCGTAGCATTAAAGGTTCCACGGTGAATGCAGTGGCAGCCATTGGGGGGTGCATGGAGAGATGGCCATTCCTCTGGGGAGCTAATCTGATAACTGCATGTGTTTTCCCCCTGCCTCTTAAATGCTGCCTATTACTAAATGTATTACTGACTGTTCATTATGTGTATTGTTGTTTGTATGGTATTGTTTAACCTATTTGTGTGTTATGCGTGCTGCGCTCGCTCCCTGACAGGTCGTCATTAATTGACTTACCTGGATAAATAAAGGTGAAATACAAATTTGAAACAGGTCTCACTCCGCAGGACACAGCAGAGGAGACCTCAAAAACATTGACTCTGGGCTGGGGGTGTCCCCTTCTCCCACACCCCTTATGACACAATACCCTGAAATGTCAACCCTCCCTAAAAAAAATACCCTGTGAGTCATTTGAGGCATCCTGTCTTCAAAACAAAACTAGAGCCAAAGTGGCAGGCTGAGAGGTAGGTATGGGAGATTAGATAAATGATAGCTGTGTCAATTCCATCCCCTTAGATCTGTGTTTCCCTACAGACAGAACCCTCTGCTTTTCTCTGGGTATGAGTGGATATGTTCTGCTCTATTTATCTGTGTCTATGGTCCTGTGTAGCTCGGTTGGTAGAGCACGGCGCTTGCAATGCGAAGGGTTATGGGTTAGATTCCTGCTGGGGACACTCATATGTAAAATGTATGCACGTGTGACTGTAAGTCGCTTTGGATGAAAGTGGGCTAAATGGCATATATATTATCTAGCTACCTACTGAATCTACAGGCACTCTAAGTGGCAGGTCTGCTGCTGACACCTTCAGTTCTACTGGTGACAAACGTCTAGTGCTATTTACAATTACAGAGGTGCTAAAAGCAAATACACAGGTTGTTGTACTGTAGGTTTATTTTCACTGGCTATATAATGTCAATGTACAAGAAAGGACACATAGTATACTGTACTGTAGGAGAATGTCTCCTCGCTGCTCTCTGGTCTATTTCCAGTGTTGCCCACAATAAGTCAGAGATGCCAGAGGTGTGTATGTTCATGGTGTGGGGTTTAAAGTTAGCAGAGGGCAGTCAGTCAATGGGATTTAAAGGCATCCCCCTTTCACCTCTCACTGTCATCACGTCTGATGGTTTGATGCCCTGGTCCCATCTGCTTCCCGTCTGTCTGTCCATCTGTCCATCTGCCCATCTGTCTGTCTGACTGTCTGCATGTCTGCCCGTCCATCCATCCGTCTGTGTATCTGAGACAGTTAAGCATCTGCTAACCAGTGCTAGGCATGGCGCCGGAGGGGATGGCTGCCGTTTTACGGGCTCCTAACCAACTGTGCTATTATGTTAGTTTTTTGTTTCTTGAACTGCATTGTTGGTTAAGGGCTTGTAAGTAAGCATTTCACGGTTAGGTCTACACCTGTTGTATTCGGCGCATGTGACAAATACAATTTGATTTGATTTGATTTACATCTCACCACTCACCATATCACCAATGGACACTCTCCTCTTCCCTATTCTACCCATTGCTCTGTGAGTCTATAAATAAGTCTATGAGTAAATGGTGACCTCAAAAGAGATGATAGATACTCGATGATGTAACCAGGAGATAGGTGTCTTGATTTAAGGCATCAGTCTTGGTGGTGATTCTCAAGTGCTCCAACAGATTTAAGTCTTAATGATGAACTGAACTGTTCTCCAACAACAACAACATAATCATAATCTTTCTAAAATGAATAACCAGTTCATGGTCCCATCTGTTGAGGCTGGCCCAGGGAGACTAGTGAGGTGTGCGGAGGATCACAGTTACGGTCACAGGTCAAGTCAACAAACAAGACCCAGATACTGCCAGGTGCACCCTGGGTGACAGAACAGCCTTGACAACCAATAGAGGGTATACTGACTGATAAGCCAATCTATGGAGAGAATACTGACAGATGCATCACAACCACACTAATTATAACTGCCAAAAGCATCTCCAGGAGATTCAGTCATTCAAGGAGGCAATTTTCAAGTTGGTCAGATGGTCATGGTTCGAACAATAAGCAGGTTCACATTGCTGAGATTTGTTTAAGAGGTTAGACTGGCGTCTTATGGAGATAGGATAATAAATGGAGAGAGAGAGAAGAGAGAGAAGAGAGAGAGAGAGGACATATTCAGAGCTTACAGAGATAAGTTCACAATGACAGGCTGAATGGGCTAACCACATCCTTATGTGCTCTTCCTGTACGTAACTCTCTATCTCTCTTTTCTATTTTCTCTCTTTCACGCTTTCTCTGTCTCTCTCCCACTCGACCCTCTCCACCACCAACCTCTTTTTTTCTGTCACTCCACACATTAGATAACCCAGGAGCAAGCTGAAAATTACAAAAGAGTTGAGCAGAAAGCAGAAAGCAGAGACAAAGAGAAACAGAGAGAGAGAGCAGTCTTGGTTGGTGTTACGGGCCTGTAAAGAGGCCAGTAGTGAGGCATGTGCATGGTGGGTGCAGACGAAAAGCACTCTTCTTGCACAATCTGGAGAGAGTGAGAGAGAGAGAGACAGAGACAGAGACAGAGACAGAGAGAGAGAGAGAGAGAGAGAGAGAGAGAGAGAGAGAGAGAGAGAGAGAGAGAGAGAGAGAGAGAGAGAGAGAGAGAGAGAGAGAGAGAGAGAGAGAGAGAGAGAAAGTGAGAGAGAGAGAGAAAGTGTGAGAGAGAGAGAGAGAGAAAGTGAGAGAGAGCGAGAAAGAGAGAGAGAGAAAGTGAGAGAGAGACAGAGACAGAGAGACAGAGAGACAGAGAGACAGACAGACAGACAGACAGACAGACAGACAGACAGACAGACAGAGCTGAATGGCATCTATTGGCTCTGGGCAAAAGCAGTACACTACAAAGCTAATAGGGTTCCATTTGGTCTCCACTCCTCTCCTCTGTGAACACTAAGCAACATGACATCTGTATTCCAAATGGCACCATATTCCCTATATAGTGCACTACTTTTGACCAAAGCCCTATGGGCTATAGGGCTTTGGTAAAAACTAGTGAACAACATAGGGAATAGGGTGCCATTTGGGTTGCATCCTCTCCTCTGAGAACACTAAGCAACACGATGAGTGACCTTTTTCTGCCAGGCCTGCAAATTTGCTTGTGAGTGAGCGCATAGTCAGGTTGAAAACAACAAGGCTTCATCAGGCTTAATGAACCTAGAGAGTCACATTTTACTAGCATAGACAGTCTAACACTAAATGTTGCTGCTCATATCTACATACTACAATAACAATGACTGAGGTAACAGTTCTTCAGAAAACAACTCATGATGTCTGATTCCAGGTCTCTGTAAATCAGTTGGTAGAGCATGGCACTTCAACGCCAGGATAGTGGGTTTGATTTCTAGGACAACCCGTATGTAAAATGTACTGTAAGTCACTTTGGACAAAAGCATCTGCTATAGTGGTTTAAACGTTTAAACAAAGTTGGGATCCGTAACGCTAAGAGAAATCACTAACATCATTAAAATCACAGTGCAGTTATCACAAAACTCTTTTTTTTTTTTTGTGATACAAACAAGAAATAACACCAAAAAAACAGAAAACTTGAGCGTGAGTAACTAACTTGTAATTTCAATAGGCATAGGCTACTGACTAAAATCTGGGTTTATGATTGTAATTCCATTTTGCCATGGTTTGCTGAGCTAGATGCAGGTAGCCTATAGCCCCTGATAGGCCTACATGTCATTTGAGAGAAAAGTACACAATTAAACTGACATTAAACGTGGAGAATGATACATTTGCAATAGAGCTGTGACCATGCGCTACAGAGGGTTGTGCGTACGGTACATTACATTACTGGGGCCAAGTTTCCTGCCATCCAGGAGCTCTATACCAGGCGGTGTCAGATGATGGCCCTAAAAATTGTCAAAGACTCCAGCCACCCTAGTCACAGACTGTTCTCTCTGCTACTGCACGGCAAGCGGTACCGGAGCGCCAAGTCTAGGTCCAAAAGGCTCCTTAACAGCTTCTACCCCCAAGCCATAAGACTGCAGAACAGTTAATCAAATGGCTACCCGGACTATTTGCATTTACCCCCTTTTTTTACGCTGCTGCTACTCACTGTTTATTATCTATGCATAGTCACTTTACCCCTACCTACATGTACATATTACCTAGATTACCTCGACTAACCCATACCCCAGCACATTGACTCGGTACCGGTACCCCATGTATATAGCCTCATTATCGTTATTTTATTGTGTTACTTTTTTTTTTACTTTAGTTTATTTAGCAAATATTTTCTTACTCTGCATTGTTGGTTAAGGGCTTGTAAGTAAGCATTTCACGGTAAGGTATACACCTGTTGTATTTGGCGCATGTGACAAATAAAATGTGATTTGATTTGATTATCACTAGTGATAACTTCCAATGTAATTAACTAAACAGGTCCATTAATAATTGCATAATAACACAAGGCTACAACAACAATAAACTGAAGTTATAGGTTATTTATTCAATCCGTTCGCTAGCGCCAGACTCTAAAAGGTGTCGAAAGTGTTCCACAGGGATGGCACAAATTCATTTGCAATGACTCCAGCGATATCGTCATTGAAACATATTTATTGTATAAAATGGTAGGCTACAGTAGCCTGCAATGGCATAGAAATTAATAGGCTACTTGATGGCCAACAGATGAAAATGTATCATTCTCCACATTTAATATCATTTTCATTGTGGACTTTTTTTTCACATAATAGAAGAACACCAGGGAGTTCCATAACTTCCATTTAATATTTTCACTCGCGAAGTGCTCGAGACCCAAGAACTGAGCATGTGTAAAACTCTTCGCTTGATACGGTTTTCCATAAGCAATGCAGTTTACTTTCAATTACTGTACCTCCGATCGAAAGCGCTCTAGTGCATTATTTGTTGATGTACATTAGTTCTATCACGTTATATGTTTTATGGAAATAGGGTTGGAAATAGGTGTCTCCATAATCACAATCTAAATAGCCTACCTACAACTGGTAAAAAGTTGTGACGAACTGCGTGCTGCTCTGTCTCTTCACTCTCTCACATTGAGAGTCACGTGACTCTCAACCAGCGCTTTCAACACACACACATACCCTTTCAGCCCTCCCCACTACTCACTCATTCACTCACTCACTCAGCAACAGCCTGCTCACTGCCTGATAGTCAGCAGCAGCAGGTCACAGTTATTTTTTTTTTTTTATACCATGGTGGCCGGGGTGCAATGTAGAAGTAGCCCAAAACCCGCAACCAAAATATTCTCACCTGCGACATCGTTTTTAAAGTAGCCCAATTTGTCTGGAAAACCGCAGACATAGCAACCTTGCATGGCACCGATGTCGCTGGGATACAGAGGTATCTTCGGGCCAGTCTTGCGAGAACGGGGTCAATTTGTCGGGGCATGGACTCTAAAATGTGTCGAAAAGTGTTCCACAGGGATGCTGGCCCATGTTGACTCCAATGCTTCCCACAGTTGTGTCAAGTTGGCTGGATGTCCTTTGGGTGGTGGACCATTCTTGATACAGACAGGAAACTGTTGAGCGTGAAAAACCCAGCAGCTTTGCAGTTCTTGACACAAACCGGTGCACCTGGCACCTACTACCATACCCTGTTCAAAGGCACTTAAATATTTTGTCTTGCCATTCACCCTCTGAATAGCACACATACACAGTCCGTGTCTCATTTGTCTCAAGGCTTAAAAATCATTCTGTAACCTGTCTCCTCCCCTTCATCTACACTGATTGGAGTGGATTTAACAAGTGACATCAATAAGGGATCATAGCTTTCACCTGCATTCACCTGGTCAGTCTATGTCATGGAAAGAGCAGGTGTTCTTAATGTTTTGTATTCTCAGTGTAGGCCTATTTGCACGATAATAAGGCCTCAGTCTTAGTTCCACAGGCTGAAGCTAAAACAAAGATATTCAGACTTGTAATAGTTCCACAGTATGAAGCTAAGGCATACATTCTAGACAGAAATATTCTGATCTGTAATCTCTGACTGGGTCTAATCTGAAAATTAATGACTCACATTCCTGCATCTATTTACAGGGTAAAAGGCCCAATAGTCTTAACAGGATTGAACTCTAATCTCAATCACTTTTGATTCTTTATTTTTCTTCACACCACATCACACTCTTTGTCGCCCTTCCCCTCTCTCTATATGTCTCTCTCTCTCGTTCTGTCTCTCTCTCTCTATCTGTCTCTCTCTCTCTATCTGTCTCTCTCTCTATCTGTCTCTCTCTCTCCATCTGTCTCTCTCTCTTGTTCTGTCTCTCTCTCTTGTTCTGTCTCTCTCTCTATCTGTCTCTCTCTCGTTCTGTCTCTCTCTATATCTGTCTCTCTCTCTATCGGTCTCTCTCTCTCTATCTGTCTCTCTCTCTATCTGTCTCTCTCTCTATCTGTCTCTCTCTCTCTATCTGTCGCTCTCTCTCTATCTGTCTCTCTCTCTATCTGTCTCTCTCTCTCATTCTGTCTCTCTCTCTATCTGTCTCTCTCTCGTTCTGTCTCTCTCTCTCTATCTGTCTCTCTCTCTCGTTCTGTCTCTCTATTTGTCTCTCTCTCTATCTCTCTCTCTCTCTCTCTCTCTCTCTCTCTCTCTATCTGTCTCTCTCTCTCGCTCTGTCTCTCTCTCTCTATCTGTCTCTCTCTCTCTATCTGTCTCTCTCTCTCGTTCTGTCTCTCTCTCTATCTGTCTCTCTCTCTATCTGTCTCTCTCTCTCTATCTGTCTCTATCTGTCTCTCTCGTTCTGTCTCTCTCTCTATCTGTCTCTCTCTCTCGTTCTGTCTCTCTCTCTCGTTCTGTCTCTCTTTCTATCTGTCTCTCTCTCTCTCTCTCTCTGTCTCTCTCTCTCTATCGGTCTCTCTCTCTCTCTCTCTCTCTATCTGTCTCTCTCGTTCTGTCTCTCTCTCTATCTGTCTCTCTCGTTCTGTCTCTCTCTCTCTATCTGTCTCTCGTTCTGTCTCTCTCTATCTGTCTCTCTCTCTCGTTCTGTCTCTCTCTCTCTCTATCTGTCTCTCTCTCTCGTTCTGTCTCTCTCTGTCTCTCTCTCTCGTTCTGTCTCTCTCTATCTGTCTCTCTCTCTCTATCTATCTCTCTCTCTCGTTCTGTCTCTCTCTCGTTCTGTCTCTCTCTCTATCTGTCTCTCTCTCTATCTGTCTCTCTCTCTCTCGTTCTGTCTTTCTCTCTCTCTCGTTCTGTCTCTCTATCTGTCCCTCTCTCTCTATCTGTCTCTCTCTCTATCTGTCTCTCTCTCTCATTTTGTCTCTCTCTCTATCTGTCTCTCTCTCTCTCTCTCTCTCTCTCTCTCTATCTGTCTCTCTCTCCCGTTCTGTCTCTCTCTCTATCTGTCTCTCTCTCTCTCTCTCTCTCGTTCTGTCTCTCTCTCTATCTGTCTCTCTCTCTATATCTGTCTCTCTCGCTCTATCTGTCTCTCTCTCTCTCTCTGTCTCTCTCTCTATCTGTCTCTCTCTCTATCTGTCTCTCTCTCTCTCTCGTTCTGTCTCTCTCTCTATCTGTCTCTCTCTCTATATGTCTCTGTCTCTCGTTCTGTCTCTCTCTCTATATCTGTCTCTCTCCCTCTATCTGTCTATCTCGTTCTGTCTCTCTCTCTCTATCTGTCTCTCTCTCTATCTGTCTCTCTCTCTATCTGTCTCTCTCTCTCTCTCTCGTTCTGTCTCTCTCTCTATCTGTCTCTCTCTCTATCTGTCTCTCTCTCTATATGTCTCTGTCTCTCGTTCTGTCTCTCTCTCTATCTGTCTCTCTCTCTCTCTATCTGTCTCTCTCTCTCTCTATCTGTCTCTCTCTCTATCTGTCTCTGTCTCTCTATCTGTCTCTCTCTCTCGTTCTGTCTCTCTCTCTCTATCTGTCTCTCTCTCGTTCTCCCCCCCTCTCATTTTCTCTCTCTCTCACCATTTCTTTCTTTCTCTCTTTTTCTCTTTCTCTCTCTCTTTGTGATTGATATAATGGATTTTAGAAGACCAGATTGTGTGTGTGTGTGGGGGTGTGTGTGTGTGTGTGTGTTGGACGTAAGTACATGACTAACTGTGTGTGTGCTGTGATAGCCTGCAGTACTCTGTACGAAGCCAGAGCAGTGTTATGCCAAAGAGAGAGAGAGAGAGAGAAAGAGAGAGAACGAGAGAGTTGCAAAAGAGAGAAAAACAGAGAAACAGAGCGAGAGTGAGAGAAAGAGAGAGCGCAAAAGAGAGAGAGAGAGAGAGAGAACAGAGAAACAGAGAGAGAGAGAGCGAGAGACCCCAGCGTCCTATTGGGCAGTCAGGGCACTGCACTCCCTTCTCAATCATATCCGCTCAAGAAGTGCTGCCTGATGCTGATATGGCCCTTCTGACTGCCAAACACAGGAGACAGTGGCACCCTAAAGGGCACCATGAACACACTGGGGCTAAGTGTGTGGGTGTGTGTGCATTCATGTGTATGTGTGTTTGTGTGTGTGTGCGCGTGCGTGCGTGCGTGCGTGTGTGTGTGTGTGCGTGCGTGTGTGTGCGTGCGTGCGTGCGTCCCAGTGAAGTCAGGGGGAAACGTCTAACGGCCTGAGTCAGGAAGAAGGGACCTCTGCTGCTTTTTGAAGATGGCAGCCATATGTCATATTCTTAGAGAATACCTGGGTCTACATCCTTCCAAAACAGCCTCGTAAAACCAAACCTCCAATCACAGGAGAGAGATCGTGTGAGTGAGGGAAATAGCTTGGCCACTTCAGCTGAAGAAACATGCATGTGGTCAACTAGTCATCACAACATCTGCAGATATCTACAGTACCAGTCAAAAGTTTGGACACACCTACTCATTCAAGGGTTTTTCTTTATTTTTACTATTTTCTACATTGTAGAATAATAGTGAAGACATCAAAACATTCATTTTTACATATGGACTCATGTAGTTACCAAAAAAGTGTTAAACAAATCAAAATATATTTTATATTTGAGATTCTTCAAATAGCCACCCTTTGCCTTGATGACAGCTTTGCACACACTTGGCATTCTCCAGGTATTCACCTGGAATGCATTTATTTAGAATTCAAGGCACACTTAACCAGCATGGCTACCACAGCATTCTGCAGCGATACGCCATCCCATCTGGTTTGGGCTTAGTAGGACTATCATTTGTTTTTCAACAGGACAATGACCCAACACAACTCCAGGCTGTGTATGGGCTATTTTACCAAGAAGGAGAGTGATGAAGTGTTGCATCAGATGACCTGGCCTCCACAATCCCCCGACCTCAACCCAATTGAGATGGTTTGGGATGAGTCGGAACGCAGAGTGAAGGAAAAGCAGCTAACAAGTGCTCAGCATATTTGGGAACTCCTTCAAGACTGTTGGAAAAGCATTGAGTGTGCAAAGCTGGGGTGGCTATTTGAAGAATCTCAAATATAAAATATATTTTGATTTGTTGAACACTTTTGTGGTTATTACATGATTCCATATGTGTTATTTCATAGTTTTGATGTCTTCACTATTATTCTACAATGTAAAAAATAGTAAAAATAAAGAAAAACCCTTGAATGAGTAGGTGTGTCCAAACTTTTGACTGGTACTGTATATGACGTCCAACATCTAACATGGGTTAGGATGACGTGCTGATGCCCACTTCAACTTTGAAGAGTTGTGGGAATCTGAACTGAGAGCATGGGAGAATGGTTTGGCAGAGGGAGAGGTTGGAAGCAGGAAAACTCAGAGAACTGGCCTGCGTTTTTATTTCCGCTTGCTTTTGTTTCACCTCAAATGCACCCAGGCAGGCATGCACACTGACTGAGTTCAATGTGACTTTATATTGTGTTTTTTATCTTGTCTAAAACAACAGCAACATATTTCTACCAACACATAGATATAGAAAAATAACAACAGTAAAAACAATACTAGTTTATCCGTCCTCCCTACTACTATAGAAACCACCCCATATTCTTCGAGTCTGTCTGCCCTACCACAGCCCACTGAAACAGAAACCACAGCCAGATTAATGGATTGAGCTGTGGGCCCCCAGCCAGCCCGATGAATCCCTGTTCCTCTTAATTACTTGCAGTTATATGATGTGTGTTGTATTATTAGTGGTGGCCCAGAGGCCCCCCAGGGCCCCGAATAGAGGGGGAAGTGAGGGGTGGGGTGGAGTGTAAGGGAGGTGATTTTCCTGTCGCTGGCTGGCTGGAACTGGAGGACAATGCAGCGGCCAAGCGTGCCACACATTCCACAGCCTCACACAGCCTGCCTCATAGACCATAGACCCTGCACTGTACTGCTTCTGAACAGCCCCTCTCAGGCTTCAGCCTCACACACATAGAAACATAGACACAGATGCAGGCAGACACACACACATACTCAGAACTCTCACACGCACACTCAGACCTCAGCCTCACATGCACACGCACATACACACACACACATAGACACACACACATATACACACAGACCTTGCACTGTACTCAAACCCTTAGCCCTCCTCAGCCCCTGAGCTCTAAACCACAGCCCCAGTAGTCAGCTGACAGCTCCAGCCAGACAGACACCCGTCCTACTGAGTCTCTCTCCCCCTGTGAAAGC
Source organism: Coregonus clupeaformis (assembly GCF_020615455.1). Taxonomy (NCBI): domain Eukaryota; kingdom Metazoa; phylum Chordata; class Actinopteri; order Salmoniformes; family Salmonidae; genus Coregonus; species Coregonus clupeaformis. The sequence goes on along the minus strand of NC_059200.1, from coordinate 55,629,937 downwards.
CCCTTCCTTCTTTAACCTGTCTCCTCCCCTTCATCTACACTGATTGAAGTGGATTTAAGAAGTGACATCAATAAAAGATCATAGCTTTCACCTGGATTCACCTGGTCAGTCTATGTCATGGAAAAAGCAGGTGGTCATAATGTTTTGTACACTCAGTGTAATTTCCCAAAAATATTTTTTTTTTTTAAAACACTTTTTGTCATTGTTGTTCGGAACCCACTGCCTGCAAGTCGTCTTCAAGTTAGTCATCCCCCACCCCGTCTGCTGGTTGCACCTGTTGATCTGCCCTATATGGAGCTTGCATGCGCACGGTTGCTAGTTTTTCCCAGATTGTAAAACATTTAAATAAATGTAAGCATTGGCATTTGGCAAGTTATTAATTTTGAGATATGCATTATGAAAGGATTTTATTTTTTCAAGCGGGGGAGGTTTTTTTTTGTAATTTTGAGCAGCTGCCCCCTGAAAGGTCTGTGCACGGCCCTGTGCTACATGTGGCTGGCAACGGCTCAGCTCACAGCTCATTGAGAAAAACACTAAGTTCCAGTAAGATGCCGATCGCGGTTTGGTGCACTCTGCCTGCCTGCCTCTCGCTCGCTCGCTCGCCAATTGGTGCCTATCCCCCATCCTCCAGGGCCTCCACTCTACCCCAGCCGGGACGGCTGCTCTGGTTGGGAAAACGTCTGGAAGGCCCAGCTGGCACACACAGACACACAATAAATAAACTTAGTGTGGGGAACACAGGAAGCTATAGCAAGCAGCATCCAACCCCACCTCCACCCACCTCTAGTCCATATGGGGTGGAGTACTCACTAGCACACACACACACAAATAGGTTGGAGTGCTGCTTCTACCCCTAACACCCTCGACAGCCCCTCGACCCACCTCCAGTCCGATAGGGTGGAGTGCAGAATCCACCCCCCACCCAAAATTATAGGGTGGAGTGGTGTTATCATAGAGAGTAAAATATCACCCTACTCCCTGTACTCCCTGGTACTACCTACTATATACTATATATACTGTATATACCGTATACCGGGGTATTTGGAAATAGCCACGGGATGGTTTTTCAATACCGTCAATACCATTGAAACTATTTCTTTGAAGTTTTTCAATACATTTTAATATTTGTAGCTACTTTTTGAGTCAATACCTGCAGTCAACTTGTGCAATACGTTAGGAGATTTAGCATATTGCGTTCTTCATTTCACCTGTCACATTATTTTACATTATGAAGCTTAACGTAGTTCCCCAGAACAGTTGAGACAGTCATGTGTTTGTTTGTAAATAGCACAACAGGAGAAAAAGGTGAGTCCAGCTGTGTATAGATTTTTTGCTTCAATAGTGATCAGGGATGTGCAACTATAGTTTTCCTTCACAGAAATACAACACATTCAGCAGAAAAAATCTTAATTTTCTAAAAAGTTTGGACACACCTACTCATTCAAGGGTTTTTCTTTATTTTTACTATATTTTACATTGTAGAATAATAGTGATGACATCAAAACTATGAAATAACACATATGGAATCATGTAGTAACCAAAAAAACTGTTAAACAAATCCAAAAATGGCCTCCTGAGTGGCGCAGTGGTCTAAGGCAATGCATCACAGTGCTAGCTGTGCCACTAGAGATCCTGGTTTGAATCCAGGCTCTGTCGTAGCCGGCCGCGACCGGGAGACCCATGGGGTGGCGCACAATTGGTCCAGGGTAGGGGAGGGAATGGCTGGCAGGGATGTAGCTCAGTTGGCAGAGCATGGCGTTTGCATAATAATAAATAAAGGGAACACTTAAACAACACATCCTAGATCTGAATGAATGAAAAAATCTTATTAAATACTATTTTCTTTACATAGTTGAATGTGCTGACAACAAAATCACAAAAAAATTATCAATGGAAATCAAATTTATCAACCCATGGAGGTCTGGATTTGGAGTCACCCTCAAAATTAAAGTGGAAAACCACACTACAGGCTGATCCAACTTTGATGTAATGTCCTTAAAACAAGTCAAAATGAGGCTCAGTAGTGTGTGTGGCCTCCACGTGCCTGTATGACCTCCCTACAACGCCTGGGCATGCTCCTGATGAGGTGGCGGATGGTCTCCTGAGGGATCTCCTCCCAGACCTGGACTAAAGCATCCGCCAACTCCTGGACAGTCTGTGGTGCAACGTGGCATTGGTGGATGGAGCGAGACATGATGTCCCAGATGTGCTCTCATCTCGGTACCTAATGGCAGTCAGGCTACCTCTGGCGAGCACATGGAGGGCTGTGCGGCCCCCCAAAGAAATGCCACCCCACACCATGACTGACCCACCGCCAAACCGGTCATGCTGGAGGATGTTGCAGGCAGCAGAACGTTCTCCACGGCGTCTCCAGACTCTGTCACATCTGTCACATGTGCTCAGTGTGAACCTGCTTTCATCTGTGAAGAGCACAGGGCGCCAGTGGCGAATTTGCCAATCTTGGTGTTCTCTGGCAAATGCCAAACGTCCTGCATGGTGAGTCTGTTTTGTGGCCTGCTGGAGGTCATTTTGCAGGGCTCTGGCAGTGCTCCTCCTGCTCCTCCTTGCACAAAGGCGGAGGTAGCGGTCCTGCTGCGGGGTTTTTGCCCTCCTACGGCCTCCTCCACGTCTCCTGATGTACTGGCCTGTCTCCTGGTAGCGCCTCCATGCTCTGGACACTACGCTGACAGACACAGCAAACCTTCTTGCCACAGCTCACATTGATGTGCCATCCTGGATGAGCTGCACTACCTGAGCCACTTGTGTGGGTTGTAGACTCCGTCTCATGCTACCACTAGAGTGAAAGCACCGCCAGCATTCAAAAGTGACCAAAATATCAGCCAGGAAGCATAGGAACTGAGAAGTGGTCTGTGGTCACCACCTGCAGAACCACTTCTTTATTGGGGATGTCTTGCTAATTGCCTATAATTTCCACCTGTTGTCTATTCCATTTGCACAACAGCATGTGAAATTTATTGTCAATCAGTGTTGCTTCCTAAGTTGACAGTTTGATTTCACAGAAGTGTGATTGACTTGGAGTTACATTGTGTTGTTTAAGTGTTCCCTTTATTTTTTTGAGCAGTGTATGCACTCACTAACTGTAAGTCCCTCTGGATAAGAACATCTGCTAAATGACCAATATATATATATATATTTGAGATTCTTCAAATAGCCACCCTTTGCCTTGATGACAGCTTTGCACACTCTTGGCATTCTCTCAACCAGCTTCATGAGGTAGTCACCTGGAATGCATTTCAATAGAAAATCTTTGGAGGGAGCTGAAAGTCCATTTTGCCCAGCGACAGCCCCGAAACCTAAAGGATCTGGAGAAGGTCTGTATGGAGGAGTGGGCCAAAATCCCTGCTGCAGTGTGTGCAAACCTGGTCAAGACCTACAGGAAACGTATGATCTCTGTAATTGCAAACAAAGGTTTCTGTACCAAATATTAACATTTACGTCATTTAGCAGACGCTCTTATCCAGAGCGACTTACATGAGAAATTAGGGTTAAGTGCCTTGCTTAAGTGCACATCTACAGATTTTTCACCTAGTCGGCTAAGGGATTAGAACCAGCGACCTTTCGGTTACTGGCACAACGCTCTTACCCACTAAGCTACCTGCTTTAATGATGTATCAAATACTTATGTCATGCAATAAAATGCAAATGTATTACTTAAAAATCATACAATGTGATTTTCTGGATTTTTGTTTTAGATTCCGTCTCTAACAGTTGAAGTGTACCTATTATAGAAATCACAGACCTCTACATTTACATTTTAGTCATTTAGCAGACGCTCTTATCCAGAGCGACTTACAGGAGCAATTAGGGTTAAGTGCCTTGCTCAGGGGCACATCGACAGATTTTTCACCTAGTCGGCTCGGGGATTAGAACCAGCGACCTTTCGGTTACTGGCACAACGCTCTTACCCACTAAGCTACCTGCCGCCCAGACCATATGCCAGGTCTGCCTGAGGCCTTGTCTATCAAGACAAATATATACACTGCTCAAAAAAATTAAGGGAACACTAACATAACGCATCCTAGATCTGAATGAATGAAATAATCTTATTAAATACTTTTTTCTTTACATAGTTGAATGTGCTGACAACAAAATCACACAAAAATGATCAATGGAAATCAAATTTATCAACCCATGGATGTCTGGATTTGGAGTCACCAACTTTGATGTAATGTCCTTAAAACAAGTCAAAATGAGGCTCAGTAGTGTGTGTGGCCTCCACGTGCCTGTATGACCTCCCTACAACGCCTGGGCATGGTCCTGATGAGGTGGCGGATGGTCTCCTGAGGGATCTCCTCCCAGACCTGGACTAAAGCATCCGCCAACTCCTGGACAGTCTGTGGAGCAACGTGGCGTTGGTGGATGGAGCGAGACATGATGTCCCAGATGTGCTCAATTGGATTCAGGTCTGGGGAACGGGCGGGCCAGTCCATAGCATCAATGCCTTCCTCTTGCAGGAACTGCTGACACACTCCAGCCACATGAGGTCTAGCATTGTCTTGCATTAGGAGGAACCCAGGGCCAACCGCACCAGCATATGGTCTCACAAGGGGTCTGAGGATCTCATCTCGGTACCTAATGGCAGTCAGGCTACCTCTGGCGAGCACATGGAGGGCTGTGCGGCCCCCAAAGAAATGCCACCCCACACCATGACTGACCCACCGCCAAACCGGTCATGCTGGAGGATGTTGCAGGCAGCAGAACGTTCTCCACGGGCGTCTCCAGACTCTGTCACGTCTGTCACATGTGCTCAGTGTGAACCTGCTTTCATCTGTGAAGAGCACAGGGCGCCAGTGGCGAATTTGCCAATCTTGGTGTTCTCTGGCAAATGCCAAACGTCCTGCACGGTGTTGGGCTGTAAGCACAACCCCCACCTGTGGACGTCAGGCCCTCATACCACCCTCATGGAGTCTGTTTCTGACCGTTTGAGCAGACACATGCACATTTGTGGCCTGCTGGAGGTCATTTTGCAGGGCTCTGGCAGTGCTCCTCCTGCTCCTCCTTGCACAAAGGCGGAGGTAGCAGTCCTGCTGCTGGGTTGTTGCCCTCCTACGGCCTCCTCCACGTCTCCTGATGTACTGGCCTGTCTCCTGGTAGCGCCTCCATGCTCTGGACACTACGCTGACAGACACAGCAAACCTTCTTGCCACAGCTCGCATTGATGTGCCATCCTGGATGAGCTGCACTACCTGAGCCACTTGTGTGGGTTGTAGACTCCGTCTCATGCTACCACTAGAATGAAAGCACCGCCAGCATTCAAAAGTGACCAAAACATCAGCCAGGAAGCATAGGAACTGAGAAGTGGTCTGTGGTCACCAGCTGCAAAACCAGTCCTTTATTGGGGCTGTCTTGCTAATTGCCTATAATTTCCACCTGTTGTCTATTCCATTTGCACAACAGCATGTGAAATGTATTGTCAATCAGTGTTGCTTCCTAAGTGGACAGTTTGATTTCACAGAAGTGTGATTGACTTGGAGTTACATTGTGTTGTTTAAGTGTTCCCTTTATTTTTTTGAGCAGTGTATAATTACAAGCATTCCATAAGTGGAAGCTTTAAAAGGAGGGTGGTGCTTGAAATCATTGTTATTCCTCTGTTAACCATGGTTACCTGCAAGGAAACACATGCCGTCATCATTGCTTTGCACAAAAAGGGCTTCATAGGCAAGGATATTGCTAGTAAGATTGCACCTAAATCAACCATTTATTGGATCATCAAGAACTTCAAGGAAAGAGGTTTAATTGTTGTGAAGAAGGCTTCAGGGCAGCGAGGAAGCCACTTCTCTCCAGGAAAAACATAATATTCTGCAAAAGGTACAGGGATTGGACTGCTGAGGACTGGGGTAAAGTCATTCCCCTTTCCGATTGTTTGGGGCATCCGGAAAAAAGCTTGTCCGCAGAAGACAAGGTGAGCGCTACCATCAGTCCTGTGTCATGCCAACAGTAAAGCATCCTGAGACCATTCATGTGTGGGGTTGCTTCTCAGCCAAGGGAGTGGGCTCACTCACAATTTCGCCTAGGAACACAGCCATGAATAAAGAATGGTACCAACACATCCTTCGAGAACAACTTCTCCCAACCATCCAAGAACAGTTTGGTGACGAACAATGCCTTTTCCAGCATGATGGAGCACGTTGCCATAAGGCAAAAGTGATAACTAAGTGGCTTGGGGAACAAAACATCGACATTTTGGGTCCATGGCCAGGAAACTCCCCAGACCTTAATCCCATTGAGAACTTGTGGTCAATCCTCAAGAGGCGGGTGGACAAACAAAAACCCACAAATTCGGACAAACGCCAAGCATTGATTATGCAAGAATGGGCTGCCATCAGTCAGGATGTGGCCAAGAAGTTAATTGACAGCATGCCAGGGCGGATTGCAGAGGTCTTGAAAAAGAAGGGTCAACACTGCAAATATTGACTCTTTGCATAAACTTAATGTAATTGTCAATAAAAGCCTTTGACACTTATGGAATGCTTGTAATTATACTTCAGTATACCATAGTAACATCTGACAAAAATATGTAAAAACACTGAAGCAGCAAACTTTGTGAAGACCAATACTTGTGTCATTCTCAAAACTTTTGACCACGACAGTACATACTAAATATGTACTGTAGATAAGATCTGACCTATGACATTTTTAGAGATATGATGATCACTACTAGAGCAGTTAGAAAACTGTTGATAAGGTGATAGACAACACAGTGAGAGCACAGAGAATGACAGTTGTGGAGAATGGAGAGCAGCTAGAGAAAACACACACGTGCACGCACGTACACTATTAGCCTGAGCCAGGAACTATACTGCCTTATGCTCTCCCTACCCATACCTCTCCCTCCCTCCTTTCCTCCCCGGCCCTTATGTTTTTCAGGGCGGAGGGAGGAGATGTGAACAGCAGGCCGGTGCTATTTTCCAGCCAGTCAGCAGGATGTGCATCATAGTTCATTGTGGGGGACGAACCAACACACCAACCGAGCTGCTGCTGTTTTTACAGGAAGGGGTAAAAATAACCAATCGCCAAAGGTTCCACCATCCGGGGCTTGGCAGCCGGGGCTGGGGCCGGGGACTGGGGCCGGCCGACCGGCATAACATGACATGAAAAGCTCCTGTTGTGTTTTTTTTGTTGTACATTAAAGGAAAATGACGGTTGGCACACAACGAGTGAGGATGCTCTTTGAGGTTTTCTTCCAGGATCTTTTCTCAAAGCACACTCTAAAAAATGCTGGTTTAAAAACAACCCAATTTGGGTTATTTGGTAACCCAGTGCTGGGTAAATATTGGACAGAACACACGCTGGCTTAAATTGACCCAGCCATTAACCTAACATGTTGGGTTGTTGGGATTACCCAAACATGGGTTAATTTAACCACAAGTTGGGTGTTTTTTACGTTAATGCTGGGTTGACCTAGCAGCTGGATCTTTCTGAATGTAATCCTTAGGTACATTTCAGGAGGTGTGGCTTATTAGGCGCTCGGCTTTCAGATAAATCTTATTAGCCACTTGTGAGAGTAAATGTCATTCCTGTTCATCATGTTAAGTGTACATTCTGCAAATTAAACATCTCCTTATATGTTTAGCATTTTACACAATCATCTAGAATATTAAGATTATTTATTGTATATTATATTAAGGTGGTATATTTCCCAACAATGGTAGTTGCATAAGCTTTTAGGAAACTGATACACTTCTGTAAGCCTCATTGACACTACAAAACTGTCAACGTTCAACCTTAACATGTGAAAACTATACAACAGAACAGATTAACAGGAATTACATCTACTCTCATGGGTGGCTAAAAAGAACTATCAGAAAGCCACGCCCCTACTAAACTATGCCTCCAGTTTTCTGATTTGACAACGCTGGGTCATATCTAAATAACCCAGCACCAATAACACAGCATCAGCAATCCAACCTTGTTCTTTTTAAGGCCAGGCACCAAACCTTAACAGGGTATTTTCCCCCCGATTATCATTTCACAATCAACTTTTACCAGTTGAATGCAGACACAAATATAATACTTTTTTGTATTAACATTTTTCTTGAATATTGTATTAATATGTGCTAATTATTTCAGAGGACTCATGGCTCTTGACCTTTGCCTCTCCTGAGTCCATACAGGAGTTGCAGCGATGGGACAAGACTGTAACTACTAATTGGATATCACGAAAAAGGGGTAAAAAGTACTACAAAAAAATACACACAAAAATATTTGGAGTGACTGGGTGTATTGATACACCATCGAAAGTGTAATTAATAACTTCACCATGCTCAAAGGCATATTCAATGTCTGCTTTTTTTACCCATCTACCAATAGATGCCCTTCTTTGCATGGCTTTTGAAAACCTCCCTGGTCTCTGTGGTTGAATCTGTGTTTGAAATTCACTGCTACATTGAGGGACCTTACAGCTAATTGTATGTGTGGGATACAGAGAGTCCATGCAACTTATTATGTGACTTGTTAAGCACATTTTTACTCCTGAACTTATTTAGGCTTGCCATAACAAAGGGTTTGAATACTTATTGACTCAAGGCATTTCAACTTTTCATTTTTAATGAATTTGTAACAATTTCGAAAATCATAATTCCATTTTGATATTATGGGGTATTGTGTGTAGGCCAGTGACAAAAAAATCTCAATTTAATCAATTTTAAATTCAGGCTGTAACACAACAAAATGTAGAAAAAGTAAATGGGTGTGAATACTTTCTGAAGGCACTGTATGTCCATTTAAAAGTGGTTAACATTCATGACATTTTGATGACGGTAGTATGATAAACTAACAAAAATATACATTTTCATCAACTTTTTGACATTTTAATTTTTACTTTTTGAAAATACTAATATTATTGGACCAAAATATCCCCCAAAATTGCTAAAGTGTCACTTTAGCCTGTGGTACAAGAAAACAACCCAACTAAGTGACCCAACACCTGCAACCCAGCAGTTGGGTCAACCAAACAAAACAGCATTATATTTTGTGCACTGTGGTTGTTATTAACAGGTTATAATCACCTGATATATATTTCAAACCACTAAATGTATGTCTATGCTGTATTTGTCATAACAGTATTCTTGTGTTTTGTATATTGGTGGTTGACAACAAAGTAGTACCAAAGACATGACCTCAGATCATGCCAAGGATTTCTCAGCACAGCAGACTGACTGACCCACACAAACATTCAGGCTGCAGCTCTCCCTGTGTTTCCTATATGAGTGGTCCTCTACCGCAGGACAAGGCTGAGGGCTAAAGGCTCAGACAGGAGACTTTGTGGTCATGAGTGGTTAAAGTGCTTGATTCCAATCCTTAGAGTTCATGGTGACTACATGCAATACCACACAACGACTCCTTCACACTCCAACTCCGTCACCCCATGGCCAACACACACGCACGTGCGCACACACACACACAAACACACACACACACACTCCCTTAACCCACCCCACCCCCCAAGATTGTCCCACGGCTAAACTGAGTCACAAGGTGCGACGGCTTGTACTGATTTCTGGTCACATAGCAGCTTACACACTACAGACAGACAGTCAGACACACAGATGGCCGCATTCACAGACATACAGGCATGATATGGTTATATTGTACATGTATTATGAAAGATGGGCTAGACAACAAAGTATCACAGTTACAGATCCACAAAATAAGTTCAATTAAAGAAATGTAAAAATAAATCTACCATAGAGACTGTCATCTGCTTTTCAGCCTTTTCAGATCTCTGTTATTATTGTTATTATCAATAAAGCTATATTCTACACAAACCCAAACCACTGCACACTACTCTTACTGCTGTAAACATATACAGTGAGACTTCACTTTAACTCTACCCACATGTACATATTACCTCAACTAGCCGGTGCCCCCGCACATGCACTCTGCACCGGTACCCCCCTGTATATAGCCTCACTACTGTTATTTTATTTCACTTCTGCTCTTTTTTTCCTCAACACTTTTTTGTTGTTTTTTTTTTAACTTTTTTTATTAAAAAATAAATGCATTGTTGTTTAAGGGCTGTAAGTAAGCATTTCACGGTAATGTCTACACCTGTTGTATTCAGCGCATGTGGCAAATAAAATTTGATTTGATTTGATTTGATTTCTCTCCACACAGTAAGAGCAAAGAGGGAAGGGAAGTTCTAGGATAAGATACAACAACAAGCCCTTCTTTCTCAGAGAGAGAGACTGGTTGGCCCTGGTCTCCTGGTTACCGTCCCAAATAGCACCTTATTCCCTATGTAGTGCACTACTTTTGGGCCCATTGGGCTCTGGTCAAAAGCAGTGCAATATTTAGGGAAAAGGGTGGCATTTGGGATGCAAACGTAAAGGGCCAAGCAGTGGCATCCGCTCAGGAAACTCTAGAGGACACGGACAACACAGGGATATGAGCACACAACTCTGGAATTCAAGGATGTTTGACTCCCCCCCCTCCTCCTTTTGAATGAATTGTTGTATTTGTTAGTGGCAGAGACATGGTTGTTGAATTTGTTTATTTCAGTCCTGTGGCCTTCACCAAGTGAGTTCCTAAGGGAATGTTTTCATTATAATGAACGCTTTATGACAATACATTACATATCTCATAAGGCTTTATTTTGAGTCCTAGCTTTTCCCTAATAGAGTGGCCTGGAAGTCATGGTTTACAGGCCACATCAGGCCTGCAAGTGGGGTTGAAAAATTCTGGTAACTTTCACAAAATTCCCAGATTTACCAAAATCCTGACTGAAGGATTTCCTTTCTAGGATTTCTGTAAAACCTTGGAAATTTCCCAGAATTTTGCAACTTTACATGCAAGTCACAATATGCTGGTTAGCAAGTCACATTATGCTGGCTTGCAAAGTGATGTGTAATTCCTGTTGGAATCCAGTCAGAGTTAGGATATCCAATAGTTTAACACTTTAACACTTTTCACCCGCAACCTGTAATCATAATGATTGCCAGGGTTAGGAACAGTTGGAGGGTGCAAACTCGGGTGCAGAAATTCGAACTAAATGATTAGATTAGTTTAGAAAAAGGTATGTTATTTAGCTTTGTGTAGCATAAGATTAATCAAGCAATCACTCAATGTACATGCAAAAAGACAGATATTAAAAACAATTCCCAAAAATCTACCAATCTAGCATGCTGGGGAAAAAATTATTTGTTATCATAACTTTTAAAAATGTAGTTGATGTGACTTCTCATTTAGATTTGAGTCAGTATCACATAAACATTTTAAGTAATAATGATTTCAACGTTCAACTATTTGAGTTAAAAATGCCTTGGGGTTTACAGTGTAAAGCGACTGTGGACGAAAGTCGGGGAGTGAAGTCGGGGGAGGTTTATCTGCGACAGCCGAAAGTCGGACACTAATGTGGTTTTTAAACAGCAAGGCTCAGATCAACATGCAGTGTTGCCATTGTTTATGTAAGTCTTTCTTTATAATGTCGAAATAAACATGTCTCCAATTCCCATATCTCACACTCACAAACTGAAAAATACAGCATAGACCAGAATAGGCTAGTGACCAGCCTTCATTGCATTTTCCCTGGTGACCAGCCTTTGTTGTGTTTTGCTGATGAACAGCCTTTGCTGTGTTCCTGCTGGTGACCAGCCTTTGCTGTGTTTTGGACACAGGTGACCAGCATAAGCATAATATTTTTTTGCCATATCAGGAAGGGTTCTTTACTGCTGTGATGGTTGTGAAGAATTATCCTGTTCTTTCCCTTTACACTTTTATGCCATGAAATGCACTGTTAAAAGGTTCCTGTAATTTTACGTTACACTACAGGCTACTGGTTGCAGTGAAAGTGAGGTAAACAACAACAAGTGACTGAATTTGTAAAGCTGAATTAAGGTGTTATTGCTGTAATAGGACAGTACACTATTAGCAAAAATAGTTCCAAAATAATTATTTGTGAAAGGAATAGGTTTCTACCAAGAACCATTTTGATCAGAACAACCCTTTTTGGAAGACAAGGGTTCTTCGTAAGGAACGGGTTCTACCTAGAACCTTTACATCCTATGAACCGTTTTTGGAAGAAAGGGATATTTGATGATTCTTTTGAAGGCAAGAAAGGTTCTACATAGAACTGATATTTTTTTATAACCCAACCCTGATCTGTACCTCTCCACAACTTTGTTTCTGACCTGTTTGGAGAGCTCCTTGGTCTTCATGGTGCCGCTTGCTTGGTGGTGCCCCTTGCTTAGTGGTATCTCATTCCAAAATCATGGACATTAATATGGAGTTGGTTTCCACTAGATGTTGGAACATTGCTGCGGGGACTTGCTTCTATTCAGCCACAAGAGCATTAGTGAGGTCGGGCACTGATGTTGGGCGATTAGGTCTGGCTCACAGTCGGTGTTCCAATTCATCCCAAAGGTGTTCGATGGGGTTGAGGTCAGGGCTCTTTGCAGCCCAGTCAAGTTCTTCTACATTGATCTCGACAAACCATTTCTGTATGGACCTCACTTTGTGCACGGGGGCATTGTCATGCTGAAACAGGAAAGGGCCTTCCCCAAACTGTTGCCACAAAGTTGGAAGAACAGAATCATCTAGAATGTCATTGTATGCTCTAGCGTTAAGATTTCCCTTCACTGGAACTAAGCGGCCTAGCCCGACCCATGAAAAACAGCCCCAGACCATTATTCCTCCTACACTAAACTTTACAGTTGGCACTATGCATTAGGGCAGGTAGCGTTCTCCTGGCATCCGCCAAACCTAGATTCATCCGTCGAACTGCCAGATGGTGAAGCGTGATTCATCACTACAGAGAACGCGTTTCCACTGCTCCAGAGTCCAATGGCGGCGAGCTTTACACCACTCCAGCCGACGCTTGGTATTGCGCATGGTGATCATAGGCTTGTGTGCGGCTGCTCGGCTATGGAAACCCATTTCATGAAGATCCCGAAGAACAGTTGTTGTGATGACGTTGCTGCCAGAGGCAGTTTGGAACTCAGTAGTGAGTGTTGCAACCGAGGACAGATGATTTTTACGCATTACATCCTTCAGCAATCGCCGGTCCTATTCTGTGAGCTTGTTTGGCCTACTACTTCGTGGCTGAGCCGTTGTTGCTCCTAGACATTTCCACTTCACAATAACAGCACTTACAATTGACCGAGGCAGCTCTAGCAGTGCAGAAATTTGATGAACTGACTTGGGGGAAAGGTGGCATCCTATGACGGTGCCACGTTCAAAGTCACTGAGCTCTTCACTAAGGCTATTCTACTTCCAATGTTTGTCTATGGAGATTGCATGGCTGTGTGCTCAATTTTATACACCTGTCAGCAATGGGTGTGGCTGAAATAGCCGAATCCACTAATTTGAAGAGGTGTCCACATACTTTTGTATATATAGTGTATTTCCCAGCATGCTCTATTGCATAGAGATTTTTAGAATTGTTTGTTTTACTGTAATATCTGTTTTTGCATTGATTGGTTGATTAATTTTATGCTACACAAAGATAAATAACATACAGTTTTCTAAACTAATCCAACCTGTTAGTAATTTGATTTATTGCACCCGTTACTGCGATGGTTGTTCCAGTTTAGATGATTGAGGTAGTCGCAGTATTCAATTTTCTCTACCCTGACAGTCATTATGAATGCAGGTTGCGGATGATTAACAATTCCACTTGTTGGATAGTCTTACTCTGGCTGGATTCCAATAAGAATTACACGTCACTTTGCATGCCAGCAAAATGTGGCCTGTAAACCAGGAGATTCCTAAGGTATAACTAGTCTAATTAACGGCAAATGATTGCATCTTGTTATATTTAGCTACCTGTTTTTTTGTTATGAATAAGAGTGTCATCATATTTTCTCCATTTGCAAAAAGCTACTACCTGGCTACTTTTGCCTTCTTGCAATGCAATACGTCAACCCCTAGAAACTGTGCGTACGCATGCTCTAAGGCCTTCAAACTCAACTCTGGACCTCGAAGCCAGTTCCACTGCGTTTTTTCATTGTTCCCCTCTAATCAGGGACTGATTTAGACCTGAGACACCAGGTGGGTGCAATTAATTATCAGGTAGAACAGAAAACCAGCAGGCTCCGGACCTCGTAGGGTAAGAGTTGAATACCCATGTTTGAAGGTTTGCGGGAGGATACGCACATTCTCACGTGAATTTCAGTTTTTATAAATTTCAACTTTGAGTAAAAACTGTTTCACGCATGCTTTGGGGCATATTTTGTGCGTACGCAACATTTATATATGAGGCCCCAAGTCTGTGGGCATGACAGAGATTGGCCACAGATTTAATGGCAAGAATACATTTCTGCACTTTGCTACAATTTGCCCAGAATCAACACCAATGTAAAAATAGCAGTGTTTAAGGACACTTGATGTACAGTGCCTTGCAAAAGTATTCATCCCCCTTGGCGTTTTTCCTATTTTGTTGCATTACAACCTGTAGCTTAAATAGATTTTTATTTGGATTTCATGTAATGAACATACACAAAATAGTCCAAATTGGTGAAGTGAAATGAAAAAAATTACTTATTTCAAAGAATTGCATATGTATTCACCCCCGTTGCTATGAAGCCCCTAAATAAGATCTGGTGCAACCAATTACCTTCAGAAGTCACATAATTAGTTAAATAAAGTACACCTGTGTGCAATCTAAGTGTCACATGATCTGTCACATAATTAGTTAAATAAAGTCCACCTGTGTGCAATCTAAGTGTCACATGATCTGTCACATACACATATATACATCTCAGTATATATACACCTGTTCTGAAAGGCCCCAGAGTCTGCAACACCACTAAGCAAGGGGCACCACCAAGCAAGCGCCACCATGAAGACCAAGGAGCTCTCCAAACAGGTCAGGGATGAAGTTGTGGAGAGGTACAGATCAGGGTTGGGTTATAAAAAAAATATCAGAAACTTTGAACATCCCACGGAACACCATTAAATCCATTATTAAAAAATTGAAAGAATATGGCACCACAACAAACCTGCCAAGAGAGGGACGCCCACCAAAACTCACGGACCAGGCAAGGAGGGCATTAATCAGAGAGGCAACAAAGAGACCAAAGATAACCCTGAAGGAGCTGCAAAGCTCCACAGCGGAGATTGGAGTATCTGTCCATAGGACCACTTTAAGCCGTACACTCCACAGAGCTGGACTTTACGGAAGAGTGGCCAGATAAAAGCCATTGCTTAAAGAGAAAAATAAGCAAACACATTTGGTGTTTGCCAAAAGGCATGTGGGAGACTCCCCAAACATATGGAAGAAGGTACTCTGGTCAGATGAAACTAAAATTGAGCTTTTTGGCCATTTGGAAAGCGATATGTCTGGCGCAAACCCAACACCTCTCATCACCCCGAGAACACCATTGATGTTTTTCATCGGCAGGGACTGGGAAACTGGTCTGAATTGAAAATTAAACATGAACTTCCAGATGACCAACTGCCATTAAAGGACCGACTCAGAGGAAGTTGCCACCACTATTCCGACGTAATTCCCTAAGGCCCTGACAGCTGTCAGTGTAGTTAGCTAGCATGCTAACCTTATCTAGCTAGTTCGCTAGCTAGCTATCTTGCTAACCTTATCTAGCTAGCTAATGTTATCTGTTGCTGTTTTTTTTTAACTACACCATATTCAAAAGATTTGACGTAAGCATTGATTTAGAGAAAACTTCACCACAGATGGAAACCACTGGCCTATCTTTGACTTCACCATCTATTGTTATCTCCAAAGTTTTGGCATCTTCCATACATTGTGGCCGTGACTCTGTGATAGAAATAGTTAGAAATAATAATATTAAGTTCTGGTTATATGGATAACTATATAAAGATAGCTGATATGCATTTTTCTACATTATAATGGACACGGTGCAACCTTTGGCAGGCTAAGTCTGCACATGATCATGGTTCTCAAAGGGAAAGTGAAATGATAGGCTACAATGACTTTGTTCACGATCATGTTCCTTGAATTTTCTTTCATTGGTGCCTTTTCCTTATCTGAATAGACACTTATGGTTTCTAACTAATGTTACACCATTCAAAGCAGTGGAGCGTGTAGTGATGTAAAACTTTAGTGGTCAAAACCATTAGGATGATATTTTTCTGGTTAAAAAAGTGGAGGTGCAAAAACATAAGTTTGCACCCCCTATTTTAATTTGTGGCCAAGTGGACACAAGGCTGTTTGGCTCATCTCAGTCACGAAGAGGAATACCTTTGCAGCTGTTTCTGATTAACAAACAACACCATGCTGGTGGGTGGTAACATTCAAATAAAGCCCAGCCCTGAAACAACACATAGGCTGAAAATAATGTGTATGTCATATCATAGGAAAATACACCGCATTCACACAGATTTGCACAACGTGGGCAGCTCGGATTTGTCACATCAAGCCCAAATATATCATACTAAAACAATGACATATTGGCTTAAATCACTGTGTCACATCATGCACAAGCTCTGGCCAACATCTTTCAGTTCAACATTTGAATTTCTATTGGTGTGGGGGTTAAAGTAACTGGAAAATGCAGCGTTATCTCTTAACAGTACAGCACTTGATTATCACAAGCTCTTACAAAGACTATAGCCCTAGTCATGTGCAACCAAGGTCCTCAACTTTCATCAACATAATGATAAAACCATTTAAACTGGTACATCACTTCCACTAACGGTTGGCACAACTAATGAGCCCCAGCCACCACAGTGCCCCCACCTACGGTGAAAGTAAGGTAACCAACAACAAGTGAATTTACAACAATAACGACTTCATTAAACTGTAAAAATACTGTATTTTTACTGCAACTCAGTAGCCGGTAACTTACTGTCAAATTACAGGTAATTTTTTACAGTGTGTGCCATAAGCACAACTGAAGTATCCTATAAGTATAACTGTAGAACTTGTTATTGGTTCTACGTAGAACCAGAGGGTTCTTCATGAGAGGGTTCTAAATGGAACTCAAAAGGGTTCCCTTATAGGGACAAATCAAAGGGTTCTATGTGGCACCCAAAAGGGTTCTCCCATAGGGACAAATGACAGAATGTCTATTGGTTCTAGTCTTTTAACAATCTTTATTATACTCACAGATCCAGTTGTGAAGCAGGAAATTCAGGTCGCTGGCAACTGGGAAATTGTGAGATCCAATCCCAAGTGAGGTTCTCCCAAGTAATCAAAATGTTGCTGGTCTGCAAAACCCCACTCAGCATTATCATATTTCCCAGCATGCTCTATTGCAGTTAGATTTGTTTTAATAGTTTGTTTCAATATCTGTGTTTTTGCATGTACATTGATTGATTAATTAATAAATTAATTTATCTTATACTACACAAATATAAATAACATACATTTTTCTAAACTAATCTAAGGTGTTAGTTGAACTTATTTCACCCGTTACTGAAATGGTTGTTCCAGTTTAGATGGTTTAGGTAATCTCATTTGTCTTTGTAAACCTGGCAGTCATTCTGAATGCAGATTGTTGGTATCCACTGCAGCTGGATTTCAACAAGAACTAATCAGCACTTTATAAGTTTGTGTAATGTGACTTGATACTAATTTAGCTTTAACTTATGCTGGTCACCAGTGTCCAAAACACAGCAAAGGCTGGTAGGCCAGCAGAACCAGTTAGACCATGCTGGTCGCACCAGCTTGACTAGCATCTGACCAGCATGGACCAGCTTGAAATTTATGCTGGTCTAAGCTGAGGGTTTTTCAGCAGGTAAGAAGAACATTTCATTGAGTTATGGTGGTCAAGCCTAAAAATAAGGTCTGTGTCTACTATCTGCGCCTAGCGCCCCTACCCTGACTGCGATGCACCCCCATGTTAAAAAAATAAAGGCTATGTCAAAGAATTTCAGACAGATTTAGAAAGAAAAGGAGGAAAAGGGCTGTTTTATAGATAGGGCAGTAAGTCATAAAGCAGCGACGAAGCTGTTTTGTACATGAGTTGTTTTCACACAATGGAAACTGAATTTGTTCAGCCCCGGCAGCCAGTCAGTCACACATAGCTCTGCAGGCATTTCCTGACATAAGGTTGGTGTTTCATCTTACAGAAGAGGAGGTGCTACAGCTGAGTCTGTTAGCACATTAACTTCCTTAATGCTCTTATCCAGAGCGACTTACAGTTACTGAGTGCATACATTTTTCATACTGGCCCCCCGTGGGAATCAAACCCACAACCCTGGCATTGCAAGCGCCATGCTCTACCAACTGAGCTACAGGAGGGCCTATGTCTAATTGTGTCTGCATCTCCTCTTCTATTTGTTATTCCATCTGTCTGTCTGTCTGGTCTAATTAGTAGTGTAGCTCACATGATCCTCCTCACCTCCCGAGTCAGTTCTCCCCGGCTCTCCTTTCCTGTATCATCACCACTGAGCTGACTAACTTCACGGCAGTAGCAGCAGACTTTGGCCCAGGGCATTCCAATTCCAGTAACTTTTTGTTGCGGAACGTCTCTTATAATAAGTCACCCTATCTGAACTGACACATCCATATTCACACATAGCCTACCCACAGCAGTGCCTCAGACAGCACTGGCAAGATAGCCTAATAAAAACAACATGAAATAGATCTCGTAAGTGTCCAAGTGTTTTGACTGATAAAGAAAATTAAGGTCCGTACAAGAATATTGCTGTGAATTATTATATATATATTTTTACACTCCTTTTGCACAGAGGAATTGGTTTAGAGTCCCAAATTACAGTATGTGGGGCCCAAGGTTATTATAGTTTTGTGTATTTATATTCGTTTTTATTTCTATTAGTTGTAGTTTCAGTTCGTTTTCAGATCCAATTGACCAGTTTCTATTTAGTTTACTTTTATAAAAATAAAAATAAATTGTTTTTATATTATTTAGTTTCAGTTTTAGTGTTAGGAACATAAAGTAGCCTATGTGTGGGAGGCTAGGAGCCATTTATGTGTTGTATAGCTTTTGTTTTTTTGGGGCAGTAATGCATAAGGTGATGGGTCAGGTCATAGGTCAGGTTTAAAGGTAGACTCAGCGAGATGACATAGAAGCGTGAAGTAAACAGTAGTGGTGGGTCAATTTCCGCAACAACCAGGAGCGTTGAAGCGCGAGGCTAAACTTCTCTGCTATTTTGGTCCTGTAGCTACCACGTTGTAGCAGCGTGAAGCGCACACGTGCACATGCGTAGATACTCTGTCTACTGATCTCAATGGGCGTGTTCGAGCAGATCACTTTTATCAGATGGTCACCGCATTTCAAATTGTCAGACTTGCGCCTACATGTCAACTGCAGGAACTTTAGAAAAATCATGGGATCAAAGGTCATGAAGTTTTGACTGCAGTCGACTGCATGTTTCTGCAGTTGCTGTTCACCAATTTCCTCCTGCAGCCATCGCCTGCATTGTGGAAGGCTCTAATGTCAACCAATCATTAGGGTGTTATTGTTTAACCCACGTAAACGTGAGCAAAGACATGACTGAAACAGGAACCAATTTGCCATTATGTGTACAGTGGATATATACATAAACATTTTGATATTGGAAGCTCTCTCTCACTAACTGATTGTACAATGTGAACACTGCAAATGGCGCATGGAGGAGATGGCTGCCGTTTTACGGGCTCCTAACCAATTGTGCTATTGTGTGTGTTTGTTCGCGTTATTTGTAACTTATTTTGTACATAATGTTTCTGCCACTGTCTCTTATGACCGAAAAGAGCTTCTGGGTATCAGGACAGCGATTACTCACCTCGTACTAGACAAAGATTTTTTCTTTAACGAGTCGGATGCAAAGGATTTTCTTCAGACACCCGACAAGGCCCAAATCCCCGTCATTCGCATGAGAATGAGACGGAGATATTGGGGACGTAGGTCAGGGTGCCTTGTAAGGATCCGATGGCGAGTGCGTAATCTGCCTCTACCATCAGTCCTATTAGCCAACATACAATCATTGCATAACAAAATAGACGAACTACGATCAAGGATATCCTTGCAACGGGACATAAAAAACTGTAATATCTTATGTTTCACCGCGTCGTGGATGAACGACGACATGGATAACATACAGCTGGCGGGATATACGCTGCATCGGCAAGATAGAACAGCTGCCTCCGGTAAGACGGGGGGGGGCGATCTGTGTATATTTGTAAACAACAGCTGGTGCACGAAATCTAATATTAAGGAAGTATCAAGGTTTTGCTCGGCTGAGGTAGAGTATCTCATAATAAGCTGTAGACAACACTATTTACCAAGGGAGTTTTCATCTATATTTTTTGTAAGTGTCTATTTACCACCACAAACCGATGCTGGCAGTAAGACCGCACTCAATGAGCTGTATAAGGCCATAAGCAAACAGGAAAACGCTCATCCAGAGCCGGCGCTCCTAGTGGCCGGGGAATTTAATGCAGGGAAACTTAAATCCGTTTTACCTCATTTCTACCAACATGTTAAATGTGCAACCAGAGGAAAAAAAACTCTAGACCACCTTTACTCCACTCACAGAGACGCGTACAAAGCTCTCCCTCAACCTCCATTTGGCAAATCTGACCATAACTCTATCCTCCTGATTCCTGCTTACAAACAAAAACTAAAGCACCAGTGACTCGGTCAATTAAGAAGTGGTCAGATGACGCAGATGCTAAGCTACAGGACTGTCTTGCTAGCACAGACTGGAATATGTTCCGGGATTCTTCAATAAGTGCAGCAATGACGTCGTCCCCAGTGACCGTACGTACATACCCCAACCAGAAGCCATGGATTACAAGCAACATCCGCACTGAGCTAATGGGTAGATCTGCCGCTTCCAAGGAGCGGGACTCTAACCCGGACGCTTATAAGAAATCCTGCTATACCCTCCGTCAAACCATCAAAAAGGCAAAGTGTCAATACAGGACTAAGATTGAATCGTACTACACCGGCTCCGATGCTCGTCGGATGTGGCAGGGCTCGCAAACTATTACAGACTACAAAGGGAAGCACAGCCGTGAGCTGCCCAGTGTCACGAGCCTACCAGACAAGCTAAATTACTTATATGCTCGCTTCGAGGCAAGCAACACTGAAGCATGCATGAGAGCATCAGCTGTACCGGAAGACTGTGGGATCACTCTCTCAGTAGCCGATGTAAGTAAGACCTTTAAACAGGTCAACATTCACAAGATCGCAGGGCCAGACGGATTACCAGGACGTGTACTCCAAGCATGTGCTGACCAACTGGCAAGTGTCTTCACTGACATTTTCAACCTGTCCCTGACTGAGTCTGTAATACCAACATGTTTCAAGCAGACCACCATAGTCCCTGTGCCCAAGAACACTACCGACCCGTAGCACTCACATCTGTAGCCATGAAGTGCTTTGAAAGGCTGGTCATGGCTCACATCAACACCCCCAGAAACCCTAGACCCACTCCAATTTGCATACCGCTCCAACAGATCCACAGATGATGCAATCTCTATTGTACTCCACACTGCCCTTTCCCACCTGGACAAAAGGAGCACCTACATGAGAATGCTATTCATTGACTACAGCTCAGCGTTCAACACCATAGTGCCCTCAAAGTTCTTTACTAAGCTAAGGACCCTGGGACTAAACGCCTCCCTCTGCAACTGGATCCTGGACTTCCTGACGGGCCGCCCCCAGGTGGTAAGGGTAGGTAACAACACATCTCCCACGCTAATCCTCAGGGGTGCGTGCTCAGTCCCCTCCTGTACTCCCTGTTCACCCATGACTGCATGGCCAGGCACGACTCCAACACCATCATTAAGTTTGCCGACGACACAACAGTGGTAGGCCTGATCACCAACAATGATGAGACAGCCTATAGAGAGGAGGTCAGAGACCTGGCTGTGTGGTGCCAGGAAAACAACCTCTCCCTCAACGTGATCAAGACAAAGGAGATGATTGTGGACTACAGGAAAAAGAGGACCAAGCACGCCCCCATTCTCATCGACAGGGCTGTAGTGGAGCAGGTTAAGAGCTTCAAGTTCCTTGGTGTCCACATCACCTATCATGGTCCAAACACACCAAGACAGTCATGAAGAGGGCACGACAACGCCTATTCCCCCTCAGGAGACTGAAAAGATTTGGCATGGGTCCTCAGATCCTCCAAAAGTTATACAGCTGCACCATTGAGAGCATCCTGACTGGTTGCATCACTGCCTGGTATGGCAACTGCTCGGGCCTCCGACCGCAAGGCACTACAGAGGGTAGTGCATACGGCCCAGTACATCACTGGGGCCAAGCTTCCTGCCATCCAGGACCTCTATACCTGGCGGTGTCAGAGGAAGGCCTTAAAATGTGTCAAAGTCTCCAGCCAGCCTAGTCATAGACTGTTCTCTCTGCTACCGCACGGCAAGCGGTACCGGAGCGCCAAGTCTAGGTCCAAAAGGCTTCTTAACAGCTTCTACCCCGAAGCCATAAGACTCCCGAACAGCTAATCAAATGGCTACCCGGACTATTTGCATTGTCCCTGTTGTATTCGGCGCATGTGAAAAATAAAATTGTATTTGATTTGATTTAATATTATATTGTGATTTGTTTGTAAATGTGTGATATGGGGGTTAGATACATGTTTAATTGGACATTATAATATATATTTTCTTTATAAACAATGGCAAAACTGCCATGTAGATCTGAGCCTTGCAGTTAGAAAACCGGTTTCAGCTGTTTTAGATGCACCTCCCCCGACTTCACTCCTCGGCTTTCGTGTACAATCGGTTGCTTTAACCTTACCACTCAAACACGCCCAATATCTTGCGGTGCTGCTCGTGGCAGCGTCATCTCGCTGAGTCTACTTTTAAATTATAAAGTCAATCTCAATGTGCTTGAAACCCCATTAGATTTTCGTTCCTCAAAAAACTAGAACTGAACATAATTCATGATGGTTTTTATTTCATTTTATTTCATTTTGGATTCAAAGATAATAGTTTCAGTATAACTTTTAGGTTTGTTAATTATTTTATTTCAGTTTACTAAATCGTTTTTTCATGATTAGTTTTAGATTCCGTTTTAGTTTACTATAATAACCTTGGTGGGGCATTTTATTTAACAAGCACAAACAAGCCGTTAAGGAATGTCTTTGGCGGACGTCGAGGAGGAGAATTCTTCTATGTCAGATCCCCAAAGCAATGCTCTTCTTATTATTCTGCAATATCCATTGGGCTCTGTTCCAGCACTCGTAACATGCTCTCATTGTTCTCTCTCTCTCTCTCTCTCTCTACTCTACTCTTCCAACCACACACTTAGAACAGTCATTCGCCCTAGTCCAGGGGCTGTATGTAACCTATCAAGCGTCTCAGAGTAATTTTAAGCTGATTTAAGATTAGTTTTGCCTTTAAGATCACAATGGATAAGATGATATGGACAGGGGGCACCTGATTCTAGATCAGCACTCCTACTCTGAAATGGTTGATACATATGGCCTCTAGTCTGAGCCCAAGCCTGCTCTCAGCTCACAGTGCTGTAGTAAAGGAAACAACTTCCTGTGCCAGCATTATGATAGCTCTTATTGAACTGGCCTAGTGCCAGACCAACTCCACTGAGGCTTATGGTACTTAAGGTACTTTTACAACTGTCTAGTCTAGTGCAGTGTCACTGTCTGCTGCTCACGTTTGACCCAAATCACTAAGTGGAGAAATAGAGCTGAGATAAGCTTTATCTGATTGACTGGATGTCTGTAAGACACCACAACAAACTCAGAGCCCTGTAGAATTGACAACAACAGGGAATTGTGTCATTGTGTCCACAAGAGTCAAGCAGTGCGTTTGGGTGCCAATAACCTGCAGTACATGCCAAATCTTTGCATGACCAACTCTGAACACACTCACTCACTGTTTGTTGTGCTTCACTTGTCATACAATATCATCATGTGCATCGACCGATAGTGTGTTTTGTTTTGTTTACTTTCAGATAAGTCTGCTATGGGGCGCTCTCTCTAGTTTTCCGACAGAGGTTCTAGAACAGGGGTGTCAAACTCATTTTAGCTCAGAGGCCACATGGAGGAAAATCTATTCCCAAGTGGGCCGGACCGGAAAAATCATGGTATATATAACTTAAAAACAACAACTTCAGATTGTTTTCTTTGTTTTAATACGATCAACATACAACATAAAGCTGGAGCCTGAGGACAGTGTGTCCAAAATAGTACAAGCACAACATCACTATTAATCATAAAACACGTCAAGTTTATTTGAAAATTCTAAAGAAAAAGAACATACAAACACACAATGCCTCAGTGATTAACAGAACTGTTTCACAGATCACAGAACTATATCAGGGTGTCATTTCTCAGGCAGAAATGTAGATAAAAATAATGAAATCCTGTTCCCCAAACAAGTGCAAGAACCACAGAGTCAAGAATAGGTTAAATATACAAATAAAATAAAATCAATTAAAAACAATAGCACATCAACATAAAAACATATAAACATAAATCTGAAAGCGTTGCTCAAACTCCCGTAACAGTCCAGTTATTTTATCTTTGAACCGCTTCATGTCTGCCACATGTTGGGTCGCGCACACATTTTTCAGACAGGGGAAGTGAGCTGCATCACCACCGGCAAGTTGCGTCTCCCACAATGACAGCTTCAACTTGAAAGAACGTATGCTGTCATAATACTGCGTGACAACTTTGTTGCGCCCTTGCAGCTGTTTGTTCAAGTTATTCAGGTGCTCTGTAACATCCACCATAAATGCAAGGTCCGGCATCCATTCTGCGGAATGAAATTCTAACACTGGTTTGCCCTTTTCTTCCATGAACTGTTCAATTTCTTCTCGTAAATCAAAGAAACGCCTCAGCACAGCACCTCGGCTTAACCATCTTACCTCAGTGTGGTATGGCAGGCCATAGATGTGGTCTTTCTCTCTGAGAAGGCTGTCAAACTGACGGTGATTCAGGCTTCTGGATCGGATGAAATTAACAGTTTGGATGACCACCTTCATGACGTTATCCATCTTTAATGACTTGCAACACAAAGCCTCCTGGTGCAAAATACAGTGAAAAGTCAAAAAGCACGTCCTCCATTTGCAGATTGCACTTTCTCTCTGAACTTTGTCACAACGCCTGCTTTTTTTCCCGATCATTGAGGGCGCACCATCTGTAGCCAGGTTGACAGCGCGGGACCAGTCCACTCCGACCCTGTCCAGCGCGCCGACGAGTGCGGTAAAAATATCAGCTGCTGTCGTTGTATCTGTCATCGGCACCAACTCCACGAACTCCTCGGTGACGGTCAATGTGTCATCAACTCCGCGGATGAAAAAATGGCCAGTTGTGCAACATCTGTAATGTCTGTGCTTTCATCAATTGCAACCGAAAATGCAATAAATGACTTTACTTTTTGCTTCAACTGGCTGTCCAAATCCACTGAAAGATCGGAAATCCTGTCTGCAACTGTGTTTCTTGTCAGGCTGATATTTGCAAAAGCCTGCCGCTTTTCAGGGCACACAATCTCCGCTGCCTTCATCATGCATGTTTTTACAAATTCACCCTCACTAAATGGTTTTGAAGCCACTGCGATTTCATTAGCAATGAGGTAGCTAGCTTTCACTGCAGCGTCACTGATGTCTCGGCTGTGAGTAAACACAGACTGCTGTTTCTTCAGACCCGCCAACAGTTCATTCACCTTCTCTCATCTCCGCTGTCCTTGAAAGTTGTCATATTTGTCGGCATGAAGACTCACATAGTGGCGACGAAGGTTATATTCTTTCAGCACTGCAACATGCTCTGAACACACCAAACATACAGCTTTCCCATTCAATTCCGTGATTAAATAGGATGACAATTTTTCTTGGAACACTCTGCACTTTGCGTCCACTTTTCTCTTTTTTGACAGAGACATATTGGGGCAATGAGGGTGCCAAAGCACATAATGTTAAAAGTAGAAGCCGTAATAAATATCGCGGGCAAAACAAAGTAGCTCATTGGCTGCACGTGCTCTGCCCCGGTATAAACAGTTTGCTTGCTTAACACAATTGCTATTGCGCCATCCAGTGGACGCAATTGGAACAGCAGTTTATTTTATTGAAAAATTGCAGCGCATTTTTATACTTTACATTTTTTTTTTTTTTATTTTTTTTTTTATCATCTCGCGGGCCGGATTAAACCCGTTTGCGGGCCTGATCCGGCCCGCGGGCCGTACGTTTGACACCCCTGTTCTAGAACTTGTTTGTTTCGAGAGAAGAAGTCAGTAAAATGAGTGACAGAGAGGAGGGAGGCCGAAGCACGTGCTGTATCACTGGACAGGTGGGAATATCTCCCCTCTCTTCCCTCACTCCTCTGGAATTCAAAAGTTACTGGGGTACCAAGGTTCATCGAGCAACCAGCCACATGAATGCTGACTGATAAACATTTGCACAGCCACCAGCAGAAGGGTATTTTGCTACATACACAGTGCTGTTGAGGAATATGGACAAGTACACAGAGTAATGCATTACTAATATAAACAGAGGTGTTTTT
Source organism: Coregonus clupeaformis (assembly GCF_020615455.1). Classification (NCBI taxonomy): domain Eukaryota; kingdom Metazoa; phylum Chordata; class Actinopteri; order Salmoniformes; family Salmonidae; genus Coregonus; species Coregonus clupeaformis. The sequence continues at coordinate 55,603,567 of NC_059200.1, read as the reverse complement.
GTGTTAGAGTTTAAAAGGAGTCAAACGTTCAGGATTGACACACAAACAAACCATAGCATCATGGACACTGTGTCTATAGGCCTAGTTAAATTGGGTCAAAAAGGAATATGTAAGAAAATATAGCATTTATTCTGGTTTAGAAGGGCAGTAAATGCAATGTTCCGAAATAAAATGTGCATACAGTATAAGCGGTGTAATTGATTTTGGGACATTTCTTTAGCAAGTCTGATGGAGAGAAACTATTCTTCAGTATTGGCTGAGCTGAGCCCATCATAACTGTATGCTGGACTGAAAAGAAGACCATAATACGATAGCCTTTCTATACCATAGAGGAACCTCAGAGCAGGGATTCTCAAACTCTTTGGGGCAGAGGACCCCTTTTGTGACAGAAAATTCATCAGGGACCCACTAATAGTGAGATAAATATAGCGTACAAGGAGTTTTACTATGACTTTGGCAGTGCATGGCTGGACAAACCAAGTTTCGGGACCTAGGAAGGAACTTTTTAAAAGCCTGCTTCTAGGCAACAGAGATTTTTTTTGGCCGTTTACAAGCTAATTTCCTGCAATTCTACACATTTTGTCATGGGGCAGAGGGAAGACTTTGCTTAAAGCTTAAAATACAGTGCATTTATGTAATAATAATAAAAAGAAGTATAAAAACAAGAAGAGAATACAAGAAGTATTGAGTTGAAAAATGTATAATTGGTGGAGTACTGTGGATACCAATATCCCTGTGAGCCTCCCAGGCCCATGTTGCCCAGGCTTAAGACCATAAATTGTAGATTAATAATATTACATTGCATTTTATTGTATTACACCCTCTAAACGTATTCCACAGATCCCTTGCCAAAATGTGTTTTGTCTGTTGTTGTTAGTAATATTCATTTTTTTTTAAAGAAATGAACCACAACAGCAGTAGTACAACTTCAGAAAAGCCTGAAGTGTTAAGCAGCAGGTTGGCTTTTCTGAAGAAATAATTATGCTACTCTATTTCTTCTCTCTCTCTCTCTCTCTCTCTGTTTATTCATTCTCTCTCTCTCTGTCTCTCTTTCTATTTCTTCTCTCTCTCTCTGTCTCCCTCTCTCTCGATGTCTTCTCTCTCTCTCTGACACACATGCCCACAGCTAAAGCTTAAAAGTGGATCCAAAGAAACATCCCATGACCGCATGGAACGTTGACACTGACCTGTATCAAGGGGAACGAGGGCAAATGTTCTGTTGCGGCACGGGTAGGCAGACCATGACTTGTATGTCTTGAAACACACCTCTGGAGTACCTGTCTCGCAGGTAATTCCAGGCAATCCTCCATAGCTATTTTTAGCCTGAAGAAGGGAGGGGTGCCTGACGTCAATAAGAATAACAAAACAGCCGCAAGACTGCTACGCAAAAACTTTGTAGTGGAGTGAATGAGAGGCAGTTCTAAACACACAGTTACAATTACACAGTTACCTGTGCCTGTGAGTAGGACCCCTTTCCTGTCCTTAGATGCAGCTTTGAACAACAAACCATTTATAAAGGCTTTATTGTATTACCATTTTGTTTTTTAGATGGTTTGTGAAGCACCCGAGTAGTACTTATGAATAGTTTATGAACGCTCTATAAAGCACTTATGACAAGCAAGTTGGTTCACCTATAATGGAGAAACGTCTTCTTCACTGGAAAAGATCAGCTGTGAGAAATGTGTAGACAGAATCAACTTGATAGAATAGGGGATTGTCTTGGCTCTATTCAATCTATTTCTATCTGCTATGATCAGAGTGTTTCACGTCCCTGAATACACTTCAGCTTTGAGAAACAAGTCAACTTCTCTGAAGTCGTACTGCTGCTGCTGTTGTTTACGTTGAGGTTCCCTTGAAGACAACCATCATCTCTAGTAATATAATATAATTATCAGGGTTGGGGTCAATTCGGAATTTCTGAATTTAATTCAATTCAAACAATGAATTTGAATTGAACTTGAATTGAACACACCCCACAGTAAGCATAATTTGAATTGAATTTGAATTCAAGGAAGTATAATTTAATTCCAAGCAATTCAAACCAATTCAATGTAAAACATGAAAGTCTCATTAATTTGACAAATATTTTATCGAAAGGATATGTCACTTATTAATGCAAAGAATACATATACCATTTCAAATATTTGTTTGTTTACAACTCAAAGATATCAAACAGTATTTTTCTTTGTTATGAGATGTTAGATTGTTCCCTTCCATATAGCAGTGTTTGATCTAACACATTCTGAAAGTTTTATATACAGTGCATTCGGAAAGTTTTCAGACCCTTTTACTTTTTCCACATTTTGTCACGTTACAGCCTTATTCTGAAATAGATTAAATATGTTTTCCCCTCATCAATCTACACAAGATATCCTATAATGACAAAGCAAAAACTGGTTTTCAGTAATTTTTGCAAATGTATTAAACTTAAAAAACTGAAATATCACATTTACATAAGTATTCAGACCCTTTACTCAGTACTTTGTTGAAGCACCTTTGGCAGTGATTACAGCCTCAAGTCTTCTTGGGTTCCCGAGTGGCGCAGTGGTCTAAGGCACTTAGCATCTCAGTGCTTGAGGCGTCATTACAGACCTCCTGGTTCGATTCCAGGCTGTATCACAACCGGCCGTGATTAGGAGTCCCATAGGGCAGCGCACAATTGGCCCGGTGTAGGCCGTCGTTTTAAATAAGAATTTGTTCTTAACTGACATGCCTAGTTAAATAAATAAAAATTTACTAAGTGATGCTACAAGCTTGGTACACCTGTATTTGGGGAGTTTCTCCCATTTATCTCTGCAGATCCTCTCAAGCTCTGTCAAGTTGGATGGAGAGTGTCGCTGACAGCTATTTTAAGGTCTCTCCAGAGATGTTTGATCGGGTTCAAGTCAAATCAAATCAAATCCGGGCACTGGCTGGGCCACTAAAGGACATTCAGAGACTTGTTCCGAAGCCACTCCTGCGTTGTCTTGGCTGTGTGCTTAGGGTCGTCGTCCTGTTGGAAGGTGAACCTCGCCCCAGTCTGAGGTCCTGAGTGCTCTGGAGCAGGTTTTCATCTAGGATATCTCTGTTCTTTGCTCCGTTCATCTTTCCCTCGATCCTGACTAGTCTCCCAGTCACTGCCGCTGAAAAACATCCCCACAGCATGATGCTGCCAACACCATGCTTCCGTCTGGCCACTCTGATTGGTGGAGTGCTGCAGAGATGGTTGTCCATCTGCACAGAGTAACTCTAGAGCTCTGTCAGAGTGACCATCGGGATCTTGATCACCTCCCTGACCAAGGCCCTTCTCCTCCGATTGCTCAGTTTGGCCGGGCGGCCAGCTCTAGGAAGAGTCTTGGTGGTTCTAAACTTATTCCACTTAAGAATGATGGAGGCCACTGTGTTCTTGGGGACCTTCAATGCTGTAGAAATGTTTTTGTACCCTTCCCCAGATCTGTGCCTCGACACAATCCTGTCTCAGAGCTCTACAGACAATTCCTTCGACCTCATGGCTTGGTTTTTGCTCTAACATGCACTGTCAATTTTGGGACCTTATATAGACAGGTGTGTGCCTTTCCAAATCATGTCCAATCAATTGAATTTACCATAGGTGGACTCCAATCAAGTTGAAGAAACATCTCAAGGATGATCAATGGAAACAGGATGCACCTGAGCTCAATTTAGAGTATCATAGCAAAGGGTCTGATTACTTATGTAAATAAAGTATTTCTGTTTTTTATTTGTATTACATTTGCTAAAATTTCAAAAAACCTGTTTTCGCTTTTTCATAATCGGATATTGTGTGTAGATTGATCAGGGAAAACATTAATTTAATCCATTTTAGAATAAGGCTGTAACGTATATATTTAAAAACATTTAGTGAATTATCAATTATTATAGACAACTGAACCCACAACATGATCTTAGAATGTTGCCAGACCACTGTAATTATTTAAAATTGTTTTAGGAGAATTACTTTTAAAAATTACCTTATGCTACATGGTATTGGTAACCATACATGATGTCAAAATAAACATTACTATGGTGATAAATAAGTCATTTGAATTTAATTGAATTTAATTGAATAAAAAATGCAACTTCCTTAAAATGCAAACCTCTTAGACGTAAAGTCCCCTGTTTTGGGGACCTACGTGGTTTTGGTACCAGTTCTGACCTACATCTTTGCTTAAAAATTGATATGTGAACACCATAGTTCGAAATGGATTGCATTGAGCGGTAGCCCTGATTCTCACGGACACAGGAGTATGTATCTTCTGCCTGTGTGAAGCAGGATGTGAAATTTGACACCACTTGAAGCTGGGATGTCCCTACTACCATTTCATTCGCTCTTCGGACTGTCCCATCAACTCCTGGCTGAAACCTACGTCACAGCCACTAACAACACATATGCCTGGAATCGTTACATCGTAGCGCAGCATCTTAGAGTGGTTTCGTCGCTGTAGCACATTCAGAGAACCATTTTTTGCCAGTAATCTAAAATAATTCATCGATTTTAAACAAAAAACACTTTCTGTTTGTCATAGACGAACAAGATTAATATGAGATGGAAGATGAGTTCAGGCCCCCGAGTGGCGCAGCGGTCTAAGGCACTGCATCGCAGTGCTAGAGGCGTCACTACAGGCCCGGGTTCGGTCCCGGGCTGTATCACCAACGGCCGTGATCGGGAGTCCCATATGGCGGCGCACAATTGGCCCAGTGTCGTCAGGGTTAGGGGAGGGTTTGGCCAGAGGGGGCTTTACTTGGCTCATCGCGCTCTAGCAACTCCTTGTGGCGGGCCGGGCGCCTGCAGGCTGACCTCGGTCGTCAAGTGAACAGTGTTTCCTCTGACACATTGGTGCGGCTGGCTTCCGGGTTAAGCGGGTGGGTGTTAAGAAGTGCTGTTTGGCGGGTCATGTTTCGGAGGACGCATTACTCCACCTTCGCCGCCCGTTGGGGTGTTGCAGGCTTATTAATTGAAAACCTAAAATAAGAAAGATGACTTCAGGAAGCCAAGCTCTGTGAGACGTTTACAGCGATGGACAATTTAGTTAACCATTATGGGAAACCAGAGAGCCATGAAGCAGGAAGAATGCTATTGATCCATAGTCAGGCTGGTCTAATCCGCACCTCTGGATCTGTGATTCCTAGTAGCAGTCACCAGACACACCGAGGCCCCACAAGACTTAATACTTCAAACTGATCATTAAATCACACGACAAACTGTGACCTCACAGCCAAGTGTGAGTGTACGGGGCATGTTAGCAGGACTTACGTTACAGGGAGGTCCGATTACTTCTCTCAGATTAACGTGATGGCAGGGCAGGCAGCTCATTGGAAATACCTCCTGGTAATAATCGCAATGGCTGTGTCCCAAATTACACCCTATTCCCTATGTAGTGCAATGCTTAGGACCAGGGCCCATTTGGGATGCATTCTTAGATTGTGACAGCAGGCAGCTCACTGAAAAAGGAAAGTTTTAGGTGTAGTTTTAGGTGCTGCTTTAGGCTTACACTGAAAGGTTGCTAGTTCAAATTCCTAAGCCGACTCGGTGAAAAGTCTGTTGATCTGCCCTTGAGCAAGGCACTTAACCCTAATTGCTCCAGGGTTGCTGCCAATAATGGCTGATCCCTGGCTTTGACCCCACTATCTGGGGGAGTGGGATATGTTAAAAAAATGATTTCACACTTGTACATGTGTGAAACAGGAAAAATATAAGCACCCCGTACAGCACGTGTCAAAGTCATTCTGCTGAGTGTCTGTGAAATTTCATTCCTCCCTTTTACTGGATTGATGAATTAAGGTCGCTGTATCCTCCTGACCTTCATCAGAGGAATGGACAGATAATCATCAGATCGAAGGCACAACACTTGGCCTGACATACGCAGACAGCCGGTCAGAGATGAGAGGATTTGTTTACATTTCTTACAATATCAGTGTTCAAATGAAAGCCAGGTTTGATCATTTTTTATCACTTTGTCACCGAGAGGTTCAACCTGAAAAGACAGACGAATGCATTTTTCTTTGCGGGTTAGGCTACTCTTATCGTTTTATGCATGGCTTTCTCCCAATCAAACAGTGAATGTAACGGAGTTTGATCTCAAAAAGTTGTTTTAATAGCCTAGAAAATGTAAGGTAGCCAGGGGACTAATAACTAGAGAAAACAAACAATATCAATAGCCTATAGAAACATTTTATGACAAGTTTAATCAAGTTTAGGCTTATTAATGATCCATGCAGGACGGGAAAATCCCTCCAAGCAAGGTTGAAAACCGAATGGTCAATAACCTATCCTCCTACTAGGCCTATCATAAAAGCTTTAAGGCAATTTAAAGTTATTAACAGTAGCTTATTTCCCAAATATTCTAGCCTAGGAAGGTGTTGTCCAAACGTTGCCGCTTTAAAAAATAACAAGACTGAAAGTCTATACCCTAAGCCTGGGGTGGCAGGTAGCTTAGTGGGTAAGAGCCTTGTGCCAGTAACCGAAAGGTCGCTGGTTCTAATCCCAGAGCCGACTGTTGATGTGCCCTTAAGCAAGGCACTTAACCCTAATTGATCTGGATAAGAGCTTCTGCTAAATGACTAAAATGTAAATGCATAGGCTATTCTCAATTGTGAATGAACATGAGAATAGACAACATGCATTTGATTTATCAAGCTAGAATTTTGTTTTGATGATACTTTGACGTTTTAAACGTCATTTTTCAGTCATTTCGATTGTTGATATGGACATTTCGTTAAAACCTTATTTATTATATATGTGTGTGTAATAATATTTCACAGAATATTATTATTGTGTGTGTGTGTGTGTGTGTGTGTAAGGTGCATTGGACAAATTGTAAATCCATTCTGAAAGGCTATAGATGGTTTAGCTGACAATGTCACGAAAATGATGCGCATGTTTCAATGGGGCACAAGTCAGTGTGTTGTTGTGATTCTGGATGGCCATATAGTTAGCAACAATGACAAGAAACTGCCATGTGAGGAATCGTAAGTGGCTTGTTTAAGCTAGTTTCATCTTGTTCTTGATTCCATGTCTTTTGTCTTTTGAGGTGTTTTGACTGATTTATTTAGCATGTCAATGCTAATATGGCTAAAATGTGATAGCTAGCTAACCAACAACTGTAACAATGTATTTGAAAGACAACAAGTGCTCATTGTGCAAATGTATTTATGTTTTCAATAAACATTGGAGACTAAATATAATTTATATGTTGTCAACAATTTAAGCCAACCCTGTCTGTTTAACCCCATAGTTGCGCACATGTCGGTTTTGTTTCTAAACAACTAACCCATCTGTTTGCGTTACAAACTGGTGGGATCAAATGTGTCCATATACAGAGCATTCAGAAATGATTCAGACCCCTTGACTTTCTCCACATTATGTTACGTTACAGCCTTATTCTAAAATGGATTAAATTCATATTTTTTCTCATCAATCTACACACAATACCCCATAATGACAACGTGAAAACAGGTTTTTAGAAATGTTTGCAAATGAATTACAAATAAAAAAACAGAAATACCTTATTTAAGTACATTTCAGATCCTTTGCGATTAGCCTCGAAATTGGGCTCAGGTGCATCCTGTTTACATTGATCAACTTGATTGGAGTCCACCTGTGGTAAATTCAATTGATTGGACATGATTTGGAAAGGCACACACCTGTCTATATAAGGTCCCACAGTTGACAGTGCATGTCAGAGCAAAAACCAAGCCATGAGGTCAAAGGAATTATCCATAGATCTGGGGAAGGGTACCAAAACATTTATGCAGAATTGAAGGTCCCCAAGAACACAGTGGCCTCCATCCTTCTTAAATGGAAGAAGTTTGGAACCACCAACACTCTTCCTAGAGCTGGCCACCCGGCCAAACTGAGCAATCGGGGGAGAAGGGCCTTGGTCAGGGAGATGACCAAGAACCTGATGGTCACTCTGACAGAGCTCCAGAGTTCCTCTGTGGAGATGGGAGAACCTTCCAGAAGGACAACCATCTCTGCAGCACTCCACCAATCAGGCCTTTATGGTAGAGTGGCCAGACGGAAGCAACTCCTCAGTAAAAGGCACATGAAAGCTTGTTTGGAGTTCGCCAAAAGGCACCTAAAGCATTCTCAGACCTTGAGAAACAACATTCTCTGGTATGATGAAACCAAGATTGAACATTTTGGCCTGAATGCCAGGCGTCACGTCTGGAGGAAACCTGGCACCATCCCTACGGTGAAGCATGGTGGTGGCAGCATCGTGCTGTGGGGATGATTTTCAGCGGCAGTGGGGTATTGTGTGTAGATTGAGGGGAAAAAAGTATTTAATCCATTTTAGAATAAGGCTGTAACATAACAAAATGTGGAAAAAGTCAAGAGGTCTGAATACTTTCTGAATGCACTGTATTGATATCTTAGTGCCACCTATTGAGGGGGGTGGTGCACAGATTATACATTTTTTGCCTGCCCTACAGAGGGCTATATTGGTCCGCTAATAGAGGACTAGTAAAGGCCCAGTGCACCACTTTTGTAAAAAATAAAAAAATACAATAAAAAAAAACAACGATTAATAATAACTATTCATAATCAAATTAATGATGATTTTTCAGGGGGTGCTGCACCACCCTCAGCACCCCTACTTCCCGCGGCTATGGCTACATTGGTCTCTGGCTGAGCTGAGTTGAGCAGTGTGTCATTTTGTTGGATGATATTAAATATATCGCCATCAGAGCACTTGTATAGCTTGGCATTTACATTTTGGTGATTTTTTTTTGTCAATTTAGGTTAATAGCCTATGTCAATCTGGTTGTTGAAGCTATGTGTTGTATGGTGAACTTGGGCTTCATCAAGGTTTATTTGTGAGTAAATCTGGCTTTGATAAAATAGACAATGCCTACCCAGCCACCGACCTCACCGCACGTCACTAGGTGAGACCACGGCACCACGCACAGTACACAAGCAACAGGTGAAGGCAATATCAGCCATCCTTCGTAATTAAACAAAATGTGGTTCTTGTTTTTTTATCACTGCTCCATGATGCTGCACTGCAGGACATTGTGGCACACAGTGAATTAATGAAGTGGGCCATTCTATGCATTAAACCTCATAATGTAATTGACTTGAAAATTAAACACGGTATAATTTCATAACGAGTTGGTTATAAAATAAGCCTACATAATGTTATATAGACATCACGTAAGAACTGATCATTAGTGCTTACCTTCCAACCTGCGGAGCTATTACTGTCTCCTTTATCCTTAAAATAAGGCACGCTCTTCACCATCCAGTCATAGATCTGAGACAAGGTGAGTCGCTTCTCTGGTGAGCTCTCTATCGCCTTGGTGATGAGGTCCGCATAGGACATATTCCCCCAGGCGTTCCGACGCGCGGAGCTACTTTTTCTCTGCACGGCAGCGGCGGCAGCCACCGAATTCGACCCAACGGAGGATGAGACCGGGGGCACCTGTTGCTGGTGCGGCAGCTGAGGACACCGGTGCTGCTGCTGCTGTAACTGCTGTGGATGTTGTTGTTCCTGCTGCCGGTGAATGCAGTTCCCCTGGCACTGAAAATCATTGCACAAAACGAGCGGTTTCTGATCCTCCGGGTAGTCCTCTGACTCTTCTAACAAACTGAAGTTACTGATGTATTCTACAGGCTCCTGCTTGACTGAAGGCGCCGGTGAAGATGTGTTTGAGGAGACCGGTTCGATTAACTCCGGTCGAGGCAGAGGCCAGGTGCATGACCGGGGACGGGAGAGCGGCTCGAAATCCGGGTCTATATCAACCAACTGTTGCGGCGGCGGTAATTCTGCCATCTCTAAAGCAAACTGACAAATACCTCAACTGTCACATAAAGACACTCAACGAATCGTCCCGTCCAGGCACCAAATATAAAATTGTAGAACGCGTCGTCACTTCTTCATGAACTCTAATAGAAGGCACTAGTTGATAACCGGTTGTTTGCGATGATGGAATAAAAAAGAAAACTCATTCTGGATGTCCTTTATCTAAAACTGCGCGGTTACAGGCAAAGTGTATCTGTGTTCTGTTCGTAGCATGTCTATCACGCCTGACTGTCGTTGTCTACTGTCAATCACGGTTCTATTACATTTGTAAATCCTACGAAGTCAACTGGTAACACCCACTAAGACCTTGAGTGACAGTCAGCGGCCACCAATGGTATGTGTATAAGGTAAACAGGACTTGGCTTTGACAAAATGCATGTTTCTGTTCTTATTCTAACGTGAACAATATTTCCCACCCTGAAAACAGGGGCCAGGGCAATGAGTTAAAACGTTTAAACATGGAAAATGTTGAAGGAAGTGCAAGCGGGTTAGAACAATGTGTTTCGAGTTATGTCTGTCAACATTTTATTTTGCCTACTTCTTAGGGGAGAGTTGTCTGGCGTGTCAGTGTTATTAAGTATAGGCCTAAGCTACTTTATAAAATGTTGGACAAGCCTTGGGTTTATAAAAGATCTGCAGAGAAGAATGGGAGAAACTCACCAAATACAGGTGTGCCAAGCTTGTAGTGTCATACACAAGAAGACTCAAGGCTGTAATCACTGCTAAAGGTGCTTCAACAAAGTACTGAATAAAGGGTCTGAATACTTATGTATATGTAATTTTTCAGTTTTTTATTTTCAATACATTTGCTACAATTTCTAAAAACCTTTTGATTTGTCATTATGGGGTATTGTGTGTAGATTGATGAGGAAAAAACAACAATTTAATCAATTTTAGAATAAGGCTGTAACAAAACAAAATGTGGAAAAAGTTAAGGGGTCTGAATACTTTCTGAATGGACTCAGTTTATTAGGTAAACCACCCCATTCACGAAAATGAACATTAGAATGGGCAAAACGAGTGACCTAAGCAACTTTAAGCATGGTATGATCGTCGGTGCCAGGCGCGCTGGTTCCAGAATCCAGGAATGGAGAGACAAACAAAAAAACATCCCGTCAGTGGCAGTCCTGTGGGCGAAAACAGCTCATTGATGAGATCGAAGAAGAATGGCAAGAATCGTGCAAGCTAACAGGCGGGCCACAAACAGGCAAATAACAACGCAGTAAAACAGTGTTGTGCTGAACAGTATCTTAGAATGCACAACTCGTCGGTCCTTGTCACTGATGGGCTATTGCAGCAAACGACCACACCTGGTTCCACTCCTATCAGCTAGAAACAAGAAGAAGTGGCTCCATTGAGCCCGCGATCACCAACACTGGACAATTGAGGAGTGGAAAAAAGTTGCCTGCTCCGACAAATCCCGGTTCCTGTTGCATCAGGATTTGGCGAAAGAAGCATGAGTCCATGGCCCCATCCTGCTTGGTGTCAACGGCACAGGCTGGTGGCGGTGGTGTAATGGTGTAGGGAATTTTTTCCTGGCACATGTTAGGTCCCTTGATACCGATTGAGCAACATTTCTATGCCCTAAAGAATTCAGGCTGTTCTGGAGTCAGTGGGTTCCGACCCGGTACTAGATGGGTGTACCTAATAAACTGGAGTTCAGGGCCCCTGGGCACATGCCCTCCATTCCTGGTCGGTAATTTGACCATGATTACCTCAAGTTTAGATAGCTGGCTAGACTAATTTACCAATCCCCTTAAAAATTGTGAGTGACAATTGAGTGAGTGTCATTGACTGACATAACAAAAGGAAAACTGCTGGTGCACAACCAAATTTCGAAACGGCACCTTGTGTATTCTACTATTCTGACTTTCAATAGTACATTTTATTGATAGGACATGATTTGGAAAGGCACACACCTGTTTATATAAGGTCCCACAGTTGACAGTGCATGTCAGAGCAAAAACCAAGCCATGAGGTCGAAGGAATTGTCTGACAGCACAACGACCCTAAGCACACAGCCAAGACAATGCAGGAGTGGCTTCGGGACAAGTCTCCGAATGTCCTTGAGTGGCCAAGCCAGAGCCCGGACTTGAACCCGATCGAACATCTCTGGAGAGACCTGACAGAGCTTGAGAGGACCTGCAGAGAATAATTGGAGAAACTCCCCAAATACAGGTGTGCCATACTTGTAGTGTCATACCCAAGAAGACTCAAGGCTGTAATTGCTGCCAAAGGTGCTTCAACAAAGTACTGAGTAAAAGGGTCTGGATACTTATGTAAATGTAATATACAGTGGGGGAAAAAAGTATTTAGTCAGCCACCAATTGTGCAAGTTCTCCCACTTAAAAAGATGAGAGAGGCCTGTAATTTTCATCATAGGTACACGTCAACTATGCCAGACAAAATGAGAAAAAAAATTCCAGAAAATCACATTGTAGGATTTTTAATGAATTTATTTGCAAATTATGGTGGAAAATAAGTATTTGGTCACCTACAAACAAGCAAGATTTCTGGCTCTCACATATTTATATATATATATATATATATATATATATATATATATATATATATTTAAACATAAATTAGCAACAATTTCTAAGAAAATGTGGAAAAAGTTAAGGGGTCTGAATACTTTCCGAAGGCACTGTATATGTTCACATCACATTCATGAGCCCTAACATAAGTCACACACCTGTCGCTAAAGTACATAATCAGTTATTCCTGTCATACACTCTAAAAAATGCTGGATTAAACCCAACCTAGCGCTGGGTAAAAACAACCCAGCGCTGGCTAAAGAGTGGACAGAACACATGTTGGGTTATTTTTGACCCAGCCAGTTGGGTCACTTAGTTGGGTTATTGACCTATGATCCACCAGGTCAGTTCAGAAGAACTGGAGGAGTGGCTTAGTCTGTTAAAGATTCTTATGACATTGCCAGCAGTCAGATTTTAGGTCGATTTCCAAAAAGACAAGCCCTGTAGCTTTTTAATGATATGTCACTTTCTATTTTCACCCAAAACAACCGCTCAGAGTTTAATACGTTAGTAGGGCCATGGCTTTCAGATAGTTCTGTTTGGCCACCCGTGAGATTAAATGTCATTCCGGTTAATTTGTTCTGTTGTATTGTCAACACATGTAAAGGTTGAGCACTGACACTTTTGTAGCTTAATGAGGCTTACTTACCCAAGTTGATTTTCTCAAGTGCCTATGCGTATCCCAATGTTGGGATAGTTACAGCTTTATATTTAAGCTGTTTATTTTTGGATGCAGATGTGTAGACATTCACAGAAGTAGCAACAGCATAACACAATTCTCGTCCAAATCGGAAAATGTAGGCTACATTACTCTGAGGAAAGAGTGAGCTAACACAAGCTGTCATATCTAGCTAACGCTCGGCTGACAGAAACCATCTGAATAAGCTAATAGCAATTACTATTTACAATTCATCACAAGGTGGAGCTCACCAGTGATCGAAATAATTGAGTAAAACACTTTCTAAAAGTCTAAAGTAATCCGACGGTGGGTAGAGTTTGTGCACGCCGCCATGTTTGTTTTTCCGCATCAACCAAAGATAACGCGAGGTGACAAGATGAGTTGGGTATGTTTGCAGTATGCATATTTAAGGCGAAGGGGGTGTGTCGTCTACATCATTCACTTCCCATCATTCACTTCCGGGAGTTTACTCGAAAGATGAGTCAACCATCCCTTCACCTTGTTTTGCTATAACATGTTTGGTCTGACAGACGTTTGCTTGACATCAGAGATCTCTGTATAATAACGAGATGCTCATGTCGCCACCCTAACGTTGTCCCAAAGGCAGGAAGGCAGGCGACAAGCTTAGGTCCAAAATAAACCAATAGAAATGCATTGGGCTTATTTTGGACAGACTTTGGAGACAGTGATACCTCTCGCTTTGCCTCTTCCTTCCTGGTGACACCCAGAATGCATTGAATGATGTCAACAAACATGGCTCCACACATAGCCAGCAAATAGCTTTGCATTAGCTCATCATGACATGCATTATCACAATTAGGCCCACAGAATTATACCTACAGAGGAGTGGCTTCTATGGAAGAACTTTAAATGTCTTTGAACTAGCACTATAATTAAAAACACGTCTTACTTTTTTGTAGTTAATAAATCCCATGTGAAACGTGATAACTATAGTATCCTTAACTAGCATTGAAAAAGTGAATCCATTATTTTAAACATTGTTCCCTAATTTCTGAATCATGCTTGGAACATCATCAGTAGGCTACACTAACCTATGTTTCAGAGGGGAGGGGCAGGTAGCCTACACACACATGCACACCCACTGGCAAAGATTTGCAGCTGGCAGGCAGATGCTGGAATAAGTTTCTGAGTGACAGAGTGGGGTCATTGCATAGGCTCTTTGTTAGAATTTTGGGGGGACGAAGAAAATGCCCGGAACATAAAATAATGTTATTAACCAGTGACCATGCGTTTAAAATAACGGTTCTGTTCTGGAACAGTATAGATCACTTTCGTTTCCGGTTCTGTTCTTCAAATAATTTGATTATTTTCTGGTTTTTGGTTCTGTCCCCTGAGCCGGTTCCAACCCTTGGTTATGATGTTGGCAAATAATGTTCAACACTTTTGTGTGTGTGGTTTCTGAAAGTACAGAATAAAGAATAATTATTAGTAATTACAAACTGGGTGGTTTGAGCACTTAATGCTGATTGGCTGACAGCCTTGTTATATCAGACCGTACACCACGTGTATTACTAATTACGTTGGTAACCAGTTTATAATAGCAATAACGCACCTCGGGGGTTTGTGGTACAGTATATTGCCAATATACCACGTTTAAGGGCTGTATCCAGGCACTCCGTATTGCGTCGTGCTAAGAACAGCCCTTAGACATGGTATATTGGCCATATACCACACCCCTCTGGCCTTATTGCTTAATTAGAATACAATATCAGGATATAGCAATACAACAATATTACAATGAAGTAACACAATAACATTGCTATAAAATGTGTATGTTACATTGAGAAAATCACAATTATGAATGATATAAGAAACAGTAACTGAAGAGCTCCACAAGGGCTCCACAAGGGGGCAGGGCAGAGCTATGCTAAACAGGCCAAATGAATACACAGGCCATGGTAATAATAAGGCCAGGGCAGCTTCAAAGGATACAACACAAGCTAATACTTATCTGACACCATTAGCATTGTTTTACAGAGCTAATAGAAGAATGTAGTTACCTACATAAGCACAATTGTGTATAACACTATAAAGGTTAAGAAATCTATACCTCGTTTGTCTGCGGTTATAAAGGAATACACACATATACATTATGCTCCATACATAAATATGGTGCGCTACAGTAGAAACTACATAACACAATATACAGAAACTATTATGATAAAGTAATAAGGTCGCATACTTTGATGGGAATGCACACATGTCCAAAGTTATTATTAATAAGGAAAACAACAATGAAGGCAATGTGGGCGCCAGCTGGAAAATGCGCCAGGGGGGAAAAGTTCATGCAGGTTCTGTTCTGACTGGAGATGCGCAAATATCTGCATTCTTGACCTGGGGAAACACTGGGGGATTGTTTGGGCTCTCATCAAAGAGAGAAGTTTGTCCGGCTCATCTAGCTAATCCTCGCCTGACATTAGCATAGCATACCTCAAAAGTAAATTGTCTGCCACAGTAAAATGGGCTACTTCTATGTGTATTAATGAGGAGGCAGAACACACCTCATTTCAAACTGTTGTTCAAAAATAAAACAATTTGAAATTGGTAAGTTGAAACATAGGCATAGTGCCTTGGTTTGAGGGCTGTCCTGTTGCGTAACAATGAAATGTTGAAACAGTGAGTGCATTCTGACATCACGCACATAAAAAAACTCATGCTTGCAGACCATTAGAGATATTTCAAACTCACGCTTGAAAAGGATAAAATATTGAACGTGCAAAAATATTGAAGGGCAATTTAACTTTACATTGTACAAACAAAACATAACAAAAATTTGACATTACTGTCACAGGTGGCCAAAAATACCTATCTGAAAGCCACAACCACAATAGGCCACACCTACTGAAAACAACCTATGGATTATATTATAAAAATTCCCATCTGCTGAAAGTGAATAAAAACCCAACTGATAGTTAAATTAACCCATGTTTCGGTAATCTAAAGGTGGGGCATTGCCTATTGTGGGCTTTCCTTTCAGATAGTTGTTTTGGTCACCCGTGAGACTGCAAGTCATTCATGCTCATTTTAAATATGTACACTGCAAATTTCATTGTCCCAGTTACTTCAAACCTTATAACTAAACTATAGTGTAGACATTACAACAGAACAGATCAACGTCCAGAATGACATTTACTATCACGGGTAGTCCACGCAAAACAATGACCTGAAAGCCACGCCCCTACTAAGCAATGCCTCCAGGCTGCTGATCTTAGCCGATGCTTCATAGCTCAATAACGCAGCATCAACAACCCAACTTAAAGAAAACAATGTGTTGTTGGTAACCCAACTGGCTGGATCAAAATAACCCAACGTGTGTTCTGTCCAATATTTAACCAAATTGGGTTGTTTTTAACCTAGCATTTTTTGAGCGTAGTAGTCTGGTGGCATGGTGTCTTCTGCAAGACAGCAAGAGGGAGGACAGGAGAGGGAAAAGAAGGGAATACAGGTAGCCAGTTTCCAAATCTGTTTGTGCTCTTGCAAACTCCATTGCTCAAAACAATCGTTTGGCATGACAATGAGTGACAAGGAGTTGGCATGATAGCACAAACAGACTGATACTCAGGCTTGAATACAGGTGACTGACGCAGAGAATTCAGTAAGCATAAAATCTTTCATAGGGCCTAACATTACTACTGCTGCTGAGCAATTACCTGAGCACACTGTCTGACCACATAATCATGTCTAGACTCTAGGTCCCAAATGGTACCCTATTCCCCACTACTTTTGATCAGGGCCAATTATGGCTCTGGCCAAAAGTACTGCACTATGTATGGAATAAGGTGCCATTTGGGACGCATCCTGCAATACAAGTGGTACCTGTTCTTCCTTGTCACCTCTACTGACTTCACACAGGCAATTACACCATTGGCTAAAATAGTTAAGCTGTGTTGGACATTTGAACCTGTATTTGCCTCTGGTCCTTAAACTTGCACACATACACAAGTGTACAACACATTAGGAACACCCCTTTTTGCCCTCAGGGCATGGACTCTACAAGGTGTCGAAAGCGTTCCACAGGGATGCTGGCCAATGTTGACTCCAATGCTTCACACAGTTGTGTCAAGTTGGCTGAATGCCCTTTGGGTGGTGGACCATTCTTTATACACATTGGAAACTGTTGAGCGTGAAAAACCCAGCAGCGTTGTAGTTCTTGACACACTCAAACTGGTGTGCCTTGCTATGTCATGGAAAGAGCATGTGTTCCTAAAGTTTTGTACACTCAGTGTAGTATTTGGCCCAATCCCAAATGGACCCCTAGAGTCTACACCCTATGCACTTGTAGAGATCTGAAAGGAGTTGATTGGTAGAAACAATATTGTGAAACTTCATACTTAGCCTATCAGAAGACAAGGTGGAGCTATTACCATATTGAATGCACCTGTCAAATCCTCTCAGATCTCCACAAGTGCATAGGGCGTAGGGTCTAGGGTTCCATTTGGGATTGGGCGTCTGTCTTTCATGGAAAATTGCACACAAGTAGAAACAGGAAAATGTGCTGCAGTGACTGAGCAGTTGGTGACAGAGCAGAGCAGTCACTTCAACAGGGACAATACTGCCACCTTGTGGGCAATTCCCAGATTACCTTTTGTAACGTCACCTGAATGGCATAATTGTGACATTATGTTCACCAATTACACATTTTGACAGGAAAAAGAGGTTAGGAGGGTGAAAAAAACAAAGAAAGCTAATTCATACTTATAGTCTTGTTCAAAAAACACACTTTGTAGTTCCATTGTGTAAGACGGTTGGAGAAATGAGAATACTTGGCAATGAAAGGGAGTTGCTTTGCTTCCTAAAGAAAAGTCATCCCCCAAACCTTATTCCTACCACACTTGCTTGTTAATGGTGCTACAACATAATTATATTACAATACCTTAGGAGGGTGAATAATTTGTAAGATGTCCATTTGACTTCTAAAAGACTGCAAACAAATGCTGCATCATTCGTCTTTGGAGGTATTGTTAGGGCTGCAGGCAGCCTAGCGGTTAAGAGCGTTGGACCAGTAACCGAAAGGTGGGGGGGAGGCAGGCGGATCTAAATACATAGCTTTACGATAAAAAATGTAACCTATACACTTCCTTAAACCTAAAGTAAGTAAAGAAGTAATTTTGTGTGGAAGTCAAACATTTGTTTTATGTCGGAGGCAGACACATTGCAAATGCTCAGAGTGACAAAATCGAGTCTTCTACATAGCCCTTCTCCCCTTGTCTATAGGAGGGACGCACGCTGTTTAAATGGCCCACATGTTCACAAGTTCACAAATGTAACAGCTTTTGACTACCACTAATGTCATGATATGTTTGGAAAATTAATAAAGAAGGTGAAATATTTTGGGTAGATGTTCCTAAAACAGATTATAACTATATATGGACATATTACAAAGTATGAAAAGGCTTATTCATTCAAAAAAAAAAAACATAAAAACATACAGTATATGTTTTATTACACTTTTATTGTGTACTAGATCATATGGGTTGAAATTTTTTTTCTTTTCTTCTCAGACATAAATAAACAATTCTAGGTGAAAGCCAAAGGTCATAGCTTTCTAGGAGGGGAAACACTACAACATTAATAAAATATTGCCCTCTTGCTATGTTGATGACTAAAGCAATAGCGAAACAGTGCAAAACGGCTGTCAGCTCAACTGGTTATTAAGTTAGAGAACGGTGCCATTGTATCGCCGATATTAGCGGACACTACCTTTAGCTAGAAAATTATCTACAGTTGAAGTCGGAAGTTTACATACACTTAGGTTGGAGTCTTTCAAACTCGTTTTTCAACCACTCCACACATTTCTTGTTAACAAACTATAGTTTTGGCAAGTCGGTTAGGACATCTACTTTGTGCATGACACAAGTAATTTTTCAAACAATTGTTTACAGACAGATTATTTCACTTATAATTCACTGTATCACAATTCCAGCAGGTCAGAAGTTTACATACACTAAGTTGACTGTACCTTTAAACAGCTTGGAAAATTCCAGAAAATGATGTCATGGCTTTAGAAGCTTCTGATAGGCTAATTGACATCATTTGAGTCAATTGGAGGTGAACCTGTGGATGTATTTCAAGGCCTGCCTTCAAACTCAGTGCCTCTTTGCTTGACATCATGGGTAAATCAAAAGAAATCAGCCAAGACCTTAGAAAAAAATTGTAGACCTCCACAAGTCTGGTTCATCCTTGGGAGCAATTTCCAAATGCCTGAAGTTACCACGTTCATCTTTACAAACAATAGTACACAAGTATAAACACCATGGGACCACGCAGCCGTCATACCACTCAGGAAGGAGACGCATTCTGTCTCCTAGAGATGAACTTACTTTGGTGTGGAAAGTGCAAATCAATCCCAGAACAACAGCAAAGGACCTTGTGAAGATGCTGGAGGAAACAGTTACAAAAGTATCTATATCCACAGTAAAACAAGTCCTATATCGACATAAACTGAAAGGCCGCTCAGCAAGGAAGAAGCCACTGCTCCAAAACCGCCATAAAAAAGCCAGAATACGGTTTGCAACTCCCATGGGGACAAAGATCGTACTTTTTGGAGAAATATCCTCTGGTCTGATTAAACATAAATAGAACTGTTTGGCCATAATGACCATCGTTATGTTTGGAGGAAAAAGGGGGTAAGCTTGCAAGTCGAAGAACACCATGCCAACCGTGAAGTACGGGGTTGGCAGCATCATGCTGTGGGGGTGCTTTGCTGCAGGAGGGACTGGTGCACTTCACAAAATAGGTGGCATCATGAGGAAGGAAAAGTGTGTGGATATATTGAAGCAACATCTCAAGACATCAGTTAGTAAGTTAAAGCTTGGTCGCAAATGGGTCTTCCAAATGGACAATGACCCCAAGCATACTTCCAAAGTTTTGCCAAAATGGCTTAAGGACAACAAAGTCAAGGTATTGGAGTGGCCATTACAAAGCCCTGATCTCAATCCCATAGAAAATGTGTGGGCAGAACTGAAAAGGTGTGTGCGAGCAAGGAGGCCTACAAACCTGACTCATTTACACCAGCTCTGTCAGGAGGAATGGGCCAAAATTCACCCAACTTATTGTGGGAAGCTTGTGGAAGGCTACCCGAAATATGTGACCCAAGTCAAACAATTTAAAGGCAATGCTACCAAATACTAATTGAGTGTATGTAAACTTCTGACCCACTGGGAATGTGATGAAAGAAATAAAAGCTGAAATAAATCATTCTCTCTACTATTATTGTGACATTTCACATTCTTAAAATATAGTGGTGATCTTAACCGACCTAAGACAGGGAATTTTT
Organism: Coregonus clupeaformis; assembly: GCF_020615455.1. NCBI lineage: Eukaryota > Metazoa > Chordata > Actinopteri > Salmoniformes > Salmonidae > Coregonus > Coregonus clupeaformis. The sequence continues at coordinate 55,583,254 of NC_059200.1, read as the reverse complement.
ACTAGGATTAAGTGTCAGGAATTGTGAAAAACAAAGTTTAAATGTATTTGGCTAAGGTGTATGTAAACTTCTGACTTCAACTGTATGTACATGAAGGCAGGGTAAAGTGACTAGGAATCCGGATAGATAATAATAAGAGTAAAATAAAGAACAGAGTAGCAGCAGCAAATGATGAGTGTAAAGTGTTTGTGTGTAAGTGTGCGTGTCACGCCCTGGCTCTGGGGACTCTTATATGTTGAGCCAGGGTGTGGATTTTCTATGTGTGATTTTCTATGTTTTGTTCTAGTTTGTGTTTTCTATGTTGGCCAGGGTGGTTCCCAATCAGAGGCAGCTGATTCTCGTTGTCTCTTATTGGGAACCATACTTAGGCAGCCTGTTGGCACTAGTTATTTGTGGGATCTTGTTCCGTAAGGTTTTGGTGTATTAACCTAGGACTTCACGTATCGTTTGGTTTGTTGTTTTGTTCGTGTGTGTACTTAATAAAAGATGTACGCTTACCACGCTGCGCCTTGGTCCGCTGTTTATAACGATCGTGAAAGAAGATCCCACCTCGACTGGATCAAGCAGCGTGACGAGGAGAGAGGATGGACCTGGGAGGAGATGAGTGAGAGTCTGGCAAGAGGGATGGAGGCCATGAGCACGGGGGAGAGACAAGCCCAAAACATTTTTAGGGGGCGCTCACGCCGTTGGACGACGAGGCAGCAGGAGGCCGCGATAGAGCGGTTCAGCCGGTTAGCAGAGGAGGCCGCTAGGTTACGGGGGTCACTGGTCACGAGGGAGAAGGAGAGTGTGGAGGCACGGCGAGAGGAACTGAGTAGGCAGCAGAGGGAGCGGAGGTTTATGAGGAAACCCAGTCCCGCTCCTCGCACCAAGCAAGTGGTGTGTGTCACCAGTCCGGTCCGGCCCGTTCCTGATTCCCGCACAAGGCCAGTGGTGTGTGTTCCCAGTACGGTCAGGCCCGTTCCTGCTCCCCGCACTAAGCCTGTGGTGCGCGTCGCCAGCCCGGTCCGGCCTGTTCCTGCTCCCCGCACCAAGGCAGTGGTGCGCGTCGTCAGCCCGGTCGGCCTGTTCCTGCTCCCGCGCAAGGCAGTGGTGGCGTGTCCCGGTCCGGCGCGTTCCTGCTCCCGCGCAAAGCCAGTGGTGCGCGTCGCCAGCCCGGTCCGGCCCGTTCCTGCTCCCCGCACCAAGCCAGTGGTGCGGCCGCCAGCCCGGTCCGGCCCGCGCGTCCCGCACCAAGCCAGTGGTACGCGTCGCCAGCCTGGTCCGGCCCGTTCCTGCTCCCCGCACCAAGCCAGTGGTGCGCGTCGCCAGCCCGGTCCGGCCCGTTCCTGCGCCCCGCACCAAGCCAGTGGTGCGCGTCGCCAGTGTGGTCCGGCCCATCCTGCTCCCCGCACCAAGCCAGTGGTGCGCGTCGCCAGCCCGGTCCGGCCCGTTCCTGCTCCCCGCACCAAGCCAGTGGTGCGCGTCGCCAGCCCGGTCCGGCCCGTTCCTGCTCCCAGCACCAAGCCAGTGGTGCGCGTCGTCAGTCAGGCACGGTCCGTGCCTGTTCCACCGGTGCCTGGTCCGGCACCGGTCAGCTGCTCCACACCGGAGCCAGAGCAATCCGGTTCCCCGATGTCCAGTCCTGCTCCGGCCAGCGGGGCCAGACCAGACCAGGGGCGTTACGGGGGGTAGAGAGAGAGTGGTGGTCACGCCCGGAGCCGGATCAGCCTCCGAGTCGGAATGCCCACCCGGCCCCTACCCTATTGTGTTTGGTTGGCGCGGTCGCAGTCCGCGCCTTTGGGGGGGGGGGTACTGTCACGCCCTGGCTCTGGGGACTCTTATATGTTGAGCCAGGGTGTGGATTTTCTATGTGTGATTTTCTATGTTTTGTTCTAGTTCGTGTTTTCTATGTTGGCCAGGGTGGTTCCCAATCAGAGGCAGCTGATTCTCGTTGTCTCTGATTGGGAACCATACTTAGGCAGCCTGTTGGCACTAGTTATTTGTGGGATCTTGTTCCGTAAGGTTTGTTTTGGTGTATTAACCTAGGACTTCACGTATCGTTTGGTTTGTTGTTTTGTTCGTTTGTGTACTTAATAAAAGATGTACGCTTACCACGCTGCGCCTTGGTCCGCTGTTTATAACGATCGTGACAGTGCGTGTGTGTATGTATGTATGTGTGTTTGTGGTGTGTCGGTATGCGTGTATCAGAACTCAGTATAAGACCCAGAAGCAGACAGCTAGAATCACAGATGTTTATTGACCAAACAGGGGGCAGGCAAAAGACAGGTCAACAGAAGACAAAGGACAGTGAGACACAGGTTTTATCTTGGACACATGAAATGTAGGATGGATACAGAGTGTGCGGGGCAACATAAGGCGAACAGCAGAGGGGCTAAGGATTTTAGAGATGGGGAACGGGCCGATGAAACGGGGGGAAAGTTTACGACTGGCCGTTAGATTGGGGGTGGAAACCAGAGGACAGGCTGGCAGGTCAGTCTGGAACCCCTCCGGGTTCGCTAAGCCTTACGAACCAGGCTCTCTATACCCCAGACGACTGCAGCCACTAGACAGGAGGTAGGGAAGATTGTCTTGGGGTCAGACGGCGTAGCCACAGGGCAATATAACTTTGAGAGTGCGTCCGGGTTCACGTTCTTGGACCCTGGGCGGTAGGAGATAGTGGAATTGAACTGGATGATAGCCTTGGTCTCCGGACCTGACAGGGAGTAAAGCCGCCCCCGAGGGGGTGTAGTGCACGGGAGAAGGTCAATGGCGCAGTCGTAGGGTTGATGCGGAGGGAGAGAAGTTGGACTTGGGGACTGTGAAAAGACCCCTAGTGGCATGTCTTGTGGGGTATCTATGGGTGTCTGAGCTGAATGTTATGCAGACAATCTGGAATTTTCGTCAAAGTAATATTCCTCATAAAAACTAGAAGAGAAGGCAGTTCATCTCTCATCAACCCTCAACCAGGAAAGAATGGCATGCATGTTGATGATGTTAGTTCTGTGTTTGTAGTTAAGGGCAAGGTGTGCTGCTCTGTTTTAAGCCAGCTGCAGCTTTGCTAGGTCTTTCTTTACCGGACACTAATCAAGATGGGACAAGACCAACTAGTACAGTTGATTTTCGTGTCAGAAACGCATAACCTTTAAAAAAAAAATACATAGCCCTCCCCATATTCACAACAACTTTGTTAATATGACTTTCCCATGATAATTGATCATGAAATGTTATACCTAGGAGTTTAGATTCCTCAACTTGCTCAATGGTTACACCGTTTATGTACAACTCCAGTTGTGGTTTAGGTCTTAGAGAATGTTTTGAACCAAATACAATTATTTTAGTTTTAGATGTATTTAAGTCCAGTTTATTATAGCTCTCGTCTTCTATGTTGGGTGGCTTTACCAAAAGGAAAGTTTTTGCTTCTGGTAAGAATTAGCTTTTTTCCACCTTTTCTTCTCCTGTGGTAGCTAGCTTCACTGCTTATCGGTCGAGAGACACACTTTTGTTCGTCGCAAGACTAACAAAGCACTAGCTTCCAACTGTGAACATTGAAAGAAGGAGGGCGAAGCCTTCAACTTCTGCCTGCCCCATAGACCCGGGTACAATGGCTACCAGGCCAAGGCTCCTGCGCGAACCCCCCAGCAACGCAGCAGACACAATTTGGGGCCGACAGTGGGGAAAACGGTCCATCGCTGTCGCAGCATCTAGGTCCCGGCCAGCTGATTTCCCTACAGGAAAGAAGGGGTACGCCCCCTGCGGTAGAGCAGGGCAGCCAACAGTTGACCCAGTGTTCTGGCCTGCCACCTCTAAGGTGAAGAACAGACTTTTCCCCACCCCATCACAATGGGGAAGAAGCACATCTGTACTCCTAGAACCTTTCCGTTTGTTCAGCGACCCATTCCCATGTGTTCACACTCAAGGAAGACTGAGGGAATCCACTCTATCCCAGAGTGCCCTCTGTGCCACAGCTCTCCTCCCTGCTCTTGTTCAAGCAGTTGGGGCAGGAAGACAAATTGTCAGTCACCACCAAGCACTGTCCTCATGTTCCAGTGTGCCAACACTGCCCTTTTCAATAAAAACGTCTCTGCTATATCCAGGCGAAATGCCAAGGACAGAGCAAAAATACAATGAAAGCGCAACTCGCTCCATCACCACCAGAGGATGCTCTGGCACCACTGGTGAGCGAGTCTAACGACCTGTGGGCTACTCAGCACAAGAGCAGGGAACAGGCGCACATGAGCAGTCAAGCCCTAGGTCTGGTCCACAGTCACAAAGGGGTACATACTGCAGTTCACTCTGATACCACCCGTTTTGGAGTCAGCAGCAACTGGTGACTCGGTATGCATACTAGAGCAGGAAATCTCCTCTATTAAGCAAGGGGGCTATCAGGACAATACCAGCGGTAGAGAGCCACCTCGGCTTCTACTCCCGGTACTTCCTGGTTCCCTAAAAAGGGGTAGGGGTACGCCCCATTCTGGACCTACCAGTCCTCAGCGGCTATCTGAAAAAGTTCACGTTCCGTATGCTTTTCAACGTCCTGTCTCGATCTATTCGTCAAAGCGACTGGTTCACATCAGTCGACCTACAGGATGCTAATTTTCACATAAGCATCCTGCCAGCACACAGGAGGTGTCTAAGGTTTGCTTTTCAAGGCACAGCCTATGAATAACTCACTGTCCCATTCGGGCTAGCACTAGCTCCCCGAACGTTCATCAAATATGTAGAGGCAGCTCTCACACCCCTGAAAAACAAAGGGCTTAGAGTCTCCGCCTACATAGACGATTACCTGCTTTGCTCCCCATCCCGGGAGCAAGCGATACGAGACATGACTTCCCTTGTAATCCACCTCTTCAAGCTAGGGTTTAAGATCGACCAGAAAAATAGCTGTTTGGCGCCAACCCCGGGAATAGAATACCTAGGCGTAATGCTGGATTCTCTCTCTTATCAGGCAACACTCTCGGACACCCGCATTGTGTCGTTCCGACAGTGCCTCTCCCTGTTCCACAGGGGGACCTCAGTCACATTCAGAACGTGTCTCCGAGTGCTGGGGTTGATGGTGTCCACCAACTCAGTAGTACCTCTTGGCCTACTGAGGATGAGAGACGTCTGCCCAACATCTGTGTACACGGCATCACCTCAATCATCAGATAAAGCTGACCTCCGCATGTCTCTTGGCTCTCCGTCACTGGAAGAGTCCCTCAATCTTTGTTCCTGTTACTCCCATAGGGGTAGTGGCAACGAGGAAGGTGGTGACGACAGACGTGTCACTCACGGGCTGTGGTTCACAAGGGTAAAGCAATAAACGGAGTGTGGACCCTACAACTTTGCATTGAGCACATAAATTACCTCGAATTGCTGATAGTGTTTCTTTCACTGAAACATTTTCTACCCTCCATTCGGAATTGTCACATCTTGATCAGAATGGACAATACAACTACGGTGGCATACATCAACTGCCAGGGTGGCACTCGCTCCCTGCACTTACACAGACTATACATCAGGATTATTCTGTTGCGCAGAGCACACCTACTTTCACTATGCGTAATTCATGTCCCGGGCGTACTAAATGTAGTAGCAGACTTATTGAATGGAGACTCCATCTCCAAGTGGTGAAACAGATCTGAGAGAGATATGGTCAAGCATCCATAGATCTCTTCACATGGCACGAAAACGTGCACTGCCTGTGGTTCTTCACACTAGCAGTAGAGACACACCGTTGGGGGTGGCTGAGGGTGCTGCTTTACACTTTTCCTCCTCTAAGCCTCATACTCTCCACTCTAGTCAGATTGAGGGAAGGAGGCTCATCCCTCATCTTGGTAGCCCTCGATGGCCAGGCAAGCTCTGGGTAGCGGAGATCATTTTGCTGCTGTACAACGAGCCCTGTCAACTCCCGTTACGCAGGGATCTTCTGACCCAAACGAACAGAGAGATGTTCCATCTTCACCCGAACACCATGGCCCTCTGGGACTGGCCCTGAGAGGTTACATTTGGATGTAACAGGCTTGCCTCTCGGAGTCATTGAAACTATCCAGAGTGCCAGGGTCCCTTCTACACGCCCACTGTATGGAAAGAAGTGATGCGTTTTTGAGAAGTGGTGTGACCAAAAACAGATAATTCCTTACCAATGCTCTGTATTTGTGTTTTTATGTTTTTTTGCAGGACCTTATGGACAGAGGGAAGGTGTTCTCCACTGTTGTCTATCTATCCATTATCTCAGATCAAATCAAATCAAGTGTCTTTTGTCACATGCACAGAATACAACAGGTGTAGACCTTACCGTGAAATGCTTACTTACAAGCCCTTAACCAACAATGCAGTTCAAGAAATAGAGTTAAGAAAATATTTACTAAATAAACTAAAGTAAAAAATAACACAATAAAATTACATAACAGTAATGAGGCTATATACAGGAGGTACCGGTACCGAGTCAACGTGCGGGGGTACAGGTTAGTTGTGGTAATTTGTACACAGCAACTTTAGTTTTTCTTAAAAGGATTCTTTGGTATTTTGAAAATAAGGCCCTTTCTCTACTTCCCCGGAGTCAGCTGAACTTGTGGATACCATTTTTATGTCTCTATGTCCAGTGTGAAGGTAGTTTTGCGAGCCAATGCTATCTACTGTTAGTGCATACTGGACACAGAGACATAAAAATGGTTGTGGTCAGTAGTTGTGGTCAGTAGTTCGTGGTTGTGGTCAGTAATTGTGGTCAGTAGTTTTGTGGTCAGTACCAATGTTCCCACTAATTTATTTAGTCACTGAGCAAATTTCAGGTCTGCCGAGCGCAAACTTGAAATTCTGAGCTACTTCTGGCGCGTGTTTACTGTGAACACCCTGTACCCGCTTTAAGTTACAGTTTTTACAGTGGCCAAGTAGCCTACTGTGGCTATTTGATCATAATGTAGGCCTACCGGAGTGGCCTACCATCAAAAACAATGGAGAAAAAATCATCCCATAACATTTTAACATGGAAATAGCTGTTCTATCATTCAGTCTACAGTAGCAGCAAATGTGTGGTGTTCAATGTAGGCCTACATTCCATGAGGCTATTTAAAAAAACATGCAGGGCTTGACATTAACCTGTTTATCCACTTGTCCTTTAGACAAGGAGGTGACTGAAAATGTTGTGTTCTTTGATGCAAGAAACCACTTTACAAAATAAAATGCATTATTATTCCCATACCATTATTACAGATTATTAGACAAAGTATGCTACCCTCTGCCTATTGGCTACTCTTTACCTGACTCGCTTTTCAAAGATGGCTAGAAATTCACACATTTTGTGCTCTTGTAGGAAGTAACCACTCCCCAATTGTTGACAAGAAATGTGCTATAACTGTGCTAATAACTCACTAAGTAGCAAAGAATATGAACAAATGTACACACGTCTACATGCAGCTCTCACTTTGATCTCAAAACAAGTGGTTAGTACTCATGACCGCTCATGCTGTAAACACAGTCCAGTTCAAAGTGAATGGCACAGATCCATATATGGCAATGGCTATTTGCATATAGGCCTACTGCAGCTCTGATTGGTTATGCTGCACCGGTCTGTGTAGAGTACAGGTCTGTGTCGTGCCTCTCAATGCAATAGAATCCTACTCCAATGTGCTCTGCCTACAAGAAAATCTCTTGCACAGTTAGTTTTGCATAGTTAGTTAAAAGAGGAGAGAGAGTTAGCTTTAGCAGTGCAGAGAGCCTCCGTGACACAGAGAAGAGCAGTCTCAGTTGAATGACCAGTCTTGAAACCTGACTGGTTTGGATCAAGAAGGTCATTCTGAGAGAGATAGCAGGAGAGTTGGCTATAGACGGCACGCTCAAGAGTTTTGGAGAGAAAAGAAAGAAGGGATACTGGTCTGTAGTTGTTGACATCGGAGGGATCGAGTGTAGGTTTTTTGAGGAGGGGGTGCAACTCTCGCTTTCTTGAAGATGGAAGGGACATAGCCAGCGGACAAGGATGAGTTGATGAGCGAGGTGAGGTAAGGGAGAAGGTCTCCGGAAATGGTCTGGAGAAGAGAGGAGGGGATAGGGTCAAGTGGGCAGGTTGTTGGGCGGGCGGCCGTTTCAGTAGTTGTGTGGTCAGTAGTTGTGGTCAGTAGTTGTGTGGTTGTGGTCAGTAGTTGTGGTCAGTAGTTGTGTGGTTGTGTTGCTGGTTCTTTGGGCCCTACATTATGGACGTGGTGAGTAGTTGTGGTCAGTATTTGTGGTCAGTAGTTGAGGTCAATAATTGTGTGGCTGTGGTCAGTAGTTATGGTCAGTAGTTGTGTGGAAACCTTGTGAAGACTTACAGAAAACGTTTGACCTGTGTCATTGCCAACAAAGGGTATATAACAAATATTGAGAAACTTGTGTTATTGACCAAATACTTATTTTCCACCATAATTTGCAAATTAATTAATTAAAAATCCTACAATGTGATTTTCTGGAAAAAAAATCTCAATTTGTCTGTCATAGTTGACGTGTACCTATGATGAAAATTACAGGCCTCTCTCATCTTTTTAAGTGGGAGAACTTGCACAATTGGTGGCTGACTAAATACTTTTTTCCCCCACTGTACCTAGGGACACAAATTGATAGCAAGCTGAGTTTTACAGAGAATGCAGACTGTATTTTTTTAAAGCATGCCAGCACCTCTTTTTAATCAGGAAACTGAAGGGTTTGGGGTCAGCCAGGATGTTCTGGAGAGGGTGTACAGCAGTCTGGTAGAGAGCATCCTCACGTTCAATTTGACAGTCTGGTATGGCAATCTGAGCGTCAGCAGCAAAAGCAAACTGACCAGAATAGTAAACACTGCCAGCAAAGTAATTGGTCAACAACAGGCACAGTTGAACAGTCTGTTCCACAAGGCAACCAAAAATAAGTCACTGGCTGTCGTTGGCCACCCCTCCCACCCTTTACACCCTCAGTTCAAGAGGCTTCCCTCTGGCCGGCGCTTCAGAATGCCCATGGCCAAGAAAAAAGTGTGCAAACATTAATTTGTTCCTTGTGCTGTTGGACTACTAAATCCAACGTAAATTGTATCGGTATATGTACTTACAGTTGAAGTCGGAAGTTTACATAAACCTTAGCCAAATACATTTAAACTCAGTTTTTCACAATACCTCACATTTAATGCTAGTAAAAATTCCCTGTTTTAGGTCAGTTAGGATCACCACTTTATTTTAAGAATGTGAAATGTCAGAATAATAGTAGAGAGAATGATTTATTTCAGCTTTTATTTCTTTCATCACATTCCCAGTGGGTCAGAAGTTTACATACACTCAATTAGTATTTGGTAACATTGCCTTTAAATTGTTTAACTTGGGTCAAACGTTTCGGGTAGCCTTCTGCAAGCTTCCCACAATAAGTTGGGTGAATTTTGGCCCATTCCTCCTGACAAAGCTGGTGTAACTGAGTCAGGTTTGTAAGCCTCCTTGCTCGCACACGCTTTTTCAGTTCTTCCCACAAATGTTCTATAGGATTGAGGTCAGGGCTTTGTGATGGCCACTCCAATACCTTGACTTTGTTGTCCTTAAGCCATTTTGCCACAACTTTGGAAGTATGCTTGGGGTCATTGTCCATTTGGAAGACCCATTTGTGACCAAGCTTTAACTTCCTGACTGATGTCTTGAGATGTTGCTTCAATATATCCAAATACTTTTCCTTCCTCATGATGCCATCTATTTTCTGCAGCAAAGCACCCCCACAGCTTGATGCTGCCAAACCCGTGCTTCACGGTTGGGATGGTGTTCTTCAGCGTGCAAGGACCCCGTTTTTCCTCCAAACGTAACGATGGTCATTATGGCCAAACAGTTATATTTTTGTTTCATCAGACCAGAGGACATTTGTGGTCCTCTGTAGCTCAGCTGGTAGAGCACGGCGCTTGTAACGCCAAGGTAGTGGGTTCGATCCCCGGGACCACCCATACACACAAATGTATGCACGCATGACTGTAAATCGCTTTGGATAAAAGCGTCTGCTAAATGGCATATTATTTCTCCAAAAAGTACGAACTTTGTGTGCAAGTGCAAACCGTAGTCTGGCTTTTTCATGGTGGTTTTGGAGCAGTGGCTTCTTCCTTGCTGAGCGGCCTTTCAGGTTATGTCAATATAGAACTCGTTTTACTGTGGATATAGATACTTTTGTACCTGTTTCCTCCAGCATCTTCACAAGGTCCTTTGCTGTTGTTCTGGGATAGATTTGCACATTTCACACCAAAGTACATTAATCTCTAGGAGACAGAGCGCATCTCCCTCCTGAGCGGTATGGTCCCATGGTGTTTATACTTGCGCACTATTGTTTGTACAGATGAACGTGGTACCTTCAGGTGTTTGGAAATTGCTCCCAAGGATGAACCAGACTTGTGGAGGTCTAAAAAAAAAATTCTGAGGTCTTGGCTGATTTCTTTTGATTTTCCCTTGATGTCAAGCAGAGGCACTTAGTTTGAAGGTAGGCCTTGAAATACATCCACAGGTACACCTCCAATTGACTCAAATGATGTCAATTAGCCTATCAGAAGCTTCTAAAGCCATGACATAATTTTCTTGAATTTTCCAAGCTGTTTAAAGGCACAGTCAACTTAGTGTATGTGAACTTCTGACCCACTGGAATTGTGATTCAGTGAATTATAAGTGAAATAATCTATCTGTAAACAATTGTTGGAAAAAGTACTTGTGTCATGCATAATGTAGATGTCCTAACCGACTTGCCAAAACGATAGTTTGTTAACAAGACATTTGTGGAGTGGTTGAAAAACGAGTTTTAATGACTCCAACCTAAGTGTATGTAAACTTCCGACTTCAACTGTATCTATCCAGTGCAGTTGGGACTACAGTCAGTTGTGAGTGAACGTATCAATGTCCTCTATGTTTTAAGTTTATGCAATATGATGGACTGACAAGTTTAAATGTGTATGATGTGAGAATGTATGTGTAGGTGATGCCAAAGAAAATTTTCAATCCTGGATGGATTTTTTTTAATATTCTATTCTATTCTTTGGACCCTACAGTATGGATATGGTCAGTAGTTGTGGTCAGTATTTGTGGTTAGTAGTTGTGTGGTTGTGGTCAGTAGTTTTATGGTTCAGTAATTGTGTGGTCAGTAGTTGTGTGGTAGTGGTCAGTGGTTGTGGTCAATAGTTGTGGCCAGAAGATTTGGTCAGTAGTTGTGTGGTTGTGGTCAGTAGTTGTGGTCAGTACTTGTGGTCAGTAGTTATGTGGTTGTGGTCAGTAGTTGTGTGGTTAAGCAGTTGTTTGGTCAGTAGTAGTAGTCAGTAGTTGTGATGAGTACTTATAGTCGTTAGTAGTTGTGGGGTTGTGGTCAATAGTTGTGGTTAGTCATTGTAGTCAGTAGTGGTCAGTAGTTGTTGTCAGTAGTTGTGTGGTTCTGGTCTGTAGTTGTGGTCAGTAGATGTGGTCAATAGTTGTGTGGTCAGTAATTGTGTGGCTATGGTCAGTAGTTGTTGTCAGCAGTTGTGGTCAGTAGATGTGTGGTTGTGGTCAGTAGTTGAGTGGTTCAGTAGTTGTGGTCAGAACTTGTGTGGTTGTGGTCAGTAGTTGTGGTCAGTAGTTGTGTGGTTCTGTTGCTGGTTCTTTGGGCCTTTTAGTATGGACGTGGTCAGTAGTTGTTGTCAGTAGTTGTGGTCAGTAGTTGTAATCAATAGTTGTGTGGTCAGCAGTTGTGTGGCTGTGGTCAGTAGGTGTGTGGTTCAGCAGTTGTGTGGTTCAGCAGCTGTGTGGTCAGTAGTTGTGTGGTTCTGGTCAGCAGTTGTGGTCAATAGTTGTAATCAGTGGTGGTGATCAGTACTTATGGTCAATAGTAGTGGTCAGTAGTTCTGGTCAGTATTGGTCAGTAGTTGTGTGGTTGTGGTCAGTAGTTATGTGGTCAGTAATTATGGTCAGTCATTATCAGTAGTTGTGGTCAGTAGTTGCAGTCAACAGTTGTGTGGTTCAGCAGTTGTGTGATCAGTAGTTGTGGTCAGAAGTTGTGCTCAGTAGATGTGTGGTTGTGTTGCTTGTTCTTTAAGCCCTATAGTATGGATGTGGTCTGTAGTTGTGGTCAGCAGTTGTGGTCAGTAGTTGTGTTGTTATGGTGAATAGTTGTGGTCAGTAACTAAGCAGTTTTGGTCAGTAGTTGTGTTGTTCAGTGGATGTGTGGTCAATAGTTTTGGTCAGTAGTTTTGTGGTTGTGGTCAGTCATTCTTTTCAGGAGTTGTGGTCAGTACATGTGTGTTGAGTTGCTGGTTATTTGGGCTCTACAGCATGGATTGGTCAGCAGTTGTGATCAGTAGTTGTGTGGTTATTGTCAGTAGTTGTGTGGTTCAGAAGTTGTGTGGACAGTAGTTGTTGTCAGTAGCTGTGTGTTTGGGGTCAGAAATTGTGTGGTTCAGTAGTTGTGGTCAGTAGTTATGGTCAGCAGTTTAGTGGTTTTGGTTAGAAGTTGTGGTCAGTTATTGTGGTCATTAGTTGTGGTCAGTAGTTGTGTGGTTGTGTTTCTGGTTCTTTGTGCCCTACAGTATGGACGTGGTCAGTAGTTGTGTGGTTGTAGTCAGACATTGTGATTAGTAGTTGTGGTCAGTAGTTGTGTGATTGTGGCAAATAGTTGTGATCAGTACATGTGGTCAGTAGCTGTGTGGTTTTGGTCAGTTGTTGTGGTCAGTTGTTGTGGTCAGCAGTTTTCTGGTTTTGGTCAGCAGTTGTGGCCAGTTATTGTGGTCATTAGTTGTTTGGTCAGTAGTTCTGTGATTAGTAGTTGTGTGGTTGTGCTCAGTAGTTGTGTGGTTGTTTTCATTAACTTTGGTCAGTACGTGTTTGTTTACAGTCAGTAGTCATGCTGTTAAGTAGTTGTGTGGTCAATAGTTGTGGTCAGTAGTGGTGGTCAGTACTTATGGTCAGTACTTATGAGGTTGTGTTGCTGTTCTTTGGGCCCTAAAGTATTGACGTGGTCAGGAGTTGTTGTCAGTAGTTAAGGTCAGTGGTTTTGTGGTTGTGATCAGTAGTTGGATGGTTCAGTAGTTGTGTGGTCAGTAGTTGTAGTCAGTAATTGTGGTCAATAGGGGTCAGAAGTTGTGATCAGTAGCTGTGTGGTTATGCAGTTTTGTGGTCAATAGTTGTGTGGTCAGTCGTTTTGTGGTTGTGGTCAGTCGTGGTAAGCTATTGTGGTCAGTTGTTGTGTTGTTGTGGTCAGAAGTTGTGTGGTTCAGTAGTTGTGTGGTTGTGGTGAGTCGTTGTGGTCAGTAGTTGTGTGGTTGTGTTGCTGGTTCTTTGGGCCTTGCAATCTGGACGTGGTCAGTAGATTTGGACAATTGTTGTGTTAATGTGGCCAGTTTGTGTGGTGAGTAGTTGTGGTCAGTAGTTGTGTGGTTGGGGTCAGTATTTGTTTGGTTCTGTAGATTTATGGTCAGCTGTTATGGTCAGTGGTTGTGTGGTTGTGGTCAGTAGCTGTGATGTGTATTTGTGTTCAGTAGTTGTGGTCAGTAGTTATGGTCAGCAGTTTAGTGGTTTTGGTTAGAAGTTGTGGTCAGTTATTGTGGTCATTAGTTGTGGTCAGTAGTTGTGTGGTTGTGTTTCTGGTTCTTTGTGCCCTACAGTATGGACGTGGTCAGTAGTTGTGTGGTTGTAGTCAGACATTGTGATTAGTAGTTGTGGTCAGTAGTTGTGTGATTGTGGCAAATAGTTGTGATCAGTACATGTGGTCAGTAGTTGTGTGGTTTTGGTCAGTTGTTGTGGTCAGTTGTTGTGGTCAGCAGTTTTCTGGTTTTGGTCGGCAGTTGTGGCCAGTTATTGTGGTCATTAGTTGTTTGGTCAGTAGTTGTGTGGTTGTGCTCAGTAGTTGTGTGGTTGTTTTCATTAACTTTGATCAGTACGTGTTTGTTTACGGTCAGTAGTCACGCTGTTAAGTAGTTGTGTGGTCAATAGTTGTGGTCAGTAGTGGTGGTCAGTACTTATGGTCAGTAGTTGTGTTGCTGTTCTTTGGGCCCTAAAGTATTGACGTGGTCAGGAGTTGTTGTCAGTAGTTAAGGTCAGTGGTTTTGTGGTTGTGATCAGTAGTTGGATGGTTCAGTAGTTGTGTGATCAGTAGTTGTAGTCAGTAATTGACATAATGACTGAATACAACGACACAACTACTCAACACACAACTACTGACCACAATCACTGAACACAACTCCTGACCAATACCACACAAATGCTGACTACAACTACTGACCAATACTATTGGCAACAACTACACAACTACTGACAACAACTACTGACCATACAAGAACTGAACCACACAGCTACTAACCACAACTACTGACCACAATGTCTGACCACAACAACACAACTATTGACCACGTCCATATGTTAGGGCCCAAATAACCAGCAACACAACCACAAAACTGCTGACTACAACTACTGACCATGACTGCTGACCACAACTACTGACCACAACTACTGACCACGTCCATACTGTAGGGCCCAAAGAACCAGCAACACAACCACAACACTACTGACCACAACTACTGACTACAACTTCTCACCAAAACCACTCAACTAATGACCATAACAATTGACCACAACCACACAAGTACTGAACCACACAACTTCTGGTCAGTAGTTGTGTGGTTCAGTAGGTTTGTGGTCAATTGTTATGGTCAGTAGTTGAGTGGTTTTGGTGAGAAGTTGTAGTCAGTAGTTGTGGTCAGTAGTGTTGTGGTTGTGTTGCTGGTTCTTTGGGCCCTACAGTATGGACGTGGTCAGTAGTTGTGGTCAGTAATTGGGATCAGTAGTTGAGATCAGTAGTTGTGTGGTTTTGGTAAGTAGTTGTGTGGTTCAGTATTTGTGTAGTCAGTAGTTGTGGGCAGTAGTTGTGTGGTTGTGGTCAGTAGTTGTGGTCAGTTGTTGGTTGGTTCTGTTGCTGGTTCTTTGGGTCTTTTAGTACGGACGTGGTAGGTAGTTGTTGTCGGTAGTTGAGGTCAGTAGTGATGTGGTTATGGTCAGTAGTTGCGGTGAGTTGTTGCGGTCAGTAGTTGTGTAGTTGAGGTCAGTAGTTAGGTGGTTCAGTGGTTGTGTGGTCAGTAGTTGTGATCAGTAGTTTTGTGGGTGTGGTCAATAGTTGTGGTCAGTAGTTCTGGCCAGTAGTTGTGGTCAGTATTGTGTGGTTGTGTTGCTGGTTCTCTGGGCACTACAGTATGGACTTGGTCAATAGTAATGGTCAGTAGTTTGGGTCCATAGTTGGTGGGTTGGTGTCAGTAGTTTTGTGGTTCAGTAGTTGTGGTCAGTCGTTTTGTGGTTGTGGTCAGTCATTTTGGTCAGTAGTTGTGGGGAGAAGTTGTGGTCAGTGGTTGTGTGGTTGTGGTCAGTAGTTATGTGGTTCAGTAGGTTTATGGACAATGGTTATGGTCAGTAGTTGAATGGTTTTGGTGAGAAGTTGTGGACAGTAATCATGGTCAGTAGTTGTGGTCAACAGTTTTGTGGTTATGTTGCTGGTTCTTTGGGCCCTACAGTATGGATGTGGTCAGTAGTTGTGGTCAGTAGTTGTGGTCACTAGTTGGTTGGTTCTGTTGCTGGTTCTTTGGGTATTTTAGTACGGATGTGGTCAGTAGTAGTTATGTGGTCAGTAGTGGGTGCGCCCTCCCATCTCCATGAACTTTGAGGTGCCATTTGTTCCGTCCGGGCTCAAGGTGCGCTACCTGAAGGTGTTCGAGCCCAAGCTGAACTACAGTGACCACGACGTCATCTAATGGGTGCGCTACATCGGTCGCAGCGGCATCTACGAGACGCGCTGCTAACTGCCCCCTCGTGATCGGGTGGAAAGAGGGGCGCAACAGGGAGGAGGCTGGAACAAGGGAGGGAGCTAAAGACAACAACATGGGATCGCTACCTTCCCATCCCTTCTGTTTTTTCAGTCTTTTTTTCCAATGGGCTGACAAATGAAAACAAAACAAAAAACAGGACCATGCTTTCAAAAGTATTGAAAATTATGAAATGATTAAACGCATGTATGTATAAATAATGCAAACGTCCTGTGTACAAAAAATACCATCTGCATCTAAAGGGTCTTTTCCCTCTTTTAATCTAAACAAAAACGACATTCCACCCCCATGACATGTAGTTTCTTCATGTAGTCCTACTGAGCAGAGCCACATAGGGCTCTGGTCAAATTAAAGCCACAAGTTACATTACCATAGTAGTCTACTATTCCTCTACCCCATCTATTCCTCATGGCACTGAATTAGTGGACGACTGTCCCCCTTGCCCATAACCACAGATCTAGGATCAGATTGCGCACCATACCCTCAATCCTAATGTATTAGGAGGATAGAAAAAGTATCTGACCATGTGTCATTGGCTTAGGGGTAACTGCTACCCTCCCTCTCTTGATGCTGGCGTAGTAGTGTGTGTGTTGCTCTTCTGTTCTCCTGTTGCAACTAACACATCTCCTGTCCCACCTCTCTCTCCCCAGCCCTGCCCCTGTATCTGTATATTTAGCCTAGTGAGTAGTTTGCAGCAGTATGCAGTGTAGATGCATCCATTAAGTGTCATGCCATTTTATACGTTTTGATTTTATAACACCCCGCCTTCCCTGAGTATATTAGTCATGAATCGTCATGTTTTTGTATTTAGTGCTTTGTTGTGCTGCTCTAAAGCTCTCTGGCCCCCATTCCACCCAACAACCTGCCCGCTTGACCCTATCCACTCCTCTCTTCTCCAGACCATTTCCGGAGACCTTCTCCCTTACCTCACCTCGCTCATTAACTCATCCTTGACCGCTGGCCATGTCCCTTCCATCTTCAAGAGAGCGAGAGTTGCACCCCTCCTCAAAAAACCTACACTCGATCCCTCCGATGTCAACAACTACAGACCAGTATCCCTTCTTTCTTTTCTCTCCAAAACCCTTGAGTGTGCTGTCTCTAGCCAACTCTCCTGCTATCTCTCTCAGAATGACATTCTTGATCCAAACCAGTCTCAACTGAGACTGCTATTCTCTGTGTCACGGAGGCTCTACGCACTGCTAAAGCTAACTCTCTCTCCTCTGCTCTTATCCTTCTAGACCTATCCGCTGCCTTTGATACTGTGAACCATCAGATCCTCCTCTCCACCCTCTCCGAGTTGGGCATCTCCAGCGCTTCTCACTCTTGGATTGCGTCCTACCTGACAGGTCGCTCCTACCAGGTAGCGTGGCGAGAATCTGTCTCCGCACCACGTGCTCTCACCACTGCTGTCCCCCAGGGCTCAGTTCTAGGCCCTCTCCTATTCTCTCTATACACCAAGTCACTTGGCTCTGTCATATCCTCACATGGTCTCTCCTATCATTGCTACGCAGACGACACACAATTAATTTTCTCCTTTCCCCCTTCTGATAACCAGGTGGCGAATCGCATCTCTGCATGTCTGGCAGACATATCAGTGTGGATGTCGGATCACCACCTCAAGCTGAACCTCGGCAAGACGGAGCTGCTCTTCCTCCCGGGGAAGGACTGCCCGCTCCATGATCTCGCCATCACGGTTGACAACTCCATTGTGTCCACCTCCCAGAGTGCAAAGAACCTTGGCGTGACTCTGGACCCTGTCGTTCTCCGCTAACATCAAAGCGTTGACCCGATCCTGCAGGTTCATGCTCTACAACATTCGCAGAGTACGACCCTACCTTACACAGAAAGCGGCACAGATCCTAATCCAGGCACTTGTCATCTCCCGTCTGGATTACTGCAACTTGCTGTTGGCTGGGCTCCCTGCCTGTGCCATTAAACCCCTACAACTTATCCAGAACGCCGCAGCCCGTCTGGTGTTCGACCTTCCCAAGTTCTCTCATGTCACTCCGCTCCTCCGCACACTCCACTGGCTTCCAGTTGAGGCTCGCATCTACTACAAGACCATGGTGCTTGCCTACGGAGCTGTGAGGGAAACGGCACCTCCTTATCTTCAGGCTCTGATCAGACCCTACACCCAAACGAGGGCACTACGTTCATCCACCTCTGGCCTGCTGGCTCCCCTACCTCTACGGAAGCACAGTTCCCGCTCAGCCCAGTCAAAGCTATTTGCTGCTCTGGCACCCCAATGGTGGAACAAGCTCCCCCACGACACCAGGGCAGCGGAGTCACTGACCACCTTCCGGAGACACTTGAAACCCTACCTCTTTAAGGAATACCTGGAATAGTATAAAGTAATCATTCTACAGTAGTGTTGGTCAGTACTTATGGTCAGTAGTTGTGGACAAATGTTATGTGGTTGTGTTGCTGTTTCTTTGGGCCTTGCAATCTGGACATGGTCAGTAGATTTGGACAATTGTTTTGGACAGTACTTGTGTTGATGTGGTCAGTAGGTGTGGTGAGTAGTTGTGGTCAGTAGTTGTGTGGTTGTGGTCAGTAGTGGTGTGGTTGTGATCAATAGTTGTGTGGTTGTGATCAATAGTTGTGTGGTTCAGTAGTTGTGTGGTCAGTAGTTGTAGTCAGTAGTTGTGGTCAGTAGGGGTCAGAAGGTGTGGTCAGAAGTTGTGGTCAGTAGTTGTGTGGTTAAGCAGTTTTGTGGACAGTAGATGTGTGGTTGTGTTGCTAGTTCTTTGGGCCTTGCAATCTGGACATGGTCAGTAGAATTGGACAATTGTTTTGGACAGTACTTGTGTTGATGTGGTCAGTAGGTGTGGTGAGTAGTTGTGGTCAGTAGTTGTGTGGTTGTGGTCAGTAGTGGTGTGGTTGTGATCAATAGTTGTGTGGTTGTGGTCAATAGTTGTGTGGTTCAGTAGTTGTATGGTCAGTAATTAAGGTCAGTAGTTGAGTGGTTTTGACCAGAAGTTGTGGTCAGTATTTATGGTCAGTAGACATGGTCAGTAGTTGTGGTCAGTAGTTTTGTGGTTGTGGTCAGTTGTGGTCAGTTTTTGTGGTCAGTGGTTGTGTTGTTGTGGTGAGTAGTTGTGGTCAGCAGTTGTGTGGTTGTTGTCAGTAGCTGTGTGGTTGGGGTCAGAATTTGTTTGGTTCAGTAGTTGTGTGGTCAGTAGTTGTGGTTATGGTGAGTAGTTGTGGTCAGTACTTATGTGGTTGAGTTTCTGGTTCTTTGGGGCCTACAGTATGGATGTGGTCAGTAGTTTTGGTTCAGCAGTTGTGTGTCAGTTGTTGTGGTCAGTAGTGGTGTGGTTGTGATCAATAGTTTTGTGGTTCAGTAGTTGTGTGGTCAGTAGTTAAGGTCAGTAGTTGAGTGGTTTTGGTCAGAAGTTGTTGTCAGTAGTTATGGTCAGTAGACATGGTCAGTAGTTGTGGTCAGTTGTTGTGTGGTTCAGTGGTTGTGTGGTCAGTAGTTCTGGTCAGTAGTTGTGATCAGTGCTTGTGTGGATGTGTTGCTGGTTCTTTTGGCACTACAGTATAGACGTGGTCATGAGTTGTTGTCAGTAGTTGTGGGCAGTATTTGTGGGCAGCAGGCTTTGAGGTTTGGCCAATAGTTGTTGTCATTACTTGTGGTTAGTAGTTGTGTGGATTTGGTCATTACTTGTGGTCAGTAGCTGTGTGGTTGTGGTCAGTAGTTGTGGTCAGTATTTGTGGTCAATAATTGTCAGTAGTTGTGTTCAGTAGTTGTAGTCAATAGTTGTGTGGTCAGTAGTTGTGTTGTTGTGGTCAGCAGTTGTGTTCAGTAGATTTGTGGTTGTGGCCAGTAGTTGTGGTCAGTAGTTATGTGTTTGTGGTCAGTTCTTGTGGTCAATTCTTGTGGTCAGTAGTTGTGTGGTAGTGGTCAGAAGTTGTGTGGTTCAGTAGTTGTGTGGTCAGTAGTTGTGGTTATGATGAGTAGTTGTGGTCAGTAGTTGAGTGGTTTTGGTCAGAGGTTGTTGTCGGTAGTTATGGTCAGTAGATATGGTCAGTAGTTGTGGTCAGTAGTGGTGTGGTTGTGGTCAGTTGTTGTGTGGTTCAGTGGTTGTGTGGTCAGTAGTTCTGGTCAGTAGTTGTGATCAGTGCTTGTGTGGATGTGTTGCTGGTTCTTTTGGCACTACATTATAGACGTGGTCATGAGTTGTTGTCAGTAGTTGTGGGCAGTAGTTGTGGGCGCAGGCTTTGAGGTTTGGCCAATAGGGGTTGTCATTACTTGTGGTTAGTAGTTGTGTGGATTTGGTCATTACTTGTGGTCAATAGCTGTGTGGTTGTGGTCAGTAGTTGTGGTCAGTATTTGTGGTCAATAATTGTCAATAATTGTCAGTAGTTGTGTTCAGTAGTTGTAGTCAATAGTTGTGTGGTCAGTAGTTGTGTTGTTGTGGTCAGCAGTTGTGTTCAGTAGATTTGTGGTTGTGGCCAGTAGTTGTGGTCAGTAGCTATTTGGTTGTGTTTCTGTTTCTTTGGTTCCTACAATGTGGACGTGGTCAGTAGTTGTGGCCAGTAGTTGTGGTCAATAGTTATTTGGTTGTGTTTCTGTTTCTTTGGGCCCTACATTGTGGGACGTAGTCAATAGTTGTGGTCAGTAGTTGTGTAGTTATGCGATTTTGTGGTCAGTAGTTATGTGTTGTGTGGTCAGTTCTTGTGGTTCAGCAGTTGTGTGTCAGTAGTTGTGGTCAGTAGTGGTGTGGTTGTGATCAATAGTTTTGTGGTTCAGTAGTTGTGTGGTCAGTAGTTAAGGTCAGTCGTTGAGTGGTTTTGGTCTGAAGTTGTTGTCAGTAGTTATGGTCAGTAGACATGGTCAGTAGTTGTGGTCAGTAGTTTCGTGGTTGTGGTCAGTCATGGTCAGTTATTGTTGTCAGTTGTTGTGTGGTTGTTGTCGGAAGTTGTGTGGTTCAGTAGTTGTGTGGTTGTGGTGAGTAGTTATGGTCAGTAGTTGTGTGGTTGTTGTCAGTAGCTTTGTGGTTGGGGTTAGAGGTCGGGCGGCAGGTAGCTTAGTGGTTAAGAGCGTTGTGCCAGTAACCGAAAGGTCGCTGGTTCTAATCCCGAGCCAACTAGGTGAAAAATCTGTCTGTGCCCTTGAGCAAGGCACTTAACCCTAATTGCTCATGTAAGTCGCTCTGGATAAGAGCATCTGCTAAATGACTAAAATGTAAATGTTAGAATTATATTATTTCAGTAGTTGTGTGGTCAGTAGTAACTGTCAGTGGTTGTGATCAGTAGCTCTGTGGTTCAGTGTTTGTGTTTTCAGTACTTGGTTGTGGCCAATAGTTTTGGTCACTTGCGATCAGTAGTTGTGTTGTTTTTGGTCAGAAGTTGTGGTCAGTTGTGGTCAGAAGTTGTGGTCAGTAGTTGTGTGGTTGTGGTCACTAGTTGTGGTCAGTGATTGTGGTCAGTAATTGTGTGGTTAATAGTTGTCTGTTGAGTAGTTGTGTGGTTGTTTTCAGTACTGACGACTTTCATATTACAACTACTAACGACATCCATACCAAAGGCCAGAAGAACCAGCAACAGAACCACACAACTACTAGTTGTGATCAGTACGTATGGTCAGTAGTTGTGGTCAGTAATTGTGGTCAGTAGTTGTGTGGTTCTTTTGCTGATTCTTTGGGCCTTTTAGTATTGAAGTCGTCAGTACTTGTTAACAGTAGTTGTGGTCAGTAGTAATATGGTTATGGTCAGTTGTTGCGGTGAGTAGTTGTGCTCAGTAGTTGTGTGGTTGTGGTCAGCAGTTGCATGGCCATTGGTTGTATGATCATGTTGTGTTTCTGTTTCTTTGGGCCCTAATGTATGGACGTGGTCAGTAGTTAAGGTCAGTAGTTGTATGGTTGTGATCAGTAGTTGTGTGGTTCAGTGGTTGTGTGGTCAGTGGTTGCAGTCAGTAGTTGTGGTCAGTAGGGGTCAGAAGTTGTGGTCAGTAGTTGTGGTCAGTAGTTGTGGTCAGTAGTTGAGTGGTTTTGGTCAGAGGTTGTTGTCGGTAGTTATGGTCAGTAGATATGGTCAGTAGTTGTGGTCAGTAGTGGTGTGGTTGTGGTCAGTTGTTGTGTGGTTCAGTGGTTGTGTGGTCAGTAGTTCTGGTCAGTAGTTGTGATCAGTGCTTGTGTGGATGTGTTGCTGGTTCTTTTGGCACTACATTATAGACGTGGTCATGAGTTGTTGTCAGTAGTTGTGGGCAGTAGTTGTGGGCAGCAGGCTTTGAGGTTTGGCCAATAGGGGTTGTCATTACTTGTGGTTAGTAGTTGTGTGGATTTGGTCATTACTTGTGGTCAATAGCTGTGTGGTTGTGGTCAGTAGTTGTGGTCAGTATTTGTGGTCAATAATTGTCAATAATTGTCAGTAGTTGTGTTCAGTAGTTGTAGTCAATAGTTGTGTGGTCAGTAGTTGTGTTGTTGTGGTCAGCAGTTGTGTTCAGTAGATTTGTGGTTGTGGCCAGTAGTTGTGGTCAGTAGCTATTTGGTTGTGTTTCTGTTTCTTTGGTTCCTACAATGTGGACGTGGTCAGTAGTTGTGGCCAGTAGTTGTGGTCAATAGTTATTTGGTTGTGTTTCTGTTTCTTTGGGCCCTACATTGTGGACGTAGTCAATAGTTGTGGTCAGTAGTTGTGTAGTTATGCGATTTTGTGGTCAGTAGTTATGTGTTTGTGGTCAGTTCTTGTGGTTCAGCAGTTGTGTGTCAGTAGTTGTGGTCAGTAGTGGTGTGGTTGTGATCAATAGTTTTGTGGTTCAGTAGTTGTGTGGTCAGTAGTTAAGGTCAGTCGTTGAGTGGTTTTGGTCTGAAGTTGTTGTCAGTAGTTATGGTCAGTAGACATGGTCAGTAGTTGTGGTCAGTAGTTTCGTGGTTGTGGTCAGTCATGGTCAGTTATTGTTGTCAGTTGTTGTGTGGTTGTTGTCAGAAGTTGTGTGGTTCAGTAGTTGTGTGGTTGTGGTGAGTAGTTATGGTCAGTAGTTGTGTGGTTGTTGTCAGTAGCTTTGTGGTTGGGGTTAGAGGTCGGGCGGCAGGTAGCTTAGTGGTTAAGAGCGTTGTGCCAGTAACCGAAAGGTCGCTGGTTCTAATCCCCGAGCCAACTAGGTGAAAAATCTGTCTGTGCCCTTGAGCAAGGCACTTAACCCTAATTGCTCATGTAAGTCGCTCTGGATAAGAGCATCTGCTAAATGACTAAAATGTAAATGTTAGAATTATATTATTTCAGTAGTTGTGTGGTCAGTAGTAACTGTCAGTGGTTGTGATCAGTAGCTCTGTGGTTCAGTGTTTGTGTTTTCAGTACTTGGTTGTGGCCAATAGTTTTGGTCACTTGCGATCAGTAGTTGTGTTGTTTTTGGTCAGAAGTTGTGGTCAGTTGTGGTCAGAAGTTGTGGTCAGTAGTTGTGTGGTTGTGGTCACTAGTTGTGGTCAGTGATTGTGGTCAGTAATTGTGTGGTTAATAGTTGTCTGTTGAGTAGTTGTGTGGTTGTTTTCAGTACTGACGACTTTCATATTACAACTACTAACGACATCCATACCAAAAGGCCAGAAGAACCAGCAACAGAACCACACAACTACTAGTTGTGATCAGTACGTATGGTCAGTAGTTGTGGTCAGTAATTGTGGTCAGTAGTTGTGTGGTTCTTTTGCTGATTCTTTGGGCCTTTTAGTATTGAAGTCGTCAGTACTTGTTAACAGTAGTTGTGGTCAGTAGTAATATGGTTATGGTCAGTTGTTGCGGTGAGTAGTTGTGCTCAGTAGTTGTGTGGTTGTGGTCAGCAGTTGCATGGCCATTGGTTGTATGATCATGTTGTGTTTCTGTTTCTTTGGGCCCTAATGTATGGACGTGGTCAGTAGTTAAGGTCAGTAGTTGTATGGTTGTGATCAGTAGTTGTGTGGTTCAGTGGTTGTGTGGTCAGTGGTTGCAGTCAGTAGTTGTGGTCAGTAGGGGTCAGAAGTTGTGGTCAGTAGTTGTGGTCAGTAGTTGTGGTCAGTAGTTGTGTGGTTAAGCAGTTTTGTGGTCAGTATTTTTGTGGTTGTGGTGAGTAGTTGTGGTCAGTAGTTGTGTTGCTGTTTTTTTGGGCCCTGCAATCTGGACGTGGTCAGTAGATTTGGACAAGTGTTGTGGTCAGTAGTTATGTTGATGTGGTCAGTAGGTGTGTGGTTGTGGTCAGTAGCTGTGTGGTTGTGGTCGGTAGTTCTGTGGTTCAGTAGTTGTGTGGTGGGGTTAGAATTTGTTTGGTTCAGTAGATATGTGGTCAGTAGTTATGGTCAGTGGTTGTGGTCAGTATCTGTGAGGTTCAGTTCATGTGTGGTCAGTTCTTGTCTGGTTTGGTCAGTAGTTGTGGTAAGTATTTGTGTGGTTTTGGTCATCAGTTATGGTCAGAAGGTTTGGTCAGTATTTGTCAGTAGTTTTGGTCAGTAGTTTTAGTCAATCGCTAAGTGGTCAATAGTTGTGTGGTTGTTTTCAGTAACTTTGGTCAGTAATTGTGTGGTTATGGTCAGTAGTTGCGCTGTTAAGTAGTTGTGTGGTCAGTAGATTTGGTCAGTACTTATGGGCAGTAGTTGTGGGCAGTAGGCTGTGAGGTTGTGCTGCTGTTGCAGTGGGCCCTACAGTATCGACGTGTTCAGTAGTTGAGATCAGTGGTTGTATGGTTTTGGTCAGTAGTTGTCGTTTTGGTAAGTTGTTGTGGTCAGTGGTTGTGGTCAGTAGTTTCATGGTTGGAGTCAGTAATTGTGTGGTTCAGTAGTTGTGTTATCAGTAGTTTTGGTCAATAGTTGTGGTAAGTAGTTGTGGTTAGTAGTTTTGTGGATGTGGTCAGTAGTTGTGTTGTGTAGTAGTTGTGTGATCAATAGTTATTGTCAGTATTTGAGTGGTTTTGGTCAGAAAATGTGGTCAGTAGCTGTGGTCAGTATTTGTGGTCAGCAGATGTGTTTTTGTGTTGTTGGTTCTTTGGGCCCTACAGTAAGGACATGGTCAGTAGTTGTGTGGTTGTGGTCAGACATTGTAATCAGAAGTTGTGGTCAGTAGTTGTGTGATTGGTAGTTGTGTGGTTGTGCTCAGTAGTTGTGTGGCTGTTTTCAGTAACTTTGGACAGTACTTGTGTGGTTATGGTCAGGAGTTGCGTGGATATGTAGTTGTGTGGTCAGTAGTTGTGGTCAGTAGTGGTTGTCAGTACTTATGGTCAGCGGTTGTGGTCAATAGTTATGTGGTTGTGTTGCTGTTTCTTTGGGACCTAAAGTATGGACTTGGTCAGTAGTTGTGGTCCGTTGTTAAGGGCAGTAGTTGTACGGTTGTGATCAGTAGTTGTGTGGTTCAGTAGTTGTGTGGTCAGTAGTTGTGGTCAGTAGGGGTCAGAAGTTGTGGTCAGTAGTTGTATGGTTAAGCAGTTTTGTGGTAAGTAGTTGTGTGGTCAGTAGTTTTGTGGTTGTGGTCAGAAGTTATGTGGTTCATTAGATTTGTGGTTGTTGTGAGTAGTTGTGATCAGTAGTTGTGTGGTTGTCTTGCTGGTTCTTTGGGCCCTGCAATTTGGAAGTGGTCAGTAGATTTGGACAATTGTTGTGGTCAGTAGTTGTGTTGATGTGGTCAGTAGGTGTGGTGAGTAGCTGTGGTCAGTAGCTGTGTGGTTGTGGTCAGTAGCTTTGTTGTTGTGGTCAGTAGTTGTGTGGTTCAGTAGTTGTGTGGTCAGTAGTTTTGGTCAGTAGTTGTGTGGTGGGGTTAGTATTTGTTTGGTTCAGTATATGTGTGGTCAATAGTTATGGTCAGTGGTTGTGTGGTTGTGGTCGGAAGATGTTTGGTTCAGTTCATGTGTGGTCAGTTGTTGTCTGGTTTTGGTCAGTAGTTGTTGTCAGTAGTTGTGTGGTTGTGGTCATCAGTTGTTGTCAGAAGGTGTTGTCAATATTTGTCAGTAGTTGTGGTCAGTAGATTTAGTCAATAGCTATGTGGTCAATAGTTGTGTGGTCTTGGTCAGTAGTTGTGGTCAGCAGTTGTGGTCAGTAGATGTGTGGTCAGTAGTTGTGTGGTTGTGGTCAGTAGTTGGGGTCAGTGCTTGTGTGGATGTGTTGCTGGTTCTTTGGGCAATACAGTATGGACGTGGTCATTAGTTGTCTTTAGTTGTGTGGTTCAGTAGTTGTGTGGTCAGTAGTTTTGTGTTTGTGTTGCTGCTTCTTTAGGCCATATAGTTTGGACGTGGTGTGTAGTTGTTGTCAGTAGTTGTGGTCAGTAGTTGTGTTGTTGATGTCCGTACTTGTGGTCAGTGGTTGTGGTCAGTAGTTGTGCGTTTGTGGTCAGTCATTTTGGTCAGTAGTTGTTGTCAGTACTTGTGGTCAGTACTTGTGTGGTTGAGTTGCTGGTTCTTTGGGCCTTACAGTATGGACGTGGTCATTAGTTGTTGTCAGTAGTTGTGTGGTTCAGTAGTTGTCACTAGTTTTGGTCAGGATTTATGTTTTTGAGGTCAGTAATTGTGTGGTTCAGTAGTTGTGTGGTCAGTAATTGTGGTCAGTTGTTGTGTGGTTGTGGTCAGTAGTTGTGGTCAGCAGTGGTCTGTACTTGTGGTCAGAAGTTGTGTGGTTGTGGTCAGTATTTGTGTGGTTCAATAGATGTGTGGTTAGTAGTTATGGTCAGTATCTGAGTGGTTTTGGTCAGAAGTTGTGGTCAGAAGTTGTGGTCAGTACTCATGTTCAGTAGTTGTTGCCAGTAGTTGTGTGGTTGTGTTGCTGGTACTTTGGGCACTACAGTATGGGCGTGGTCAGTAGTTGTGTCCCCTGTAGCTCAGTTGGTAGAGCATGGCGCTTGCAATGCCAGGGTTGTGGGTTCGTTTCCCACGGGGGGCCAGTATGAAATGTATGCACTCACTAACTGTAAGTCGCTCTGGATAAGAGCGTCTGCTAAATGACTAAAATGTAAATGTTGTGTGGTTGTGGTCCGATGTTGTGGTCAGTAGTTGTGTGGGTGTGGTCAATAGTTGGGTGGTCATTAGTTGTGGTCAGTGGTGTGATCAGTATCAATCAAATGAATTTATAAAGCCCTTTTTACATTAGCAGATGTCACAAAGTGCTATACAGAAACCCAGCCTAAAACCCCAAACAGCAAGCAATGCAGATGTAGAAGCACGGTGGCTATGAAAAACTCCCTAGAAAGGCAGGAACCTAGGAAGAAACCTAGAGAGGAACCAGGCTCTGAGGGCTGGCCATTCCTCTTCTGGCTGTGCCAGGTGGAGATTATAAGAGTACATGGCCATTAAGGCCAGATTGTTCTTCAAAATGTTCAAACGTTCATAGATGACCAGCGGGGTCAAATAATAATCACAGTGGATGTAGAGGGTGCGACATGTCAGTACCTCAGGTGTAAATGTCAGATGGCTTTTCATAGACGAGCATTCAGAGGTGAGACAGCAGATGAGAGAGAGAGAGAGAGAGAGAGAGAGAGAGAGAGAGAGAGAGAGAGAGAGAGAGAGAGAGAAAGGGCAGCACGTCCGGTGAACAGGTCAGGGTTCCATAGCCGCAGGCAGAACAGTTGAAACTGGAGCAGCAGCACGACCAGGTGGACTGGGGACAGCCAGGAGTCATCAGGCCAGGTAGTCCTTAGGCATGATCCTAGTGCTCAGGTCCTCCGGGAGGGGAGGGAGAGAGAGAACATTACAGGGAGCATACTTAAATTTACACAGGACACCAGATAAGACAGGATAATTACACCAGATATAACAGACTGACCCTAGCCTTCCAGCACATAGACTATTGCAGCATAGATGCTGGAGGCTGAGACAGGGGTGGGTCGGGGGACACTGTGGCCACGTCCGACAATACCCCCGGACAGGGCCAACCAGGCAGGACTTATCGTCATTAGTTGTGGTCAGTAATTGTGGTCTGTAGTGGTCAGTAGTTGTTGTCAGTAGTTGCGTAGTTGTGGTCAGTCGTTGTGGTCAGTAGTTGTGGTCAGTAGATGTGTGGTTGTGTTGCTGGTTCTTTAAGCCCTATAGTATAGACGTGGTCTGTAGTTGTTGTAAGTAGTTATGACAGTAGTTGTGTTGTTGTGGTCAGTAGTTGTCGTAAAATGTTGTGGTCAGTAATTAAGTGGTTGTGGTCAGTATTGTGTTGTTCAGTGGTTATGTGGTCAGTAGTTGTGTCTTCAGTGGTTTTGTGGTTGTGGTCAGTAGTTTTGTGGTTGTGGTCAGTAGTTGAGTTGTTCAGTAGTTATGGTCAGTAGTAATGGTCAGTAGTTGTGTGGTTGTGGTCAGTAGTTGTGGCCAGTAGTTGTGGTCAGTTGTGTAGTTTTAAGTAGTTGTGTGGTCAGTAGTTGTGGTCACTAGTTTTGTGGTTGTGGTCAGTAGTTGTGTGGTTCAGTAGTTGTGTGGTCAGTAGTTGTGGTCAGTAGTTGCGTGGTTTTGGTCAGTGGTTTTGGTCAGTAGTTGTGGTCAGTAGTTTTGATCAGTGGTTGTGGTCAGTAGTTGTGGTCGGTAGTTGTTTAGTTGTGGTCAGAAGTTGTGTGTTTCAGTAGTTGTATGGTTAAGTGTTTAGTTGTTGTGGTCAGTAGTTGTGTGGTTCAGTAGTTGTGTGATCAGTAGTTGTGGTCAGTGGTTGTGTGGTTGTGGTCAGTAGTTGTGTGGTTCAGTAGTTGTGTGGTCAGTAGTTGTGTGGTTTTGGTCAGTAGTTTTGGTCAGTGGTTGTGGTCAGTGGTTATGATCAGTAGCTGTGGTCAGTAGTTGTGTGGTTCTGTTGCTAGTTCTCTGGGCCCTACAGTCTGGACGTGGTCAGTAGTTGTGGTCAGTAGTATTGGTCAGTGGTTGTGGTCAGTAGTTGTGTGTTCAGTAGTTGTGTGGATGTGGTCAGTAGTTGTGTGGTTAAGTAGTTGTGTGGTCAATAGTTGTGGTCAGTAATTGTGGTCAGTAGTTGTGGTCAGTATTTGTGTGGTTCAGCAGTTGTGTGGTCAGTAGTTGTTTGGTCATTAGTTGCGTGGTTATTGTTACTATACAAGCACGCCATTCCAGACCGGTCTGCACGTTTTACAGTTTGAATTGCCTTTCTAGCTAAAATGGTTGAAGACTAGTAGTGATCGGAATTTTTCCCATTGGGATTTATGCAAACATGGTTGTAGTGTGAAAAGTATTAGTAGTATCAAAACATGTTTTTTTAAGCACACTGACCAGTGGTAGTCTGGAAATGTTCAAGTTGTTTTGGTGTTGGTAGCTTTTGCGGTTTTGGCGCTACGTGGCAGCAGAATAATAAGTATGAACAGTTTGTAAAATTATTTCAGGCCACTATTCAGCTGATTGGCATGGTGAGCAATCAACAAGCCCAAGCTGGAGATGTGCTGTCACAAGTCAGTAACAAAACTGGTGGCTGACTTGTTGGTGGCTCTTCTGCCGAGAGCTGTGCTGGCGAGCAGCAACCAGCCATGCAGCATAAGGAAATGTGTGCAAGGAGAAGCTGGATGATCACATTGTGGAGGCCATCATCGATAACATTTTCATTCATTTTACCTCATGTTACCAGTTTCATATACAGTGTCTATGTGCTTTCTCATTGTGCTGGAAGATTATTATTTATTGGAAAGTCTGGTAATAACTTTGTTTGAACAGATCCCTACTTATCAGCCACTATTACCCTGTCACGGATTCTGCCGAGGCTGCCCCTCCTCCTTGCCCGGGCAGGCTTCGGCGTTCGTCGTCACCGGAATACTAGCTACTGCCGATCTATGTTCTATGTTTCTATGTTCTACCTGTTGTTGTTGTCTGATTGTCACACACCTGTTTCCCATCATGTAATTACTCCTTCCCTATTTAACCCGGTGGCTCCCATTGTGTTTTGTGTGTGTTTGTTTTTCGTTTCGTGTGTCGTTTGGTGAGCGGGTTTGTTCCTCCTGAGTGGAGGTATTTTGTATTGGTTTCTTTACTTATCAGTAAAGTACGTTTTCATTGAGTTCTGTGTCCTGCGCCTGACTTCGACCCACCGCATTACACTGATACTCGTGACATACCCTAACGGTCAAAAACATATTTTTTTCTTATCTCTCTTCCCTTCACCCCTCCTTTCTTCTCTTTCATCTCTCTATCTCTAGCCTCTCATTTTATTTTATCCTTATATGTTCCCTTTTTTCTCACCATTTCTCTCTTTTCCCCTTGCTCTTTTCTGTCTTTCTTTATCCTCTCTCCTACTTTCTCTCCATCCATTTTCTCTTTCTATCCTTCTCTTTTCTCTTTCTCATCCTCCTTTCTTATTGTTTCTCCTCTCTTGTTGTTCATTTCTCTCTATCCTTCTCTCTATTTTTTCCTCTCTCTTTCCCCCTTTCTCTCTATCCTCTTGTCTTTTATCCTTCCCTCTCCTCTCTCTTTCCCCTCTCCTCCATTCTCTTTATCCTATTTCTACCTTCCTCTATTCTCTCTCTCATTCTTTTTCTCCTTTTCTCCCCTCTCTCCCCATTCCTTCAGCAATTCCACACCTTTTTTCAGGGAATGTACCTTTTCCCTGGGTTTTTTTTCCATACGCAAGGCTGATTTTGATAGATGAATTAATTAAGTGTTTGGGGAATGTTTTGTGTGTGCACACGCTTGCTTAGGTGTGTGTGATTCTTGAGATTGTTGAAGATTGAGCTTTTTAGTGATCTAATTCAATGTTGCGTTATGTCAGTACCATAAAGCATTACTTTTTTTGGTCACTTTACCCAAAAAAGGCTGGGACAAAGACCATAGTATCATGGTAATACATTGTAAACAACTACTATGCTTTCATGTTTACATCCTGCTAGTACTAAACCATAGTATAGTCACTCCATCTGTGGTAGTACAATGAACAAAATGCCATGGTACTATCACTGCTTTTTGGTCACTACCATGGCAGGAACATACCATGGTATTTGCACCATGAAAGTACCATGGTATTTTCTTTCATTGAACTACCATGGTACATCTTTGTAAGGGCTGTCTAGTTCTTAGCCGTACATCCCACACACACATTATGGTGTGCTTTAGCATTATCAGTTTGAGAGACTCACAGATCAATGCTAAACTATCAATTGCCTATTATAAAATTGTTGAATTGTGCTGTGTAGGCTTTTATATTTTACATCTACAAAAGACTGTTGGGTGGGATAGAGGTGTTTTGTTGAAATGCAAGAGGACAGGAGTGTCTTTAGAGTGTTTTAGTTATTTAACTGGAGGGGGTAGTTAGTTTGGTGACAGGGGTATCCCTTGGCAACAACAACATGTGGAAGACTGCCTGTTGCTAAGAGATTTCTTCAACCAGAAAAGTGGACCCCCCTTCCTTTGGAGTCCCCCCCTCCCTTCCTCCAAAGGAGAGTATAGCTTACAAATGCAGGTACTCTCACTCTATCCATTAGTTTACATGTTTCCGAGTTGCCCTAATCAGAAAAGACAATCTTAAAAAATGCTTTACTAACTTTGTGAAATAGTTTAGGCACAAAAGTTTGTTGAGTTCCGTAAATATGCATCCATGGCCTGCCCTATGACATTCCCTAGCCTAGCTTGACTAGTCAGTCAGCGATGTGATAGCAGACCGTATTTCCATGAGAATGGCGAGGGGCAGGGAAAGGGTTAGGCCTGGACTGTGGGATAAGGAGAATGGGCATTCAATGCAACGCTAATTTTCTGCCCCGTGGGACACCCAGAGAAAAGAGGACAAAGCCCGGCATAAGACATGCTGAGAACTACGGTATACTGTGTGCACCTGCATGCTCTAAAGCAGTGAGAGAACAATGAGATTTACCGAAATGGGCAATTATGCTCTGGAGTCCACTCTCCTTTTTTGTTGGTCTGGAGAAAGTGAGATATTATCGGTGGATGTAGACCTATATAGGACTTTTACTTATGCCAGATTTACTCAAGCCACAAATAAAAACATTTGATATGAAAATCACACATGAAGTAAATGTAGCCTGTATCAATGTTAATCCTTAAGTTTATCTACATTTTATGTAAATGGTGTTTGTTTAGGAATTTATTATAGACAAATAGTGACGGTAGAAAAAAATTATAAACCAAATCTTTATTACTTTTTTTTTTTTACATTATTGTTGTCAAGTGACTTGAAATAACAATACCCTTACTATAAGGGCATTCATGAAAACATTATTCAATACATTTCACAACTCCAAATAAGGCCTGAGCCTCAGAAAAGCAGCATTGATTTAAACTAAACAATAACAAAATCCTCAAACATTTGTTCAGTTTTGTGTTTCAAAAAGTTGTGAAATAAAAACCAACTGCCATTAACTTGAATATAAATCAAAGTGTGTAGACCCATTTAGATGTACATTCATTTTCTGAACTGACAGAAATGGCAGTTGTCTGAGAGGAAAACTTGGGATTGTCAACGTCGAAGCCATTTTGTTCAGAATTCATGAAAATAAAATGTCATAAGTCCATTTCAACTTTTTGAGATCCCATTGCAGTCTTAAAAACTATATTCAGGTGGGTGGGTGGGGGGTAGAGAAAGGCCAGGATGGGACAATATCTGGGGTTTGAAATTACTCATAACCATTGAGGCATTCCAACTAAAATGTACACTGAAACCATTCAACCAATCAATGACCAATGATGTCATCATCTTGTCACAAAATAGTGTCTATGTCAGTGACTGATCGCATCTTTGTATTAAAATTAAGTGTTTCTTTCTTCAGTCCCTACACATTTACTGACCACATTGGTCTGCCACCAGTCAATCCCAACAGATCAATTGAGATCAGGTTGTGGGTAAGAGAGAATTCAAAGGTGGGTGAGTGGAGCTGACCCTCCCAGGTAATGCTGCTGGATGTTAGCTGCAGAGACAGAGTACCCTCTCTGGGCATCTGAGGCATCTCCCCCGGGCATGTACATGCTGATCATGTCCCTGAGATGGTCCCCCTGGACCTGGATACCACGCTGGGCCTGGTGGTGGTTGTGGGTCCCCGTAGGGGAGGGGGACATGCTGTGGCCATCAGACTGCTGCTTCACCATAGACATCACTGGGCTGACCTGCTGGGGGCTGCTGCTGTAGGACATGGGGCTGGATGACAGAGATTGGAGCGTGAGTTACTAATCAATTGAGGCAAATAAATAACAGAAAACAAACCTAAAACCTATATTAACAAGATGGGAATAGGCTACCAGCATCCTTAAAACAACCTAGCCGTGGGTTTTGTTGTTCCAACATCTCAATGACTATTGATTAGCAACAGTTTAGGCCTATAACTCCAATTGGTATATTGGAAAGGAAATATAGCTGAATACACAGCAATTCCATTCACTGACAAAAGGTAACAATCTAAATTCACCTGTATGCGTTGGCACCATTCATGTAGGCCTGCGCCTGGGCCACGCTGGACTGATACTGAAGTGCTGACAGGTCGTAGCGGTGAAGCTGCTGGCTGTAGCCGAGGGCCTCACTCTGCATCGTCGCGGTGTAGCCCCCGGTGTGGCCCCAGCCATAACTGTCGATTCTGGGGTTTCCACCTTGTCCCTGAGCTGCAGATGCACTCAGCAGGTGGTTACCGGCCGACATCTGATACTGCGCGGCTAGAGTATTGTTCTTCGGCATCAGTTTGGTTTTACGACGGGGTTTGTATTTATAGTCTGGATAATCCTTCATGTGCACCGCGCGGAGGCGCTTGGCCTCGTCAATGAAGGGCCTTTTCTCGGCGTCTGTCAGAGATTTCCACGCGACACCCAGCCGTTTGGATATCTCAGAATTGTGCATTTTGGGATTCTCCTGAGCCATTTTCCGTCGTTCACCGCGAGACCATACCATGAAGGCATTCATGGGCCGCTTAACTTTGTCCATTGGGTCAGGTTGGATTGCCGGTGGTTTGGAACCTGTGTGGCTGCCCCCGTGCCCCCCTCCTCCATTCGCAGGTGGCATCCCTGTTCCAAGATGATGCGAGGGAACAGAGGTCTTGAGTTGGTGCTCCATAATGTTATACATATTTACCATAAACGAAATATACAACGTGTGAACAAAGTGTTAAAATTACACCTGCTGTCCTCGCAGTGGTTGACCAATCTTCCTTGGTAAAAAGTTGAAGAAAATGTCAACCAAGCATCCCAAGCATTCGTTGAAAACAATAAAAATTAAAATGTCAGAGATGTAAACAAAGTCGGAGCAAAAACATCCTGCTACCAACTCACTATTCAGATGCAGACCTTTAGGCTACTCTGAGAATAGAGATCTAGAGATACTGCTGTAGAGTTCCTTCTTGAAATCAAAACTCCCTCTCCCACTGGTAGCTTGGTGATTATAAAATGTATTCTCAAGCAGATCCGCTCTTAACTTCCCTCCCTTCCTCCACCCTACTAATTTACATCACTATAGAAGGGGTGCGGTGAATTTGGAATGCACTTGAGTGAATATGAAAAGAGGAACAATCGCTGAGGGAGGCAGGGGGGACCCCTCACCCCTCCCTTTCCAATAGAAAAGACAAACTTTCGTTTTTTAATTTATTATATAGTCCATGTTTATTTAATATAAATAATACTTTTGTTTCAGGCTTCTCTCCATAACATTGGCCACCACAGATACGTGTTTTAGGCGAGGGAGGGAGGAAGGAAGGATGCCGCAGCGGACACCTCACCCCATTCTCTCTCCAATAAAAACGTACAAACTATTTTAAATGTTCAGATTCATCAAGCTTATTTACTTAAGATATAGAATCATTTAGTTTCAGATTTTCTGGGCTAATATTGACCACCACACTAATGACACTTTTTGACAACAATCAAATTAAGTTTAGGCTTTTCAAATCAATGTCATATCAGAATTACATCTGTAGTAATAATATAATAATAATAATAATAATAATAATAATAATTAATAATATAATATGTTTATTCCATTGTTGAATGCCTGGTAGACTTATGTTTTCAGAGAGAAAGGATGTCATCAAAACAGGATTCATTTCACAGTATAGCCCATGATCCATGCCCCCTCTATCCAGTAGCAGCTCCCTGCTGTTCTAAAATAAGGCTAGGTGTGAAATTACTAGTAGCTACCCATTGACACCTTTTTATAGTTTCTATGGTCATCACTATACACCTCCATTGTTGGTTTGGTGTTCACCCATAGCCATCCATCAGTACATAGCTCATTCATTACGCTTTGCAGGATCATGCTAAGAGTCAGCGCTTGAGTTGGGCCGGTGTCCAAAGGTGTACCGGCAACTCTTATAGAATACAGGCAATACAATATGATGAGTACCGACACCTAAATAATAAGACTACTGGGCCGGCACCCAAAATGAGTAATAACTGGCACCTATTCAAGAACTGAGTAGAGTGATACAAGCAGAATGATAGAGTGATATCAGCAAATAGGTTGATTACAATAGCTAAAAATAGACCACAATGTGCACAGTAATCCCAGTCCCCCTCTGTTTCAGGGAGATTTGGTTGGTTGAGAGGTCAATCTGTTGATTTGAACTTGTCTAAAAGTCCACAATAATATACACATTATCCAATATATTTGGAATCGTTCCTATGGCCACAGTAATACCGCCATTATGCAACGTATTTGGACTGATTCCAATGACCAAGATAGTACAGCCATTATCCAATTTATTTGACTTTATTTGTACTTATGGAGTGAGTGTGTGTCTCCTATTGCGCCAGGGTCATTCTTATTGTGAGCAGAAGATAGGGGAAATAGAGGAAACACATTTATGTCTCCTGGTGTTGTGATGGTGACAATCAGTTCAGCGTTAAAGTGGACAAATAAAAGACAGACAGGACATAGCGGGTAGGTTTGAAAGCCTCAAGCATTATATACATAAGAAAAAACGGAGATCGGCAATGACAGATTTGAGGCAATGAGGCAAAGGAAAATGAAGTGAAGAGGTTGAGGAGAAGAAAGAGGGAAGAAAGAGAGGGAGGCAAAGAAACAGAGTGTTGCACAAAGAAAGGGTTGGTGATGGGGGGTTGGTGGTTAGGAGAGAAAGTCCTCAGAGACAAGCAGATTGAAAGTCGCTCTATTCATCGCCCTCTCCTCCGGCTCTTCTCATGTAAATAGCCCTGCGGTCTCCCAGCTATCCGTCACAGGGCAGAGGAACCCAGGCAGTGCCCTTTACGAGCCTCCCGTACACACAATTGCCCTGCCAACAATTGGTGCGCCAGTGGGGGGTGGGCGGTCACGGTTGGGAGGCCAATCCTGGTGAGAGAAATAGATGGATACCAGAGGGGGGAGAAATTAGAGGAATGGCCACCTACACTGAGCCAGAGAAGCATACATTGGTTTAGGTTGGTTGTGTTTAATAACATAAGGAAAAGCGATGAAATTACAACAGAAACAGTGTGTGAGAATAACAAGAGGCTGTTTGATGTCATTCCCAAGTGTAAAAAAGTTGAGGGTGAGGATTTGTTACTTCTTGTTAGAATAGCATATCTGAAAAACATGAAAGAAAATCCTTGATTTAGATTACATGGGATTATTCACTTGATGACTCCCACAGTAACTAGTCCAGTAAAACAATGTATACTTTGTACAAAAATTGGTTGGTTTATCAATATGACACTTGAGTTCAAGACTTTGAGTTATCTTCTACCTTGGATCCATCTCTATCTTTTGTGGGTGCATTTAAACAAAAAGTGATCTATATTTCTTAAAATCTAAATGCCAGAAGTATAGGATTGCTGAGTCAAGCTGCACCACTGGATGGAAGGCACCCAAGATTGGACAGTATTTGTACTCTATCTGGTGGTAAATACTGGTATAACAACCCAGTCATTATGTAATACATTAGTTTATCCTCTGACAGGAAATGTCAAGCTGTAACATTCTACACCTAAAACGGGACTGGACAAGCATAATGCATTTTCCAAACCTCAACAATACATGTTAAATCTACACAAAATTTGATTAAGTGGTACTTTGTGCTGTGCTCAACTCTAACTCCGATCAACTGCAGATATCCAAAGTTGTTTCTCCAATAAGCAGTCAGACGTTTTTATTAAATCAAAGACATCCAGAGTTACATAGAGCAGAATCCAATGTAGAAAAGCTTACATTGTTTATGTTAAAACAACGTTTAATTATGTTTGAGCAGCAGACAACTTGAACCGTTTGCATGATAAAGTTGCTCACAGTATACTGTGCATTGGCAAAGTATTCAGACCCCTTGACTTTTTCCACATTTTGTAATGTTACAGCCTTATTCTAAAATGGATTAAATGAAATGTTTTCCTCATCAATCTACACACAATACCCCATAAAGACAAAGGGAAAACAGGTTTTTAGAAATTTTAGCAAAATACAGAAACACCTTATTTACATAAGTATTCAGACCCTTTGCTATGAGACTCGAAATTGAGCTCAGGTGCATCCTGTTTCCATTGGTGATCCTTGAGATGTTTCTACAACTTGATAGGAGTCCAGCTGTGATAAATTCAATTGATTGGACATGATTTGGAAAGGCACACACCTGACAGTGCATGTCAGAGCAAAAACCAAGCCATGAGGTCGAAGGAATTGTCCGTAGAGCTCCGAGAGAGGATTGTGTCGAGGCACAGATCTGGGGAAGGGTACCAAAACATTTCTGAAGCATTGAAGGTCCCCATGAACACAGTGGCCTCCATCATTCTTAAATGGAAGAAGTTTGGAACCACCAAGACTCTTCCTAGAGCTGGCCGCCCGGCCAAACTGAGAAATCAGGGGAGAAGGGCCTTGTTCAGGGAGGTGACCAAGAACCCAATGGTCACCCTGACAGAGCTCCAGAGTTCCTCTGTGGAGATGGGAGAACCTTCCAGAAGAACAACCATCTCTGCAGCACTCAACCAATCAGGCCTTTATGGTAGTGGCCAGACGGAAGCCACTCCTCAGTAAAAGGCACATGACAGCCCGCTTGGAGTTTGCCAAAAGGCACCTAAAGGACTCTCAGACCATGAGAAACAAGATTCTCTGTTATGATGAAACCAAGATTGAACTCTTTGGTCTGAGTGACAAGCATCAAGTCTGGAGGAAACATGGCACCATCCCTACAGTGAAAACATGGTGGCAGCATCATGCTGTGGGGATGTTTTTCAGAAGCAGGGACTGGGAGACTAATCAGGATTGAGGGAAAGATGAATGGAGCAAAGTGCAGAGAGATCCTTCATGAAAACCTGCTCCAGAGTGCTCAGGATCTCAGACTGGGGTGAAAGTTCACCTTCCAACAGGACAAGAACCCTAAGCACACAGCCAAGACAACGCAGGAGTGGCTTCGGGACAAGCATCTGAATGTCTTTGAATGGCCCAGCCAGAGCCCGGACTTGAACCTGATCGAACCTCTCTGGAGACCTGAAAATAGCTGTGCAGTGACACTCCCCATCCAACCTGACAGAGCTTGAGAGGATCTGCAGAGAAGAATGGGAGAAACTCCCCAAATACAGGTGTGGCAAGCTTGTAGCGTCATACCCAAGAAGACTTGAGGATGTAATCACTGCCAAAGGTCCTTCCACAAAGTACTGAGTAAAGGGTCTGAATACTTATGTAAATGTGATTTCAGTTTATTTTTAATACATTTGCAGAAATTTCTAAAAACCTGTTTTTGCTTTGTCATTATGGGGTATTGTGTGTAGATTGATGAGGGAAAAAAACAATTTAACCCATTGTAGAAAAAGGCTGTAACATAACAAAATGAAGAAGTGCAGAGAAAAAGTCAAGGGGTCTGAATGCGTTCCGAACGCACGGTATACATTTGCCTAGTCCTAGAGACAATCCGAGAACTCCTATGAAAACTAAATACAGTGGGGAGAACAAGTATTTGATAAACTGCCGATTTTGCAGGTTTTCCTACTTATAAAGCATGTAGAGGTCTGTAATTTTTTATCATAGGTACACTTCAACTGTGAGAGACAGAATCTAACAAAAATCCAGAAAATCACATTGTATGGTTTTTAAGTAATTCATTTGCATTTTATTACATGACATAAGTATTTGATCACCTACCAACCAGTAAGAATTCCGGCTCTCACAGACCTGTTGGTTTTTCTTTAAGAAGACCTCCTGTTCTCCACTCATTACCTGTATTAACTGCACCAGTTTGAACTCGTTACCTGTATAAGACACCTGTCCACACACTCAATCAAACAGACTCCAACCTCTCCACAATGGCCAAGACCAGAGAGCTGTGTAAGGACATCAGGGATAAAATTGTAGACCTGCACAAGGCTGGGATGGGCTACAGGACAATAGGCAAGCAGCTTGGTGAGAAGGCAACAACTGTTGGCGCAATTATTAGAAAATGGAAGAAGTTCAAGATGACGGTCAATCACCCTCGGTCTGGGGCTCCATGCAAGATCTCACCTCGTGGGGCATCAATGATCATGAGGAAGGTGAGGGATCAGCCAAGAACTACACGGCAGGACCTGGTCAATGACCTGAAGAGAGCTGGGACCACAGTCTCAAAGAAAACCATTAGTAACACACTACGCCGTCATGGAATAAAATCCTACAACACAATCAAGGTCCCCCTGCTCAAGCCAGCGCATGTCCAGGCCCGTCTGAAGTTTGCCAATGACCATCTGGATGATCCAGAGGAGGAATGGGAGAAGGTCATGTGGTCTGATGAGACAAAAATATAGCTTTTTGGTCTAAATTCCACTCGCCATGTTTGGAGGAAGAAGAAGGATGAGTACAACCCCAAGAACACCATCCCAACCGTGAAGCATGGAGGTGGAAACATCATTCTTTGGGGATGCTTTTCTGCAAAGGGGACAGGACGACTGCACCGTATTGAGGGGAGGATGGATGGGGCCATGTATCACGAGATCTTGGCCAACAACCTCCTTCCCTCAGTAAGAGCATTGAAGATGGGTAGTGGCTGGGTCTTCCAGCATGACAACGACCCGAAACACACAGCCAGGGCAACTAAGGAGTGGCTCCGTAAGAAGCATCTCAAGGTCCTGGAGTGGCCTAGCCAGTCTTCAGACCTGAACCCAATAGAACATCTTTGGAGGGAGCTGAAAGTCCATATTGCCCAGCGACAGCCCCGAAACCTGAAGGATCTGGAGAAGGTCTGTATGGAGGAGTGGGACAAAATCCCTGCTGCAGTGTGTGCAAACCTGGTCAGGTCCTACAGGAAACGTTTGATCTCTGTAATTGCAAACAAAGGTTTCTGTACCAAATATTAAGTTCTGCTTTTCTGATGTATCAAATACTTATGTCATGCAATAAAATGCAAATGAATTACTTAAAAATCATACAATGTGATTTTCTGGATTTTTGTTTTAGATTCCATCTCTCACAGTTGAAGTGTACCTTTGATAAAAATTACAGACCTCTACATGCTTTGTAAGTAGGAAAACCTGCAAAATCGGCAGTGTATCAAATACTTGTTCTCCCCACTGTATATGGGCTAACAAGACAAGCATGCAATCCATTCAGTCACACAATGTAATGAATCCCCCTGCAGGACCACTGGGGTGTTCCAAAAAAACAGAATAATATCGATCTGGTTCATTTAGAAAGCTGAACTTGAATATTGGTTGTGGTTGTCAAGTAACCCATACCATGCACATTTCACACAATTATATTGCTCAAAAATTTGAATTCATTTCAGGGTCATCTGGCCAACTCAATGATCTTGCATTCTGGAACAGACAGACCACATACCAACTTAGCACTGATGAGAAACACTGATGAGTACAACAGGATAAATAACTGACAAAGCAAATGCATGATTTTATTTGGTAACTTTATTGAAGTCATCCCCCTTCCCCAATTTGTAAAATGAAACCAAACTAATGAATAAAAGAGGGGTGGAAAATAAATAATGTTTATACTGGATTTTGATTTGCGTAAAGGGTTTAATGTCGAGTCCATCAAATATCTTTGCACCCAAAAAAAACTCCCAATACCCCCCTCTGTACACCGTTATGCTCTCCCCAAAAATGTCAATGAAATGTTTAGAACAAGGGGACAAATGCTAACCCTTGTGAAATGTTAATTATACACACTAGAAATGTCTACCAACATGTTTGGAACACCACTAAGAGTATTCAAATAATTGCTGTACTTCCAACAGGGAACATGGAGCAAAAAAAATTAAATAAAAAAAGAGAAACAACGTCATCCTTTGTTTCTGTTTAAAAACTCTCCTGCAGAAAATCTATGGCATATCAGCAATGGATAGTGATACAATATAACTGATGCAAATAACATAGACTGGAACTGAATGATGCAATCCCCATCCCCCAAGAAGTCACCATTTCCTATTGAAATGGAGTCGCAAGGGGTCCTAGCAGACCACATAAGGACATGAAGTCTGCTGCTAATACAAACACAGCAAATCTCATCTGTTGCCAATTAAAATACAATTCTTGAGTTTTATTATGCAAGGCGAGCCATAGAAAACCAAATGAGTGGGGCTGAGCTGAGGGACCGCAGAGGGCATGGAAGGAGGAGGAAAACAGGAGTTCCCCTACCCCATTTAAGAGCGCAAAATTGGGATACATGGGAGGCTTGGATAGGTGGGTGGTAGGTAGGAGACGGGAGATTTTAGAGAATGAGATTTGGGAGGGGGGGAATAGTGGGATGATGATGGTCCGTAGAGAGTTAAGGTACCACCAGCAGACAGGGCGCCAGGGGTACTCTAGATCAGGTCAGCCACATTCATGGGCATCTCCTCTACTGTGGTGTTGTAGAATGTCTCAATGTCCCGGAGTGTGCGCTTGTCCTCTTCAGTCACCATGTTGATGGCAACACCCTTCCTGCCGAAACGGCCTCCTCTCCCGATCCTGGCACACAACAAGCAAAGTCGAGATTAATATGAACCCTGCCAATCTGCAATTATAATCAAAACGGTAGAGAAATAAATATGATTTGAATGAACAAACCAGGAATGAGAGCAGGACATTATAGAACAATCTAGAAAAAGTATGATATTGGTTTGTGGTTAGCTAGGTACATTTCAATGATGTATGAAATGGAGGATGTCAGTAAAGCAGGAACTCCTGATTAATCAGGAAAATTCACACCCCAATATGAACCATGTTGATTGCCATAATCAAAACAGCAGTGAAATAAAAAGTGATTCCTATGGAGCTTTGTTTTTAATATAACTCAGGGTCCCTCCTACCTGTGAATGTAGTTCTCACGATTGGTCGGCAGGTCATAGTTGATAACCAGAGACACCTGCTGGACATCAATTCCACGGGCCTGAAAAGAGAAACATGATCAGCACTCCTGCAATGCCTGACCTCTAGCGGCTTTAATACCCTGTACACCGATGCAAGATGGCTTGGTCCCGTGTGTATCAGTTGGTGGGAGTGTAGCGCCAAAGGTTATGGGTTCGATTCCTACAGGGATAAAACATTTTTGCCACTTGACTAAAACTTTGGTATTACTGTTAATTGAGAATAGGCTAATTAAATATATAATATAGAGCCCACTTACACGTTTAATTTCACTGTAAAGGAAGTCGATTTGAATAAATGGGTTTGCCAAATTGATTAATATAATAAGAAATTATATTTATTACATTAAACAAATGAAAATATTCAAGGCACAGTGTGCTCTGCCCAGGTAGTAGGGTGCTGCTGCGTCTCCTGAACTCAACTCACCAGCAGATCTGTGGTGATGAGGACACGGCTGGAGCCAGAGCGGAACTCCCTCATGATCAGGTCCCTCTCCTTCTGGTCCATGTCACCGTGCTGGGGAAGGAGGAAGGCATCACATGTTACATTTAGCAGACTCTTACACAGACCCACTTATAGTCAAACAAGACAGTCAGTTAGCCTGGATCTGTGAACACCACAGGCACTTCATATAATTTCACATTATGGAAATCATAAAAACCAAGAAATGCTGATCTAACCAGATCGACAGGATGTTTACTGCACAAATAGAGGCACTAAGAAGCAATGGAGGAACTTGAGAGGATTCTGTAGATAATGTA
Organism: Coregonus clupeaformis; assembly: GCF_020615455.1. NCBI lineage: Eukaryota > Metazoa > Chordata > Actinopteri > Salmoniformes > Salmonidae > Coregonus > Coregonus clupeaformis. The sequence continues at coordinate 55,540,656 of NC_059200.1, read as the reverse complement.
AACGAATGCTGACACCTCAATCCAATAAATGACACCACTTCAACCCTGTGCCCGTATTAGTGTTCAACTCGATGAATGTGCCCATACAGGGCTCTAGACTGACCACAGTCACGTTTCGTGACCCTTTGACTTCACTGTGCGAGTTACATTTTTTTATTGGTTGCACTGGTGCGAGCTGTACATTCTACCTGGTCAGCTCAATCAAAACGTCCTATTTTTTGGGCGGATAAAACTATGATTTGGTCAAACAGTAAAATGCATTATCCTCACGATTTCTGTAATAAAAAGGTCTGCCCTGCCGCTGTTTCACACCGTTTTTCAATCGAGATAACAGCTTTGAAATATGGAGTTGCGCATTGGCCATTGCGAGTGCACTAGGCCTCATTGGGTAGTATTGAACTTGGTAGGAAATCAAATAAATGTATTGAACTCAGAAAATGCCCAAGTTTATAATAAGACATGAACAGAATGCATCAGTGATTCATATTTCCGGCAACTTTCTGAAGTGGCAACGACACGGAAATGCCCCAGTCTCATCTGTATGTGTGGGTGCGCGTATGTCTACGACTATAACCGTTAGCGACGCTAAGCATAACAGTCTTCTGGTTGATGGAGAAAGGCTTTCCCAAAAACCTCATTAACTAGAAAGAAGCTTATGCCTGCCTACCTGTAGGGTTGGGCGGTATCCAGATTTTCATACCATTTCTGTACCATACGGGGGCATATGGTATTACCTTAAGTGCACAAAAGGGGTGCAATTTAGGCAACACGGATCTTGATCAAGGAGGGGATCGTCTCTACTGTAACCAAGAAGCTTGATCTCGATGTCTAGCCACATAGCTAGCAAGTTAGTAAACCAAATGCATATCTGGAGCCCTGAGCTGTATATAGTTGATTCGGAACATCTTAGATAGTTCACTTATAGTTATAAGCAGTGGCATAGCACACACCCCAGTAACTCAGTAAAATCTTTAAATTGTTGCATGTTGCGTTTATATTTCTGTTCAGTATATGATGCAAATTTCAGTCAACTAACTGACCCTCATTAACCGTTCAACAAACCGTTATTTTTTCTAAACAGTAAAATGACGTGACCAACAGAAAACACTATCAGAGATCAGTATATAATGACGAGATGCTCATGTTTCCCCCCCTAACAAATGGGAGTCGTCCCAAGTCGGGAAGGCAGGCGACAAGCATAGGCCCAAAATAAGTCCATTGGACTGATTTTGGTCAGAGTTTGGCGAGTGTGAAACCTCTCGCTTCGCCTCTTCCTCTGATACTATGCATGCATACAAGGACCCAACATTTTTCATTAAGAGCTTAAATGGAAACATGCAACAATAGCAAGCATATAATCTTACAGTCAAAAGGCTATAGTCTATTATTGAACATGCAATTCCTGTAATGAAGCAGCTAATAAAACGTCATTTTCAAACATTTGCCCAAATGCAACTAGAAGAAAACAGTTCTAAACTGGGCACCTATTGCGAGCAGTTTCATATGTGACAGATGAAAATCTCTGTTAGAAACTTAGAAAGAGGGGGAATCTAAATGCAACTACTATGATGGGTTGCTAATATGACTAGGATTGTGCCTTTGGCTTCTGGACAACAAAATGTTGATATGAAAACCAATAGAACGATGAATGGATTTCTGCAAGGCTACTTTGAAGCAAAGTAAGACATGCCTCATTATTTGAAGTAAAGTAAAACGTTCAGATTTTAAACAATTATACTGCCTCAAGCTCACATTGCAAAGTGGTGGGTGACACACTGATGGTCAACAGTAGGCAGGCTATTGCCTATGCATCCGAGGCGTGCTTTACGAGATTGAGAAATAAAAATAGCTCCTTTTTAAATCGTGGCCACTAAAGTTAACACGTGATTGCATTTGGAATTGTTATTTGTTGCGCAATGACTGGGCTTACAAAAGCAGGTTTCACTCCAGTAGCCTAAAGGCTTTTTGAGGAGCTACTCTCGCGCTGTCTGACAGGTGGTAGGTGAGCTATGCCGCTTCTCAAACTAGGCTCTGTATGCTGTGCGCGTATGATAAATAAAATGCATGACGACTAATGAAAATACACGTGCCAATTGAATTCCAAAGTTATGCAAATTCCATATATACACACCGATAAGCATGACCGGTCAAATGTATTTTCGGCGGCTAACCGATTAACATCCCTAATATACACTACCAGTCAAATGTTTGGACACACCTACTCATTTAAGGGTTTTTCTTTATTTTTTACAATTTTATACATTGTAGAATAATAGCGAAGACATCAAAACTATGAAATGACACATGGAATCATGTAGTAACCAAAGAAAAAGTGTTAAACGAAAACGTTTTATATTTGAGATTCTTCAAATAGCCACCCTTTGCCTTGATGACAGCTTGCACACTCTTGGCATTCTCTCAACCAGCTTCATGAGATAGTCACCTGGAATGCATTTCAATTAACAGGTGTGCCTTGTCAAAAGTTAATTTGTGGAATTGTTTTCCTTCTTAATGCATTTGAGCCAATCAGTTGTGTTGTGACAAGGTAGGGGGGAATACAGAATATAGACTTATTTGGTAAAAGACCAAGTCCATATTATGGCAAGAACAGCTCAAATAAGCAAAGACAAACGACAGTCCATCATTACTTTAAGACATGAAGGTCAGTCAATACAGAACATTTCAAGAACTTTGAACGCATCTTAAAGTGCAGTCACAAGAACCATCAAGCGCTATGATGAAACTGGCTCTCATGAGGACCGCCACAGGAATGGAAGACCCAGAGTTACCTCTGCTGCAGAAGATAAGTTCATTAGAGTTACCAGCCTCAGAAATTGCAGCCCAAATGAATACGTCACAGAGTTCAAGTAACAGACACATCTCAACATCAACTGTTCAGAGGAGACTGTGTGAATCAGGCATTCATGGTCGAATTGCTGCAAAGAAACCACTAGTAAAGGACACCAATAAGAAGAAGAGACCTGCTTGGGCCAAGAAACACTAGCAATGGACATTAGACCGGTGGAAATGTGTCCTTTGGTCTGGAGTCCAAATTTGAGATTTTTGGTTCAAACCGCTGTGTCTTTGTGAGACGCAGTGTGGGTGAACGGATGATCTCTGCATGTGTAGTTCCCACTGTAAAGCATGGAGGAGGAGGTGTTATGGTGTGGGGGTGCTTTGCTGGTGACACTGTCTGTGATTTAGTTAGAATTCAAGGCACACTTAACCAGCATGGCTACCACAGCATTCTGCAGCGATACGCCATCCCATCTGGTTTGGGTTTAGTGGGACTATCTTTTGTTTTTCAACAGGACAATGACCCAACACACCTCCAGGCTATGTAACGGCTATTTTACCAAGAAGGAGAATGCTGTGGTTGAGAATGCTGTGACCTGGCCTCCACAATCCCCCAACCTCAACCCAATTGAGATGGTTTGGGATTAGTTGGACCGCAGAGTGAAGGAAAAGCAGCCAAAAAGTGCTCAGCATATGTGGGAACTCCTTCAAGAATGTTGGAAAAGCCTTCCAGGTGAAGCTGGTTGAGAGAATGCCAAGTGTGCAAAGCTGTCATCAAGGCAAAGGGTGAATGTAAACGTAAATAAAATATATTTTGATTTGTTTAACACTTTGTTGGTTACTACATGATTCCATGTGTTATTCATAGTTTTGATGTCTTCACTAATTTTCTACAATGTAAAAATGTTTTAAAAATAAAGAAAACCCCTTGAATGCGTAGGTGTCCAAACTTTTGACTGGTACTGTATATACAGTACCTGGGTGTTAGGTATAACAAAACTGTGGGACATGGACACCAAGCTGGAAGTGCAGGAGCTCTTACCAGGGCAGAGACTGTGAAGTCCCTGGCGTGCATCTTCTCAGTCAGCCAGTCCACCTTTCGGCGGGTGTTGATGAAGATCACAGCTTGGGTGATGGTCAGGGTCTCGTACAGATCACACAGGGTGTCCAGCTTCCACTCCTAACAAAGGAAAGGGGGTTGAATTGAGTATGAAGAAAAGGGAAAACTTCAAGCCAAAGATCTGGTCAATAATACCCATTTCAAGCTATTGTGCCAACCCAAACTACACTATTCACACTAGGATATTTTGTTATTACCATTTTCAAATTTTCCTTATCCAGCACAGTTCCAGGCTAGTAAAGTAAATAATGTCTCAGCTCAGTAGTGTGAAAGGGGTATAATACACAAAAGGTTGATATTACAGTTATATCAAACGTCTAAATTATAAAGCGGATGAGGTTGCTTTTAAGTTAAAGTTGTAGAGGGACAAAGAGCCCAGCCACGGTGTAGAGCAGTCGACTTTCTCTGCCAAAGAACACTGTTACTCCAACAGCATGGGAGTGAGAGGTTTCACTCTAGCCTAAATCTGTCCAAAATAAGCCCAATGTGTTTCTATGGACTTATTTAGGACCTAAGCTTGTTGCCCGCCTTCGGGACAACTCCCAATGTTAGGGTGGAGAAATGAGCATCTCTTCATTATATACAGATCTCTGGAGACTCAGAGGGAACTTGGGACCCCAACAACGTTTCAAAAGTGCTCAAGAGGATATAGCTAAACTCATCATTAGAAGCACTGTAGCAAGCTATTTTCATACAAAATCAACCATCTTGATAATCAAATAATACAATTTTAAGGAAGGAAAGGCCATTTCTAAAAGTATCATTGATTAACATTCCATGTTAACAGGACAGTTACTGTGTTGTATTGACCAAATGGGGCTACTTCATGACTTAACTTATTCCTGTTAGTAGAGCAAAGGGCCTCACAAGATTGTAATAACGAGCATTTAAAAGAGCAATATATTCTCTTTATATACACACACTTGCTATAACTATAACTATAACTATAACATGCATCCATTACAGCAATACCTCTTTCTCCACGTTGATGTAGAACTGGCGGATACCCTCCAGGGTGAGCTCCTCCTTCTTCACCAAGATACGGATAGGCTCACGCATGAACTTCTTGGTGACCTCCAGGACATCCTGAGGCATGGTGGCAGACAGGAGCACCACCTGGATAACAGGGTTGAGAACAGTATTAGCTCTATAGAGTAATCACTTGACAAAGGAATACATGGGTCATTGAAAGATTACTATGGTGTGCTCAGCTGTTCATCTCCCTCCCTCCCTCTCGCTAGCGCTTTCTTTCTCTAGGAGCACTACCAGGAAGGAGGGTTGGGACAAGTACTAGCTAAGATTCAGAAAAGCACAGTACATTCCACTTGAAAAAACATATTCTATATTCGCCGATTTATGCTTAAATCGACCCTTTGCTAAGCCCAGCCCCAGAATGTGGGGAACCAATCGCAATGTTCCAATGGATAGCAACTGCCGTCGAGTCTGACACCTGGGACAAGATAACATTTAAGTCGCATGAAAGGCAGTGAGGGCTATGGCAAAAACAGAATTCTTCAAAAAATATTTTGTTTAAATGGCAAAATAATTGAACAGTGCAGCATTAGTACTCGCTACTGTGATTCCTGAAATGCAGAGCCTGTTGGGCGAGTAAGAGCGTTGGGCCAGTAACCAAAAGGTTGCTTGTTCGAATCCCCGAGCTGACAAAGTAAAGATCTGTCGTTCTACCCCTGAGCAAGGCAGTTAACTCACTGTTCCCCGGGCGTGGATGGCGATTAAGGCAGCCCCCCGCACCTCTCTGATTCAGAGTGGTTGGGTTAAATGCAGACGACAAATTGCAGTTGAATGCATTCAGTTGTACAACTGACTAGGTATCCCCCTTACCCTAATCCAAAATTAAACTTGATACATTATTTGCTACCTCAGCTGGCTAGACAGTGCTCAGTGTCATCGAACACCAAACGCTGCTAACACTAGATAGCCACGTAATACAACTTGTTCTCAAAATGTGTTGGCTAGCTAAGTTAGCAATGTTATGAATACAATTCATCTGCTGTTGACATCAGGATACGATTTGAGAGTACTAGTTTGCTCCAAAAGTGTTTATAGCTTTGACTGCAGGCTGACAGTGAATTCAGAGTCATTCAGTGGCTAGCTACACTACAAACAATTTTACCAGGTTCCCGTGAAGCAATTGCAATGACAGTTCACAACATACCCAAGAGTTTCCTGATTAGCAAGTGGTAGTCTGTAGGGATGTGCATCTTTCCCTTTCAAGACGATTCGATACGTATCTATACTGAACAAAAATATAAACGCAACATGTGAAGTGTTAGTCTTATGTTTTATAAGCCAAAATAAAATCTCCCAGACATTTTCAATACGCACAAAAAGCTTGTTTCAAATTTTGTGCACAAATTTGTTTGCATCCCTGTTCGTGAGCATTTGTCCTTGCCAAGATAACCCATACACCTGAGAGGTGTGGCATATCAAATGTGCAGTTTCGTCACAAGACAATGCCAGAGAAGTCTCATGTTTTGAAGGAGTGTGCAATTGGCATGCTGACTGCAGGCCTGTCCACCAAAGCTGTTGCCAGAGAATTTAATGTTAACTTCTTTACCATAAGCCGCCTCCAACGTCGTTTTAGAGAATTTGGCAGTACGTCCAACCAGCCTCACAACCGCAGACCACGTTTAACCACGCCAGCCCAGGACCTCCACATCTGGCATCACCTGCAGGATCGTCTGAGACCAGCCACCTGGACAGCTGATGAAACTAAGAGTATTTCTGTCTGTAATAGAGTCCTTTGGTGGGGAAAAAAACTCATTGTGATTGGCTGGGCCCGGCTCCCCAGTGGGTGGGCTTGCTGCGCCCCTGCCCAGTCATGTGAAAGCCAGAGATTCAGCCTAATGAATTTCTTTAAATTGCTTGAACTGTAAGTCAGTCAAATCATTTAAATTGTTGTTTATATATATTTGTGTTCAGTATAGATACACGGGCTCCAATAGATTTTAATTTGAAACTATTCGGTTTGATTAGAGCAGGGATCTGGCAGCCACAGATCAATTTATCTTTTCTTTTTTTACTCAGGTCTGAACTTACTGTTGAGCGTTAGAATACACAATGTGAAAAGTAATTATTGATTGGCAAGTCAGTCTAATGGACAGTTATCTAAAAAAACATTGTTGAATTACCAACCGGTGGGCCCACGTCGATTTTGTTAGTCACCCTCAGTCAGATACCATATAAAAAAAGCGAACATTTTCCCACACCCTGTAGGTATACAGACCCGCGAGCCACTGCGGCCTCATGAGTTCAGATTGTGGCCCCCACCACCATCAAAGTTACCCGTCCCTGGATTAGAGGAATGAATCGATGCACTAACATTTGTTGTAGGGCTGACCCCATTTAGTCGAGTGGTCTGTCAATGGGATGTTGGTCGACCGAGATCTCTTTAGTCTCCTGTCCGAGTGGACTAATCCATTGCGAAGGCCGTGTGGATGGCACAGTCCATCACTTTAAGACATGTGCTACTGAAATTGTATATGGTTATATTACATGAGAACAAATGGTGCAACACTAATAAAAATACTATTTTATAACAAATTATCTTTCTCCCGCATTGGATAGTGGTCACTGTCCGCGGTTCTGAAACATCAGTGAACTGTTGAATTGGCGCCTTTTCCTAGACCATGTTGCTGTGCATAATAGCAAAGTTAACCAGCATATTGGTGTTGAGAACAATGCGGTGGTGGCAGCAGCGGAGTTAGGAGACGAGAAAACAGCTCGCCTTAATTGTCTAAGAAAAGTGAGAGAGGAAACCAACTTAATTAGGTCTATAATCAATAGCCTTACTGTTAAATTTGCCTGGCTTTATAAATCATCCATTTACACTACTAGTCAAAAGTTTGGACATACCTACTCATTCTAGGGTTTCTTTATTTTTCCTATTTTCTACATTGTAGAATAGTGAAGACATCAAAACTATGAATTAACACATGGAATCATGTAATAAGCAAATAAAGTGTTAAACAAATCAAAATATATTTTATATTTGAGATTCTTCAAATTAGCCACCCTCGACTAACCGGTACCCCCTGTATATAGCCTCCCTACTGTTATTTTATTTTACTGCTGCTCTTTAATTATTTGCTATTTTTTGTTTTATTTACCTATTTTTTACTTAACACTTCTTTCCGTAAAAACTGCATTGTTGGTTAAGGGCTTGTAAATAAGCATTTCACTGTAAGGTCTACACCGGTTGTATTCGGCGCATGTGGCAAATAACATTTGATTTGCTTAGATGACAGCTTTGTCCTATATCTGAGAGAAAAGAAACAGGAAACTTTATTTTACACATTGTTTTTTAGGCACAAAATGATTCCATATAAACAAATATTCCTTTTTTAAAACTGGTACCGGGCTACCTTCAAATGAGTCTTGAGGCTTTTGGCCCTAGAGCAAAACAAACATGTAGAGTTGAAGTCGGAAGTTTACATACACTTAGGTTGGAGTCATTAAAACTCGTTTTTCAACCACTCCACAAATTTCTTGTTAACAAACTATAGTTTTGGCAAGTCGGTTAGGACATCTACTTTGTGCATGACACAAGTAATTTTTCCAACAATTGTTTACAGACAGATTATTTCACTTATAATTCACTGGATCACAATTCCAGCAGGTCAGAAGTTTACATACACTAAGTTGACTGTACCTTTAAACAGCTTGGAAAATTCCAGAAAATGATGTCATGGCTTTAAAAGCTTCTGATAGGCTAATTGACATCATTTGAGTCAATTGGAGGTGTACCTGTGGATGTATTTCAAGGCCTACCTTCAAACGCAGTGCATCTTTGCTTGACATCATGGGAAAATCAAAAGAAATCAGGCAAGACCTCAGAAAAAAAATTGTAGACCTCCACAAGTCTGGTTCATCCTTGGGAGCAATTTCCAAATGCCTGAAGGTAGCACGTTCATCTGTACAAACAATAGTACGCAAGTATAAACACCATGGGACCATGCAGCCATCATACCGCTCAGGAAGGAGACACGTTCTATCTCCTAGAGATGAACGTAATTTGGTGCAAAAAGTGCAAATCAATCCCAGAACAACAGCAAAGGACCTTGTGAAGATGCTGGAGGAAACAGGTACAAACGTATCTATATCCACAGTAAAACAAGTCCTATATCGACATAACCTGAAAAGCCGCTCAGCAAGGAAGAAGCCATTGCTCCAAATCCGCCATAAAAAAGCCAGATTACGGTTTGCAACTGCACATGGGGACAAAGATCGTACTTGTTGGAGAAATGTCCCCTGGTCGATGAAACAAAAATATAACTGTTTGGCCATAATGACCATCGTTATGTTTGGAGGAAAAAGGGGGAAGCTTGCAAGCTGAAGAACACCATCCCAACCGTGAAGGACGGGGGTGGCAGCATCATGATGTGGGGGTGCTTTGCTGCAGGAGGGACTGGTGCAATTCACAAAATAGATGGCATCATGAGGAAGGAAAATTATGTGGATATATTGAAGCAACATCTCAAGACATCAGTCAGGAAGTTAAAGCTTGGTCGCAAATGGGTCTTCCAAATGGACAATGACCCCAAGCATACTTCCAAAGTTGTGGCAAAATGGCTTAAGGACAACAAAGTCAAGGTATTGGAGTGGCCATCACAAAGCCCTGACCTCAATCCTATAGAAAATGTGTGGGCAGAACTGAAAAATTGTGTGCGAGCAAGGAGGCTTACAAACCTGACTCAGTTACACCAGCTCTGTCAGGAGGAATGGGCCAAAATTCACCCAACTTATTGTGGGAAGCTTGTGGAAGGCTACCTGAAACGTTTGACCCAAGTGAAACAATTTTAAAGGCAATGCTACCAAATACTAATTGAGTGTATGTAAACTTCTGACCCACTGGGAATGTGATGAAAGAAATAAAAGCTGAAATAAAGCAATCATTCTCTCTACGATTATTCTGACATTTCACATTCTTAAAATAAAGTGGTGATCCTAATTGACCTAAGACAGGGAATTTTTTTACTAGGATTAAATGTCAGGAATTGTGAAAAACTGAGTTTAAATGTATTTGGCTAAGGTGTATGTAAACTTCTGACTTCAACTGTACGTGTTCGTGAAAGACACCTTTCCATAGAGAGGTCATATTAGTGTGTAGCCCAAACTGTTCGGACAATACAGACAAAAGATGACAAATCGGCGTCACAGACGTCAGACGAGTTCCGTGAAGCTTGAGGGCGTTTTGCCTTTCCACTGAGGGGCCATAATAGTTTTTAGACCAAATTATTCAGACGGTACAGATGTTTGTGAGAACACAAATTTTCGGGATGTCTCATGGTCTGACAAACACCGCTGTAGCTCCGACACCTTTCACCGCAGATTTTAAAGGCCGATATTGGCATATTGAGATGCAGCCCATGCAAAAACCCAGATGTCTCTAGCTTCAGACAGATTTTTATGGGAATTTTTTATTATGCTAATTAGATTGTTACGGGGCCATGGAAATTGACTCAAGAGGGTCAACTCTGTTGCAGATAAACATGTGCCGTACAAAAGGCTAAGGATAAAATAAATCTAATCCTAGGTTCACACATGAATTGACAGAATTCGTAGGCGAGTGGGTAAATCGCCATTACCATCGGTTCTATTGGCCAACGTGCAATCACTGGAAAAACTATCTACGGTCGAGACTATCCTACCAACGGGACATTAAAAACTGTAATATCTTGTGTTTCACCGAGTCGTGGCTGAACGACGACACGGATATAAAGCTGGCTGGGTTTTCTGTGCATCGGCAGGACAGAGCACCTACGTCTGGTAAGACGAGTTGCGGGGGTGTGTCTATTTGTCAATAACAATAAGAGCAAAGTCAAATATTAAAGAAGCCTAGAGGTATTGTTCGTCTGAGGTAGAGTACCTCATGATAAGCTGTAGACCACACTATCTACCATGAGAGTTCTCATCTATATTATTCGTAGCCGTCTATTCACCACCACAAACCGATGCTGGTACTAAGACAGCACTTAACAAGCTGTATAAGGCCATAAGCAAACAATAAAATGCTCATCCAGAAGTAGCGCTCCTAGTGGCCAGAGACTTTAATGCAGGCAAAATTAAATCTGTTTTACTTCATTTCTACAAGCACGTCACATGTGCAACCAGAGAAAAAAATAAACTACTCTAGACCACCTTTCCTCCACACACAGAGACGCATACAAAGCGCTCCCTCACCCTCCATTTGGCAAATCTGACCATAATTCTATCCTCCTGATTCCTGTTTACAAGCAAAAAATTTACGCAGGAAGTACCAGACTCGCTCAATATGGAAGTGGTCAGATGACGCAGATGCTACGCTACAGGACTGTTTCGCTAGCGCTGACTGGAATATGTTCCGTGATTCATCCAATGGCATTGAGGAGTATACCACCTCAGTCACCGGCTTCATCAATAAGTGCATTGACTACGTCCCCACAGTGACCTTACTAATCCGGACGCTTATAAGAAATCCCGCTATGCCCTCAGACGAACCATCAAACAGGCAAAGCGTCAATACAGGACTAAGATTGAATCGTACTACACCTGCTCTAACACTCGTCGGATGTGGCAGGGCTTGCAAACTATTACGGACCACAAAGGGAAACCCAGCCGAGAGCTGCCCAGTGACGTGAGCCTACCAGACGAGCTAAATGCCATTTTTGCTCGCTTCGAGGCAAGCAACACTGAAGCATGCATGAAAGCACCAGATGTTCCGGACGACTGTGTGATCACGCTCTCCGTAGCCGATGTGAGCAAGAACTTAAAACAGGTCAACATTCACAAGGCCGCGGGGCCAGACGGATTACCAGGGCGTGTACTCAGAGCATGCGCGGACCAACTGGCAAGTGTCATGCGCGGACCAACTGGCAAGTGTCTTCCCCGACATTTTCAACCCTCTCCCTGAAAGAATCTGTAATACCCACGTTTGAAGCAGACCACCATAGTCCCTGTGCACACAAATGCAAAGGTAACCTGCCTAAATGACTACCGCCCCGTAGCACCCACGTCGCTAGCCATGAAGTGCTTTGAAAGGCTGGTCATGACTCACATCAACACCATCATCCCGGAAGGCACAGGAATGAAAACATGTATTGATCACATCTTTACTAATGCTGCAGAAATTTGATTTAAAGCAGTATCCAAATCCATCGGATGTAGTGATCACAATATAGTAGCCATATCTAGGAAAACCAAAGGCTGGGCCTAATATAGTGTATAAGAGGTCATACAATCCGTTTTGTAGCGATTCCTATGTTGATGTAAAGAATATTTGTTGGTGTGTGGTGTGTAATGAGGAGCAACCAGACACTGCACTTGACACATTTATGAAATTGCTTATTCCAGTTACTAATAAGCATGCACCCATTAAGAAAATGAATGTATAAACTTAAATCCCCATGGATTGATGAGGAATTTTAAAAAAAATTGTGTATGGTTGAGAGGGAAGAGGCAAAAGGAATGGCAAATAAGCCTGGCTGCACAACCGATTGGCAAATGTACTGCAAATTGAGAAATCATGTGACTAAACTGAATAAAAAAGAAGAAACTATACTATAAAACTAAGTTAAATGAAATAAAGACTGATAGTAAAAAGCTTTGGAGCACCTTAAATACAAAATTTGGCCATAAAGGCAAACTCCGCTCCATCATTCATTGAATCAGATGGCTCATTCATCACAAAACTCACTGATATTGTTAATTACTTTAATGATCTTTTCATTGGCAATATTAGCAAACTTAGACACAACGTGCCAGCAACAAACGCTGACACTACACATCCAAGTATATCTGATCAAATTATGAATTTTGAATTCCGTAAAGTGAGTGTGGAAGGTGTGACAAGATTATTGTTGTCTAGCAACAATGACAAGCCACCAGGGTCTGACAACTTGGATGGAAAATTACTGAGGATAATAGCAGACAATATTGCCACTCCTTTTGACATATCTTCAATCTAAGCCTACTAGAAAGCGTGTGCACTCAGGCCTGGAGGTAAGCAAAAGTAATGCCGCTAATCAAGAATAGAAAAGCCCCCTTTACTGGCTCAAATAGCCGACCAATCAGCCTGTTACCAACCCTGAGTAAACTATTGGAAAAAATTGTGTTTGACCAGATACAATGCTATTTTACTGTAAACAAATTGACAAACTTTCAGCAAACTTATAGGGAAGGACATTCTACAAGGATGGCACTTACACAAATGACTGGCTGAGAGAAATTGATAATAAAGAAATTGAAGGCTGTTTGGTTAGACTTCAGTGTGTTTTTTGACCTTATCGATCATAGTCTGCTGCTGGAAAAACTTGTGTTATGGCTTCACACCCCCTGCTATATTGTGGACGAAGAGTTACCTGTCTAACAGAACACAGAGGGTGTTCTTTAATGGAAGCCTCTCCAACATAATCCAGGTAGAATCGGGAATTCCCGAGGGCTGCGATCTAGGTCCCTTACTTTTTTCAATCTTTACTAACGACATGCCACTGGCTTTGAGTAATGCCAGTGTGTCTATGTATGCAGATGATGCAAGACTACACACATCAGCTACTACAGCGAGTGAAATCCCACCCACACTTAACAAAGAGCTGCAGTTAGCGTCAGAATGGGTGGCAAGGAATAAGTTAGTCCTAAATATTTCCTTTTTAACACTATAAACAAGGCAGGTCCTACAGGCCCTAGTGTTGTCGCACCTGGACTACTGTTAAATCGTGTGGTCAGCTGCCACAAAGAGGTACCTCGGACAATTACACTTGGCTCAGAACAGGGCAGCACGGCTGGCTCTTAAATGTACACAGAGAGCTAACAATAATATGCATGCAAATCTCTCATGGCTCAAAGTGGAGGAGACATCGTCTTCATTACTACTTGTTTTTGTATTGTAGATATGTGGTAGTTGAGTATTGGCCTGAGGGAACACACTTAATGTGTTGTGAATAGTGTTATGAAATGTAATGTAATATCTTTAATTGTATATAACTACCTTAATGTTGCTGGACCCCAGGAAGAGTATATCGAATAGGGATCCTTAATACAATACAAAAGTGACTGGGGAACTACGTAAGCTTCATAACATAAAATAATGTGACAGGTGAAATGAAGAACACAATCTGCTTTATCTCCTAACGCATTGCACAAGTTAACTGCAGGTATTTCCTTAAAAAGTAGCTACAAATTGTATTGAAAAACTTCAAAGAAAGTTTCAATGATATTGACGAAACCATCCCGTGTCTATTTCCAAATACCCCGGTACATACAGTATGCCGCCCAAGCCTAGTGGTAAGCCTAGCTAACTTCTGGAAAGTGGTTAAGTCTTTGAAACAAAACAGACATTTGTAGTGCTTTTAATAACCATTTTGCTTCAGCTAGCCACCTGTTTGAAAGGATAGTCTCTGAAAATTCATCTCATTCCACTGGAGGGAGTCCTTTAGTCACCTCAGAACAGATTGTAGAGAATGATGCACGCACATACTTTATTTTCATTTCAACCATTTGATGTCTACGATGTATTAAGTGCCTTGCTAAAGATCAGGGGCTGATTCACTTGACCCCTTCTTACTACAGCTCTCTGCCCCACTCACTGTTGAACGTTTAACATGTATTTTTAACTTCACAATTGCTTCCGGTGTTATCCCTAAGATTTGGAAAGTTGCACATGTCCTCCCCCTACACAAAGGCGGAGATCTTTCTGACTTAGATAATTACCACCCAATCTCCGAGTTAAAGTATGTTGCCTAGCCAAGGTTTTAGAATCCTTGACCAACTCCCAGCTAAGGTTTTCAACTTCTCACTAATCTAAAATATGCACCAGTTTGATTTTTAGATCTGGACATCGCACTGTTTCAGCCACTATTGTTGTTTTAGAAGTGCTACTCATTTAAAAACAGTCTGAAATGGGCCTGGACAAGGAGCCTTGCAAATGGTTTAAGAGCCATCCGACCTCCAGGACACAATGTGTGCTTTCGGATGCTGTCAAGTCTAGTTTCCTCAATATTACGAAAGATGTACTGCAGGGGTCGGTATTGAGACATGCGTAAATAATATTGGACTATGTATTAAATCCTGTAATATTCATCTGTATGCAGACGATACGGTTATGTATGCCATTGCACCGACAGTTAACCGAGCTATGTTAGAGCTGCAATCTGATTTGGTTGCATTACAAAAAGCCCTTCATTTAAAACGTGTACTTAATGCGGGCAAAACTAAATACATGTTCTCTAATTCAATGAAAGATCTCTCAGGTGGGCTACATATTCACTCATTGGATGGTTCTCTCATCGAGCGGGTTCCCGCCTATAAATATCTGTCCGTTTGGATTGATAAAGATCTAACGTTTGACAAAATATACTGATGACCTAGTTAAAAAGCTAAAATTTAAAGTGGGCTTCTTTTTTAGAAATAGATCTTGCCTCTCCATGAACAGCAGGAAGCAGATTGTGCAGTCAGCTTTCCTGACAGTTCTTGACTATGGTGACACCATTTACCAGAATGCCGCAGCCACTACTCTTAAACCATTGGATGCAGTCTACCATAGCGCCCTTCGCTTTATTACAGGTGACAGTTTTAATACTCATCACTGCATCTTGTATCAGAAGGTCAGCTGGACCTCACTAAAGTCCCGTAGATCACTTCATTACTCCCTTCTTGTTTGCAAAGCTCTGCTCCACAAGCTTCCAACATACCTCACTTCACTGTTGAAACATAGAAATACCATACCCATTCACAGGGTTTGTTAACTCTTTGAGGTCCCACTTGTCTCCACAAAGTAAATCCGCCTTTAGTTTTAACACGCCAGTTATGGAATACCTTACAAAACAACTTACACCTGGATTCCCTGGTGCCGATAGGGTAGTTTAAAACTGTTGTTAAATTAGTTTAATGAAGTGTGCAATTGTTTCAACTGACATAATATATTTATAGCCGTCTTGTAGTTTTATTTTTGTTGCAAACGAGACACTGGTCTGAATTGGGCTACACTGAATAAATAAAAGTAAATTTAAAAAAATTGCAGAGGCTTCAGGTAGAGCATAGCTTCCTAAGGACTGTTTGACACAATTTGTCCTCATACCTGTGTACTAGTGCCAAGCTTCTGGAAAATCTCGTAGATCTGGTCCTTGAAACCCCGGCTCAACATCTCATCAGCTTCGTCCAGGACAAACATCTTGATGTACTTAGAAGCTGAGGGGGAAGATGAGCACTTGGTTTAGACAAAACTTGAACACAAAGTGAAATGTCAATACTCTTCAGTAAACAAAAACATACAGATGTAAACATAACATTGCGAAATGTTTGACAAACCTATGTTATCTGTACAAATCTGGTCACAAAAAGAAAGGCCCTGACATCACTCACAGAGGAACTTGCGGTTCAACATGTCGAACACGCGGCCTGGAGTTCCAACCACTATGTTGGGAGCCTCAGCCTGGAGTTTTGTCACCTCGTTGCGGACGTTGGTTCCGCCGATACAGGCATGGCAGGAGGCTCCCATGTAGTCGCCGAGGGCCAGGATCACCTTCTGGATCTATTGAAGAGGAGAGGGAGTCGATAAAACTTAAATCCAGCAGTCAGCCGTTGTCACAAAGTGCTTTAACAGTAACACAGCCTAGACTAGGGAGCAAGCAGCAGCACAGTGGCCAAGGAAAGCTCCCTCTGGCACATATTTGACTAAGTTTACATGTCCATTTTGGTGATTTCTGGTATATCATCAAAATCAAATCACAGCATGTTTTTGGACTCATTCAGCAGTTATTACATGATTAAGTGCAATACAATTGGAAATTAATGTTGAAAGTTCAATTTATATTTCTAAAACTTATGCTGAAAATGATGCCGTCGCTGCTTCCTGATGACAAGACATTCATAAAATAGCCCAATGTCAAAACACAGTTTGAAAGTGTCCAAATCAATAACCAATATGTGGAAACAGTTTGTGATAGATTTGTATTTATTATGGATCCCCATTAGCTGCTGCCAAGGCAGCATCTACTCTTCCTGGGGTCCAGCAAAATTAAGGCAGTTATGTATTGTAATGTTTGTTTTTTAAATTGTACTTTACAACACATTAAGTGTTCTCCCGAGTGGCGCAGTGGTCTAAGGCACTGCATCCAGGCTCTGTCGTAGCTGGCCGTGACCGGGAGACCCATGGGGCGGCGCACAATTGGCCCAGCGTCGTCCAGGGTAGGGGAGGGAATGGCCGGCAGGGATGTAGCTCAGTTGGTAGAGCATGGCGTTTGCAACGCCAGGGTTGTGGGTTCGATTCCCACGGTGGGCCAGTATGAAAAAATAAATAAAAAATAATAATAATGTATGCACTCACTAACTGTAAGTCGCTCTGGATAAGAGCGTCTGCTAAATGACTAAAATGTAAAATGTAAGTGTGTGCCCTCAGGTCACTACACACTACTACCACACAAAATAGAGCATGTTTCCATGCGTGTGTGTATTCATGTGTATGTGCCTCTTCACAGTCCCCACTGATCCATAAGGTGTGAAAACAAACAAAAATGTACTATCTACACATACACGTGCAACAATAGTAATATTACTTGCTTTTCTTATTTTATTACATCTGTCCAATGAGCACCATAAACTGCACACGCACCAAAAACACTTGACAGGTGGCAATTAATAACTAATCGATTAGGGAGGAATATGCGCCGTTGAAACCATCACAAAAATATAAATTGGGGGTATTTTCACGACACTGGTTAGAGGACAACCTGCAGAACACAGCCGGCTACATTTTGATACAGGGGTCACCAAAACAGAACGAGAAAAGAAACACTTCTGTCAATAACCAACTCGATTATCATGTGTTGTCCGGGTTGGCCCGGTGTAGGCCGTCATTGTAAATAAGAATTTGTTCTTAACTGACTTGCCTAGTTAAATAAAGGTAAAATAAAAATGACCAAAATAATAGTGTTGAAATTAATTGAGCGAAGGGGGGGGGGGGGGGATGAGGTTGCACATCCTGTTAAAACAAACAGCTCAAAAACCAGAGGAATCTGGGAATAATGTTTACACCACTGGTTAGAGAACAATTGGTAGAAGACCGCTAGCTACATTTTGATTCATGTTGGTCACCACTGCAGTAAGTGTAACGCAACACTTTTTTTGTTAATCACTTCCATCGATATCATACTGAAATCAATAGAACAGGTGCAAACATTTGGGGTGAAGACCGATTTAAACTACCGTAATACCATTCAAAGGGCACACGGAAACCAGGAATAACCTATACATGGTTGGTTAGATGAGAACTTGTAGAAGGCTTAAATCAATGTTTTGGAATGTCAGATGTTGATTTCTGCAGGCTGCCATCATGGAAAAAGTGAACAAACCACTTTTTCTGTCAACGTCAACTAATCATGATGTGGCATAGGATATCAACAGTGACAACTGTTGGCTGCTACAGTGAGGCAAAAAAGTATTTGATCCCCTGCTGATTTTGTACGTTTGCCCACTGACAAAGAAATGACCAGTCTATAATTTTAATGGTATGTTTATTTGAACAGTGAGACAGAACAAAAAAATCAAGAAAAAAACGAATGTCAATTTTTTATAAATGGATTTGCATTTTAATGAGGGAAATAAGTATTTAACCCCCCCTCAATCAGAAAGATTTCTGGCTCCCAGGTGTCTTTTATACAGGTATCGAGCTGAGATTAGGAGCACACTCTTAAAGGGAGTGCTCCTAATCTCAGCTTGTTACCTGTATAAAAGACACCTGTCCACAGAAGCAATCAATCAATCCGATTCCAAACTCTCCACCATGGCCAAGACCAAAGAGCTCTCCAAGGATGTCAGGGACAAGATTGTAGACCTACACAAGGCTGGAATGGGCTACAAGACCATCGCCAAGCAGCTTTGTGAGAAGGTGACAACAGTTGGTGCAATTATTCGCAAATGGAAGAAACACAAAAGAACTGTCAATCTCCCTCGGCCCGGGGCTCCATGCAAGATCTCACCTCGTGGAGTTGCAATGATCATGACAACGGTGAGGAATCAGCCCAGAACTACACGGGAGGATCTTGTCAATGATCTCAAGGCAGCTGGAACCATAGTCACCAAGAAAACAATTGGTAACACACTACGCCGTGAAGGACTGAAATCCTGCAGCGCCCGCAAGGTCCCCCTTCTCAAGAAAGCACATATACAGGCCCGTCTGAAGTTTGCCAGTGAACATCTGAATAATTCAGAGGAGAACTGGGTGAAAGTGTTGTGGTCAGATGAGACCAAAATGGAGCTCTTTGACATCAACTCAACTCGCCGTGTTTGGAGGAGGAGGAATGCTGCCTATGACCCCAAGAACACCATCCCCACCGTCAAACATGGAGGTGGAAACATTATGCTTTGGGGGTGTTTTTCTGCTAAGGGGACAGGACAACTTCACCGCATCAAAGGGACGATGGACGGGGCCATGTACCGTCAAATCTTGGGTGAGAACCTCCTTCCCCTGAGCCAGGGCATTGAAAATGGGTCTTGGATGGGTATTCCAGCATGACAATGACCCAAAACACACGGCCAAGGCAACAAAGAAGCACATTAAGATCCTGTAGTGGCCTAGCCAGTTTCCAGACCTTAATCCCATAGAAAATCTGTGGAGGGAGCTGAAGGTTCGAGTTGCCAAACGTCAGGCTCGAAACCTTAATGACTTGGAGAAGATCTGCAAAGAGGAGTGGGACAAAATCCCTCCTGAGATGTGTGCAAACCTGGTGGCCAACTACAAGAAACATCTGACCTCTGATTGCCAACAAGGGTTTTGCCACCAAGTACTAAGTCATGTTTTGCAGAGGGGTCAAATACTTATTCCCCTCATTAAAAATGCAAATCAATTTATAACATTTTTGACATGCGTTTTTCTGGATTTTTGTTGTTGTTATTCTGTCTCTCACTGTTCAAATAAACCTACTATTAAAATGATAGACTGATCATGTCTTTGTCAGTGGGCAAACGTACAACAGCAGCAGGGGATCAAATACTTTTTTCCCCCTCACTGTATTTAAATGCCGGGTGTACACTACATGACTTTCAAAATCCTAACACCGCTGAGCCTCACATTAAACAACCGTCTTTCCTGTAGTTTTTTGTGTGTTGCCAACGTAGTGGTGTGCACACTAAACGACGTAGCATAGACGGGGGTCACACACACAAGATTCTTCACTTGGTTGTGAGGATTCTCGATACCATGCTGTCTCACAAAAACAATGTGATTCGATTTAACATAGCTACAACGAGCTGTGGCTCAAAGCAGCCTCAAACGTTTTCAGTCAGTCATTCACGCTTGCCATACAGAGTTGAAATATCTAGCCAACATTTTGAATTTAATAACATTGCTTGTGAACTTCAGACTAGAGCTTCCATAGTCTGTGCATTAGCCTGAACATTTGACGTCCCTAATCTACTTCCATGTTCAAGACAATTTTAGCGTAAATGTTCATTACTTTTAGTCATCATCTGACAAGCAACAATATTCATAAGGATCAGATTTGTGTAACTCATGAGTTTGTGCCCATAGCATGAACCAGCCTGTTGCTCACTCCACAGAGTCGGCTGGGATGAATATCCCTCTCTCACCCTGACAGATATAAGACTTAGTGCCACTCAAAGACACTGCCTTGCCCGTGACAGGGGTGGCACATTACATCATCAGCCTACATGGTTTCATTCACACTAGAGAGCAGAATCAAGCCAAGCTGTACTGTGCTGGCAATTCATCCACCATAGTTGCTAGAACAGTGCTGGAAAGGCCCATGTGATATTAAAATATCAGAGCCAGCATGGTACGTTTGAGTCGGCACGACAGTGTACAGGGTACAGGAGTTGCAAATTAAATGTGTGTAACCTGCCTGCTGAGCCAACTCTCGGGTGGGAGCGAGGACTAGGGCCTGGGTGCCCTTTAGCTCAATATCAATCTGCTGTAGGATGGAGATGGCGAAAGTGGCAGTCTTCCCTGTGCCGGACTGGGCCTGTGCAATGACATCAAAACCTGGTGGGGAATGAAGGGTCATATTCATTAGTAGACACCATAGCAAAACACTTTGCAACAGAAAAATCAAGTGTTTCTTATTGGACAAATTCAGACAGGTCCCTCCCAGTTGGTTCCTAGTGAATATGACCAAGGATATGCTTTATAGGCATTTGGTTCACTGTTTAGATGCAGAGGCTTAGGAAATCTGCAAGCTAAATAATAAAACATTTAAGGCATGATTGAGAAAGTCTCCAAACCTGACATGTAGGATAGTCTGGAATAAATAAAAGCCAGTGTCGTATGATCTCTCAAGGAAACCTAATGTTCCACATAGGAATGAAGAGGATGAATAGAAGTATAGAAGTTCAGGCAACTTCAGTCAGCGACAACTTAGGCTAGAGATTGACGCAAAAAGAACACTATAAAAATCAACACATAATTGGTATTGAAGTCATTCCCATGTCTGAAGCTTATACCCATCTTGATACATATTGATGAAAAAAATAAAATAAAAATAAAAGGTCTCCCACACACAATATCCTGTGTGTGGGAGTTTATTTTAGGAAACTAACTTACCCTTGATACAAGGGAGGATGGCCCTCTGCTGAATGGCAGAGGGTTTCTCAAACCCATAGGCATAGATTCCTCTCAGGAGAGTCTCACGCAGGGCCATCTCATCGAAGCTGTCCACAATCTCATTCCAGTTACTCTGTGGAGAGAGAAAGATAACAGACCACGGTTTGTGTATATGGTACCCAGAGACTGTACTTCTTACACAAACTCCCAGTACTGCTTTACTGCCAGTGGAGAGATGGAAAACCATGCAAGACCCTGATTGTGGGTGTTAGATGTATGCATCTTCTCCTCCATCCCATTGCCAGTAATGATATTCAACAATTTAACCGGTCCTTCATCCAACTTTTGACAAACTTGCCTGACACACACAAAACACTTAACTTTACCTCAATGATGCCATCTGGCTCCATGCCCTCAGGGCCATTGTCTCTGTTGGAGAGGTCTCTGGAGGAAAACGTCCACATGTCAATACTAGATGATACATATATTTCATAACTCATTAGCCAATTCTAATGATATCATGAACAAAAACATTTCTAATCAGAAATGTATAAGGGGTCTAATGCCAGGGTGTGATTGCAATAGGCATGACATGCCCGAATTCGGCCCATTAAGTGCCAATGATTGAATCGAGGCACCCATGTTCAATAAACTCGCATAAGATGGTCGTTTTGGTACCCCACCATCGGTGCTGGCGACCAGCGAGGCAGAATTTGGGGCACACACACAACCAAACTTGTGACGCCACTCAATTTCCAAAAACATATATTTCAGAAAGTCTTCCCAATGCAGACGAATCGAACACGCCCATGCAAAATTACTTGTATTCAGAGATTTTGAATAGAATAATGGTCATGGTAGATAAATTGGTATGGGTTCGCTGGCTGTCTAGGCCCGAGTAGTCATGGTGGATAACAAATTGGTGGAGGTTCGCTGGGTGGCTAGGCCGGAGTGGAAATGTAAACCCCGTGATGAAACTGCTAACGTTAGCTCGCTAACAAGCAAAACAACATATTCAGCAGGGATAGCTAACCATACTAGCTGGAAGTAGCAATCACTCAACCGAAAGGCCTATCCGATTGCAAATAATTCCATAATAAATACAAAATAAAGCACCGCCACCAGGCCTAGCGACCCCTAATTTACCCGAAAAACCATGTGCTCGTAGCGCACAAAGTTAGCTAACGTTAGCTGAAAGGGTGGCTCCATTAAAAGAACAAGCGATCCAGCAAGCTCGTAAACATAATATTTCGGATAAGAACTGTAGCAAGTGAGACACTAGCTAGCCGGAGTTTTGAGGTTAATAGTTAACACCCGTTACTAGCTAACGTAGTTAAACGTGACCAACGACACTGGGCAGAAAATCATTTGTGCACCATGGCGGGGCTCGCTGGTGAGACAGGCCACCATTTTCCCGCAACCGGTCTGGTGGTGTTCGCCTGCGAAATTATAACTACCTAGCCATCTTAACCGATGTTAGCAGTTCGACTTCACCATGCATTACTCAATTAACATTTGTGGGTTGGCCAGCAAATCAGTGTTTACAATAATACAAGGCACAATTTGAGCCAACTACCTAGCTAACATGTCATAACGTGAAACATTTTTACAAAGGGCTTGCCTTTAGACCTGACCAGCTAGCGGCTCCAACCCGACTACCGCTAGCTAGTTTACAGTTGCTAACGTTAGTTAGCACTAAAACGACAGCACAAGGAAACCGCTAATATTAAGGTTGCATTTTATAACGGAATTGCGGGGCCGACCGGGTTATTTTATCTAGCCATGTGTAACTGGTTATAATAAAACAGTGAAACAATTTGCTGGATTCTTTACCTCTCTTCATAATCTGCCGACATTATCACAAAGGGCGAATACGCCGCAAAAATGTTTTATATACCACAACGTGGTTTGGAAAACTCAAGATTTGATTGCTGAAGAGGACTATCATTCAATGTTGGCAACACCCAGAGTCATATATTTAGACCCATTGTGACATATTATTGGCTATCTAAGAAGTCACTAAAAGTGTGGTTGCCGCCTTTATTTGACCATAATAGGAGCGAAAAGGAGGACTCGATATTTGGTTCCTCCCCAGCAACAAAACCATTGGAAGCATAGACCCTATTAAATTACAAATTCTATGATTGGAAGAAACATAACGAACAATGCTTTCATTGGATTTGTTGATTATGACGCATAATCCAAAAAGCACTAGATATATATATCTGATGCTGTAGCTACGGAGAGGAATTACATTCCAAAGAACGCAATATGACTTTTAATACATTTTTTTATTTTATTTATTTTTTAGTCATTAAGCAGATGCTCTTATCCAGAGTGACTTACAGACAGTATTTTTTTTTTATACTGGCCCCCCGTGGGAATCAAACCCACAACCTTAGCGTTGCAAACGCCATGCTCTACCAACTGAGCTACATCCCTGCCGGCCATTCCCTCCCCTACCCTGGACGACGCTGGGCCAATTGTGCGCCACCACATGGGTCTCCCGGTCGCGGCCTGCTACGACAGAGCCTGGATTCGAACCAGGATCTCTAGCGGCACAGCTAGCACTGCGCCACTCGGGAGTACATGTGTTTACAAAGTCTCCTATGACAACAAAAACGGAAAGAACAAGTCATAGGTCTTTAGTTTTTTGTTATGATCATGTAAGTCAGAATTCAAAACTTTTAAATCATATTCTTCAAAATTAATATTTATTTGTTCAAGATAATATAAAACAAAGACAATGGCTTCAAATCCAATGGGTGTTGTCAGTTTCTCTTTTTTTATGGTGACTTGCCACAACAAATATAAAACAGTACAGTTGAGTTTACAACCCTTTGAACTCCACTAGCTATTACCTTATCACAAGATAGACAATTAGAAACCATGTTTAAAAATGTATACAAATAAACTGAACATAAGGTTGTGGCCATCAAGACTTTCCAACACCATAACCCTGGCTATCCCCCAACCCTCAATGACACCAGGGACAAACAAATAATCTCTCACAACAGCACAAGTGCAACAACCATTAAGTTGTTTAGTGTCCTCATTGGATCTCATATGAGAGTACACTACAGTTGGCCTAAATCAACGAAAGGGACAAATAATTAGACATGAAAGTGAGTGGGTGTGAGGCAAAAAAAAAAGCAACAATGTCCATCTTACATATTTTAGTCATTTAGCAGACGCTCTTATCCAGAGCAACTTACAGTTAGTGAGTGCATACATTTTCCCCGTGGGAAACGAACCCACAACTCTGGCGTTGCAAGCGCCATGTTCTACCAACTGAGTTACACGGGGCCCTTGTAAAAATTGTGCTGCCAAGAGAGCTGGGGGAAGGGAAGGGTGAATAGTCTTCATCTTTTTTCGTTATGTGATAGCTACAGTACCTTGCAAAAGTATTCATCCCCCTTGGCGTTTTCCTATTTTGTTGCATTACAACCTGTAATTTAAATAGATTTTTATTTGGATTTCATGTAATGGACATACACAAAATAGTCGAAATTGGTGAAGTGAAATGAAAAAAATAACTTGTTTCAAAAATTAAAAAAATAAAATAACAGAAAAGTGGTGCGTGCATATGTATTCACCCCCTTTGCTATGAAGCCCCTAAATAAGATCTGCTGCAACCAATTACCTTCAGAAGTCACATAATTAGTTAAATAAAGTCCACCTGTGTGCAATTTAAGTGTCACATGATCTGTCACATGATCTCAGTATATATACACCTGTTCTGAAAGGCCCCAGAGTCTGCAACACCACTAAGCAAGGGGTACCACCAAGCAAGCGGCACCATGAAGAACAAGGAGCTCTCCAAACAGGTCAGGGACAAAGTTGTGGAGAAGTACAGATCAGGGTTGGGTTATAAAAAAATATCAGAAACTTTGAACATCCCACGGAACACCATTATATCCATTATTAAAAAATTGAAAGAATATGGCACCACAACAAACCTGCCAAGAGAGGGCTGCTCACCAAAACTCACGGACCAGGCAAGGAGGGCATTAATCAGAGAGGCAACAAAGAGACCAAACATAACCCTGAAGGAGCTAAAAAGCTCCACAGCGGAGATTGGAGTATCTGTCCATAGGACCACTTTAAGCTGTACACCCCACAGACCTGGGCTTTACGGAAGAGTGGCCAGAAAAAAGCCATTGCTTAAAGAAAAAAATAAGCAAACACGCTTGGAGTTCGCCAAAAGCCATGTGGGAGACTCCCCAAACATATGGCAGAAGGTACTCTGGTCAGATGAGACTAAAATTGAGCTTTTTGGCCATCAAGGAAAACGCTATGTCTGGCGCAAACCCAACACCTCTCATCACCCCTAGAACACCATCCCCACAGTGAAGCATGATGGTGGCACCATCATGCTGTGGGAATGTTTTTCTTGGGAAACTGGTCAAAGTTGAAGGAATGATGGATGGCGCTAAATATTGGGAAATTCTTAAGGGAAACCTGTTTCAGTCTCCCAGAGATTTGAGACTGGGACGGAGGTTCACCTTCCAGCAGGACAATGACTCTAAGCATACTGCTAAAGCAACACTCGAGTGGTTTAGGGGGAAACATGTAAATGTCTTGGAATGGCCTAGTCAAAGCCCAGACCTCAATCCAATTGAGAATCTGTGGTATGACTTAAAGATTGCTGTACACCAGCAGAACCCATCCAACTTGAAGGAGCTGGAGCAGTTTTGCCTTGAAGAATGGACAAAAATCCCAGTGGCTAGATATGCCAAGCTTATAGAGACATACCCCAAGAGACTTGCAGCTGTAATTGCTGCAAAAGGTGGCTCTACAAAGTATTGACTTTAGGGGGGTGAATAGTTATGCACGCTCAAATTCTGTTTTTTTGTCTTATTTCTTGTTTGTTTCACCCCCAAAAAATTTTTGTATCTTCAAAGTGATGTTGTGTAAATCAAATGATACAAACCACCCAAAAAATCAATTTTAATTCCAGGTTGTAAGGCAACAAAATAGGAAAAATGCGAAGGGGGGTGAATACTTTCGCAAGCCACTGTAGTTGTTTCATTTAAACTCACATTGAGACCTTGCAATGACACAACTGTTTGTACATTATTCTCCTCAGCATTGACATGTCCAGCTGGCCAAAACTGAAATGCTGCTCCAAGGATAGGCCCTTACAGTACTGTGGGGGGAACAGTGTGAACAAAAGCTCATGTCAATATCAAGAGCAAATGCAATGATGTAGTAGAGTACTGTTTTTATGACAGATACCAAAGCAAATTACTTTGCTACTGTTATGTGTGTAGCAAAAGATAAAGTGTCTTGGAAACAACGTTTTCGAACAACATGACTGGATAGATAGATGGTGCTAAAGGTTCTGTTAATATTGAAATAGGAATAATGATATTAAAGTTAACCCACCTGCAGGACAAATGCACCGCAGTCGCTGTCATTGTTCTGCCTGCCCACGTTCTGGGAAACACATATAAACATGGGATCAACAACAACAATCACAAAAACATGGTATCAACTCACAAATAAACCACAACAAACAAACATTGCCAACCAAAAATCTAAAAGCCCTCTTACCATTTTGAGGAAACACTTCCACCCTGTGATAAAAAATATTTTGCTCTTTCTTGATTGCCTCAGCTTGTAAATAATTTTTGCGATGTGCTGAAAATCAAGAGAAAGACATGGGTGAATATGAATGCACTGAGGGATTTAAAAAAATACATACAGTGGGGGAAAAAGGTATTTAGTCAGCCAGCAATTGTGCAAGTTCTCCCACTTAAAAAGATGAGAGAGGCCTGTAATTTTCATCATAGGTACACGTCAACTATGACAGACAAAATGAGAAGAAAAAAAATCCAGAAAATCACATTGTAGGATTTTTAATGAATTTATTTGCAAATTATGGTGGAAAATAAGTATTTGGTCAATAACAAACGTTTCTCAATACTTTGTTATATACCCTTTGTTGGCAATGACACAGGTCAAACGTTTTCTGTAAGTCTTCACAAGGTTTTCACACACTGTTGATGGTATTTTGGCCCATTCCTCCATGCAGATCTCCTCTAGAGCAGTGATGTTTTGGGGCTGTCGCTGGGCAACACGGACTTTCAACTCCCTCCAAAGATTTTCTATGCGGTTGAGATCTGGAGACTGGCTAGGCCACTCCAGGACCTTGAAATGCTTCTTACGAAGTTGTCATGCTGAAAGACCCAGCCACGTTTCATCTTCAATGCCCTTGCTGATGGAAGGAGGTTTTCACTCAAAATCTCACGATACATGGCCCCATTCATTCTGTCCTTTACACGGATCAGTCGTCCTGGTCCCTTTGCAGAAAAACAGCCCCAAAGCATGATGTTTCCACCCCCATGCTTCACAGTAGGTATGGTGTTCTTTGGATGCAACTCAGCATTCTTTGTCCTCCAAACACGACGAGTTGAGTTTTTACCAAAAAGTTATATTTTGGTTCCATCTGACCATATGACATTCTCCCAATCCTCTTCTGGATAATCAAAATGCACTTTAGCAAACTTCAGACGGGCCTGGACATGTACTGGCTTAAGCAGGGGGACACGTCTCGCACTGCAGGATTTGAGTCCCTGGCGGCGTAGTGTGTTACTGATGGTAGGCTTTGTTACTTTGGTCGCAGCTCTCTGCAGGTCATTCACTAGGTCCCCCCGTGTGGTTCTGGGATTTTTGCTCACCATTCTTGTGATCATTTTGACCCCACAGGGTGAGATCTTGCGTGGAGCCCCAGATCGAGGGGAGATTATCAGTGGTCTTGTATGTCTTCCATTTTCTAATAATTGCTCCCACAGTTGATTTCTTCAAACCAAGCTGCTTACCTATTGCAGATTCAGTCTTCCCAGCCTGGTGCAGGTCTACAATTTTGTTTCTGGTGTCCTTTGACAGTTCTTTGGTCTTAGCCATAGTGGAGTTTGGAGTGTGACTGTTTGAGGTAGTGGACAGGTGTCTTTTATACTGATAACAAGTTCAAACAGGTGCCATTAAGACAGGTAACGAGTGGAGGACAGAGGAGCCTCTTAAAGAAGAAGTTACAGGTCTGTGAGAGCCAGAAATCTTGCTTGTTTGTAGGTGACCAAATACTTATTTTCCACCATAATTTGCAAATAAATTAATAAAAAATCCTACAATGTGATTTTCTGGATTTTTTTCCCTCAATTTGTCTGTCATAGTTGACGTGTACCTATGATGAAAATTACAGGCCTCTCTCATCTTTTTAAGTGGGAGAACTTGCACAGTTGGTGGCTGACTAAATACTTTTTTCCCCCACTGTACATCCCTGTTAGCGAGCATTTTTCCTTTGCCAAGATAATCCATCCACCTGACAGGTGTGGCATATCAAGAAGCTGATTAAACATCATGATCATTACACAAGTGCACCTTGTGCTGGGGACAACAAAAGGCCACTCTAAAATGTGCCGTTGTGTCACACAACACAATGCCACAGATGAAAATGTCCCAGTTCTTCCATGGCCTGCATACTCACCAGACAGGTCAAACCTGGTTTAAAAAAACTGATAAAGCAATACCTCACGGCACAACGCCTCTCCCCTATTTGATAGTTTGTGTGTATGTACTGATGTATAGGCTACATGTGCCTTTTTAAAACTGATGTAGTTCTGTCCTCGAGCTGTTCTTGTCTATTAATGTTGTCATGTTTCATGTTTTGTGTGCACCCTAGGAAGAGTAGCTGCTGCTTTCGCAACAGCTAATGGGGATCCTAATAAAATACCAAATACCCATTGAGCATGTTTGGGATGTTCTGGATCGACGTGTTCGACAGCGTGTTCCAGTTCCCGCCAATATCCAGCAACTTCGCACAGCCATTGAAGATGAGTGGGACAACATTCCACAGGCCACAATCAACAGCCTCATCAACTCTATGTGAATGTGATGTGTCTCACTACATGAGGCAAATGGTGGTCACACCAGATACTGACAGATTTTCTGATACACCCCTACCTTTTGTTTTTATGGTACACTATATATACAAAAGTATGTGGACATGCCTTCAAATTAGTGGATTCGGCCATATCAGCTACAACCGTTGCTGACAGGTGTATACAATCGAGTACACAGCCATGCAATCCCCATAGTCAAACATTGGCAGTAGAATGGCCTTACTAAAGAGCTCAGTGACTTTCAACGTGGCACTGTCACAGGATGCCACCTTTACAACAAGTTGTCAGTTTCTCACATTTCTGCCCTGCTGGAGCTACCCCGGTCAACTGTAAGTGCTGTTATTGTGAAGTGGAAACATCTAGGAGCAACAACGGCTCAGCCGCGAAGTGGTAGGTCACACAAGCTCAAAGAACGGGACCAGCGAGTGCTGAAGCGCGTAAACATGTGTTTGTCATGGTTCTGGCTAGGCCCCTTAGTTCCAGTGAAGGGAAATCTTAACGGTACAGCATGCAATGACATTCTAGACGATTCTGTGCTTCCAACTTTGTGGCAACAGTTTGGGGAAGGCCCTTTCCTATTTCAGCATGTCAATGCTCCCGTGCACAAAGCGATGTCCATAAAGAAATGGTTTGTCGAGATCGGTG
The DNA here is from genome assembly GCF_020615455.1 of Coregonus clupeaformis. NCBI lineage: Eukaryota > Metazoa > Chordata > Actinopteri > Salmoniformes > Salmonidae > Coregonus > Coregonus clupeaformis. The sequence continues at coordinate 55,510,640 of NC_059200.1, read as the reverse complement.
TGGTGGAACTTGACTGGCCTGCACAGAGCCCCATCGAACACCTTTGGGATGAATTGGAAGGCCGACTGCGAGCCAGGCCTAATCGCCCAACATCAATGCCCGACCTCACTAATGCTCTTGTGGTTGAATGGAAGCAAGTCCCCACAGCAATGTTCCAACCTCTAGTGGAAAGCCTTCGAAGAGTGGAGGCTGTTATAGCAGCAAAGGGGGAACCAACTTCATATTAATGCCCATGATTCCCAGTCGTGAAATCCATAGATTAGGGCCAACTGATTTTATTTCAGTTGACTGATTTCCTTATATGAACTGTAACTCAGTAAAATCTTTGTTTGTTGCATTTATATTTTTGTTCAGTGTATCTAATAAAGATATATTAGTGTTTTATTTTTCATATTTCTTTTTACAAAAGTTATAATTTTTCTTCCACTTTGACATTACAGAGCATTTTGTGTAGATCGTTGACAAAAAAATGACAATTAAATCCATTTTAATCTCACTTTGTAGCACAACAAAATGTGGAAAAAGTAGTGGAGTGAATACTTTCTGAAGACTGTGGTCTGAACGTAGTGAAAAGATGGAAAATTTGTTTATTCTGGAAAATGTAAAACTGCCGCTTGTGCAGTCAGTGTATTACTGCTGTGAGAGTGCATTGAAGTCTTTTTTGAACGCTAATCTGGAGTGTACTAACTGAGATTTAAATAATTTACACAAACAGATCTTGACAAATGTGAAATATTTGGATTGTTATCATCCTTGTGATATTGAGAGATAAACATGGTAATGCTTTTACTGATTGCACATAAATGATGATAATTCCTATGTGATAGAGTGCTTGCTTTGTTATCCAACTGATCTTGTGTCCTTTCTGTCATCCAGTGAACCCCGTTCATTGCTGCCCGCAGCTATATTTGAGAATGTGCTTCTGTCTTTACATAATGAGAAACCCAATATTATTACATGACATTTCAATATTTTCAAACCAATACAGTGTTACAAATATTTTATTATTTTATTCAGACAACCTCAATATACAGATTATTGAATTAATAAAGAACACATATTTGCAGATTTGGCAGTTTTGTGGCACAAAAATCAGTTTTGTCTGAAATGTCATGTTATGTGATTCATATGCATCCAATAGCCATGTCATTATCAATTATAATATAATATAATTTGTACATGATCAAACTCTCTCTCTCTCTCTCTCTCTCTCTCTCTCTCTCTCATCCAAATACAGAACACCGTTGATCACCGTCACCAGTGCTTTCAAAGAACATGAAATCCTGTTTGGAGACAAAGAATAAAGAAAGAAAAAATGGACACACAATGAATAGGCATGATGGAGATCATCATCACACTAAATACGTAATTGTTAGATTCATCATAATAGACAGGATTTATAATGGCTTTATATTGATGCACTACAATAAGAGTGTCAGTATTGACTAATTGATTGGTTTGTCAGTAATTTTGCAGTAATGGCTGCTTCATTAGGTCACTGACACAGTGATAGAGAAATTCCCTTATGGATTATAGCCTATGTACTGTATATGTGTGTAATGTACTATATGAGAGAGCTCCTACAAAGAATTCCAATGAAGGCTATGTCTTCTTAATAACTACAAATGCCAAATGAACTTTAATCTGACTTAGCTCTATAGATATGGCTGAGTTTGCACAGGCAGCCCAATTCTGATCTTTTGCCAATAATTGGGCCAAAGATCATAATTGGGCTGCCTGTGTAAATCGCAGCCTTTGTCACTCACAATAAGGATGCAGGCCCCCATCAGCACAGCCTTCATCTTGACATCCAGGTCCATGGGGAACTGGATCCCAAAGTTGTCTGTGTCAGTGAAGGCCTCCTTTATCAGCCCACTCCACTGCTTGCTGATTCTCCCAATGGGCTGGTCGTGGTCCTTACCCATCACCTGTTATAGAAACACCAAGGACACTAATCAGGGTGATGTTCATTAGGCAGCAAATGGAAGAAAACGGATTGAAACAGTGAGAGACTACCTGGACTTCATTTTTTTCCTGTTTTGCTACGGTGTGCCTTAATGAACACAACCTACGGTTTAACGGACTCAGGGCTACATGAACACTCACGAATAGAGATAGACCACAGTCCTCTCCCTAACAGCCAGTGATGTGCTATGCAGACATAGAGGAGTAGATGAGGTGAACTTCACCTCAAAATCAACGTCTCCACAGCAGCTACAGGCACAGAAAGGACCTTCAATCCTCAGGAGAGTCTCTTTGGCAGGTCCTAGGATGGAGAGTTTTGGCTTGAAGGGATGCCAGTTCTGAACCACATAACCTATGGTGGTGCCAGGAGGGGATTGGACCTCCATCTAGGACAGACAAACATTCACAGACACAGAGGGAAATGGTCACTTGAGAAAGAGTCATGCAGACGTTAGATTATCCTTGAAACAGTATCTTCAATGTTATTTTTATCTTCAATTTTGCAATGATAAAATTGAGACGACAGTCCCTGTTATAAGTGTGTTATAATAGTGTTATTTAGAGCAGTAAATACACACCTACACCTATTTAATAATTACTATATTTATTATTAATTTATTTTACCCTCAAGAGTAGCTGTGCTCCATCAGGTTTGGCTTTGGAATGTTAGCTGTCACAAAAGCATCAGGTATTGCCAGAGAGACAGACACATCCATTTGATTGTTTTTTGAGGGGAGAAAACGGATTTGGGTGTTCTGTTTATTCTTTATTACAACACCTTGAAATATTATTTTTCCTCGAAGTGATTATTACCCCCCTTGACAGGGCATGTACTCCAACATGTACATTTCCGTCTTGATCTAGTTGGTCACAAACATTTTTATCAGAGATTTCATAAATGTTTATTTTGCTTAAAAGTGTTCAAGTTCGACTGATATTTGAAACGAGCTTCCCTTCCAAACCTCATGAATGACAATAATTAAAACAGGTGAAGGTTTTAAGTTTCAGACCATGGAAGCAACATTTCAACGGTTTTGAGGGTCTTGATTGTACAATGCAAGTTTAACTGCACTCCAGGAGTCCTATGGATCAGGTTAGTGTATATAAGGAAGAAGGAGATATGTTTTTTTTTATACAACTTTACATAATTGTGATTCTTTATGAGCCAACAAACCTTTTTATAAAAAAGAGTACTTTACTGAAAGTCGTGCACAGGGGGCACTGTTTCTCTACGATAGAAGAGAATGCATGAAAATGTATGCACTCACTAACTGTAAGTCGCTCTGGATAAGAGCGTCTGCTAAATGACTCAAATGTAAATTTAGAAGCTGTGTTATAAGTGGCAATACCTCTTGCAAGCAACACGGGAAGTAGCAGGTGTCTGTTATACGTGTGATGTGAGTGTGTTATAAGCTGTGTTATAAGCAGTTAATCCTACAGACAGCAGAGGAAGTAGCAGGAGGTGTCTGTTGTAAGGGTGTTATAAGATATGTTATAAGGGGTTAATATGTGTGTTATAAGCAGTTATAATACCTCTTGCAGGCAGCAGGGCCAGAAGCAGGAGGTGCAGCGGAAGGGCTTGACCAGGTGCATGACCTCCTGGCCACTGTGGTCTTTGATCTTCATCTCAAACATGCGGTTGGGACCGCAGCAGTTCCGGGTGCAGCAGTCACTATCCTCCTTGGCTGTGTAGATTTCCTGTCCCAGACTGTTCTTGATTATGTACCGGTTTTTAGTCTCAAAGGAAGTGATGGCTGGAGAGAGCGGGAGCACAGGAAGAAAGGGGTCATGGGGGATGTGGGTGGAGGTGAGAGATCGGAAGTAAATATTATGTCAGAGTAAATACAATTTATGGCATACTGTATATAACAAGGGCTGCCTTACCCTCCAGCAGTTCCACTTTCTGATGTATCAAGATTTGATCGATCTGTAACAAGCAGATAAAGGTAGGATTGGGGACAGAGTTCCCTACTGTGGCCAGCTCTCTCCAGTTTCCAAACCAATGATCTTATCCCATAAAAGTCAACGTTTTACTTTTTCAAGGTAACAGTTCCATAAACAAAAGATATGACTGTTGACTTCACTGTCTTACCTGTGTTAGGTACTCCAGGCCAGGGGGCACTACTGCTGGTCGAAAGTTATTTTCCATGGCGTGGTAGGATTAGTAGGGGATAGTGTCCTGAGCACACCCACATTGGTCAGACAAATCATCCATGGTTGACGGATAATAAAGTTAGATCAAATATGGTTTATAACCATAGCACTGAGCTACATGGTTAATCATTACACTACTCAATAGCACCATTCAAAGTTGCTTTCCAATTCATGCGTACTATTCCTTTTGACATAAAATGTAACATGAATACTATACCAAAACAAAAAATATGGGAAGATGGACTCTCAGAGCTAAGATATCCCTGGTCTTACATCCGCTTTTTAGGTGTCATGGCAATTTTACAGAGCTCAAAGTTATACATACAGCATATAATAGTACTGTATAAATTGTAAGAACTTACAATGGAACAAAAACATTTTGAATACCAATGAACACATATCTGTGCGGTGCTGAGAATCAACTTACGTCCAAATTCCTTGCTATATGTTGCGCAGAGCTTCTGAAGGTGTTGCTCTCTGTATTGGTGTTCCTCTCTGTATGTGCTAAGCAATCAAACTCAAAGCAGTCGGAAGTCACGCATGTGTGTAAGGTGTGTTTTATTAGTCATTTAGCAGACGCTCTTATCCAGAGCGACTTATAGTTAGTGAGTGCATACATTGTCATACTGGCCCCCCGTGGGAAACGAACCCACAACACTGGCGTTGCAAGCGCCATGCTCTACCAACTGAGCTACAGGGTTACTAAGTATGGCTAAAATCGCATGTTGCATACCAGATGATGTCATCATTGTCTCTGGATAATATAATCAGAAACACATATTTCTCTATCTTTTTTTACTACAAAACATAGAAACCCTCTGTTTCCACATACTGTATGTTGACATTGCGGTGGTGCTGGAGATCATGATTTTGATGTTGAACAAAGGGTGAATTTTCCCTTTAAGCCAACTTTAGGTGATTGATTAAGACAAAGAACGGACAAATGAACGCACCAATTTAGGATTTATTCAGTATTCATACAAATAGCTTTATTACTCAAGCTATAGTAAACACAGAAGATAACTATTGCCAAAAAAATTAAAAATTTGAAAGCTCTTTTTCCCTCTTTGATTCTGACACACACACACTAGTGTGCAAAGCTGTCATCAAGGCAAAGGGTGGCTATTTGAAGAATCTCAAATATAAAATATATTTTCATTTGTTTAACACTTTTTTGGCTACTACATGATTCCATATGTGTTATTTCATAGTTTTGATGTCTTCACTATTATTCTACAATGTAGAAAATAGTAAAAAATAAAGAAAAACCCTTGAATGAGTAGGTGTCCAAACTTTTGACTGGTACTGTATATTTACTGAAAGAGCTCAGGAGAAATGTATATACAGTATACATGAGGCTAGAACATTTTGAAAAGAGTACAGTTACCTGCTTGACGTATAACTCGTCAAACAAAAAAGTCAAAAGAAAAGCACCAGCCTTCCTCTGTCGCAACAAGTGACAACTTATATTTCTAAATCTGAACGCACTGGTTGGAAAGCATTTTCTGGAAAACACTACCTGAGGGGGAAAAAATGAAACACCCCAGATTTGCTTATGTGATTTAGTGTGTATCTCAAATTACACAATGAGCCCTTTCAACACCAAAATACTGTCTCTCAAGACAAAACAAATAGAATAGTGGAGTCGTGGTCAAGGGGCAAAGGGATGCAGTCTTAAACCCAGAAACTATCCTCAGGGCTCTTTCTTTTGTTCAGATCTTCGGTCCTGTCGACAATCCCTGCTGTCACGACTTCCGCCGAGGCTGCTCCCCCTCCTGGTTCGGGCAGGCTTCGGCGTTCGTCATCACCGGAGTACTAGCTACTGCCGATCCCATTCTCATCACTCCACTTGTCATGTCTGGTCAATCACACACACCTGGTGCTCATTCCCCTAATTAGTATGTGTATAAGTGTTCCCTCTGTTTCCCTTGTCTTTGTGAGTGATTGTTTGTTGTGAGAGCGTGTAGCTCGGTTGAGCTACTATTCATTGTGTTATTGCCAAGGTGGATATTTATCCTTGTAATAGTTTCGTTTGACGCTTGGGGCGTTTGATTTATGTAAACGGAATAAACTCTGGACTTCGGTATTTTACCTCCTGCGCCTGACTCCTTCATTCACACCTCGTCACACCTGCACTTAGGACAGAAGAAGATGTCTGGCACGTTGGACTTCTTAATCTTTGCGGAGGAGAGGTGTACCCATATCTCATACTGGTTGCACTCCATGGGCAGATTGGCCTATGTCACTCAGTCAGAACGAAAGATCATGAATCATTAAAAAAACAGAAAGGTGGTGCCGAAATACTTAAACCGAAAAAAGGGCTTGAGGCCGACGCTGCTAAATGTGTGAAATTAACCAACTTATTTGCTAAAAAGTTCTGGTTCTGTTGGTCTGACTGCTGTGTCTGTGAGAAATGACAGATCAACTGCTGCAGCCGCTGCAGCAGAGGACAGTGGTGCAGTTGAGGTAGGAAGATAACAGAGAAAGACACTCACGCACACAGACACAGATCATGTAGTCTACTGCTGCCAGTTAGGCCTAATATTTTGGTTTTATATTGTACGAAATAGTAGGCTAATTAGAGGCAAGGGGATTTGGGGGAACATTTAGTCACTAGGCTACTTGCAATACAGCCTAACAAGTCGTTAGATTGGCTTTTTAACACATAGGTAAGGCAATAGCCATCTACTAGACATTTATACAGTCATCATGTATTACAATAAGACATTGAATGAATCCACACCATTTTTAATAACCTTATGCAATTTATTTTAAAGGTGAAGTTGGGGGCTGTCTTTGTATTTGAATTGTTTTAGCAATGTTTAAGCTATTCGCTTTGCTTCTAAATCTCAGTGTCTCTTCATCCAGTGAGTCATCCAGTGTTTCAGAACCTGATGTTGATCATGAAAATCCCACCAGCATTGCAGTTCTTGACACAAACCGGTGCGCCTGGCACCTACTACCATACCCGTTCAAAGGCACTTAAATATTTTGTCTTGCCCATTCACCATCTGAATGGCATGCAGACACAATCCATGTCTAATTTGTCTCAAGGCTTAAAATGTCTTCTTTAACCTGTCTCCTCCCCTTCATCTACACTGTGTGAAGTGGAACAAGTGGCATCAATAAGGGACTAAAGCTTTCACCTGGATTCACCTTGTCAGTTTATGTCATGGAAAGGGCAGGTGTTCTTAATGTTTTGTACACTCAGTGTATATACAGTGCATTCGGAAAGTATTAAGACCCCTTGACTTTTTCCACATTTTGTTACGTTACAGCCTTATTCTAAAATGTATTAAATTGTTTTTTGCCCCTCATCAATCTACACACAATACCCCATAACGACAAAGCAAAAACAGGTTTTCAGAAAATGTGTAAATTTGTATTAAACCCCCCCCCCCCTGAAATATCACATTTACATAAGTATTCAGACCCTTTACTCAAAACTTTGTTGAAGCACCTTTGGCCGCGATTACAGCCTAGAGTCCTCTTGGGTATGATGCTACAAGCTTGGCACACCTGTATTTGGGGAGTTTCTCCCATTCTTCTCTGCAGATCCTCTCAAGCTCTGTCAGCTTGAATGGGAAACGCGCTGCACAGCTATTTTCGGGTCTCTCCAGAGAATATTATCATGGTGGCCACTAAAACCCATTTATGCAAATGTACATAATATTGTAGTTAAAAAAGTATATCAGTTATGAAAAAACGTTCTTCAGGTCCTTCGTTTAGAGTATTCTGAACGTTAGGCCTATCATGAAGTTCCTAGTTTCAACAGTGTAAGAGCAGTGGGGTTCTAAGAATTACAAAGAGCCTTTGGTATCAGTGGAGTGAGTCTTCAATCTACTATAAGTAAATAAACCTTAACCCAACAGTAATCGTTATTTACTGTATATACTTAAGATGTTGAATAAAGAAAAAGGAGATATAGACAGGAAAAATAGTAAAAAGGTATAATAAATTATTTTGCCACAGGCATAATTTGAACCCTGTTATGTAGAGGTGGAAGCCATTGTCATTATTGGAAATATTCACCCATTTTTTTATGTTATATTGTTTTTGTGCATCTCTGAGTGATGTTCTATCGATACCCGGGGACATTTCGTGTAACTTGGGTCAAACGTTTTGGGTAGCCTTCCACAAGCTTCCCACAATAAGTTGGGTGAATTTTGGCCCATTTATCCTGACAGAGCTGGTGTAACTGAGTCAGGTTTGTAGGCCTCCTTGCTCACACATGCCTTTTCAGTTATGGCCAAAAATGTCCTATAGGATTGAGGTCAGGGCTTTGTGATGTCCTTAAGCCATTTTGCCACAACTTTGGAAGTACGCTTGCGGTCATTGTCCATTTGGAAGACCCATTTGCGACCAAGCTTTAACTTCCTGACTGATGTCTTGAGATGTTGCTTCAATATATCCACATAATTTTCCTTCCTCATGATGCCATCTATTTTGTGAAGTGCACCAGTCCCTCCTGCAGCAAAGCACCCCCACAGCACGATGCTGCCACCCCCGTGCTTCACGGTTGGGATGGTGTTCTTCGGCTTGCAAGCTTTCCCCTTCTTCCTCCAAACATAACGATGGTCATTATGGCCAAACAGTTCTATTTTAGTTTCATCAGACCAGAGGACATTTCTCCAAAAAGTACGATCTTTGTCCCCATGTGCAGTTGCAAACCGTAGTCTTGCTTTTTATGGCGGTTTTGGAGCAGTGGCTTCTTCCTTGCTGAGCGGCCTTTCAGGTTATGTCGATATAGGACTCGTTTTACTGTGGATATATATACTTTTGTACCTGTTTCCTCCAGCATCTTCACAAGGTCCTTTGCTGTTGTTCTGGGATTGATTTGCACTATTCGCACCAAAGTACATTCATCTCTAGGAGACAGAACTCCTTCCTGAGCGGTATGACGGCTGCGTGGTCCCATGGTGTTTATACTTGTGTACTATTGTTTGTACAGATGAACGTGGCATGTTCAGGCGTTTGGAAATTGCTCCCAAGGATGAACCAGACTTGTGGAGGTCTACAATTATTTTTTGAGGTCTTGGCTGATTTCTTTTGACATCATTTTCTGGAATTTTCCAAGCTGTTTAAAGGCACAGTCAACTTAGTGTACCGTATGTAACTTCTGACCCACTGGAATTGTGATACAGTGAATTATAAGTGAAATAATCTGTCTGTAAACAATTGTTGGAAGGATTACTTGTGTCATGCACAAAGTAGATGTCCTAACCGACTTGACAAAACTATAGTTTGTTAACAAGAAATGTATGGAGTGGTTGAATAACAAGTTTTAATGACTCCAACCTAAGTGTAAAATAAGTTGTAAAATTTCGACTTCAACTGTAGCTAGCTACATTTCTAAATTAGACTTAAGGATGACATGCTAGCTAGTTACTCTATATTTGTTAAAAGACAGAGCTAGCTCGAGACATAAGGAAGTAGTTGTGTGGTCAGTAGCCTATTTGTGTTCAGTGGTGTAGTTGTGGTCAGTCGTTGTGTTGTTGTTGTTGTGGTCAGTAGTTGTGGTCAAAGTGGTCAGAAGTTGTGGTCAGTAGCTGTGGTCAGCAGTTTAGTGGTTGTGATCATTAGTTGTGGCCAACAGTTGTGTGGTTGTGCTGCAGGTTCTTTGGGCCCTACAGTATGGATGTCGTCAGTAGTTGTGGTCAGTAGTTGTGTGGTTGTAGGCAATAGTTGTGGTCAGTAGTTGTGGGGTTGTGGTCAGTAGGTGTGGAAGCCATTGCCATGACCATTAAGCCATTGAGACTTCAGTGTTGGCAGTCTAAAATGGCGGATTTAGACAGAACCAGTCAAAATTGTGTGTTTTTTAATTGTACACAGTGAAAAGGTAGTTGGAATTCCTATCTCGCTAGTTAAATATCTAGCTACATTTCTAAATTAATTTGAAGGATGGTATGCTAGCTAGTTACTCTATATTTGGCAAAAGACAGACATAAGAAAGTAGTTGTGTGGTCAGTAGCCTTGTGTTCAGTAGCCTAGTTGTGGTCAGTTGTTGTGTGGTTGTGGTCAGTAGTTTTGGTTCAGTAGTTATGTGGTCAATAGTTATGTGGTAGTGGTTAGTTGTTGTGTGGTTGTAGTCAGTAGTTGTGGTCAGCAGTTAAGTGGTTGTTGTCAGTAGTTATGGTCCTTAGTTGTGGTCAGTAGTTATGATCAGTAGTCGTGTGGTTGTGTTGCAGGTTCTTTGGACCCTTTAGTATGGATGTGGTCAGTAGTTGTGGTCAGTAGGTGTGGTCAGTAGATGTGTGGTTGTGCTCAGTAGTTGTGTGGTTGTGTTGCAGTTTCGTTGGGCCCTATAGTATGGACATAGTCAGTAGTTGTGGTCAGGAGTTGTGGTCAGTAGCTGTGGTCAGTAGTTATGATCAGTATTTGTGTTGTTGTGGTCAGTAGTTGTGGTCAGTAATTATGGCCAGTTGTTGTGGACTGTGGTTGTGGTCAGTAGTTTGGTGGTTCAGTAGTTATGTGGTCAATAGTTATGTGTTTGTGGTTGTGTGGTTGTAGTCAGTAGTTGTGGTCAGTAGTTGTAGTCAGTAGTTACGTGGTTGTGGTCAGTGGTTGTTGCAAACAGTTGTGGTCAGTAGTTGGGGTCAGTAGTTATGGTCCTTCGTTGTGGTCAGTAGTTATGGTCAGTAGTCGTGTGGTTGTGTTGCAGGTTCTTTGGGCCCTTTAGTATGGATGTGGTCAGTAAATGTGTAGTTGTGTTCAGTAGTTGTGTGGTTGTGTTGCAGTTTCTTTGGGCCCTACATTATGGACATGGTCAGTACTTGTAGTCAGTCGTTTTGGTCAGGAGTTGTGGTCAGTAGTTGTGTTCAGTAGTGGTCAGTAGTTGTGTTCAGTAGTTGTGGTCAGTAGTTGTGTGATTGTGGTCAGTAGTTGTAGTCAGTCAGTGTGTGGTTTTGGTAGGTAGTTGTGGTCAGGAGTTGTGGTCAGTAGTGTTCAATAGTTATGGTCAGTAGTTGTGTTGTTGTGGTCAGTAGTGTGTTCAGTAGTTTTTGTTGTTGTGGTCAATAGTTGTGTGGTTGTGGTCAGTAGTTGTGAGGTTTTGGTCATTAGTTGTGGCGAGTATTTGTGTGGTTGTGGTCAGTAGTTGTGGAAGCCATTGTCATTACCATTAAGCCATTGAGACTTCAGTCTAAAATGGCGTATTTAGACAGCACCAGACAAAATTGTGTTTAAAAAGTAGTTGCTATTCCTATCTTGCTAGTTACATAGCTAGCTACATTTCTAATTTAGATTGAAGGATGACATGCTAGCTAGTTACTCTATATTTGTTAAAAGACAGAGCTCGCTAACTAGAGACATAAGAAAGTAATTGTGTGGTCAGTAGCCTAGTAGTGGTCAGTAGTTGTAGTCAGTAGTTGTGGTAAGGAGTTGTGGTCAGTAGTTGGGCTTTATAGTTGTGGTCAGTACTTTTAGTCAGTAGTTGTGTTGTTGTGTTCAGTAGTTGTGGTCAGTAGTTGTGTGGTTGTGGTCAGTAGTTGTGGCCAAAAGTTGTGTTAAGTAGTTGTGGAAGCCATTGTCATTGCCATTAAACCTTGGAGATTTGAGTGTTGGCAGTCTAAAATGGCGGGTTTAGACAGCAACGGGCGAAATGGTGTGTTTTACCACTTTGAAAACGTGGGACAATGGCATTCCTGGCTTGCTAGTCAACTAGCTAGCTATATTTCTAGATTAGATTTAAGGATTTCATACTGGCTAGTTAATGACATAAGACACATAAGAATGTAGTGTGGTCAGTAGCCTAGTTGTGGTCAGTAGGTGTGTGTTAAGCAGTTGTGTGGTTGTGGTCAGTAGTTGTGTGGTTCAGTAGTTCTGTGGTCAGTAGTTGTGTGGTTGTTGACAGTAGTTGTGTGGTTGTGGTCAGCAGTTAAGTGGTTTTGGTCAGTAGTTGTGTGTTCAGTAGTTGTGGTTAGTAGTTCTGTGGTTGTGGTCCGTAGTTTTGTTCAGGATTTGTTGTCAGGAGTTGTTATCAGGAGTTGTGGTCGGTAGTTGTGGTCAGTAGTTATGGTCAGTCGTTTTGGTCAGTAGTTGTGTGGTTGTGGTCAGTAGTTGTGTGGCTGTGGTCAGTAGTTGGTTGTGGACAGTAGTTGTATGGTTGTGGTCAGTAGTTGTGGTCAGTGGTTGTGTTGCAGTTTATTTGAGCCCTACTGTATGGACATGGTCAGTAGTTATGGTCAGGAGTTGTGGTCAGTATTTGTGGTCAGTAGTTAGGGTCAGTAGTTGTGTGGTTATGGTCAGTATTTGTGGTCAGTAGTTGTGTGGTCGTGGTCAGTAGTTGTAGTGTAGTGCTAATGCAAAAACAGTATCTTCCTCAACTGTCCCTGTCCCACACTGGGCTCGAACCAGTGATCCTCTGCTCAGAAACACACGCGACCATCCTCCTTGACAATATACCAACGGTTTGTGCCACCCAAAATGTACCAATTGGATGGCTCCATCCACAACATTTCAAGCTAGCTGTGGAGTGATCTTACTCTGTTACACGTTTATGTGATCATGTATTAGTGTATTTCTGTGATTCCTCTCCTGACCCACCTTCCCTCAGCACTACTAATTTATGTCACCCCTCTCTCTTAGACCATGGTACTGTACTTGTACTACGAAGTCTTGCCTTCATCGTTCAAGTTTAAAGTTTTAATTTCACAGCAAAATGCCTTTCTTGCATACTCAAAACCCAACAACGCAATAATCAATAATAATGTATTACTATTTTTAAAAAACATGAGAAACAAGAATATGAAATACACAATTAAGTAAGCATACTTTATGCAGGAAATATTTAAAAAGTCAGATCCAATACCATATTTACATGTGCAGGGATACTGGAGTGATGGAGGTAGATATGTATAGGGGTAAGGGGACTTGGCAACAGGATATACAGTGGGGAAAAAAAAGTATTTAGTCAGCCACCAATTGTGCAAGTTCTCCCACTTAAAAAGATGAGAGAGGCCTGTAATTTTCATCATAGGTACACGTCAACTTTTTTTCCCCAGTAAATCACATTGTAGGATTTTTAATGAATTTATTTGCAAATTATGGTGGAAAATAAGTATTTGGTCACCTACAAACAAGCAAGATTTCTGGCTCTCACAGACCTGTAACTTCTTCTTTAAGAGGCTCCTCTGTCCTCCACTCGTTACCTGTATTAATGGCACCTGTCCACAACCTGTCACACTCCAAACTCCACTATGGCCAAGACCAAAGAGCTGTCAAAGGACACCAGAAACAACATTGTAGACCTGCACCAGGCTGGGAAGACTGAATCTGCAATAGGTAAGCAGCTTGGTTTGAAGAAATCAACTGTGGGAGCAATTATTAGGAAATGGAAGACATACAAGACCACTGATAATCTCCCTCGATCTGGGGCTCCACGCAAGATCTCACCCCGTGGGGTCAAAATGATCACAAGAACGGTGAGCAAAAATCCCAGAACCACACGGGGGGACCTAGTGAATGACCTGCAGAGAGCTGGGACCAAAGTAACAAAGCCTACCATCAGTAACACACTACGCCGCCAGGGACTCAAATCCTGCAGTGCCAGACGTGTCCCCCTGATTAAGCCAGTACATGTCCAGGCCCATCTGAAGTTTGCTAGAGTGCATTTGGATGATCCAGAAGAGGATTGGGAGAATGTCATATGGTCAGATGAAACCAAAATAGAACTTTTTGGTAAAAACTCAACTCGTCGTGTTTGGAGGACAAAGAATGCTGAGTTGCATCCAAAGAACACCATACCTACTGTGAAGCATGGGGGTGGAAACATCATGCTTTGGGGCTGTTTTTCTGCAAAGGGACCAGGACGACTGATCCGTGTAAAGGAAAGAATGAATGGGGCCATGTATCGTGAGATTTTGAGTGAAAACCTCCTTCCATCAGCAAGGGCATTGAAGATGAAACGTGGCTGGGTCTTTCAGCATGACAATGATCCCAAACACACTGCCCGGGCAACGAAGGAGTGGCTTCGTAAGAAGCATTTCAAGGTCCTGGAGTGGCCTAGCCAGTCTCCAGATCTCAACCCCATAGAAAATCTTTGGAGGGTGTTGAAAGTCCGTGTTGCCCAGCGACAGCCCCAAAACATCACTGCTCTAGAGGAGATCTGCATGGAGGAATGGGCCAAAATACCAGCAACAGTGTGTGAAAACCTTGTGAAGACTTACAGAAAAACTTTGACCTGTGTCATTGCCAACAAAGGGTATATAACAAAGTATTGAGAAACTTTTGCTATTGACCAAATACTTATTTTCCACCATAATTTGCAAATAAATTCATTAAAAATCCTACAATGTGATTTTCTGGAGAAAAAAAATCTCATTTTGTCTGTCATAGTTGACGTGTAAAATTACAGGCCTCTCTCATCTTTTTAAGTGAGAGAACTTGCACAATTGGTGGCTGACTAAATACTTTTTTCCCCGACTGCATGATAAACAGAGTAGCAGCAGCTTGTATGTGAGTGGGTATTCGGGTGTGTAGAGTCAGTATAAATGTGTTTGCATATTATGTGTGAGTGAGAAAACGATGGAGTGAGTGTGTGTGTGTTGGCGTGACAGTGTGTGTGTGACTGTGTAGGGCCCTGTGATTGTGCATAGAGACAGCGCAAATATTGAAATAAAAGGTAAATAAAGAGACAAGGTAAACTCAGTCTGTGTAGCTATTCTGTTAGCTATTTATCAGTCATGTAGTCTATCACTATCAGCTCCTTGGTCTTGCTGAGGTCCCTGTAGGCTGACTCATCATTGCCGGTGATCAGGCCAACCACCGCTGTGATGTCAGCAAACTTTGTAATGGTGTTGGAGTTGTGTGTGGCCACACAGTCATGTGTGAACAGGGAGTACAGGAGGTGAGTAAGCACACACCCCTGTGGGGCCCCTGTGTTAAGGGTCAGCGTGGTGGAGGTGATGTTGCCTACCCTCACCACCTGGGTCGGCCCGTCAGGAAGTCCAGGATCCAGTTGCAGATGGAGGTGTTCAGACCCAGAGTCCTAAGCTTGTTGACGAGCTTGGAGGGGACAACGGTGTTGAACGCTGAGCTGTAGTCAATGAACAGCATTCTCACATAGTTATTCCTCTTATCTAGGTAGGTGAGGGCAGTGTGGAGAGCAATTGAGATTGCGTCGTCTATGGATCTGTTGGGGCGGTATGGAAATTGGAGTGGGTCTAGGGTGGCTGGAATGGTGGAATTAATGTGTGCCATAACCATCCTCTCAAAGTACTTCATGATTACAGAAGTGATTGTTACAGGTCGGTAGTCATTGTGGCATGAAGCCTTAGAGTTCTTAGGAACAGGAAGGATTGTGATCATCTTAAAACATGGGGATTACAGACTGGGACAAGGAGAGGTTGAAAATGACTGTGAATATGCCTGCCAGCTATTCTGCACATGCTCTGAGAACGTGCCTTGGAATACCGTCAGGGCCAGCGGCCTTGCGGGTGTTGACCTGATTAAAGACCCTTCTCACGTCGGCCTCGGAGAGAGAGATCACCCGGCTCGATGTTGTTGTTGTCAAAGCATGCATAAAATGCATTGAGTTCATCTGGTAGAGAGGCATCGTTGGGCAGATCACAGTTGGGTCTTCCTTTATAATCTGTAATGGACTGTAGCCCCTGCCATATGCGGCGGGCGTCGGAGCCTGTGTAATATGATTCCACCTTATTCCTATATTGTCCTTTTGCTAATTTAATGACTCTGCGGAGGTCATAACGGGCCTTCTTGTACTTATTCATAGCATCAGGGTTGTCTACGATAGCTCTGTGTGCTGTAGCCAACCTCAGTGTTAATCCAAGGCTTTTGATTGGGGAAGCAGCAAACTCTCACCGTGGGTAAAATGTCGCAGATGCATTTTCTAATGAAGCCGGTGACGGAGGTGGTTAGCTCGTAAATGTCTCGAAACATATTCCAATCAGCGCTAGCAAAGCAGTCCTGTAGCATAATCTCTGATTCTGGTGACCATTTCTCAATGGAGCGAATCGCGGGTACTTCCTGTTTCAGCTTCTGCTTGTAAACAGTAAGCAAGAGTATGGCGTCATGATCTGACTTGCCGAATAGCAGACGAGGGAGGGCCTTGTATGCTTGCTTGTGGGTAGAATAGCAGTGGTCTGGGCCTTTATCGCCCCTAGTGGAGTTGGAGACGTGTTGATGGAAGTTGGACATCACGTGTCTTAGTGACGCCGAATAAAAATCGCCGGCAACCAGAAAGGCAGCCTCTGGGTGTATGTTTTCCTGCTTGTTTATAGCCTTGTACAGTTCGTTAAGCGCCAGCGTGTTATTTTTATTGTCCTGAGGAGAAATGTATATTGCAGTCACGATAACAGCTGAAAACTCCCTCGGGAGGCAGAAGGGTCGGCATTTGACCATCAGGTATTCCAAGACGGGTGAACAGTGGGTCGAAACTTCCACCGCGCTGGAATTAGCACACCAGTTGGAGTTGATGAAGAGGCAAACCCCTTCAGTGAGACGAGGTGGTGATATTGGGGGGTTGCCCTCGCTCTCATTCATCTGAGGCAGGCCTCCCCAGAGGAACACTGAGGGGGGAGAGAGGGAGAGATGGGAAGGAGAGAAAATTTACATGGTCTGATCTGTCAAAAAAATTACATGTAGAAATACAGGTATTCTGGTTGAAAAAGGAGTGCTTGTCGAGGAAAATAATGCATTACTAAACCTTCTAAAAAGAGATTGAGGAGCCATTGAGGACCTGAGGGGAAGATAATCACATGCACATGGAAAGGAAGTCATAGGTGGAGTTGAGTCCATAAGTCTCCTAGTGGAACATCTCAATGGCATCCCAGCTATTAGACTAACAGAGAGAGATACAAGGGAATGGTGGTTAGCTCCTGAGTGGCGCAGCCGGCCGCGCAGCCGGCCGCGACCGGGAGACTCATGGGCGGCGCACAATTGGCCCAGGGTAGGGGAGGGAATGGCCGGCAGGGATGTAGCTCAGTTGATAGAGCATGGCGTTTGCAACGCCAGGGTTGTGGGTTCGATTCCCACGGGGGGCCAGTATAAAAAAAATATATATATGTATTCACTAACTGTAAGTCGCTCTGGATAAGAGCGTCTGCTAAATGACTAAAATGTAAAATGTAAGTGTCGCTGTGTCTGTCACCAGAGTGGTATACTACGAAGCAAGCTAGATCTACCTCAGGCTTTTATAAAGCTAGCCAGCTTCAGTTAGCTTCACATTCCAAGTCAGGCTTCATCCATACTACGATGGTGGCTATTGCTTGTCCACCTGCCACTAACTCTAGCAGGCTTGGAACTGCGTGTGCATGTCATACTTGGCTAGTCGAACGCCAAACTCTTCATTGAGACAATGCTGAAACATTAATCCATGGGAAAGTCTGTGCCAAAATCAAAATGAAAGAAAAGTTATCTTGCAAATTCAGCAGGCTATAGTGTGAAATAGGCTTTTAGAAGTTCCGTCTTTATCTTATTACTTATCCTTAATGCATTCTTTAGTGTACTTTGGTGTGCTTATCAATGCATGAGCACCTTTTTCCCACTCTTATCGCTCCTTGTGGAACAGCTTGTTTTGTTGTGGCCATAGACATACAATATAATCCATAGAAGGGTTTTGGAACCCATAGCCCTGGCACTTTGACTGTTAAACTCATGGGTACACTAGCAATGGCTGCCAGTCTTGACTTGAATGGGCGCTGCCATCTATGGATTATATGTCTATGGTTGGTTGCGGCTGTCAGTTTGCCTTTAGCAAATTTCAAAATACAATTGCAGTTTGGAAAGCAAATGCTGTCCTTACTAAATGTGTAATGTGATAGGTATTTTAACATTACTTTATTTACACACAAAAAACATTTGATTAATAAAATATTTAATCAGTCGTCTTCCTCAAATGAAGGGGATGATGACGCAATCTTTACGAGAGGGAGGGAATCTGATTTCATTGGTCCTCAACTCGCCGCTCAGACTCTTCATTCGGGATAAATGAAGTTAGCCTGCCCTAAAGCAAGTTAGTTCTGAAGGATTCATTGCCATGGAAATGTACCTGGCTAAAAGGTGAGCCACTTTCATAGTACCGGTTATCCCGAGTTGAACTCAGAGTTGACCAAAGTTACCTTGCTATCTCCTCAAACCTGATTCGTAGTATAGGGCTCATGATGAAGCCCTCTATGTTACCATCCTCTGTCCCACCGCTACAGTACTGTGCTCCCATTTCACCCCCAAAAAGTTGATCGCTGCGTCTGTGAATGCATCCACACACACACACAAACATACACACACACACAGTGATGAGGTGTGAATGAAGGAGTCAGGCGCAGGAGGTAAAACACAGAAGTCCAGAGTTTATTTCGTTTACATAAATAAAACGCACCAAGCGTCAAAACGCCTTGGCAATAACAAATGGAAGAGTAGCTCAACCGAGCTACTCACTCTCACAATGAAACAATCACTCACAAAGACAAGGAGAACAGAGGGAACACTTATACACATACTAATTAGGGGAATGAGCACCAGGTGTGTGTGATTGACAAGACAAGACATGACAAGTGGAGTGATGAGAATGGGATCGGCAGTAGCTAGTAAGCCGGTGACGACGAACGCCGAAACCTGCCCGAACAAGGAGGGGAGGCAGCCTCGGCGGAAGTCGTGACAGTCCCCCCCCCCCCTTGACGCGCGGCTCCAGCAGTGTGCCGACCCCGGCCTCGGAAACGGCCAGGAGGACGCGGAGCAGGGCGAGTCGGATGGCGACGGTGGAAATCCCTCAACAGGGAGGGATCGAGGATGTCCCTCCTTGGGACCCAGCACCGTTCCTCCGGACCGTACCCCTCCCACTCCACGAGACACCCAACGCCTCGAATCCAGTATGGAACGGACCGAGTACGCCGGGGCCCCCTCGATGTCCAGAGGAGGTGGAGGAACCTCCCGCACCTCAGACTCCTGGAGCGGACCAGCTACCACCGGCCTGAGGAGAGACACATGAAACAAGGGGTTAATACAGTAATCAGGGGGGAGTAACAACTTGTATGTAACCTTGTTTATCCTCCTCAGGACTTTAAACGGCCCCACAAACCGCAGGCTCAACTTCCGGCAGGGCAGGCGGAGGGTTAGATTCCGGGTCGAGAGCCAGACCCGATCCCGGTACGAAGACCAGGGCTTCCCTGCGGTGGTGGTCAGCGTTCGCCTTCTGATGACGCAAGGCGCGCTGGAGGCGAACATGGACCAAGTCTCCTCCGCGCGCCAAAACCAGTCATCCACCGCAGGAGCCTCGGTCTGGCTCTGGTGCCACGGTGCCAGGACCGGTTGGTAACCCAAAACACATTGGAAGGGTGTTAGGTAAGTGGAGGAGTGGCGGGGAGAGAGAGTTCTGAGCGTATTCTGCCCATGGCAGGAACACTGACCACTCCCCCGGCCGGTCCTGACAGTAGGTCCGCAGGAACCTACCCACATCTTGATTCACCCTGAACGCCTTCCAGACTCTAGATGTGAACTGGGGACCTCGGTCGGACACTATATCCTCTGGTACCCTGTAGTGCCGGAAGACGTGAGTAAACAGAGCCTCCTCAGTTTGTAGGGCCGTGGGGAGACCGGGCAGAGGAAGGAGGCGGCAGGACTTCGAAAAGTGGAGATGGAGCTGTGCATAATGCCTGCCCTATATCCGCGTCCATCGCCCATACTACCGGCGCCACAATGCATGAGGCTGGGAATATGGGGGTGTTGTCTCTGGGCCTCTCCTCTGTGTCATACAGCCGAGACAGTGCGTCTGTCTTCACGTTCTTTGTACCCGGAATGTATGAGAGTGTGAAATCAAACCGGGTGAAGAAGAGGGCCCACCTGGCCTGGCAAGGATTCAGCCTCCTCGCTGCCCGAATGTACTCCAGGTTACGGTGGTCTGTCCAGATGAGGAAATGGTGTTTCGCCCCTTCAGGCCAATGCCTCCACACCGTCAAAGCTCGGACAACAGCCAGCAGCTCCCGATCACCAACACCGTAGTTCTGCTCCGCCGAGCTGAGCTTCTTTGAAAAGAAGGCACAGAGGCGGAGCTTGGATGGCGTGCCCAAGCATTGGGATAATACAGCGCCTATCCCTACCTCGGACGCATCCACCTCCACTACGAACGGTAGTGATGGATCGGGGTGAGCCAGTACTGGGGCGGAGGTGAACAGACCACGCAATCTACTGAAGGCCAAATCAGCCTCAGCAGACCAGCGGAGCCGGGACGGCCCACCCTTCAACAAGGAGGTAATGGGAGCTGCGATCTTGCAAAAGCCCCGAATAAACCTCCGATAGTGGTTGGCAAAGCCAAGGAAGCGCTGCACCTCCTTCACCGTGGTTGGAGTCGGCCAATTACGCACGGCTGAAATGCGATCTCCCTCCATCTCCACACCTGTGGTAGTAATGCGGTATCCGAGGAAGGAGATTGACTGCTGGAAAAACTCACACTTCTCTGCCTTGGCATAAAGATAATTTCCAGCAGTCGGACCAATACCTTGCGAACCAGGAACACATGCTCGGCGCGCGTATGGAAGACCCATTTGCGACCAAGCTTTAACTTCCTTACTGATGTCTTGAGATGATGCTTCAATATATCCACATCATTTTCCTTCCTCATGAAGGAATGCCATCTATTTTGTGAAGTGCACCAGTCCCTCCTGCAGCAAAGCACCCCCACAGCATGATGCTGCCACGCCCGTGCTTCACTGTTGGGATGTTGTTCTTCGGCTTGCAAGCGTTCCCCTTTTTCCTCCAAACATAATGATGGTCATTATGGCCAAACAGTTCTATTTTTGTTTCATCAGACCAGAGGACATTTCTCCAAAAAGTATGATCTTTGTCCCCATGTGCAGTTGCAAACCGTAGTCTGGCTTTTTTTATGGCGGTTTTGGAGCAGTGGCTTCTTCCTTGCTGAGCGGCCTTTCAAGTTATGTCGATATAGGACTTGTTTTACTGTGGATATAGATACTTTTGTACCTGTTTCCTCCAGCATCTTCACAAGGTCCTTTGCTGTTGTTCTGGGATTGATTTGCACTTTTCGCACCAAAGTACGTTCATCTCTAGGAGACAAGCGTCTCCTTCCTGAGCGGTATGACGGCTGCGGGGTCCCATGGTGTTTATACTTGTGTACTATTGTTTGTACAGATGAACGTGGTACCTTCAGACGTTTGGAAATTGCTCCCAAGGATGAACCAGACTTGTGGAGGTCTACAATTTTTTTCTGAGGTCTTGGCTGATTTCTTTTGATTTTCCCATGATGTCAAGCAAAGAGGCACTGAGTTTGAAGGTAGGCCTTGAAATACATCCACAGGTACACCTCCAATTGACTCAAATGATGTCAATTAGCCTATCAGAAGCTTCTAAAGCCATGACATAATTTTCTGGAATTTTCCAAGCTGTTTAAAGGCACAGTCAACTTAGTATATGTAAACTTCTGACCCACTGGAATTGTGATACAGTGAATTATAAGTGAAATAATCTGTCTGTAAACAATTGTTGGAAAAATTACTTGTGTCATGCACAAAGTAGATGTTCTAACCGACTTGCCAAAACTAGTTAACAAGAAATGTGTGGAGTGATTGAAAAATGAGTTTTAATGACTCCAACCTAAGTGTATGTAAACTTCCGACTTCAACTGTATGCTCTCTGTCCCCTTCCCCCTCTCTCTCTCTCTCTCTCTCTCTCTCTCTCTCTCTCCCTCCCTATCCCTCTCTCTCCCTATCCCTCTCTCTCCCTATCCCTCTCCCTCCCTCCCTCCCTCCCTCCCCTCCCCGTGGACTTGAGCCCTAGGATCATGCCTCAGGACTACCTGGCCTGATGACTCCTGGCTGTCCCCAGTCCACCTGGTCGTGCTGCTGCTCCAGTTTCAACTGTTCTGCCTGCAGCTATGGAACCCTGACCTGTTCACCGGACATTCTGCCTTGTCCCGGACCTGCTGTTTTCGACTCTCTCTTTGTCTCTACCGCACCTGCTGTCTCGACCTGCTGTCTCGACCTCTTATTATTTGACCCTGCTGGTTATCTATGAACGTTTGTTCTTCAAGATGTTCAATCTGGCCTTACAGTTTTTCTCGATTGCTAAGACACATTTCTTGAAAGCTGCTCTCCTTTTCTCTTAACTGTGAACACAAAACATAATTTTCAAGCTACATTCACAAAACCTCAGACTCTTCTTGCAAAACCAAACTTTCACCTCAAAACAGTTCAATCTGTGCTCAAAACTGAACTATGTTGTCAAATCGTGCCCCGAGTCAATCAAAATAAAAAAAACACTACTGAACAGTCACTAAACACTACGTAGAAAAATAGAAAACACAATGCTCAGGACATGAAGCTGGAGAAATAAATGTTTATTGTTCACTGTAGGCTAAATGCATGTTGCAAAACAAAAAAAACCTGTGCATTTAGCACTTGTACAAAAAGACAAAACAGAAATCTTTTGCATTTACATGTAGCACTTGTAAAAACAAACAGAAATCTTATGCGTTTGCCACTTGTGTACAGTAAGCCCATGTAAAAATAAAGTACAAAAATATACAAATAAGTGCATTACTCAGCCACAGCATCATGTCTCCATACTGGGTCAGGCCACAGGACTTCATCCACATCACAGGCCACATTTTGTCTGGCCAGGCAACGGGGGAAAAAACCCCTGGCATGCCGTATCCAGGCTTGGCATGCCTCCACACCTATGTCACCACAGGCAAGTCCCATGGCTTGCAGGAGATTTACCCTGGTGTAAGGTTGGCGTTCATATACCTTCCACCGCCATGAGGAGAATAATTCCTCAATGGGGTTTAGGAAAGGGGAGTACGGTGGAAGGCAAAGATTGATAAAACCTTGGTTCATATTGTACCACTCTCTAACCTGGAGGGCTCTGTGAAAACTCACATTGTCCCAAACAACAACAGAGATGGGATGCTCATCCTGCTGCCCTAACAAAGCATCTCGCATGTGATTGAGGAAAATGAGGAGCTGGTGAGTGTTGTAGGGCCACAGGTTGGCATGATGGTGGACAACCCCATGATTGCTGATGGTAGCACATAATGTGACATTGCCACCACGCTGCCCAGGAACACCAACAATGGCCCGATGGCCAATCACATTACGGCCTCTCCTTCTCCTTTTGGTGAGATTAAACCCAGCTTCATCCATGTAGATGTATTGATGGGGTCTTTCCATTGCATCCAGTTGAAAAACCCTCTGTAGAAATAGATATAGTTTTGTAAGTGATACGGAAAAAGTGATTTAGGCCACTACAGTAAATCACTACTTAGAGTAATCAACATTGAATGTGTCTGGATATATGCCAACCTGTACATACTGGAATCTTTGCTCTTTGACTCTGTCTGAGTTGCGATCAAAGGGCACTCTGTATAGCTGTTTCATGCGCAGTCTGTTGCGCTTGAGGACACGATCAACAGTAGAGAGGCTGACACTGTTGATACCCTCAAAATTTAAATGGTCCTCAATGATCTTCTGCTGAATTTCGCTCAGTTTAATGGCATTGTTCTCACGGACCATATCAACAATTAGGGTCTCTTGGTGTGGGGAGAACATACCTGTCCTCCCACCCCCATGTGGCAGTCTTTCAATTCTACAAAAAGAGAACATGGAGTTACAAAAAATATACACGGAATACTAGGCCTACAAACAGTTAGACCAACCCTCCATTACAATACTACAGTACATTGGTACAGTGATGTACTGAAACATATATTTACTTACAGTATACTGTGGTACAGTATATAGTATGTCATAAAGTAATTGCTGTCAACATTTACATACTGTACTATAATGTCAAAAAAAGGTAATTACCTGTTCTCTTCTCTAAATCTTCGGATTATGGTGGACACAGTGAATCTACTGATGTTTGGTTGTACCCTTTGTCCAGCCTCCCTCATGCTCATACCATGGACAAGAACATGATCAATCACAGTAGCTCTGATTTCATCAGATATTACTGTTCTTTGTCTTCGCTGACCACCTCGACCACCTCGACCTCCTCTCACACGAACTCTTCCTCTCAGATTTCTATCCATTGTAGGGACTCTATATGTTGAGCCAGGGTGTGTTCATTCTATGTGTTTATTTCTATGTTGGTATTCTGTTGTGTTTATTTCTATGTTGGCTAGAGTGACTCCCAATCAGAGGCAACGAGTGTCAGCTGTCGTTGGTTGTCTCTGATTGGGAGCCATATTTATACTGTCTATTTTCCCTTTGTGTTTGTGGGTTCTTGTTCCGTCATTGTTACCGTGGACTTCACGAGTCGTTTCTTGTTTTGTTGATTGTGTTCTATTATCACTAAAGATAATAAAGTTAAACATGTTCGTTCATCACGCTGCGCCTTGATCTGTTCATTACGACGATCGTGACAGAAGAACCCACCATGCAACGACCAAGCAGCGTGTCCAGGGGCAGCTCTTGGGCTGGACATGGGAGGAAGCGTCGGGAGAAGAGACGGTGGAGGCGCGCCGTAAAGAGGAGCAGCGGCGCCAAATGGGTCAACGTCGGACAGGCGAGAGGCAACCCCAGAATTTTTAGGGGGGGGCACACGGCATGGACGACGGGGCTGACGGAGGCAGAAAAGGGGCGGATTCAGAAGGCCACCAGGTTACGGATACACCGCCCTGTACGTCCTGTGCGGATGCCTCACACAGAGTGTGTGAGGGTAGGCATTCAGCCAGGACGGGTTGTGGCCGCTCTTCACTCCAGGTCTCCTATCCGTCTCCACAGCCCGGTTCGGCCTGTCCCTGCTCTACGCACCAAGCCTACGGTGTGCGTCGCCAGCCCGGTCCGGCCTGTCCCTGCTCCACGCACCAAGCCTACGGTGTGCGTCGCCAGCCCAGCCCGGCCTGTCCCTGCTCTACGCACCAAGCCTACGGTGTGCGTCGCCAGCCCGGCCTGTCCCTGCTCTACGCACCAAGCCTACGGTGTGCGTCGCCAGCCCGGCCCGGCCCGGCCTGTTCCTGCCACTCGCACCAAGTCTACGGTGCGCGTCGCCAGCCCGGCCCGGGCCTGTTCCTGCTACTCGCACCAAGTCTACGGTGCGCGTCGCCAGCCCGGCCCGGCCTGTTCCTGCCACTCGCACCAAGTATACGGTGCGCGTCGCCAGCCCGGCCCGGCCTGTTCCTGCCACTCGCACCAAGTCTACGGTGCGCGTCGCCAGCCCGGCCCGGCCTGTTCCTGCCACTCGCACCAAGTATACGGTGCGCGTCGCCAGCCCGGCCCGGCCTGTTCCTGCCACTCGCACCAAGTATACGGTGCGCGTCGCCAGCCCGGCCCGGCCTGTTCCTGCCACTCGCACCAAGTCTACGGTGCGCGTCGCCAGCCCGGCCCGGCCTGTTCCTGCCACTCGCACTAAGCCAGGGGTGCGAGACGTCAGCCTGGTAAGGCCCGTTCCTCCTCCACGCACCAAGCCAGGGGTGCGAGTCGTCAGCCTGGTAAGGCCCGTCCCTCCTCCACGCACCAAGCCAGGGGTGCGAGTCGTCAGCCTGGTAAGGCCCGTTCCTCCTCCACGCACTACGCCAGGGGTGCGAGTTGTCAGCCTGGTAAGGCCCGTTCCTCCTCCACGCCCCAAGCCAGGGTTGCGCGTCGTCAGCCTGGTAAGGCCCGTTCCTCCTCCACGCACCAAGCCAGGGGTGCGCGTCGTCAGTCCAGCACAACCCGTGCCTGGGTCACCGGTGCCTGGTAAGGTACCGGTCAACTGCTCCACTATGGAGCTGAAGCTAACCGCTCCTGCTAAGTCCAGTTCAGCTCCAGCCGGCGGGGCCAGACTGGACCAGGGGCGCTATGGGGGGTGTATTGGAGGGTGGTGGTCAAGGCCGGAGCCAGAACCGCCGCCGAGGAGGTATGCCCGCCCAGCCCTCCCCTGTTCTGTTCAAGTTGAGGCGCGGTCGCAGTCCCGCGCCTTTAGGGGGGGGTACTGTCACACCCTGGCTCTGGGACTCTATATGTTGAGCCAGGGTGTGTTCATTCTATGTGTTTATTTCTATGTTGGTAATTCTGTTGTGTTTATTTCTATGTTGGCTAGAGTGACTCCCAATCAGAGGCAACGAGTGTCAGCTGTCGTTGGTTGTCTCTGATTGGGAGCCATACTTATACTGTCTATTTTCCCTTTGTGTTTGTGGGTTCTTGTTCCGTGTTCGGTCATTGTTACCGTGGACTTCACGAGTCGTTTCTTGTTTTGTTGATTGTGTTCTATTATCACTAAAGATAATAAAGTTAAACATGTTCGTTCATCACGCTGCGCCTTGGTCTGTTCCTTACGACGATCGTGACAGTAGGGCCTCACAAACCAGTGCTCTCTGAACTGGCTTACTGTATATGTTCCCTCACATCATTAGCCACAAGTGTGATCAATTTTGAGTTGTTGTGTTCAAGTGGTGACACCTGTGCTCTAATTGTGTTTGACTTTTGTCACCTGTGCTCACCATTATGCAGCACGGGTGCATCACAATGAAAATGTGTTGCCAAGTTATGTCTAAACAGGTGAAAAGTGCTTATGGTTTTGCCAAAAGAGTGATTGATTCAATCAGTGAGTTCAGGCAACTGAGCATTTGGTTCAGACAATAGGGTTTAGTGTTTTAGCAATTGAGAAAAACTGTAATGGCCATGTACTCTTATAATCTCTACCCAGCACAGCCAGAAGAGGACTGACCACCTCTCAGAGCCTGGTTCCTTTCTAGGTTTCTTCCTAGGTTCCTGCCTTTCTAGGGAGTTTTTCATAGCCACCATGCTTCTACATCTGCATTGCTTGCTGTTTGGGGTTTTAGGCTGGGTTTCTGTATAGCACTTTGTGACATCTGCTGATTTAAAAAGGGCTTGATAAATACATTTGATTGATTGATTTAAATATACTTAAGTATCAAAAGTAAATGTAATTGCTAAAATATACTTAAGTATCAAAAGTAAAAGTATAAATCATTTCTAATTCCTTATATTAAGCAAACCTGATTGTATGATTTTCTTGTTTTTTAAATTTATGGATAGCCAGAGGCACAATCCAACACTGAGACATAATTTACAAACAAAGCATTTGTGTTTAGTAAGTCCGCCAGTTCAGAGGCAGTAGACCAGGAATGTTCTCTTGATAATTGTGTGAATTTGATCATTTTCCTGTCTTGCTAATCATTCAAAATGTAACGAGTACTTTTGGATGTCAGTGAACATACATGGAGTAAAAAGTACTTTATTTTCTTTAGAAATGTAGTGGAGTAAAAGTAAAAGTTGTCAAAAATATAAATAGTAAAGTACAGATATCCCAAAAAAAACTACTTAAGTAGTACTTTAAAGTATTTTTATCTAAGTACTTTACACCACTGGCTATATTCAGAGAGGATTTTACAATATTGACAACATATTGACACAATTACAATCTTTATAGAATAAAAATCTAATTCAATCAATTATATGTGGAGAAACTTATTTGAGTGAACATTAGCAAGCCAGCAGCAGATGAAACAGAAAGTGAATTATCCCCTCCCCTTCCCTCTCCGGTTTTAGCTTGCAGCTATCACTGTCTAGCTGGCTAGGTTTAGGATATTTACTAGCAGTCCGTGTGCTTATGGATCATCCATATTATCTCGGGTTGGCCAAACAAGAAGAAATTAATAGTTTTTTCATTTTTCTAATTGAAAACCTATTGAAAATGCCTATTTTTTCTTTTGCCAATTTCAAAGCCAAAAATGGTCAAATGCTAAATGCTTTGATTCCTCACCTTTCCACTTATTTAAAAAATGTATAACTACTTCCAAGTACGAATTCATTAATTTTCCTTTTCATGTCTTCAAATCCGGAAGTTGTTATATTGCCGAAAACAAAAAAGCAGTCATTATCTGAGTAGATAATGATGAGAGAAAACAACAAATCGGTCCATTTCTCATTACTGGTGATGTGGGTGGGGCTAAACATTTAGTCCTGTATCATTGGTCAAACGCATATCCTGTCCAAACCTAGCCTTCAAAATAAGAGTTTAGTGTGTGTTTTGCGATAAATATTTTTGTTAGTTGCAGATGCCACTGCTGAATAAACCAAAAAGCCATTAGAGAGACTGAATGGTTGTATTTGTTCTATAGGGATATGTAAGGTAAAGGTTTTGAAGTTTGTAAAAAAAAAACTAATTGCAGTGGCTGTTGACTTTACATTGCCTCCTTGAGTGCTGGATGCTGCAGCCATAACATTAGGCTATTGCTTTTCTATAAATATATTACACAAAGGATTCTAAGCTGCGGGGCTACTGTAAGGGGCTTAATTCAGTTGTATTCCAGCCACTAGGGGGCACTCAGGTGAAGCCCATGGGAAGTAAAAAAGAAAAGTTTGAGCTGACTGGATTAGAACAAGAAAACTCTGTAAATGGTGAGGCGCATAATTGGCCCAGTGTCGTCCAGGTTAGGGGAGGGTTTGGCCGGCAGGGATGTTTTTGTCCCATCGCGCACTAGCGACTCCTGTGGTGGGCCGGGCGCTGACACATTGGTGCACTGGCTTCCGGGTTAAGCGGGCATTGTGTCAAGAAGAAGTGTGGCTCGACTGGGTTGTGTTTCAGGGATGCACGGCTTTCGACCTTTGTACGGGAGTTGCAGCGATGGGACAAGACTAACTACCAATTGGATACCACGAAAAAGGGGTAAAAAAGAAAGAAAGAAGAGACCTGCTTGGGCCAAGAAATATAAGTAATGGACATTAGACCGGTACAAATGTGTCCTTTGGTCTGGAGACCAAATTGGAGATTTTTGGTTCCAACCACGCTGTGTCTTTGTGAGACGCGGTGTGGGTGAACGGATGATCTCCGCATGTGTAGTTCCCACCGTAAAAGCATGGAGGAGGAGGTGTTATGGTGTAGGGGTGCTTTGCTGGTGACACTGTCTGTGATTTATTTAGAATTCAAGGCACACTTAACCAGCATGGCTACCACAGCATTCTGCAGCGATACGCCATCCCATCTGGTTTGGGCTTAGTGGGACTATCGTTTGTTTTTCAACAGGACAATGACCCAACAGGCTATGTAAGGGCTATTTTACCAAGAATTCCTCCACAATCCCCAGACCTCAACCCAATTGAGATGGTTTGGGATGAGTCAGATGGCAGAGTGAAGGAAAGCAGCCAACAAGTGCTAATCATATGTGGTAACTCCTTCAAGACTGTTGGAAAAGTATTCCAGGTGAGCTGGTTGAGAGAATTCCAAGAGTGTGCAAAGCTGTCATCAAGGCAAAGGGTGGATATTTGAAGAATCTCAAATATAAAATATATATTTGGATTTGCTTAATACTTTTTTGGTTACTACATGATTCCATATGTGTTATTTCATAGTTTTGATGTCTTCACTATTATTCGACAATGTAGAAAATAGTAAAAATAAAGAACAACCCTTGAATGAGTAGGTGTGTCCAAACTTTTGACTGGTACTGTGTGTGATATATATACAGTGAGGGAAAAAAGTATTTGATCCCCTGCTGATTTTGTACGTTTGCCCACTGACAAAGAAATGATCAGTCTATAATTTTAATGGTAGGTTTATTTGAACAGTGAGAGACAGAAAAACAACAAAAAAAATCCAGAAAAACACATGTAAAAAATGTTAAGAATTGATTAGCATTTTAATGAGGGAAATAAGTATTTGACCCCTCTGCAAAACATGACTCAGTACTTGGTGGCAAAACCCTTGTTGGCAATCACAGAGGTCAGACGTTTCTTGTACTTGGCCACCAGGTTTGCACACATCTCAGGAGGGATTTTGTCCCACTCCTCTTTGCAGATCTTCTCCAAGTCATTAAGGTTTCGAGGCTGACGTTTGGCAACTCGAATCTTCAGCTCCCTCCACAGATTTTCTATGGGATTAAGGTCTGGAGACTGGCTAGGCCACTCCAGGACCTTAATGTGCTTCTTCTTGAGCCACCCCTTTGTTGCCTTGGCCGTATGTTTTGGGTCATTGTCATGCTGGAATACCCATCCACGACCCATTTTCAATGCCCTGGCTGAGGGAATAAGGTTCTCACCCACGGTACATGGCCCCGTCCATCGTCCCTTTGATGCGGTGAAGTTGTCCTGCCCCCTTAGCAGAAAAACACCCGCAAAGCATAATGTTTTCACCTCCATGTTTGACGGTGGGGATGGTGTTCTTGGGGTCATAGGCAGCATTCCTCCTCCTCCAAACACGGCGAGTTGAGTTGATGCCAAAGAGCTCCATTTTGGTCTCATCTGAACACAACACTTTCACCCAGTTCTCCTCTGAATCATTCAGATGGTCATTGGCAAACTTCAGACGGGCCTGTATATGTGATTTATTGAGCAGGGGGACCTTGCGGGCACTGCAGGATTTCAGTCCTTCACGGCGTAGTGTGTTACCAATTGTTTTCTTGGTGACTATGGTCCCAGCTGCCTTGAGATCATTGACAAGATCCTCCTGTGTAGTTCTGTGCTGATTCCTCACCGTTCTCATGATCATTGCAACTCCACGAGGTGAGATCTTGCATGGAGCCCCAGGCCGAGGGAGATTGACAGTTCTTTTGTGTTTCTTCCATTTGCGAATAATCGCACCAACTGTTGTCACCTTCTCACCAAGCTGTTTGGCGATGGTCTTGTAGCCCATTCCAGCCTTGTGTAGGTCTATAATCTTGTCCCTGACATCCTTGGAGAGCTCTTTGGTCTTGGCCATGGTGGAGAGTTTGGAATCTGATTGATTGATTGCTTCTGTGGACAGGTGTCTTTTATACAGGTAACAAGCTGAGATTAGGAACACTCCCTTTAAGAGTGTGCTCCTAGTCTCAGCTCATTACCTGTATAAAATACACCTAGGAGCCAGAAATCTTTCTGATTGAGAGGGGGTCAAATACTTATTTCCCTCATTAAAATGCAAATCAATTTATGACATTTTTGACATGCGTTTTTCTGGATTTTTTTTTTGTTATTCGGTCTCTCACTGTTCAAATAAACCTACCATTAAAATTATAGACTGATCATTTCTTTGTCAGTGGGCAAACATACAAAATCAGCAGGGGATCAAATACTTTCTTCCCTCACTGTATATATATGTGAGAAAAAAAACATATGGGTGATTGGAAGTGATGCAGACAATTACATTGATGGAAGTTACAATCTATCTGCAATATTAAAGCTCATCTACCCCCCCACCCCCAACAAAAAGAAGGGAAAAAAATAATGTACAACATGGACAAACCATCTATTATTCAAGAGGGTGGCACCGTATAAATTGTATGTATTACATTTCTATCTGCAACATTCTGAAAGATGCTCTCAAAAGAGCATACCCTCTAGAGTAGACATTGTGCTTGTTCTAGAGGGGCGACTTGAGCTTTTCACAAATTATTTCATCTACAAAACACCACAACTCCCAAACCACTGGGCATGAACTGATCAATATCATACAAAGGTTAAAACATCTGAGCGGTGCCTAGCTCAGAAGGATCTTCATCAACAAGCAGATAAACATGTTAGTCTTACGGTTAAGGATCAGTCTGGATTTCTATTGAATCCTACTAGTACGTAAACAGGCAGGCAACGATTATGTTCATCTGAAATGGCACTCCATTCCCACTTCTTATGGCCAGGACTATACAGGGAATAGTGTCATTTTAAGACACACACACACACTTTATGTTATACTTTTGTTCCATGATATAAACAGTGAAATATAAAAAAGAAGTGCCTAGTTTGTGATAAAAAGGGTTGGCAAATGATTTCCAAACTAACGAGCATGGTTTACATCTTAATCATATCTGATAACTTGTTCTTCCATTCACAATTAGAGACATCAGATTTCTTCAACAACATCATCCCTCATTCAACAATTGACTGGACTGGTTCAAGACAAATAATAACCCAGTACCCCTTAAGAAATTAAAACTAAATCTCTATTTGCTGGAGCTGTAGGTACTGTAGACTAGACTCCTTTGGAACCAGGCTCAGCACAGTAGAGGAGCTCTAGCTTTGGGTATGGAGTGACTGAAGGGACAAAAAGCACACAGTTACACCCAGAAAGAGAGAAATGGGACATACAGATCATACACAGCAAAACCTCAATAATATTGTCTTCTGGATTTAGCCAACAGCACGCAGGGCGCAGATTGTGCACTGTTGGCTAGAGCGCATGGGCCAATACCAGTGTGGGCACACTCCCTATATCACAACATCTTTTGTGAGAAGACCATCACTAGTATTGGGAATTTAACCACAAAAGGTATTTTTATGTACACTACGTCATCACACACAGCCTTTTATCTGCAACAAATCAATTTAATGGAAACACATCTCTGGTGTGTTTGTTTTTACGCTGATTTTATTAGTCACCAATTGGATGGAAACCTAGTTATTGACCTATACGAGCTCCTAAAGTATTGTGACAGTGACAAATGTGTTGTTGTTTTGGCTCTGTACTCCAGCACTTTGGATTTGAAATGATACAATGACTATGAGGTTAAAGTGCAGAATGTCAGCTTTAATTTGAGGGTATTTTCATCCATATCGGGTGAACTGTTTAGAAATTACAGCACTTTAGGGGACCATAGGTATTGGGACAAATTCACTAAAGTAGTGACCAAAGAAAGTGTCACTGTCCCAATACTTTTGGAGCTCACTGTTTTTGAATGATATTGAAATCATTTTCATGTTAATTCAATTGAGTTTTATTTAGCTATTTGTACGCTAACGTCTGTAATTTTTGGCACGATTTATTTCATGATGTGTAACATCAGCACACTGATGTGCCAAATCTTGATTTAGTGCATTGTCATGACTCTCTCTCCTTGGTGAGGATCAAAGGTAGCCAGAACCCGGTTTTATGACTTAACAGCCGGTCATAAATAGTTTGCAGAAACTCTCCCTCTGACTCTCTAGTATGGTAAGACTGAAATCTCTTTCTTATAGAGAGACTTTTGCCGCCAAAACCTTTTTCTCCAAAAGATTGGACATTGGAACATTATTATTGATGCCCAAGTGTTTGGAATGGTTGGTGGGGATCTAAAGAATAATCATGTCATATGGTTTATTATTTTGTGATGTCATTAAGGATGGTAGAACAAAGTAATTGTAACTCTGAAAGTGTACGCATTCTATGTGTCAGGTTTGCATCTAAATGTTGTATGAAATATATGATTAAGTATGAGAATACTTTTGTGAAGATAGGAATGTGATTTTAGTCTTCAAATGAGATAAAAGGTTTTCATATATGCACAGTGACTAGCCACGCCCCGAGTTTCATCAGAGATCGTGTCATCACTATGGAACGCCCCTTTTACCAAGAGGGCATAAAGGCTTGAAAGACAAATTAACATTACACCAGGAAATGTGAGAGTGGCGACTGCACGTTTAAAATGGTTAGACCAGAAAGACCAGCCGACGTGCAGCAGGAGCTGAACGTTACAAATGGTTGACACTCTTAGACCAGGAAGCGTGGAGCGGTGGCTACACAGCTTAAAATGGTTGACACTACAGACCAGAAAACGTGAGACGGTAGTCCATAAATTTGAAAAGGTGAAACTCTGAAACTCTCAACCTCTACAAGAGGTGAAGAAGCAGATAAATGCACTAGACCTTATCATATCAGTCTGCAGCTGAAATGTAAAAAAAAAAAAATGTCACTAAAGACACGAGGTGGGAAGGACAATCCCTCTCAGACAATCGTTGGTACATCTGAAGTATCTATTCTAATGAACACTCCACTCGAAGACAAGCCGAGTCTCACCAAAGTGGAATAGGACACTCAAACCCCTTTTTGAGAAAGTGGTTCAACAGAGAGATGACGATCAAGGACAGCTACACATAAATATATATATTGGATTTCTTATCCGAATGAGCGGTGGTTAGGGTGCTAAGTATTATGATTACTGTGAGCGTAGTTTCCAAATCTAACAACGATCGTTTGAATCTCTGTCTCTCCCTTTTACTCTCTTTCTACTGACCCCTCCTTCTCCTAACCAATCAGTCATGCTATTGTTAGTCCAGTCCACTAGGCACCTGTTTTCATTGTGATATGTTAGTAATCAATAACCTATACCGTGTGTGTGTGTATGTATTCTGTGTTATTATTTAGTTAGTTACTAAAAAAATAATTAAGCCAATTTGTTTATTGCTGATTCATCAATAAGGTTAGGGTTCTTGCAGGTTCAAAGATTATGCGATGTTCAGAATGAAAGTAATAATAATAATAATAATATGCCATTTAGCAGACGCTTTTATCCAAAGCGACTTACAGTCGTGCGTGCATACATTTTTGTGTATGGGTGGTCCCGGGGATCGAACCCACTACCTTGGCGTTACAAGCGCCGTGCTCTACCATGAGGTAATTATTTAATAAGTGGCTGTTATCGATATATAACATATGTATATCTTCTAAGAGTTTAATTCGGGAGATGGTAACTCATTAAACAACTTCTTCCGTGGTGCCCCAATTCCTAATGAGTTAATTGAGTGACAATTAAACATAGTTAGTTGATTCGATAAATAATAGTCATCACATTAAAATAGGTCACGCCATGACAGCATTATTATAGGGTAAGCATTACAATAAGCCCCCTCAATATTTGTAGCCATAGGTGATCCGTCAACAGTATTGTGGAATAATTTGAATGTTAAGGTAAGATTGGAAAAGGAGAACGCTGATCCGACAGCAGTGCTTAGTTTCTTTTGATCTTATCAGTATCGACACGTGCCTCAACGACGCACTTAGCGAACGTTCTCTCTGTGTGGTGTTTTGGGAAACGCATTTTACATCTTTGGTTGTTGTAGGAAAGATGCATAGTTAAAACACTCGTAAGCCTAAGTTCCATCGCTATCTTGAAACCAGGCCCTGGCCACCGCAGGATTACTTTCGACTTTTAGAAAGTGTTTTACTCAATTATTTTGATCACTGGTGAGCTCACCTGTGATGAATTGTAAATAGAAATTGCTATTAGCTAATTCATACTATGGTTTCTATAAGCTAAGAGTTCACGCAGTTAGCGCTAGGACTAATGTAGCCTACACTTTCCGATTTGGATAAGAATTGTGTTATGCTGTTGCTACTTCTGTGAATGTCTGAACATTGCATCCAAAAATAAATTGCTCACATTGAGGACGTAACATTGTAAAATCTGTGTTTGTGCAAAATGTTTCTATAAAAAAAGTGTGGCCAGCTCAAACGCTGACTGTTGCATCAATCGTAACTAGACGTTTTAATGAAGTGTTCTAATCACACCGGTTTGAGCATAGGCTGCATGGACCACTGTAGAACAGCGTTTCCTAAACACATTTTGGTTTTTTAGCCCTTCTTCTTCTTTGGGATTGGGATGGCGGAGCGCATCCAACTTTAAGGTGCATACACCACCACCTACTATACTGGAGTGTGAGACCAGTCACGGCCTACCTACATTAAATTATCTTCATTACGTAACATTTTGTGATACAAAAATGTAAAGGAAAAGGGAAAAAAATACCAAATAATAATTGCACCACCAACATATATTACTATTTCATAAAACATTTAAATCACCACCCCATTCCACTACTTTGACCGTAACTGATCCTACTCCTGGCCGACAGCCTGGGAGGATGGGACTCTTTCGTTCAACACACCTTGGAACTCTTCTGCAGTAAAACCTCATACACCCAAGTACTTCTCTGCAGCTGCCACAACATATATTTTCTATGATTTACATTCCATTTCTGCGGTACAGTTGATAACCATGGCAATGAATGCTAAGAATCCAACCTTACTGAAGCACCAATTCGTATCACTCTATATTGGCCTAGGCCTACTGCTCACACTTGACCCATCATCCTCTACTCTCTTCACTGCCTCAGCATACAACACCTTCTGCTTTAGTCTGACCCTGGCAATCTCAACCTGTCTCTCTCGCACAGGACACTTCTCATCCCCAGCAACATGGGTACCCCCACAATTGACATCGTTTTTTCCACCGATACTACACATTCCTTTGTCCCATGCCGTCCTTCACACTTCACATTTTTTCCCCCTAACACTACACAACGGATTCAAATGATCAAAGCTTGATGATTAGTTGATTATTTGAATCAGCTGTGTAGTGTTAAGTCAAAAAACAAAACGTGCACCTCTTGGGGTCCCGAGGACCGAGTTTGGGAAACCCTGCTCTAGAATGATCACATTGTGTGGTATGTGTCAAAAGGATAGAGACTTGGCACAGTGAGCTGTCAGAGTGGAGGGAAGGGGCTAATTTCTCACCTGCCTGTATTATGTGAGTAACGTTAGTCCTAGTGACCGTGTGGCTACATACATCTATGGCTATCCATCGATCCATTTCTCGTGAAATAATCCTATGCTAAAGCTTTCTGGGTACAGTAGGTATGTTTGAGGCAGCACATAACTAGTTTGTGTTGTTGAAAATGACACACTATGCTGTCTCACTGCTCTTTAAACTTTCATTTGATCTTGTTTAGTTTCTTAATCAAAGACAATCGCTGTTAACCTCTTAAAGATCGAACCCTTTATAAAAAAAATCGCTTAAAATGACATACCCATATCTAACTGCCTGTAGCTCAGGACATGAAGCAAGTATATGCATGTTCTTGATGCCATTTGAAAGGAAACACATTAGATCTGGTAAAAGATAATACAAGCAAAAAAAACATGCGTTTTCTATTTATTTTTTTATTATATTTGAAATGCAAGAGAAAGGCCACAATATAATATTGCAGTTCAGGCGCAAATTTGATTTTGGCAACTAGATGGCAGCAATGTGTGCAGAGTTTCAGATTGAACCAGTGAAGCATTGCAATACTGGACTATTTTGTATGAAGTCTGCCCAAATGTGCCGAATGGGTCAATTTATACATTTTCAAGTACATAACTATAGAGAACATACAAAAATGATATGGTAATACAAAATGTACACTACCGTTCAAAAGTTTGGGGTCACTTAGAAATGTCCTTGTTTTCCATGAAAACATACATGAAATGAGTTTGAATAGGAAATTTAGCAAAATGAATAGGAAATGTAGTCATTGACAAGGTTAGAAATAATGATTTTTTATTTAAATAGTAATTGTGTCCTTCAAAATTTGCTTTCATCAAAGAATCCTCAATTTGCAAGAAATTACAGCCTTGCAGACCTTTAGTATCCTAGTTGTCAATTTGTTGAGGTAACCTGAAGAGATTTCACCCCATGCGTCCTGAAGCACCTCCCACAAGTTGGATTGGCTTGATGGGCACTTCTTACGTACCAAACAGTCAAGCTGCTCCCACAACAGCTCAATAGGGTTGAGATCCGGTGACTGTGCTGGGCACTCCATTATAGACAGAATACCAGCTGACTGCATCTTCCCTAAATAGTTATTGCATAGTTTAGAGCTGTGCTTTGGGTCATTGTCCTGTTGTAGGAGGAAATTGGATCCAATCAAGCGCCGTCCACAGGGTATGGCATGGCGTTGCAAAATGGAGTAATAGCCTTCCTTCTTCAAGATCCCTTTTACCCTGTACAAATCTTCTACTTTACCACCACCAAAGAACCCCCAGACCATCACATTGCCTCCACCATGCTTGACAGATGGCATCAAGCACTCCTCCACCATCTTTACATTTTGTCTGCGTCTCACAAATGTTATTCTTTGTGATCCGAACACCTCAAACTTTGATTTGTCTGTCCATAACACTTTTTTCCAATCTTCCTCTGTCCAGTGTCTGTGTTCTTTTGCCCATCATAATATTTTCTTTTTATTGGCCTGTCTGAGATATGGCTTTTTCTTTGCAACTCTTCCTAGAAGGTCAGCATCTCGGAGTCACCTCTTCACTGTTGACGTTGAGACTGGTGTTTTGCGGGTACTATTTAATGAAGCTGCCAGTTGAGGACCTGTGAGGCGTCTGTTTCTCAAACTAGACACTCTAATGTATTTGTCCTCTTGCTCAGTTGTGCACCGGGGCCTCCCACTCCTCTTTCTATTCTGGTTAGAGCCAGTTTGCACTGTTCTGTGAAGGGAGTAGTACACAGCGTTGTACAAGATCTTCAGTTTCTTGGCAATTTCTCGCATGGAATAGCCTTAATTTCTCAGAACAAGAATAAACTGACGAGTTTCAGAAGAAAGTTATTTGTTTCTGGCCATTTTGAGCCTGTAATCGAACCCACAATTGCTGATGCTCCAGATACTCAACTAGTCTCAAGAAGTCCAGTTTTATTGATTCTTTAATCAGCACAACAGTTTTCAGCTGTGCTAACATAATTGCAAAAGGGTTTTCTAATGATCAATTAGCCTTTTAAATGACAAACTTGGATTAGCAAACACAACGTGCCATTGGAACACAGGACTGATGGTTGCTGATAATGGGCCTCTGTACGCCTATGTAGATATTCCATTAAAAATCAGCCGTTTCCAGCTACAATAGCCATTTACAACATTAACAATATCTACACTGTATTTCTGATCAATTTGATGTTCCAAGGGAATTTCTAAGTGACCCCAAACTTTTGAGCGGTAGTGTAAGTTTACACACTCCCAGGAATGTCATACATGATGGATCATCAGCTTACACACTAACTTTCACACATCTAGATGGACGGGTGGGGTGGGTGTGGAGCCAGAGACAGCAGGGGTTCAAACTGTAGAACCCAGTTCCTACATTTGAAGATAACATGGATTTTATCAAATAAAACTATGCTACATTTTATCTCTGGAACCCTTAGGATGACAAATCAGAGCAAGATTACTGAATGTAAGTACATTATTTACCTTCAGAGGTGAATATTTCAAACCAGTTGCCGTGATAATTTATTTGGACCAAAAGCAATTACCACCAACTCTTATTGTGTGGCAATAAAGAGTGTTGCTGTGACCAGTGTAACAGACCAATCTAAAGACACTACACACAGATGAGATGTGAGACCACGACCAGTCTGAGACATCATTCCTTTTGGTCACAACTTCCTCCGAAGCTGCCTCCTCTCCTTGTTCGGGCAGGCTTCTGCGTTCATCATCACCAGCCTTCTAGCCACTGCCGCTCCACATCTCATCATTCCATTTGTTTTGTCTTGTTTATTACACACACCTGGTTCATATCCCCTCATCAGTACCTGTATAAGTGTTCCCTCTGCCCCCTTGTCTTTGTGTGTGATTGTTTATTGTAGAGGATATTATAGCTCGGTGGAGCTAGATTATATTGTGTATCGCCGGGATATTCACCCGTGTGCCTTGATTTACCCAGTGCGTCGTTTTACCCCACTGGTGTGTATTACGCATTGCTGTGTACCGCTGTTTATCAAATAAACAATTTATTCCGTGATTTACTCTCCTGCACCTGACTCCGTCCTAAATCACCCACTACAGAATCACACACCCCCAAACATGGAGTCAGCAGGAGAAGGGAACATGCCTGGAGTTGTGGTGTGGGTCCGGGAGCATTTTACTACGCTAGCCAGCTTGGGAGAAGCAATGGATCGGGTTCTCCAGGTCGTCCAACACCTGGAGAGGAGAGGACCCGACCCTTCGGGACCAGCTGAGCGACCGGATCCAGCCACCCACACCCCAGCACCCAGAGGGATTCACCTTTCCCGACCGAGGGAGTGTGACGGGACAGCTGCCTGCTGCCAGGGATTCCTCCTGCAGCTGGACCTCTACTTCTCTATCATCAGCCCGGCTCCATCGGAGCGGGAGAAGGTGTCCGCCCTCTTCTACTGCCTCTCAGGGAAAGCTCTGGAGTGGGCCAACGCGGTCTGGAGTGTAGGGCCAACGCGGTTGGACCACTACAGGGAGTTCGCTCGCCTCTTCCGATCACCTGCCCCAAGGAAGAGAGGCGGGTGAGCGGCTGGTCCAACTGAGGCAGGGGACGAGGACCGCGCAAGACGTTGCCCTGGAGTTTAGAACTGTTGGGTCCGGGTGGAATGAGCGGGCCCTCATCGACCGCTTCCGGTGCAGCCTGCGAGAGGACGTCCGAAGGGAGCTAGCCTGCCGGGATGCTATGTTGACTTTCAACCAGCTGGTGGACATGGCCATCCGGTTGGACAACCTGCTGGCTTCAAGAGGACATCCTGGAGGGGGCCTTCCCATTTCACCCCCCTTCAACCCGGATGACGTTCCGATGGAGCTGGGTGGGGCAACGATCCAGAAGAGCGGAGGACGACAGCTCCAGTGTCACTCTTGTGGCACGAGAAGACATTCTACTGCACGCTGTCGTCAGCATTCTTTTGGTTCTGAAGGCGGCAGGCAGGGCACTCTCGCGTCACCCCAGGTAGCGAAAACACACACTCGTTCAGAGCCCTCTGCTGCGCACTTTACCATACAAGTCCACTTCCCTGATTACACGGTAGTTCCCCAGTGTAAGGCACTGGTCGATTCAGGCACAGCTGGGAACTTTATGGACAGGTCGTTAGCTTATAGTCTAGGTATCACATTGGTTCCCCTATCAATTCCACTGCCCATCAAAGCACTTGACAGTTGACCATTAGGGTCAGGGTTCGTTAGGGAAGTTACAGCACCAGTCACGATGGTTACGCAAGAGACCCATAGATAGCTAGTCACTTTTTTATTTATTATTGAGTCTCCCGATTTCCCTGTTGTGTTGAGTCTTCCCTGGTTAGCACTACACAACCCCACCTTTTCATGGCCGCAGAGGGTTCTCACGGGGTGGTCGCAAGATAGGTCTCTAGCTGTTTCCGTTGGTGCAACCACGGTGGAAAGTCCAGACACTACCTCCACGTGCGCATTCCCCCCGAATACCTCGATTTGGCGGACGCGTTTTCCAAAACGCAGGCGACCAAATTACCACCACATCGGGCGGGGGATTGCGCGATAAACCTCCGGGTAGACGCTGTGCCTCCCAGGAGTCATGTATATGCCCTGTCGCAGGCTGAAACAGAGGCGATGGAGACATACGTCTCCGAGTCCCTGCGCCAGGGGTTCATACATCCCTCCACTTTGCCCGCCTCCTTGAGTTTCTTTTTTTGTGAAGAAAAAGACGGAGGTCTGCGCCCTTGCATTGATTACCAAGCACTTAACAAGGGGACAATTCGTTATAGTTATCCTCTACCCCTCATTCCATCTGTAATCGAGTCAATGCATGGGGCGTGCTTCTTCACAAAATTTGATCTCCGGAGTGCGTACAACCTGGTGCGTGTCCGAGAAGGGGACTAATGGAAGACAGCATTCAGCACAACCACGGGGCATTACGAATACCTGGTGATGCCGTATGGTTTGTGAACGGGGTGTTTCGATACATGCTTGGTCGCGGTGTGGTGGTCTACATCGATGACATTCTGGTGTATTCCGTTACGCACGCAGAGCATGTGTCCCTGGTTCCCAAAGTGCTGGGCCGACTGTTGGAACATGACCTTTATGCCAAGGCAGAAAAGTGTCTGTTTTCCAACAGTCCATCTCCTTCCTCGAATAACGCATCACCACCTCAGGGGTGGAGATGGAGGGCGACCGCATTTCAGCCGTGCGTAATTGGCCGACTCCAACCACGGTAAAGGAGGTGCAGCGCTTTATTGGCTTTTCCAATTACTATCTGAGGTTTATCCGGGGCTTTGGCAAGGTCGCAGCTCCCATCACCTCTCTGTTGAAGGGTGGGCCGTCCCGGATCCGCTGGTCTGCTGAGGTGCACAGGGCTTTCAGTAACCCTGAGAGCCCCGGTGCTGGCTTGGGTGGATGCGTCCGAGGAAGGGATAGGCGCTGTCCTATCTCAACACTTGGGCAAACCACCCAAGCTCCGCACCTGTGCCTTCTTCTCCAAGAAGCTCAGCCCGGCGGAGCAGAACTACGACGTTGGTGATCGGGAGCTGTTGGCTGTTGTCAGAGCCCTGACCGTGTGGAGGCACTGGCTCGAGGGGGCGAAACACCCTTTCCTCGTCTGGACTAACCACCGTAACCTGGAGTACATCCGAGGAGGCTGAAACCTCGCCAGGCCAGGTGGGCCCTGTTCTTCACCCGGTTTGATTTTACACTGTCCTACATACCGGGTACAAAGAACATGAAGGCAGACGCACTGTCACGGCTGTACGACACAGAGGAGAGTCCCATAGACAGCACCCCCATACTCCCGGCCTCCTGCATTGTGGCGCCGGTAATGTGGGCGGTGGATGTGCACATAGAGCGGGCGTTACGCACAGAGCCATCTCCACCTCAGTGCCCAGCTGGCCTGCGGTACATGCCGTCTCTCGTCCGTGACCGTCTGATCTATTGGGCACACATGTCCCCCTCCTCTGGTCACCCAGGTATCGGCCGTACAGTGCGCTGCCTGACCGGGAAGTACTGGTGGCCTAAGGACGTGAGGGTGTATAACTCCTCCTGCTCGGTCTGCGCCCAGAGTAACACCACCATCCTGGTCGCTGTGGACCGCTTTTCTAAAGCCTGCCACCTCCTTCCTAAGCCCGGTCTCCCCAGGGCCCTGCAGACTGTGGAGGCCCTGTTTACTCACGTCTTCCGGCACTACGGGGTGCCAGAGGACATAGTGTCTGACCGGGGTCCCCAGTTTACATCCAGTGTCTGGAAGGCGTTCATAGAACATCTGGGAGTCTTGGTCAGCCTGACCTCTGGGTTTTACCCCGAGTCTAATGGGCATGTGAAACGGGTGAATCAGGATGTGGGTAGGTTCCTGCGGTCCTACTGCCAGGACCGGCCGGGGGAGTGGTCGGTGTTCTTACCATGGGCCGAATATGCCCAGAACTCTCTCCGCCACTCCTCCACTAACCTATCGCCTTTTCAATGTGTTTTAGGTTATCAGCCGGTTCTGGCACCGTGGCATCAGAGCCAGACTGAAGCTCCTGTGGTGGATGACTGGTTTTGGCGTGCGGAGGATACGTGGAACGCTGCTCACGTCCACCTCCAGCGCGCCGTGCGTCGCCAGAAGGCCAACGCTGACCGCCACCACAGTGAGGTCCCGGTCTTTGTACCGGGTGATCGGGTCTCGACCCGGAATCTGCCCCTCCACCTGGAGGGTGCTCAACACCCATTCCTTGTCTGGATGGACCACCGGAACCTAGAGTACATTCGAGCAGCGAAGAGGCTGAACCCGCGTAAGGCCAGGTGGGCCCTATTCCTCACCAGGTTTAACTTTACCCTCTCCTACCGGCCGGGATCTAAGAACGTTAAGGCCAATGCATTGTCCCGGGTGCATGACACAGAGGATCGGAGGGAGTAAGTGACACCCATTATTCCTCTGTCCCGCATTGTGGCTCCTGTCATGTGGAATGTGGACGCGGACATCTGTCGACCCTTGCGACAGGAGCCCTCACCTGCCCACTGTCCCGAGGGGCGTATCTACTTGCCCTCTGATGTGAAGGACCATCTCCTCGCCTGGGCACACACAGCACCTGTTTCGGGGCACCCGGGTATAGCCCGTACTATCGACTGTCTCTCCGCCAAGTACTGGTGGCCCACCTTGGCCCGGGACGTCCCGGTTTACTTCTCTTCCGGCTCCACCTGCACACAGAGCAAGACACTGAGACACCTCCCCTATGGCAAACTCCACCTGCTGCCGGTTCCACAACGACCCTGGTCCCATCTCTCCATGGACTTTGTCACAGACCTTCCCCCCTCGGAGGGGCACACCAACGTCCTGGTCATTGTGGAACGGTTTTCCAAAGCCTGTTGTTTGATTCCTCTGCAGTCTGTATGACCGTAGGGAGACAGGCAGTGGAATCAAACGACAGGCTTTGGAAAACCGGTCCACAACAACCAGGACGTTGGTGTGCCCCTCCAAGGGGGGAAGGTCTGTGACAAAGTCCACATTTGATTCCACTGCCTGGTCTCCCTACGGTCATGCAGATCGCGGAGGCTCTCTTCTCTCACGTCTTCCAGTACTACGGGATCCTGGAGGACCTCGTGTCTGACCGTGGTCCTCAGTTCACCTCCCGTGTCTGGAAGGCCTTCATGGAACGACTAGGGGTCACGGTACCATCCCCAATCAAATGGGCAGGTGGAAAGGGTAAATCAGGAACTGGGTAGGTACCTTCGTAGTTACTGTCAGGACCGGCCGGGGGAGTGGGCTGCATTTCTGCCTTGGGCAGAATACGCTCAAAACTCCCTCCTTCACTCCTCCACTAACCTCACACCCTTTCAGTGTGTTCTAGGCTATCAACCGGCCATGGCACCCTGGCATCGGAATCAGATCCAGGCTCCTGCGATAGACGATTGGTTCCGGCGTGCCGAGGAGGTATGGAACCCAGCGTACACCCGTCTCCAGCGCGTCGTCCTCCGGCAGAAGGTGCAGGCCGATCGTCACCGCAGCGTGGCTCCGGTCTTT
The DNA here is from genome assembly GCF_020615455.1 of Coregonus clupeaformis. Lineage (NCBI taxonomy): Eukaryota > Metazoa > Chordata > Actinopteri > Salmoniformes > Salmonidae > Coregonus > Coregonus clupeaformis. The sequence goes on along the minus strand of NC_059200.1, from coordinate 55,466,369 downwards.
CACCCTGGTGACAGGGTCTGGCTTTCTACGAAGGACCTGCCCCTCCACCTGCCCTGCAGGAAGCTGAGCCCGTGGTTTGTGGGGCTGTTCAAAGTCCTGAGGAGAATCAATGAGGTGACGTACGGATTACAGCTCCCCGTCAATTACTTTATCTCACCCTCATTTCATGTATCTCTCCTCAGGCCGGTGGCAGCTGGTCCCTTGGCTAGTGCTGGACCTCTCGACACACCTCCCCCTCCCTTGGACGTGGAGGGGCCCCCGGCGTACTCCGTCCGCAGCCTGTTGGACTCAAGGCGTCGTGGGGGTCTCTCCAGTACCTGGTCAACTGGGAGGGGTACGGTACCGAAGAGCGGTGCTGGGTTCCAGCGCGGGACGTCCTGGACCATTCTCTCATTCTGGATTTCCACAGGCGTCGTCCCAACCGACCCGCACCGCGTCTCCGGGGTCGTCCCCAAGGTCGGCAGCGCCTCGGGGGGGTTACTGTCACACCAGCCTTCGCTTTGGCTCCCCCTCCTGTCCAGCTCAGGCATTCGGCGTCGCCGGCCTTCTAGCTGCTGCCGAACCTGCTGCTGGCAAACGCCCTTCACTTATCAACCCCGGACTTGTCTCATCATCATTACACACACCTGGTTCCAATCCCCACTCTATCACTGTGTATTTACTCCCTCTGTCATTTGTCTTTGTTGGTCGTTTTATATGTTGCTTGTTTTCCTATTTCCTGAGTACTTTATATTTTGCACTGTGGGTTTCGTCCCACTTTAATCTATGGTGCTTTAATAAATTCAGTAGTTCTAAACCTGCGACTGCCTCCTGCCTACTCCTCTCTACATTTGTGACACTGAGGGTGCTTTTAACCTTCCAGACTTGGAATTGTATCAACTCGCCACCCAAGGCTTTTACTTGCGACATATAGTTAAATGCACTAAAGAGGAACAATGGGTACATATTGAAGATGTGCATGCTCGTCCCCAAAATCTTGTTCATGTGTCTAAAGGATAAAGCTAAGAACATGAACAACTTCATAGTTAATAATAGTATAACAATATGGAAGAAAATGAAACGTATTGTACAAGAACCAATATCACTCTCTAAAAACACAACCCTATGGAAAGCTTTTCAGAATTCACCAATAAATTGGTCCACATGGAAAACTAAAGGCATAGACATTCTAAATGACTTGGTAATAGGACATTAATTTTTTTCCACGACAGAATTAAAAAGCAATTTTGGACTGACCAATGTAGATATTTTCAAATACATGCAACTTAAGAGTTTCATATCACAACATTTCGATTTGAAATCTTTTGGACAGAGCAACCTTGAGGGAATCCTATTTGAGTCAGAAAATGATATTCATATGATAGGTGAGATCTACAAAATCTTGCAGAGAGCCTATCCAACTGACAATCTCTTAGAAAAAAATATAAACTATTTTAACCAAGACATAAAAATAACTGATATTGGCACAAGATGGAGGGAATGTTGGAACATAACTAATGAAATTACAGTTAATTAAAATGTATGCTTAATCCATTATAAACTAATGTATAGAATATATTATACAAGGGACAGAATTCACAAATTCTACAGCACAATGGCAGAGTCATGTCTTAAATGTAAAACTAACAATGACTCAAAAATCATTGCCTTCTGAGAACGCTATCTAGTCCAAAAGTTATGAGCGGAATTAGAAAGTTGGCTGTATTACAGAAGTATTACAATGTAAATGTACAGTGGGAAAAAAAAGTATTTAGTCAGCCACCAATTGTGCAAGTTCTCCCACTTAAAAAAGATGAGAGAGGCCTGTAATTTTCATCATAGGTACAAGTCAACTATGACAGACAAAATGAGAAAATAAATTCCAGAAAATCACATTGTAGGATTTTTAATGAATTTATTTGCAAATTATGGTGGAAAATAAGTATTTGGTCACCTACAAACAAGCAAGATTTCTGGCTCTCACAGACCTGTAAGTTCTTCTTTAAGAGGCTCCTCTGTCCTCCACTCGTTACCTGTATTAATGGCACCTGTTTGAACTCGTTATCAGTATAAAAGACAACTGTCCACAACCTCAAACAGTCACACTCCAAACTCCACTATGGCCAAGACCAAAGAGCTGTCAAAGGACACCAGAAACAAAATTGTAGACCTGCACCAGGCTGGGAAAACTGAATCTGCAATAGGTAAGCAGCTTGGTTTGAAGAAATCAACTGTGGGAGCAATTATTAGGAAATGGAAGACATACAAGACCACTGATAATCTCCCTCGATCTGGGGCTCCACGCAAGATCTCACACCGTGGGGTCAAAATGATCACAAGAATGGTGAGCAAAAATCCCAGAACCACACGGGGGGACCTAGTGAATGACCTGCAGAGAGCTGGGACCAAAGTAACAAAGCCTACCATCAGTAACACACTACGCCGCCAGGGACTCAAATCCTGCAGTGCCAGACGTGTCCCCCTGCTTAAGCCAGTACATGTCCAGGCCCGTCTGAAGTTTGCTAGAGTGCATTTGGATGATCCAGAAGAGGATTGGGAGAATGGCATATGGTCAGATGAAACCAAAATAGAACTTTTTGGTAAAAACTCAACTCGTCGTGTTTGGAGGACAAAGAAGGCTGAGTTGCATCCAAAGAACACCATACCTACTGTGAAGCATGGGGGTGGAAACATCATGCTTTGGGGGTGTTTTTCTGCAAAGGGACCAGGACGACTGATCCGTGTAAAGGAAAGAATGAATGGGGCCATGTATCGTGAGATTTTGTGCAGGGGCGGTGTGTTCAATAGGGCGATATGGGCCACGCACTGCCAAACGGGAAAAGGAAGGGATTTTTTTTCTAATCAATTATATCACGGCAACAGTAGTTATCAGTGTTCTAATCTGATCTGACTGCCACTAAATGTCCAATCAGGCTAAAGTCGTGCTTCAAATGGCCCCCCCCCCCCTTTTGGGGCGATTTCAGTCAGGTTGAAAATCGCCCAGAAGTCTGTCATAGACTCCCATGTAAAATCTATTTTTTCAAATTTCAGAGCTTTCAATACAATCTCTATGGGTTTCTGAGGGCTTGCACTTACGGCGCTTTCGTCATACGTAACGTAACCATGAACGTAACTAAGAAAATAGCGGGTAGCAGCGTCTCTGTTGCGACCTGCAGTGTGGCGTTATCTTATGTTTTTAATTTGTACACTTAGTGGCGTTATTTTATGTTTTTAATTTGTACACTTAGTTTACAAACATTCTGCCAACCATGGATTTCCAGTGGTGGGTTTTGGACTGATCTTGTTGATCGTGTACATACCCGCTACGAACGGACTAAATAATGAAAACGCTGCTGGCAGCGGAATCCAATACAGCAGAACAAACTTCCCTTACCCACCACCTTGCTGATTAATGCCCAGTCACTGAGGGGGAAAGCGGATGAGTTGTCAGCGAATCTGCGCTTCCAACACGAATATCGGGAGGCCTGTTTGCTGGCATTTACTGAGACTTGGCTGGATGACAGAGTCCCGGACAGAGAAGTGGAGCCGGCCGGCTTCACCCTGGTCAGAGCGGACCGCGATCTGACAGTCACAGGGAAAATCGATCCTGGTAAGAGAGCGACTCTGTACCCCCGACATTGAACTGCTTTCTGTGTCACTGCGACCTTACTATCTGCCCCGTGAGTTCCCCCAATTGTTTGTTACCGTTGTGTACATTCAACCAAAAGCTAATATAACAAAGGCATCAGAGATTATTTATAATCTGTCACAGAAACTGGAATCCATCTCCCCAGATCAGTCAATAAATGCTTCTGGTATTGACTTATATGCTGCCCCTGTCTTCATGTTGTTGCTGGACATATCTTTTTTAAAATGTGTGTAGGTCACCTAAATCATCAGAAAAATTGCCCCCCCTGAGAATTTTTTCAGGAGCCGCCACTGATTTTGAGTGAAAACCTCCTTCCATCAGCAAGGGCATTGAAGATGAAACGTGGCTGGGTCTTTCAGCATGACAATGATCCCAAACACACCGCCCGGGCAATGAAGGAGTGGCTTCGTAAGAAGCATTTCAAGGTCCTGGAGTGGCCTAGCCAGTCTCCAGATCTCAACCCCGTAGAAAATCTTTGGAGGGAGTTGAAAGTCCGTGTTGCCCAGCGACAGCCCCAAAACATCACTGCTCTAGAGGAGATCTACATGGAGGAATGGGCCAAAATACCAGCAACAGTGTGTGAAAACCTTGTGAAGACTTACAGAAAACGTTTGACCTGTGTGATTGCCAACAAAGGGTATATAACAAAGTATTGAGAAACTTTTGTTATTGACCAAATATTTATTTTCCACCATAATTTGCAATTAAATTCATAAAAAATCCTACAATGTGATTTTCTGGATATTTTTTTCTCATTTTGTCTGTCATAGTTGACGTGTACCTATGATGAAAATTACAGGCCTCTCTCATCTTTTTAAGTGGGAGAACTTGCACAATTGGTGGCTGACTAAATACTTTTTTCCCCCACTGTACTAATAATTTGTCTGTCTGCATATTTCAAGACATGGCATATGAGGGTGCAATCAGATACCCGATGGGTTGGACGATACTTTTCTCATCAATCATCTTGAAAAAACGTATACTTAAATACTAGAAATCAACCAATCCTCAATCGTTAACACAATGGAAAGGTCAAATGCTTTATTATCTAAATGTTGAAAGTGTGTGGGCGACGGAGAGAAAGAAAATGATGCAGAGTGATGCGGGCGCTAGAGATGGGGGTGTGAGCAGGTGGGTCTGGACAGGGTGATGTTGTTGATGTTTGTGTGTGTTTGTATGCTGTCGTTTGTATGTGTATGTTTCATATTGTTAAAAAAATATATACAGTAGATACCACACCACAGTAGATGGGACGTTCCCAAAACCTTGGGCTAGTTATAAAAACTGTGAACGAACAACACGGCGAGTAGCTAGTAGCAAGCAAGTCTGTGATCTCAGAACTTCTCTGGAAGACTCTTTTCGAAAACGTTTGTTTTTCACTAACGTTTCTCATCATGCCACTGATTGCTCAGTTTGGCCGGACGGCCAGCTCTAGGAAGAGTCTTGGTGGTTCCAAACTTCTTCCATTTAAGAATGATGGAGGCTACTGTGTTCTTGGGTACCTTCAATGCTGCAGACATGTTTTGATACCCTTCCCCAGATCTGTGCCTCAACACAATCCTGTCTATGAGCTCAATGGATAACTCCTTCGACCTCATGAACTGGGTAGGTACCTTCGTAGTTACTGTCAGGACCGGCCGGGGGTGTGGGCTGCATTTCTGCCTTGGGCAGAATACGCTCAAAACTCCCTCCTTCACTCCTCCACTAACCTCACATCCTTTCAGTGTGTTCTAGGCTATCTGACGTGCACTGTCAACTGCTTTTGCTCTGACGTGCACTGTCAACTGTGGGACCTTATATAGACAGGTGTGTGCCTTTCCAAATCATGTCCAATCAATTCAATTTACCACAGGTGGACTCCAATCAAGTTCTAGAAACATCTCAAGGATGATCAATGGAAACAGGATGCACCTGGATGCACCTGAGCTCAATTTCGAGTCTCATAGCAAAGGGTCTGAATACTTATGTAAATTAGGTATTTCTGTTTTTCATGTTTAATACATTTGCAAAAATGTCTAAAAACCTGTTTTCGCTTTGGCATTATTGGGTATTGTGTGTAGAGTGATGAGGGAAATAAATAATTTATCAATTTTAGAATAAGGCTGTAGTGTAACAACATTTATACAACGGGTGGGTCTAATCTTGAATGCTGATTGGTTAAAAGCGCATTCCAGCCGGTGTCAAGGGGTCTATTCCACAAGTTGCCACCGGCTAAATCTATGATGCCTATTTACTCTGTTCCATCTGACTGCGCAATCCACTGTCTCATCAGCCCAGCCAGGGAACTTATAAACTTGATCGCCACTATAAAAAGCATCTAGACATTATCTCACATTTCCTTTAGACTAACATTTCATTTTCAACAGCAGAGATTTGTATAAACCTTGCTGTCTGTCTCTCCGACATTTGCAACATTGTTTCAATATTGAAATTCGATCTCCTGTTGTCTCATAGTAATGAACGTGTCTGGAGTCGGGACGAGATAGACAGGCAGGCAGCTGGCATCATTTTAATGGATTTTTACCAAAAAATGTCAGTTGAAAAAAGGTAAGTGATAATGACCTCGAAGCCGGTGTTTGGAGGATATATTGACATGGTTTGCCGGCCCTTGACTTTGTCTCGGGCCTAACATCACCCGTGCCAATACATCCTCCAAACACTGGCTTCGAGGGCATTATCACTTAAGTGGAAAAAGTCAAGGGGTCTGAATACTTTCCGAATGCACTCGCTATAAATGCCGGAGTTTGTGGTAAACTATGAACAGATGAATTGACCGGAAGTAGGAACTTTAATTTCTAACAGTGAAATGAAAATACACTCATTTCAGATCGTGGTGAGGAGATATGTTATATTTATGACAAAAACTTAATGTTGTTAACATTAGAAATGATTATATAAGTGGCAGAGCCCGTGTGAAATTCTCCTTTAACCCTAATTTGTTCCAGGGGTACCGTACTACTATGGCTGACCCTGTAAAACAACACATTTCACTGTACCTATTTAGTGTGTGACAATAAAAAAATGTGTAATAGAGCTCACCCACTGGATCATATGCATCAGACTATAAGGCACTTTGATGGCTAGAGCTCATTAAACAGCCTACAAGGCAGCATCCTGCCTTATCAGCCTCTGAGGCTGCTATTGAATCTGATCAAGCTCTGAGGCTGAAAGCTAATCTAATCATCCTGTCAGGAATGGACCTCTGTAAATTTAAATATTATTCACAAAACATGAAGTGTTATAATTATACAATTATGCAAGCTAACAATCAGCATACATCGCTAACAAGACTGCCTAGCTAACTAGCTAGCTAGCTCACAAGACTAGCTAGCTAAGTGAGCTTGCTAAGCAGCCCTGCTAGCAAACTAGCTAACAAGCACAACAAATATTGCTCATCTAAAACAAATCAGCCCTGTTGTTGTTAGTATCAGTGATATATCAGTATAAAGTTGCCTTAATTTTGAAAGATGCTAGCTATATTACCTTTTTTCCTCCATGGAGTGAACGTAATAAGTGTTACATGGAGAAAATAAGACCTCTCTGAAATGAAAATGGATGGCCCTCCCTTCAGCAAAATATATTTGACCTAAACCCTCCCTGAACACTTAAAAAAAACTAGTGACCCTTACCTATACCCAAAATAATAATTAAAACAAATAGTGGATAGCAGAGAACATGTCTGACATTTACCCTCACTTCTTGGACAGACCAGTTTTAGAAACTGTTCTTTGTCCTGTAAGTATTACATGGCAACGCTGTCACGATCGTCGTAAGAAGCTGAATGTCAAAGAAACAAAACAATGATATCCCCATATGCATCAGAGTCACATCTTTCCCAGGGTATTTTACAGCTTGTTTCTAGCATAACGCATTGCAGACTAAAGCACTGTTATAGATCACTTTATATAATCAGATACGTTTTATTTTCTTCAAAATCTTAAACTAACAAGGGGTAGGCCTGTGCTTTTTGCCATTTTCATTCATAAAAAGTAGACCTATGGCATATCCTCTTATACCCCCTCAATTCGAGTCTTGGTTTTAACTTAACAGCCCTTCACTGACACGGCGGTAGGCTATTGAAAAGGTGCATGGTGGATGGAGGAATTGACTGACAAATCTATGGATATAGCAGCCTATAGCCTAATTTCGTCTGTCAAACAGGTATGCCTACTTCTTATTTCTTCAATAGGAAGAAATAGGCTCCAACACAAAGCCCTCTTGTTGTTAATAAAGTCTAATTAAAATGAAGACTGTTTAAATGAATTATGCCTACTCAAATGTGCCTACTTTCAGCACCATGAGCTGTCCATTTCCGATTGATTTTTTCACAGCTGCTGCTTCAAGTTTCAGCACCACAATGATGTAAATGTAAATGACTCTAATCTGGATTATTCTGAAGTCTCTAATAAATAGGCCTACATCATGGGCAAGAAACATATTGTTTTTAATCAAATCAATTATAGTAGTAGCAAGCTATCAAAGTTGACCTCTGGTCCTCCTCCTCATATTCACGCTCTCCTTTTTACACTGAACACAACATAGGCTATAGGCTAGGCCGTGCGTAAGATTATACTAGGACTAATCCCCAAAAATATTTTTGGAAGAAGCCTTTGACTCTCCTCATGAATTGCCACCGTAGGCCTACACAGCACAGCCATTTGTTAGGTAGCACACAAAACGTTTTTGATCAGCAAGAGCAGAGCAGGCCGGGGCTCAGGGTTGGAATATCCATTGCAGTGTGTAATGCAGCCTAGTTTTATTTACACCATCCCAGCAGCTATCTTAGAAATATATATATATATAAGTTTGCTCTGTGCTTCACCAAGCATGCACTTCGTAGCCTTTAGTCTATGGATCATTTGATTGAGACCACACTTAATTTTTTTGCCTATAGGCACACTTGATATTGCGTGCCCAGCAGAGAATCAGAGATGAGGGGTGGCATAGGGCACACATAGATATATAGCCTAATACTAATTCTAAAACACTGAGAAATATTGAAATTTCATCAATTACAAATTGCATGACCCTCCCCTGGACTAGATTTTTTTATTTATTTATACTAAACACTCCCCTTGACTGAAATTGAAAAAGCATGACCCTCCCCCATTTTCCTCTAGGTACCCATTATATTCATTTCGATCCATCCCCTAGGCTTCAGCTTTCTGGCTCTGTTTGAATGTGGCTCGATGGCTCGTTGTTCCTTGCATGCGATTGGCTCTAGTCTTGGAGGCGGAACGCAGCCTGGGATACAGGTTGCCTGTCAGGCGCTGTTCAGGGCTTAAATGCCCAACGAGCTTCTCTCAACCTGCTACGAAAAAGTCACTTCCGGTCGTAGCTGTTGCTGCGTTCACATACTGGTCGGAACTAGGAAATTCAGAAATGTCCGACTTGCTAATAGGTGGTAGTTATACACGTGCCGCGTTAAATCAGCTAGCAAGTCGGAATTTTCGAGTTTCCTAGTTCTGAATAAACGCGGCATGTATACCGCCTAGTCGAAACCACTTAGTTATGGCGGCGCGCTGTCCATTTCCGGATTTGTTTGAAGGCTGTGTTGACGGCGTATAGTTGGGACTTTTGGCATATTTCGTCAACCAACTTCAATCTGTCAACGTAACTAAGCAAAGTTAGAAGTGCATTGTTTGGATTTTATAAGGACGTTTCCTTTTATGCACTTTTCTAGCTTGCCAGGGCTAGCTAAACTAGCGACCGGGTACCAGCGAATGCTAGTTGCTACTCGTTTGGATTCATCGCTTTCATTTTTAATGACGGTTTAGCTAGTTTGGCTACTTTTTAAAAGGTATGTTTTCATTCATTTTCAGTCGAGTGTGGCGAAAGTGGGATTTGAACTGAGCACACGATTGCTATTAGTCGGTGTCTTTACTTGACCTGCAGGTGCAGGTTCTGGAGGGAAGAGGCTGGTAGAATACTGTTTCAGTGACAGTCAACATGCTGAAGACCCGTCAGTGTTTACTTGGCATTCGCACTTTCCTCGGAGTGACGTCTAGAATATGGGGGTTAATTCTGTACATACTCAGGAAACATTTAAGGACGGTGAGTATTCTAGAACTAAATATGTAATACATTGGCCCCTACGATGGGATTTCCCCAAATCAATATCACTTGGATAACTGATAATGGTAGTTGGATAAACTAATAACACACTTGGCCCATTTGGACTTGCCAATGCTCTTGAGACAGTCCTTCTGAAGCTCACACACACACCAATATATATATTACAAGGTCTGAATGGTACTTCTACTGTACTATATGATAACTGAAATCTTGGAAAAGGTTATTGTTTTGTAGCCACAACAACTCTGACTGTGAGTATACATTTACACCTACTGAAATTCCTTCTTTACTTCTTGGTTTTGCTCATGCTAGGAAAGCAAAAAATGCATTGCACAGGAAGAAGCAGAGTTGTATTCTGACATCTGTCATGGGCAGTGTTTATGACACTGTATGGTGATGATTGGACTCTGGACTTTGGATATGGATTTAGATGTTTCAGGTGTAACTAAGCAGAGCTGGGAACTCTATACACACTCTGAAATAGTATTTTATTTCAAGTATCATACTTGAAAATAAGAAATGCAAGAGCACCAGGATAAACCAAAACATCTGAATCTGACTATACTTTTTACAAAAAAGTGCAAATGCTGACTTTTACAAGACCTAAACCAAGTTCTCTCATAAAATATGATTAACATTTTTCTGAAAATATTTTTTTACCAGTTTAGCTGACAATTGTATATTGCCTAGTAGAAATGCTTGCTGTATAGATGGTTGTATATTCCCTCTCTCTGTTGACGCACTGTAGTGTAACCTAGAGCTTCCCATCTGTTCAGATTTGATAATGGCTCTTCAGACAAACAACCCATTAGGATGACCTTTCCCTGTTTTATGTAACCACTTGACTAAGGGGGTCATTTCTCTCCAACCAGCCAACTATAATCAGCGTGGTAAGCCCTATTAGCCACTCACTCCATTGTTCAGCAGATCCTATAACAAGTTTTTGCTGCAGAACCGAACCAATCCACTGTAGTAGGAAAAGGAGAAAGTAATAGCTGGACATTCTGTCAATAAAGCGTGGTGACTGTAAGCAGGTTTTTGTTTGTATCAGCTCTACAATACCAGCTAAAGTATCCTACTCTATCTGTGTGTGTGCACAAAGGCCTCACAAGGCTGCCTGCCTTGAAACTACCCGTTGCGTTGCATCTGACAGTCCTTGACAGCTGAGGATGTGTGTACATGTGTGCTTGAGTATGTGTCTGTTAAATATAGCCCCGGTGCAGAGGGCAAATTGAAGTGTGAGTCCTGGAGGAGAACCACTGTGTAGGTGTCTAATCTATGTTGGAGGAATATTTGAAAGAACAGAACGGTGACAAACTGTGTTGGTGTCATTGGAACTTAATTTCACATGTCTGGAACCCATTGAAATCTTATGTAGTTCCAGGTGCATAGTAAAAAACTAAATATTTGACAACTCCAGCACACTGCTATTGCTCTACAATGTATTTAACAAATGGCCTATTGTGTTTATAAAAAAAACAGTTTTGGGAAATTGTCATTCTTCAGGTTCTCAATTGTGACAGTTGCTCATCTCGCCCTCTGCAGATAATCCAGTACCAAACAGTGCGTTATGACACATTACCTCTGTCGCCTGTGTCCAGAAACAGACTCAGTAAGTATCCTGTTTACTTTCAACAATACTATAATAATAATAATAATATATTTATTTTATATAGCGCTTTTCATTATACAGATAATCTCAAAGACGCTTAAAAACAAAAGTACATGTAGTTCTTGGGACGAACAAGTCAGTAAGACAGGTCCGGATCATCAGGCCAGCCCTTGCAATCCCCAGCTTCTCTGCAGACTCAGTGGGTAGATACTCCTCAAACGACATGTAGCACCTACCTGGGTGATGCCGGCATCCTCTAGATTTCTCTAGTGCGCCAGAGGCTCACTACACATCAATTATTGGGATAGTCCTCCTTGGAGTGAGAGATCCACTACAACAAGCCTCTGTGATGTCCAAGCCTGTGCTATCTCCAGTTTCAAATAAAAATGAAAGCAAGCTAGCCTCTGGGCTATCTGGACAAAACTGACTTGCCGGTCTTATGAGACCGCTGAATAGGTATATAAATAATTAAAACTTACTAGGCTAACAAAATAAAATAAAAAATGCAATAAAAAAACACAAACAATAAAATATTTTAAAATGTACAGGAGCTCTCTGCCTAGTCTACCTCATGGCGCCATGGCAACCACAAATTCATAGTGTCTCATAAGAAGGTCAAAGGGTCTTAGCCTGGTCCCAGATCTGTTTGTGCTGTCTTGACAATCTTATTGTCGCTATCATGATTAGCAGGACATTGACAGTAAGAGTTGGTGTGATGGAACAAACCGATCTGGGACTAGGCTATGAAACCAGGGATCTATGGCTTAGGTAGAAATTGATAAATGAGAGGTTACTTGTTTAGTTTTTCTCTCTGGTATTGACTGTGATTGGGCTCTTGCTCATCAGATGCTGTTAAGAGGAAGATTCTGGTGCTGGATCTTGACGAGACCCTAATTCACTCCCACCATGACGGGGTGATGAGACCCACAGTGAGACCAGGCACTCCACCGGACTTCATCCTAAAGGTAATGGCCTATACGTTCACTGTCTGACTGATTTTAATTAACGTCACCTTGTCAACACACACACCAGACTGACCAACACTCATCGTTCACTAATTAACTCCAGGAATGTGTCTCCTAACCTTACCTGCTTTCTCTTATTTTCTTTCTTTTTCTTTCTCTCTCTTGTGAAGGTGGTAATCGACAAACATCCTGTCAGGTTTTTTGTACATAAAAGACCGCATGTGGACTTCTTCTTAGAAGTGGTGAGTGATAGGCCTTTTGTGTCAATATCCAAATAATTATTCAAATATACTAGTAAGCATGGACATTATGGAGGATTAATTGTCTATGTAAATGAGTTTGTGTTTGTAGGTTTTCAAGAGGCTAAGGAAATTATAAGTATTGTGTTTATTCTCTCTACTGTAGCTCTTGGAGATGAGAATAAATGTGTTTGTGAAAAGTGCATTGACCTAGCATTAATTCTAATTTGAGGTTGTAGACTACAGTTAATTCATTTGTAATTGATTAATCACTTGTACTTATTTTGAACACATTTGTCTGGTGGTTCTCTCTTGCCTGTTTGTTTCTCTTTTCTTAGGTGAGTCAGTGGTATGAGCTGGTGGTTTTCACGGCCAGTATGGAAATCTATGGCTCAGCTGTGTCTGACCAGCTAGACAAGGACAGGGACATCCTGAAACGAAGATACTACAGACAGGTAAACAAACCCACTGACATGTTCACTTCAACTCTGTACAGTTATGCACCCTGCTCAGTCTTAGTCTGAGGGCTGGTTTCCTGGACATGGATTAAGCTTAGTCCTAGACTAAGCACTTTTAATTCTGTGTCCAGGGAACCGGCCCTGAATGTCTATTTGTCATTATTTAGAGCAGGGGTGTTAAATATACGGCCCACGCCGGATCCGACCCGCAAGCCCATTCAATCCGACCTACGGGTGGTTTGAGAAAAAAACCTAGCTCAATCGACATTGACATAACTAAAACCAAATCGAAACTGTGTAGAAATGATAATGGACCTACATTTATAGTCTCTTCACTCTGTCCAGCTTGCTAACAGTCATCAGTCAGGGAGCATCGAAAATTCCAAAAGCAATGGATAGAGGACTATGAAGACCGAATGTGGCCCACGGGGAAAAATTAGTTTGACACACCTGATTTAGAGGTTCTCTCTGGAAAGGATGTACAGTTAGACTTATCACTCATTTGCAACATATAAAACTCAAGTTTATTCCTCTTTCTTTTCTCTGTCTAGCACTGTACATTGGATCTGGGTAGTTATATTAAAGATCTTTCTGTGGTGCACAACGATCTATCTAGTGTAGTCATCCTGGACAACTCGCCTGGGGCCTACCGCAGCCACTCTGGTAAGCAACTGCTACGATGTTATATTTACTACATGTACAGTGCCTTCAGAAAGTATCCACACCCCTTGACCTTTTCCACATTGTTGTTACAGCCTGAATTTAAAGTAGATTACATTTTGATTTTGTGTCATTGATCTAGACACAATACCACTTAATCTGAAAGTGGAATTTCGTTTTTTAATTTTTTACAAATTAAGTAAAAATGAAAAGCTGAAATGTCTTCATTCAATAACTATTCAACCCCTTTGTTATGGCAAGCCTAAATAAGTACAGGAGTACATATTTGCTTAACAAGTCACATACGTTGCATGGACTCACTGTGTGCAATAATAGTGTTGAACATGATTTTTGAATGACTACCCAATCTCTGTACCACACACATACAATTATCTGTAAGGTCCCTCAGTCGAGAAGTACATTTCAAGCACAGATTCAACCACAAAGACCAGGGAGTTTTTCTAATGCCTGTGATAGGAAAAAACTGAGGATGGATCAACAAGACGACATCCGACGTTCCTTAGTGGCCTAGTTACAGTTTTGACTTAAATCGGCTTGAAAATCTATGGCAAGACTTGAAAATCTATGGCAAGACTTGACAATGGCTGTCTAGGAAGATAAACAACCAACTTGACAGAGCTTGAAGAATTTTTAAAAGAATAATGTGTAAATATTGTACAATCCAGGTATGCAAAGCTCCTAGAGACTTACCCAAAAACACTCACAGCTGTAATGGCTGCCAAAGGTGATTGTATTGACAAGGGGTTGAATACTTATCTAAACGCATCTAATCAAGATACACTCGTCAAACATCTCATTCCAAAATCATGGGCATTAATATGGAGTTGGTCCCCCCTTTGCTCCTATAACAGCCTCCACTCTTCTGGGAAGGCTTTCTACTAGATGTTGGAACATTGCTGCGGGAACTTGCTTCCATTCAGCCACAAGAGCATTAGGGAGGTCGGGCACTGATGTTGGGCGATTAGGCCTGGCTCGCAGTCAGCATTCCAATTCATCCCAAAGGTGTTCGATGGAGTTGAGGTCAGGGCTCTGTGCAGGCCAGTCAAGTTCTTCCACTCCGATCTCGACAAACCATTTCTGTATGGACCTCGCTTTGTGCACGGGGGCATTGTCATGCTGAAACAGGAAAGGGCCTGCCCCAAACAGTTGCCACAAAGTTGGAAGCACAGAATCGTCTAGAATGTCATTGTATGCTGTAGCGTTAAGATTTCCCTTCACTGGAACTAAGGGGCCTAGCCAGAACCATGAAAAACAGCCCCAGACCATTATTTATCCTCCACCAAACTTTACAGTTGACACTATGCATTGGGGCAGGTAGCGTTCTCCTGGCATCCACCAAACCCAGATCCGTCTGTCGGACTGCCAGATGGTGAAGCGTGATTCATCACTCCAGACAACGCGTTTCCACTGCTCCAGAGTCCAATGGTGACGAGCTTTACACCAGTCCAGCCGAAATTTGGCATTGCACATGGTGATCTTAAGCTTGTGTGCGGCTGCTCGGCCATGGAAACCCATTTCATGAAGCTCCTGACGAACAAGTATTGTGCTGACGTTGCTTCCAGAGGCAGTTTGGAACTCGGAAGTGAGTGTTGCAACCGAGGACAGACGATTTTTACGCGCTTCTGCACTTAGCGGTCCCGTTCTGTGAGCTTGTGTGGCCTACCACTTTGCGGCTGAGCCGTTGTTGCTCCTAGACCTTTCCACTTCACAATAACAGCACTTACAGTTGACCGGGGCAGCTCTAGCAAGGTAGACATTTGACGAACTGACTTGTTGGAAAGGTGGCATCCTATGACGGTGCCACGTTGAAAGTCACTGAGCTCTTCAGTAAGGCCATTCTACTGCCAATGTTTTGTCTATGGAGTTTGCATTTTATACAACTCTGTCAGCAACGGATGTGTCTGAAATAGCCAAATCAACTAATTTGAAGGGGTGTCCACATACTTTTGTATATGTAGTGTATATTAGTGTTTTATGTTTTTAAAAATCGTATCATTTTTCTGCCACTTTGACATAAGAGTATTGTGTGTGGATCGTTGACAAAAAAGGAGAATTAAATCAATTTGAATCCCACTTTGTAACTTAACAATGTGTAAAAAGTCAAGGGGTGTGAATACTTTCTGAAGGCGCTGTACATGTGCGACAACTCACACAGGAATATCTCATGTGTAATTGCTTATCTACCACACTGTTATTCCAAACTAAGTTTAGGTAGATGCCAAGTGCCATTTTCCTGGGATTGAGTTTGTACCCAAAAGGGGCTTATTGGGTTATGACCCTTTTCTTCTTTTGTCATCATTAATCTGTCCTGTCTCCTTATCCTCTTGTCAAACATTTGTGTGTTCACCTCACAGACAATGCAATACCCATCAAATCGTGGTTCAGCGACCCAAGCGACACAGCTCTTCTTAACCTGCTACCCATGCTAGACGCACTGAGGTATGTCTCAAAGATATTACACCTGTGATGAGCTGCCAAGACTAGTGACCCCTCATCATAACTCATTAGTATGTTGTTTTTCCATAGTAATGCTCCAGTTCCTCTTTTTCTTCCTCTCAAATCTCAGGTTCACCTCAGATGTCCGGTCCGTCCTCAGTCGAAACCTCCATCAGCATCGGCTATGGTGATTCGCCATCGGTGCTAGCGTCCGCAGCTCCACTTCGTCTTTTTAGAATGCCTTCTCTGCTGGTTGTTGCACGACCCCCTCCTCTGCTCTGCCCACATCTCCCTCAGCTCCATGGTGTGTGACTCTTTTTAAGAAGGGTGAGGACAAAGACTGGGGGCCACAAATACAGAGGGGGGAGCTACGTATAAGGAAGGAAAACAAAGTGGAGAGGGCAAACTTTTTATTTTAAATTTTTCCTGAATGGAAACTCTTGCCTTAAAGTCCTTGGATTCTGGGAGTGCATTTCGAGTGTTTGTGTAAACGTGAGAGTATGCTTGCATTAGGTACATTTTTTGTTGTTGTTGATGAAATCTTTTAAACTATTGACTATGGAAATACTGATGATATGAGACTATGAAGAAACCAGTCATTCCTTATATCCCATCACATCTTATTATGGTTTATTTCCCTAGAACTCAACTTTCTCCACTACTTTACCCAGTCTATCATTCTTTCTCAACATTTCTGTAAATCTCTTGCTTTTACCATCTACAACTAATAGATAACTGATCAAGCCTCAATAGAACTGAATATTTACTCAGTGGTTAGTGATGGACTGGGCCTGGTCAGGTTGGCAATATCTTTCAATTATTGGGATGTATGGATTTTTACTGAGGAGTTGAACAGGTTGATATGAAATAATGGAAGTTGCATCCATTTGTTCAGAACGTAATTTTTTTACTCTAAAATAAATTGCTGTATTCTATTCAGAGATTTACCAAAATGACAGAAATGACTTGAATGTTGTGTAGTTAATACAGAAGTAAGATTTTGACCATACTTCTCCATCCACAGAGCAAAGTTACGTTTTATTTTCATTTTTATCAAGCTTTGTATTCATGAGCATGTTTTCTTCCTTGGACTTTTTCAAGCCTGAATTACACCCATTCTCTTTCACATTATCCCATTTCCTTCAATGTAACTCCAACATCCTGGCCCCATTGAACAATGTAAGCTAAGGCCTTGGATGGGTTTCTGTTGGTCAGACATCAAGTCTATCAGTGTTTCCAATAAATTGCTTGGCATCATACTCTTTTACTGACCTTCATTCATGATTGTTGTCTCATGTAGTTTCCTACTGCTTCTATTTTGTGAGCTTTATTCACTGCATTCCATGGTGAATCTCTGAAACATAAAATTCAGAGCAATATTTTAGCATTGGCTGACATGGATCCATACGGTCTATACATGGATCACACACGTGACTATTCTGCATTTATTAATTATTTAATTGAGAGACTTTTCCTGTAAGTGGAAATTCATTTTCTGACAAATACAGGCCTCTCATCCAACCTGGAGCAGGACAGAAGGGTCTGAATTGGGCAAGTGTCCAGGGGGTGTTTCCTGAAAAGGGGCCCCTTCTTTCTTCTCATTTAGTCCTGCGAACTTGCCAAAAACTGTCATATTGACCATGATATTGCAATATGGTGTAATTGTAGACCGCAATTTGGGGCGTTTCTTGATATCAACGCCCATTGTTACCTGCCATTGGTCAGTTCCTGCACTGTCCCACACTGTTTATAGAGGAAACTTATTTTTTACTTGGCGTGAGCTATGAAACAGCACTAAACTTGAAATGTACTCTTGTCCAACACCTCAAAATCCAATTGATAGCCTACAACAAACAAACTGTAAAAAGAGTCAGTTACACAGTTAACATGAACGTTTATTGAAGACCATTAAAAGTTGAACACTTTACAACAGTCTAACACTGACAAAAACAAAACAAAAATGTGACACTGTGTGTATTTCTGGCAAAGTGAGATGCTATAACTCTGGTGGCTCCAGTTATCCTCAGCTAGAAACCTCAATCTTAAAACCTGATCTCCACTGTATATAAATATACACTATACAGTGGGGGGAAAAAGTATTTAGTCAGCCACCAATTGTGCAAGTTCTCCCACTTAAAAAGATGAGAGAGGCCTGTAATTTTCATCATAGGTACAAGTCAACTATGACAGACAAATTGAGAAAAAAAAATCCAGAAAATCACATTGTAGGATTTTTAATGAATTTATTTGAAAATTATGGTGGAAAATAAGTATTTGGCCAATAACAAAAGTTTCTCAATACTTTGTTATATACCCTTTGTTGGCAATGACACAGGTCAAATGTTTTCTGTAAGTCTTCACAAGGTTTTCACACACTGTTGCTGGTATTTTGGCCCATTCCTCCATGCAGATCTCCTCTAGAGCAGTGATGTTTTGGGGCTGTCACTGGGCAACACAGACATTCAACTCCCTCCAAAGATTTTCTATGGGGTTGAGATCTGGAGACTGGCTAGGCCACTCCAGGACCTTGAAATGCTTCTTACGAAGCCACTCCTTCGTTGCCCGGGCGGTGTGTTTGGGATCATTGTCATGCTGAAAGACCCAGCCACGTTTCATCTTCAATGCCCTTGCTGATGGAAGGAGGTTTTCACTCAAAATCTCACGATACATGGCCCCATTCATTCTTTCCTTTACACGGATCAGTCGTCCTGGTCCCTTTGCAGAAAAACAGCCCCAAAGCATGATATTTCCACCCCCATGCTTCACAGTAGGTATGGTGTTCTTTGGATGCAACTCAGCATTCTTTGTCCTCCAAACACGACGAGTTGAGTTTTTACCAAAAACTTATATTTTGGTTTCATCTGACATTCTCCCAATCCTCTTCTGGATCATCCAAATGCACTCTAGCAAACTTCAGACGGGCCTGGACATGTACTGGCTTAAGCAGGGGGACACGTCTGGCACTGCAGGATTTGAGTCCCTGGCGGCGTAGTGTGTTACTGATGGTAGGCTTTGTTACTTTGGTCCCAGCTCTCTGCAGGTCATTCACTAGGTCCCCCCGTGTGGTTCTGGGATTTTTGCTCACCGTTCTTCTGATCATTTTGACCCCACGGGGTGAGATCTTGCGTGGAGCCCCAGATCGAGGGAGATTATCAGTGGTCTTGTATCTCTTCCATTTCCTAATAATTGCTCCCACAGTTGATTTCTTCAAACCAAGCTGCTTACCTATTGCAGATGCAGTCTTCCCAGCCTGGTGCAGGTCTACAATTTTGTTTCTGGTGTCCTTTGACAGCTCTTTGGTCTTGGCCATAGTGGAGTTTGGAGTGTGACTGTTTGAGGTTGTGGACAGGTGTCTTTTATACTGATAACAAGTTCAAACAGGTGCCATTAATACAGGTAACGAGTGGAGGACAGAGGAGCCTCTTAAAGAAGAACTTACAGGTCTGTGAGAGCCAGAAATCTTGCTTGTTTGTAGGTGACCAAATACTTATTTTCCACCATAATTTGTAAATAAATTCATTAAAAATCCTACAATGTGATTTTCTGGATTTTTTTCCCTCAATTTGTCTGTCATAGTTGACATGTACCTATGATGAAAATTACAGGCCTCTCTCATCTTTTTAAGTGGGAGAACTTGCACAATTGGTGGCTGACTAAATACTTTTTTCCCCCACTGTATACCACGGCTTGCTGTCTTGTGATCTGTCTCATGTTGTACCGATTATCAACATGGACAAGACTGAATTCTGTTGAATTGTCAACTGGACTAAATTCTTATTAGGAAGATGTTGCTGTTCAGAATGACGTGTTTATGACTGTTGACGTTCACAGGAATCTGCAAATGCTATTTTGAAAGAGCACCACAGATGAAGGAGGGGGAGGAAAACGGACAGCTTCTTTCTACTACACCTTCACAAAGTCATACAATGTTTGCTTCATGAAATAAATACAGAATTATTTTAGTTAATTCTGTTTCTAATGTTTTTTATGCTGGATGTGAGTAATTTAGCAGGTCTATAGTATAATGTATTGTTTTGAAATGTTTATTAAATATCTATTCAGTCACAACTCACTACTATTATTTTTTGTTGGCTTTTTCAATGTTTGCTAAAATAAGATTAGATAAGATTAGACATTAGATATTTGCTAGCCAGCTATTCGCAAAACATTGGATTACCAACTAGAGCGATGACGTCTCAGTTTGCAGCACGTTTTCACAGGGATGTATATACACTGAACAAAAATATAAATGCAACATGTAAGGTGTTGGTCTCATGTTTCATGAGCTGAAATAAAAGATCCCAGACATTTTCCATACGCAACAAAAGTTTATTTCTCTGAAATGTTGTGCACCCTGGTCCTTCTTCCGCTGCCTCCTTAACAGTAATACATTCCTTTTTAGAAAACATATTTTAATCCAGCCTTTGTGGTTTGGAAAGTATAGTGACTATTGCTTTAATTTATTTATCAAACAGATGGGGTTTTAGAAAAGTAGGTACTTTTCTCAAAACAACCCCATCTGGTGGATGGAAAGTGTCAATAAAATGTGTTTTCATAGACAACGAAAAATGGTCAAAGGTCATACCTGTATGCATTTTGGGGTATATTGACACAGAATGGAAAGTATTGGGATGTGCTTTATTATGACATGGTACCCTAGATGATAACTACACCAAATTTCCCACAGAACAAGGATACCCATTGGAAAAGGGGCGGCAGGTAGCTTAGTGGGTAAGAGCGTTGTGCCAGTAACTGAAAGGTCGCTGGTTCTAATCCCCGAGCCGACTAGGTGAAAAATCTGTCGATGTGCCCTTGAGCAAGGCACTTAACCCTAATTGCTCCTGTAAGTCGCTCTGGATAAGAGCGTCTGCTAAATGACTAAAAATAAATAAATAAAAAAGTTTAATATAGTCATCATAGATTTAGTGTAGAATCAGTCACAGCAGCCTATTTTCAAATTGGCCACGATTCATTTCAATGTGAAGGAACTGAATAGATTTTTCAATGCCATAAAGGAATAGATATTGGTGTAATAAGACCAACAAAGGCTGAAAATGTGTGTTACTGTGAGGAAAATGATAAAAGATGGCCCAGAGATGTGAGTTATATGTATTTAACAAAATATTACCATGGCGTCTGCTAAATTACTAAAATGTAAATGTAATAATGGTAGAAATATGACATATGACAAAACGCAGAGAATAAGGTCTGAGGATAAGACGGGTTTAGGAGATCTTTTATGTTTTCTTTTATGAGATAATATCAGTCATTTAACATGACTTTAATTAATAATGAAGCCTTTATGTGCTTTATTTGCTTTTTTTCAATACATAAAAGTTAAAAGAATCATAAAATGTGACATTAGCTGATGAAAATTATCTCATAGAACAAAAACGTATAACATTTCGGGGGGTCCTAAGCCTGTATTTACCAAATAGGTTGTTTTTGGCAATTATCAAAAAAACTATAAAAACGCTATTCATTACCCCATAGGCTGTCGAACGAACAATGGCGGAGTTACTACCTACAAAAAGACGCCATTACTATTTCTCTCTATAGCTGGGACAGGGAGCTGGCTGGATGTAGTGGCGCCCCCTGGTGGCTTGACTGTGGGCGGAGGTCGGCCCACCCTCCCTGGGTTGCCCCAGCCCGTGCAGGGAGCTGGCTGAATGTAGTGGCGCTCCCTGGTGGCCGTGGGCGGGGGTTAGGATCCTTCCGGGGGTTGCCCCCCCCTTGCTGGGCCCTTTCCCCCCATCTCCTTGGGACAGGGAGCTGGCTGGATGGAGTGGCGCCCCCTTGAGGCCTTGGCAGGGGGCGGAGATCAGGCACCCTCTCCGGGGGTTGGCCCCCCTTCTCTGAATTGGCTCCAGCACTCTCCGGCCCTCTCCCCCCTTTCCCTGAGGCAGGGAGCTGGGTGGATGTAGTGACGCCCCCTGGTGGCCGTGGGCGGTGGTCGGCCCCACTCTCCCGGTGTTAGCCCTCCTCTCCCTGGGTCGGCCCCATCCCTCTCTGGCCTTCTCCCCCGATCTCCCTAGCGCAGGGAGCTAGGTGGATGTAGTGGCGCCCCCTGGTGGCCCTGGGCATGGGTCGGCCCCCCTCCCTGGGTCTGCCTCTGCTCTCTCTGGCCCTCTCCCCCATATCGCTGGGAAAGGGAGCTGACGGGATGTAGGTGGCCTTGGCCAGAGGCGGGGGGTCGCTCCTCCTTCATTGCTTCAGCCCCTGTCTCTAGGCGTCGGCCCACCTAGACTCTGGAGCAAGACAGAGTCTCTGGATTAGAGCGTTTTAATCACCTGTAAATGCACACTGGACAGGTGTAAAGAACATGTGGAAAAATGA
Organism: Coregonus clupeaformis; assembly: GCF_020615455.1. Taxonomy (NCBI): domain Eukaryota; kingdom Metazoa; phylum Chordata; class Actinopteri; order Salmoniformes; family Salmonidae; genus Coregonus; species Coregonus clupeaformis. Next base: position 55,443,939 of record NC_059200.1, on the reverse strand, counting down.
CCATAACAAGCGTTCTAATCACCTGTAAATGCACACTGGACAGGTGTAATGAACACGTGTAAAAGTAATCATAACAAGCGTTCTAATCACCTGTAAATGCACACTGGACAGGTGAAATGAAAAAGTGTAAGAATAACCATAACATAATAAGTATATAGGTTATATATTGTGAGCTTTTGTGAAAGAGCACAGTTAGAGATAGCATATAGAAGCATACCAGATGGACATCATGAAAATGATCGGAGGAAGTTCAGGAGTAAAAACAAACAAAATATAATTAGTGACTGTGTCCATAAAATGTATATAGTATGTATGAGCATGAAGTAGAGGCCTAATCATTGTTGTTCACTAGTTTACTCCAATTAGGGAGGGGATGGTGGGGTTGGAAAGTAATAAAGGGATATATATATATTTTTAAAGGATGTATATATGTATGTATGTGTATATATATATATATATACAGTATATATATGTACGTCGTCCGGGTTTGGCCGGTGTAGGCCGCCATTGTAAATAAGAATGTGTTCTTAACTGACTTGCCTAGTTAAATAAAGGTAAAATAAAATAAATAAAATATATGCGAGAAAAAAAACAAGAAAGAAAAAACATGTTATATGCATATATTTTATTTCTTTTATTTTACCTTTATTTAACTAGGCAGACAATTACATTGATGGAAGTTACAATCTATCTGCAATATTAAAGCTGATCTACCCCCTAAAAAATGGCCATAACAAGCATTCTAATCACCTGTAAATACGCACTGGACAGGTGTAAAGATCATATGTAAAAAATACTTTTGACACTTGAAAAAAGCAAGTGAAAAATGATCATTATAAGTGTTAAGACGTGTTCCGGGTAAGACGATTTGAACCTTTTGGCTTTCCATAGAGGATGAGATCATCAAAGTGCGCACTACATAGACAAAACAGGCCGGCCCTATTCTGTTGTGTCCGTCTGCAGTAAAATGCAATGATCTAAGAATTTGTGTGCACGATCACACAGATCAGAATAGTGTGTCTTGTATATGAAATAATCGTAATATTTCTGAAACTATGCAGTGTCCAGATGACACTAGTCAAAATACCCCAGAAAAGAAAAGCAGTCTGTCTTCTGCTCAAAGAAGAGCAGAAATTCGTAGACGGAAATTGCTCATGAATTCCGAAGACAGAATGAACAGAATTGTGGGTTTCACCAAAGCTGAAGCTGAAAACAACGGTAAGGAAAACCTAAGTGGTGGTCAATGGTTTGCTGGCTGATAAGACAAGCAAATTGTTTAGCTTTTTAGCTTATATTAGCTTGCAGCTAGCTTCAATGGACAGTCAGACCATTACTCTGTTCCAGCTGGCTGATAGGCGTTATTAGATCAATCAATCACATTTATTTATAAAGCCCTTTTTACATTGGTAGTTGTCACAAAGTGCTTATACAGAAACACAGCCTAAACCCCCTAAGAGCAAGCAATGCAGAAGCACAGTGGCTAGGTAAAACTCCCTTGAAAGTCAGAAACCTAAGGGACAGATCGAAATTTAATGTTAGTGTTGTAGCATGCCACCGGCATATCTCTATATCTGGGATTAGGCCTAAACTTCTCTTCCTTTATATAGGCATTATATGTATTAAAATATTAATATCATAGTGGACACGTAAGTCTATAGGCCTATTTATGCAATGCCCTGATACATTTAGTGCTCAAATCTCGGACAGCTGAACCGTGAGGTGGACTATTATTGTTTTAGGAAAGTAGCCAAAAAAAAAGGCTATGAAGTTTTGCATATTCTACACATTGAAACACAAGGAATAGTGTTTTTGTAATTTGTATAGGCTGTTTTTAAGGACGTAAATGTGGCTCATTTGGCCAACATCCCTCATTTATTGATGGCTCTGGCTGCACCAGGTTGGATCTGAATGCATATGGATGTCCGTTAAATTTCTCAAATGTCCGGTAAATTAAAATCTTCCCTGTCATGTTGTCCGGGGCCAAATTTTCCTAAAGGAAACTCTGAAATGGCATATTGTTTTTATGAAGATTTTAGAATATTCACATAAAAATCTGTCGCCAATTCGATGGAAAACTAGCTATAGACACCCTAAAGACTCTGGCAAGTGCTCTAGTCCAGTATCACTGATTATGTCAGCACATCATGGTTCACCAGCAGCCCCAAACATCTAAAGAATAAGCTACCAGCCAAACAAGCTTGTAAGAATTGTACTTTAACTCCCCCCTCATACTCATCTTTTCGTCTCTATCTCTGTAATGTGTCTGTATCTACAGTATGTAATTGTATATGTATTTATGTACAAAATGGGGACCACAAAGGAAATTAGTCCCCGACTTTATCGTGCTAATCCCATCCGCTTAAAAAAAATCTTTGTGTATATATGTATTTTTTTTACTGACAAATAAAATTAATCTATCCAAACTGTGCAGTGGCCAATTGATGAATGGAAAGAGACATCTGTTTCAAAACACCAAAAAGTTTAATGACATTCGGAGATTGTCAAGCCAAGCCTTCGATACTGGGTAGGCCTACAAGGTAGGGAGGGATGTATTTTCTGTTTGTCGAGATTGGCATAGTCTATTTACTGTGGTGTTGAAAACACAAACCATGATATTGAAGTGTCCGAAGTCAGTATGCTTTGTTTATTGGTTGTGTGGTGCATTGGCAGAGAAACCTGTTGGTGGAACAATTGTTGCATATATTTTATATAATTATAAATATGGCATCAAAAAGTTGAAAATCTGATTTCCCCCTAGCTGATCATTGTCTGCAGACAGCTCTGATTGTAGTGTAATGAAACAGGAGAGTGAGCTCGTCCGTGGTGGTCGTTGAAACCTCAACCTTCTTGCCCGTAGCCCTGCGTGGCATCGACTGCCACAAAAGCATGCTGAAGTGGCAAAGTCGATATTCACTTTTATAAACACAGGGTCACTACAGTTATTGTTATTTGTAAACATTATTTTGAGTTAATTCTATGAGGGGGGATGGTGTTTCATTTATTTTACAGTACAAGGAGAGGGTCATGTGAAAACAATTTTACCGTTGGGGAGGGGGGTGCATTATTTTCTTTTTTATAACTAATTGAAACTTGCCGACCAGAAAAGCAAGGCGAAGCAATTCAGCAGGCATTCTTGAAAGTCAGGACAATCCTTGTCCTGTATAGAAACATAATTTTCTGTTGAAGAAATAGATTTTGCAAGCAGTAGGCATTTAGAATTAAATGTAGAGTGGAGCTTATAGTTACATGACATCACGTGCCCCGCGTACCTTCAAAAGTATTAGGCAATCATCATTTATTCAGAAAACCGTTACCATCATCATTTGTCTCAATAAAGAAAGTTTGACAAAACAGATACATTTTTTGTCGATCTTTAGAAAGTTCTCCTATATCTGCCGTTTCCATTACATATGTCGCAAAAAAATTTTTTGCGGCATTGCTTTTGTTGAATAAACTTGGGTCAATGGAAACCTGCCTAATGTCTTATAAACATCCATGTTCGTTTGAATTTAGAAAATGCTCTGTTATTAAATTAAATAAATATTTTGCTCCATGAAGTAATCCAACAATGTTTACGCCGCCATCTTGTCTATTTCAAATCTTCTCTCATTGATAAGGTTGGTCGAAAATTCACATTAGCCTGTTACAATCTACTAGCTACTGTGGACCAGTGGCGTGTATTCATGGATGCCAAGGGAAGCCAGGCTTCCCCAAAAAAGTTAAAAAATATATATATATATGTTATTGATATTTTGTCTCTCTGTGTTTCATAAATTACCTTCAATTCACAAGAGGCTGAATGTATCTCACCTGAGAAAGCAAGTGAGCGAATGAAACAGCACCCCTCTCGTTTCAGTATGTGTAGCCCAGCTATCTGATGCTGTCTGGTCAAAAAGAGTATGACGTTGTTCCTGCCCATAGCATTGAATGCAAGGGAAGCCAGCGAGCATTTGATAAAAAAGTATAAATAATAGCCAATCAGCGTTAAGCTAAACTGAGTGAGCTCAACTGTGAATGGTCCTGGTGCACCAAAAAAAAGTGTAATGGGAAGCCAGTTTGGATTTGGATTCACACCAATCACATCAGAAGCCAAACCTCATTGACAGAAAAAACTTGAATTGTTGCATCCTGTTGTGTCGTTGTCCTCCAGTGGCTAGCCAGCTAAAATGATCCCTTTCCTAAGTTAGCCATGGATGGAGATTTGGACTTGTGGTTTTACTTAGTTCTCCGTACTGGCCAATGATTATAATGGCGATTCTGATCCAACCATAAATTCATATATTGTGCCCCTGGCCTGAGAGGATGGAAGTTCAACATGTAGCTAGATGTAGTAGGCTAATGTTAACTAGCTGGCCTGGCGCATCGTTGCCCATGAAAGGAAGTGAGTCTAGTGAGCAATTACTTTAACCAGGTAGCCTAGGACAACAAAAACTAAAAGCACGTACTGTATGACAGAGTCATAGACCGTTTAGGCAACATAAAAGAGGAGGATGGCATTGGTGTTTCTCTACAAGTAGGGTGATTCAACATGTTTTTTCTACTTGCACGCACACACACACAAAAATCAGTACCATGGACAGCCATATTTAGCTTATGTTGATTGGACTAAATAGTTTTTGGTGTCTTTTAGTTGTCACTGTATTAGACTAAGCGTTAGATGATGTTGAAATGTCGAAGTTGAAATGGTGCCGCTATAGTGGAAGCAGCACCTGTTCTCTTTGCAACTTGCGGTTCTAAATCAATAGTTGTTTAGTAGGTCGAAAATGTCTGAATCAGTAACTCGCTTGACCATGCTGTAGGTCATGTAACTGTTTGTTACATGCAATATGTTTTGTGGAGTTCACCAGACAGATGTTGCTCTCCGGTTTTGCTCTCCGGTTTTGTGATTAAATAAAGGTGTGGTTAAATTTATTCTGCCACTTTCTTCTTATTAGCTCGGCCTTAGGCTTATATATAACGGTGTCAAGATATCTAACAGGTTATAGAGCAAACAACGCAATTATCACAACACACGTTGTAATAAGGCTTTTTTTCCTGGCTTGGCTTCCCTGTTGATTTTACCCGCTACTGCTATGGACCATGATGCAGTGAGCTAGAAAAGAAACCTTGCATCAGTGTGAAATGTGCTGCAGTTATGTAGTAATGACAATTGAGCGCTCTTCTGTATTATCTAACAAGCTTACTGATGTAAAGTTGGATTCAATATATCCATATATAGAATCTCTATGGTCATATCACAGATAAATCAAGTTAGCCTAATACATTACACTGACAATGCCGTGTCAATCCCGCCCTTGTCCCAACAGGAGCGTCCAGAAGTGTTACGGCACCCAGGTTCCATCTAGACTTGGACAGGAGCGAGTCGTGGTCAACATACCCCTCCCCCAGACTGTCTCCATTCCTCACAGAGGCAGTAGGCAGCAGCCACCCCTACAGTGATCTCCCAGAGAAGAGAGGGTATCCCCTGCCAGACAGCAGCGAGGTGCTGGGTGGCGGTGTGGACAAGGATGTGACACTGGGGGTCCGTCAGAGGCCACGGGGAGAGGCCCAGCTGGCAGCTGATGAGCCTAGCCGCTCCGGATCCCCATGCAGAGGGTTGCAAAAGTACCTGTCCCGCTTTGATGATGCCATGAAGCTCCGAGGCCAACTGGCTAATGAGAAACAAGCCCAGGATGCAGCTGGCTCTGACCCAGATGAGTTGGACTCCTTCAAGCTCTTCAGGCTTGTTGGCAGTGTCCTCCTCGCTATCTTTGTCAGGGTTTTTGTCTGCAAGTATCTGGTGAGTCTGATCAGAAAGGTCTTGTCCCTTCCCTTGAGAGCTTTGATTTTGTTCAATACCACTGACTTATTCTGTCTTAGATTCTGCCGCATGTATGGTAATATGAGAGTAAGGATTTGTTGTAGCAGTTCTTTAACTAGGCTATACTCTTCCCTTTTGCAGTCCATATTCGCACCATTCCTCACCCTCGAACTGGCCTACATGGGGTTGTTCAAATATTTTCCAAAGGTAAGAGATACCGATTCACCATTAGGCATTACTATATAGTAAATGGAGCACAGATACACTACATGACCAAAAGTATGTGGACACCTGCTCCTCGAAAATCACATTCCAAAATCATGGGCATTAATATGGAGTTGGTCCCCCCCTTTGCTGCTATAACAGCCTCCACTCTTCTGGGAAGGCTTTCCACTAGATGTTGGAACATTGCTGCGAGGACCTGCTTCCATTCAGCCACAAGAGCATTAGTGAGGTTGACACTGATGTTGGGTGATTAGGCCTGGCTCGCAGTCGGCGTTCCAATTCATCCCATCCCTCTGTGTAGGCCAGTTAAGTTCTTCCACACCGATCTCGACAAACCATTTCTGTATGGACCTCGCTTTGTACACCGGGGCATTGTCATGCTGAAACAGGAAAGGTCCTTCCCCAAACTGTTGCCACAAAGTTGGAAGCACAGAATAATCTAGAATGTCATTGTATGCTGTAGCGTTAAGATTTCCCTTCACTGGAACTAAGGGGCCTAGCCCGAACCATGAAAAACAGCCCCAAACCATTATTCCTCCTCCACCAAACTTTACAGTTGGCACTATGCATTGGGGCAGTTAGCGTTGTCCTGGCATCCGCCAAAACCACATTAGTCCGTCGGACTGCCAGATGGTGAAGCGTGATTCATCACTCCAGAGAATGCGTTTCCACTGCTCCAGAGTCCAATGGCAGCGAGCTTTACACCACTCCAGCCGATGCTTGGCATTGCGCATGGTGATCTTAGGCTTGTGTGCGGCTGCTCGGCCATGGAAACCCGTTTCATGAAGCTCCCTACGAACAGTTATTGTGCTGACGTTGCTTCCAGGGTTAGTTTGGAACTCAGTAGTGAGTGTTGCAACCAAGGACAGACGATTTTTACACGCTTCAGCACTCAGCAGTTCTGTTCTGTGAGCTTGTGTGGCCTACCACTTCGCGGCTGAGCCGTTCTTGCTCCTAGACGTTTCCACTTCACAATAACAGCACTTACAGTTGACCGGGGCAGCTCTAGCAGGGCAGAAAATTGACGAACTGACTTGTTGGGAAGGTGGCATCCTATGACGGTGCCACGTTGAAAGTCACTGAGCTTTTCAGTAAGGCCATTCTACTGCCAATGTTTGTCTATGGAGATTGCATGGCTTTGTGCTAGATTTTTTACACCTGTCAGCAACTGGTGTGCTGAAATAGCCGAATCCACTAATTTGAAGGGGTGTTCACATACTTTTGTGTATATATAGTGTATACCAAATGGGTCAGGCATATATGGTCATAACCTGTGTATTATGCATACATACACGTGTAAAAACTTTCCGTCATCCACCAGGTTGAGAAGAAGATGCAAACCACAGTGCTGACTGCCGCGCTCCTGTTGTCTGGTATCCCTGCTGAGGTCATCAACCGCTCCATGGACACCTACAGGAAGATGGGCGACGTCTTCGCTGACCTCTGTGTCTACTTCTTCACATTGATCCTCAGTCACGAGATCGTGCTGTTGGTTGGTCCAGAAGAGACTTGAGACTCCCTGATGGACAGGAAGTCCCTGTGCTATGGCGTTGTCACAGAGGTGGACATTATGCTGACCCCTGATACTGATCCTTTACCCTACCTCCTTCTCCCTACCATTTCCCATCCTGAATCAGTAGACCCCATAGGGGAGAGGGGGTCGAGGTGCAATGTCCGCAGGTAGATAAGGGAGGAAGACAGAACTAACAGGTTGAACAAGGTAACATAACATTCATTTGTTTTCTGACCCTCTACTGCATCTGGTCAGAGTCCAAAGGAGCTGCTTTAAGTTACCATTTATGTTGCTCTCTACGTTGTTTATACAAGGGGTCCAGTTACTTCTTAATTGTTGTTTCGTTTCAGGTGAATTGATTTATCTCATATGGAAGACAGGAGATGCATTTGTCATTCAGGGTTTTCTGAATGTTGCCTATGGTTTTTGCAACCTTGTATGCTTAAAGACATGGTTGACTTTATCTGTACATGTCTAAACTCTTATTACACAATTTACCTTGAATCTGGGCTAGGAGAAGGATTGCTTAGGATTGTCTTTTTGGAAAGTGTGTGTTGTCACTGCTATTCAATGTGGGGCAGTGGGATCTTATAAACGTGTATATCTTTGCTGGATAACTCTGATTGTGGAAATGTAATGTATTGCTTTTCTAGCTATACCAGCCTCACTCATACTCTCTCTGTGGCATGTTACATCATCTTTTAATCTTGCATTGCATCCTAATTAATTTATTCAGTTTGAGACAGGTTTTCTATGTAACTTCATTGGTGTGATCTCATTTGTCAGATTTACTTGATTGCTTTTCATAATGTTTTACAATTATTTATTTTTTTAAGTGTAAATGCTTTATTCATAGTTTATTATTTCATGTGAAATATTGAAATCGATATCAACACAAAGATATAGAGATGCTGCTTCTGGTAATAACATACTGGAATGAATATATTAAACTGTATTAAACCAATAAAACCTTGAAGCATTTCACAATTGTTTCTGGTTGAGTTTAGATCAGTCAGTCATCAAACTCCTATCTCAACAATGCTTCTTCAGGACCTGAGATGTAGGCTAAGTGTACATATGTGACCTTGGTCCAAAACTAGATTTTTTGCTTTGTGGAGGGTTGTTGTTTTCCCTGGTTTACAATCGCTCTTTTGCTCGTATTTTCCCTATAAACAATGGCTCGACTTACTTTTGATATTACCCAAATTATGTTTACAAACATTTGTGAAGGTTTGGTATGGTCTGGCTATTATTAAGCTTTACCTACTGCAGGCCTATGACATGAAGGCAGTGTATCCTGACGCTCCAACTGACTCCATCAGTTGAACTTGAGGTGAGGAAGTCTGTTTCAGGTCTACCAGAGTTACTCCTATAATCTAACAATATAATGCTTATCTTTATACAAAACATACTGATTGAAAATTAACAAATTAGCCTCCTTCTATATCTGTATAGCAGACACAGCTATATACTGTATATACTGAACAAAAATATAAACGCAACATGTAAAGTGTTGGTCCCATATTTCATGAGCTGAAATAAAAGATCCCAGAAATATTCCATATTCACAAAAAGCTGATTTCTCTCAAATTTTGTGCACAATTTTGTTTACATCCTTGTTAGTGAGCATTTCTCCTTTGCCAAGATAATCTATACACATATATCAATACACAGGTGCACCTTGTGCCGGGGACAATAAAAGGCCACTAAAATGTGCAGTTTTGTCACACAACACAATGCCACAGATGTCTCAAGTTTTGAGGGAGCATGCAATTGGCACGCTGACTGCAGATAATTGAATGTTAATTTCTCTACCATAAGCCGCCTACAATGTCATTTTAGAGAATTTGGCAGAACGTCCAACCAACCACAGACCACGTATAACCACGCCAGCCAGGACCTCCACACCCGGGAGGTATTTCTTTCTGTGCTAAAGCCCTTATATGGGTAAAAATTCATTCTGATTGTCTGGGCCTGACTCCCCAGTGGGTGGGCCTGGCTCCCAAGCCTCCCAGAACCACCCATGGCTGCGCTCCTGCTCAGTCATGTGAAATCCATAGATTAGGGCCTAATGAATTTATTTAAATTAACTGATTTCCTTGTATAAACTGTAACTCAGTATAATCTTTGAAATTGTTGCATGTTGCGTTTATATTTTTGTTCTATATATATATATATATATACATATACAAGGTGCATTCAGAAAGTATTCAGACCCCTTGACTTTTTCCACATTTTGTTACGTTACAGACTTATTCTAAAATGGGTTAAATTGTTTTTTTCCCTCATCAATCTACACACAATTCCCCATAATGACTAATAAAAAACAGGTTTATAGGAATTTTTGCAAATATCACATTTACATAAGAATTCAGACCCTTTACTCAGTACTTTGTTGAAGCAACTTTGGCAGCGATTACAGTCTTGAGTCTTCTTGGCTATGATGCTACAAGCTTGGCACACCTGTATTTGGGGAGTTTCTCCCATTCTTCCTTGCAGATCCTCTCAAGCTCTGTCAGGTTGGATGGGGAGCATTGCTGGACAGCTATTTTCAGGTCTCTCCAGAAATGTTTGATCGAGTTCAAGTCCAGGCTCTGGCTGGGCCACTCAAGGACATTCAGAGACTTGTACCGAATCCACTCCTGCGTTGTATTGGCTGTGTGCTTAGGGTCGTTTTTCTGTTGGATGGTGAACCTTCGCCCCAGTTTGAGGTTCTGAGCGCTCTGGAGCAGGTTTTCATCAAGGATCTCTCTGTACTTTGCTCTGTTCGTCTTTCCCTCGATCCTGACTAGTCTCCCAGTCCCTGATGCTGAGAAACATCCCTACAGCATGATGCTGCCACCACCATGCTTCACCGTAGCGATGGTGTCAGGTTTCCTCCAGACGTGACGCTTGGCATTCAGGCCAAAGAGTTCAATCTTGGTTTCATCAGACCAGAGAATCTTGTTTCTCATGGTCTGAGAGTCTTTAGGTGCCTTTTGGAAAACTCCAAGCGGGTTGTCATGTGCGTTTTACTGAGGAGTGGCTTCCGTCTGGCCACTCTACCATAAAGGCCTGATTGGTGGAGTGCTGCAGAGATGGTTGTCCTTCTGAAAGGTTCTCCCATCTCCACAGAGGAACTCTGGAGCTCTGTCAGAGTGACCACCGGGTTCTTGGTCCCCTCCCTGACCAAGGCCCTTCTCCTTGAATTGCTCAGTTTGGCCGGGCGGCCAGCTCTAGGAAGAGTCTTGGTTGTTCCAAACTTCTTCCATTTAAGAACGATGAAGGCCACTGTTTTCTTGCGGACCTTCAATGCTGCAGACATTTTTTCGTACCCTTCCCCAGATCTGTGCCTCGACACATTCCTGTCTCATACCTCTATGGACAATTCCTTTGACCTCTTGGCTTGGTTTTTGCTCTGACATGCACTGTCAACTGTGGGACATTATATACAGTGGGGGGAAAAAGTATTTAGTCAGCCACCAATTGTGCAAGTTCTCCCACTTAAAATGATGAGAGAGGACTGTAATTTTCATCATAGAAAAGTGGCGTCAACTATGACAGACAAATTGAGAATTTTTTTCTCCAGAAAATCACATTGTAGGATTTTTAATGAATTGATTTGCAAATTATGGTGAAAATAAGTATTTGGTCACCTACAAACAAGCAAGATTTCTGGCTCTCACAGACCTGTAACTTCTTCTTTAAGAGGCTTCGATGTCCTCCACTCGTTACCTGTATTAATGGCACCTGTTTTAACTTGTTATCAGTATAAAAGACACCTGTCCACAACCTCAAACAGTCACACTCCAAACTCCACTATGGCCAAGACCAAAGAGCTGTCAAAGGACACCAGAAACAAAATTGTAGACCTGCACCAGGCTGGGAAGACTGAATCTGCAATAGGTAAGCAGCTTGGTTTGAAGAAATCAACTGTGGGAGCAATTATTAGGAAATGGAAGACATACAAGACCACTGATAATCTCCCTCGATCTGGGGCTCCACGCAAGATCTCACCCCGTGGGGTCAAAATGATCACAAGAACGGTGAGCAAAAATCCCAGAACCACACGGGGGGACCTAGTGAATGACTTGCAGAGAGCTGGGACCAAAGCAACAAAGCCTACCATCAGTAACACACTACGCCGCCAGGGACTCAAATCCTGCAGTGCCAGACGTGTCCCCCTGCTTAAGCCAGTACATGTCCAGGCCCGTCTGAAGTTTGCTAGAGTGCATTTGGATGATCCAGAAGAGGATTGGGAGAATGTCATATGGTCAGATGAAACCAAAATATAACTTTTTGGTAAAAACTAAACTCGTCGTGTTTGGAGGACAAAGAATGCTGAGTTGCACCAAAGAACACCATACCTACTGTGAAGCATGGGGGTGGAAACATCATGCTTTGGGGCTGTTTTTCTGCAAAGGGACCAGGACGACTGATCCGTGTAAAGGAAAGAATGAATGGGGCCATGTATCGTGAGATTTTGAGTGAAAATCTCCTTCCATCAGCAAGGGCATTGAAGATGAAACGTGGCTGGGTCTTTCAGCATGACAATGATCCCAAACACACCGCCCGGGCAACGAAGGAGTGGCTTCGTAAGAAGCATTTCAAGGTCCTGGAGTGGCCTAGCTAGTCTCCAGATCTCAACCCCATAGAAAATCTTTGGAGGGAGTTGAAAGTCCGTGTTGCCCAGTGACAGCCCCAAAACATCACTACTCTAGAGGAGATCTGCATGGAGGAATGGGCCAAAATACCAGCAACAGTGTGTGAAAACCTTGTGAAGACTTACAGAAAACGTTTGACCTGTGTCATTGCCAACAAAGGGTATATAACAAAGTATTGAGAAACTTTTGTTATTGACCAAATACTTATTTTCCACCATAATTTGCAAATAAATTCATTAAAAATCCTACAATGTGATTTTCTGGAGAAAAAAAATCTCATTTTGTCTGTCATAGTTGACGTGTACCTATGATGAAAATTACAGGCCTCTCTCATCTTTTTAAGTGGGAGAACTTGCACAATTGGTGGCTGACTAAATACTTTTTTCCCCCACTGTAGACAGGTGTGTGCCTTTCCAAATAATGTCCAATCAATTGAATTTACCACAGGTAGACTCCAATTAAGTTGTAGAAACATCACAAGGATGATCAATGGAAACAGGATGCACCTGAGCTCAATTTCAAGTCTCATACCAAAGGGTCTGAATACTTATAACGTATATAGGTTTTTTATTTGTAATATATTTGATTTTTTTATTTATTTTTTCTCCTCAATTTGTCTGTCATAGTTGACGTGTACCTATGATGGAAATTACAGGCCTCTCTCATCTTTTTAAGTGGGAGAACTTGCACAATTGGTGGCTGACTAAATACTTTTTTTCCCCACTGTATATATACAGTACTAGTCAAAAGTTTGGACACACCTACTCATTCAAGGGTTTTTCTTAATTTTTTGTATTCTTTACATTGTAGAATAATAGTGAAGACATCAAAACTATGAAATAACACATATGGAATCATATAGTAACCAAAAAAGTGTTAAACAAATCGAAATATATTTTAGATTTTTCAAATAGCCACCCTTTGCCTTGATGATAGAAGAAAAATCCTAGAGAGGAACCAGGCTCTGGGTGGTAGCCAGTCCTCTTCTGCCAGGTGGAGAGAAGACTTGAAATAGACAAGATGGCGGCGTACACATTGTTGGATTACTTCATGGAGCAAAACAAGCATTTTCTCAATCCAAACGGACCCCCTGCAACTGGACAATTACATTTTATGAGACTCCTGTTTCCACGAATCGAGGACGAAGACAGTATCGCCAAGTTAAGGTTGGCTGAAAATTCTCTGTGCTACACCAAACAGTACCTAACCTGTAAATCCCAAATTAATGGATACACATTTGTTTGGTTAAATCACTTTATCTGGTGTTACAATCTGTAACTATGTTTGGCGTAGCACAGAGAATTTTGGACCAACCTTAACTTCCTCAATTCCCAACTTAACTTGTCCAGTGATTTTTTTGTTGTTGTTGTCGACATTTAGAAAGTTTGCATAGAAAATAGATGTGACAATTGCCTGCCTGCTAGGGTGCGTTTCCATTGAACTATCTTGTGTCAATAAAAACACCTGGACGTAATGACATCACACCTTTAAAAAAAGATTTTTTGGCAAAAATCTATTGTGTCTAATAAAAATGTAGTGGTTGAAGTGCCTCCATTAGCTATTTAGGCAAATTGTGCATTAATAAATTGGCGACAGCCTGTATGCCCTCCCACCTATCTGTTTCATGTCTCTGGTAGCTTGCCAAAGCCAGCATGGATAGAATGCAATAACTGACTAATATTTGCCATATTCTAATCATTTTAATGTGCCAATGTATCGCCACGGTCCGTGCCATGGTGAAACTTGCACTCCTGTAGATCTGAAATAATTGGCCTCCCGAGTGGCGCTGCAGTGTAAGGCACTACATCGCAGTGCTTGAGGCGTCACTACAGACCCATGAGGCGGCTCACAATTGGCCAGCGTCGTCCGGGTTAGGGGAGGGTTTGCCGGCCGGGATTTCCTTGTCCCATCGCGCTCTAGCGACTCCTTGTGGCAGGCTGGGCACCTGCAAGCTGACTTTGGTCACCAGCTGGACGGTGTTTCCTCCGACACAATGGTGCGTCTGGCTTCCGGGTTAAGCGAGCAGTGTGTCAAGAAACAGTGCGGCTTGGCAGGGTCGTGTTTCGAAGGACGCATGGCTCTCGACCTTCGCCTCTCCCGAGTCCGTAGGGGAGTTGCAGTGATGGGACAAGATTGTAGGGGTTTTGATGACACCTTGAGTTGGACCAGCCCCCCCAGTAAATTTAGATCTGTCCCTAAATGCCTACATCTTGCTAAATCTATTTTTTCAACTATAAATATAATGTTTATTTTCATGACAAGGAATGTCCTGACTTTCTAGAATGCCTAAATTGCTTTGCCTTGCTTTTCTGGTTGGCCGACAAGTTTCACAATCCAATTATTTCAGATCTACAGGAGTCCAAGTTTCACCATGGCAGGGACCGTGGCGATATGTTGGCACATGAGAATTATTAGAATATGGCAAATATTAGTAAATTATTTCATTCTATCCATGCTGGCTTTCGCGGGCTACCAGAAACATGAAACAGATAGGTGGGAGGGCATACAGTAGCTCAGCTGGTAGAGCACGGCGCTTGTAACGCCAAGGTAGTGGGTTCGATCCCCGGGACCACACGTACACAAAAAAAAATGTATGCACGCATGACTGTAAGTCGCTTTGGATAAAAGCGTCTGCTAAATGGCATATTATATATATATTATATACAGGCTGTCGCCAATTTATTAATGCGCAATTTGCTTAAATGGGTAATGGAAACACTTCAACCACTACATTTTTATTCGACGTCATTATTTGCAGCTGCTTTCATCGACACAAGACAGTTCAAATGAAACGCACCCCAGCAGGCTAACTTTCTAAATGTCGACAAAATAAATCACTGGACAAGTTAATGAAAACATAGCTACAGATTATCTATTTTTGCTCTAGAGGAGGAACTGCTAATACTTTGTGTCATTATTATTATTTATTTTTTACAGGATTTTTATTATTTTTGGCAGTAGAGTGGGAAATGTAGAGGGAGACAGATGGTAAGGGCATAGACAGAGGGTGGCCGAGACTAGCTTAAACGCTACACAATAGGTTTTTATAACTAACCCAAGATAGACCAAAGCCTGTTGTTTCCAATGAGATGAACGTACTTTGGTGCGAAAAGTGCAAATCAATCCCAGAACAACAGCAAAGGACCTTGTGAAGATGCTGGAGGAAACAGGTACAAAATTATCTATATCCACAGTAAATCGAGTCCTATATTGACATAACCTGAAAGGCCGCTCAGCAAGGAAGAAGCCACTGCTCCAAAACCGCCATAAAAAAAGTCAGACTACGGTTTGCAACTGCACATGGGGACAAATATCGTACTTTTTGGAGAAATGTCCTCTGGTCTGATGAAACAAAACTAGAACTGTTTGGCCATAATGACCATCGTTATGTTTGGAGGAAAAGAGGGGTACTTGCAAGCCGAAGAACACCATCCCAACCGTGAAGCACGGGGGTGGCAGCATCATGCTGTAGGGGTGCTTTGCTGAAGGAGGGACTGGTGCACTTCACAAAATAGATGGCATCATGAGGAAGGAAAATTATGTGGATATATTGAAGCAACATCTCAAGACATCAGTCAGGAAGTTAAAGCTTGGGAGCTTAGTGGTTAAGAGCGTTGTGTCAGTAACCGAAAGGTCGCTGGTTCTAATCCCCGAGCCGACTAGGTGAAAAATCTGTCGATGTGCCCTTGAGCAAGGCACTTAACCCTAATTGCTCCTGTAAGTCGCTCTGGATAAGAGCGTCTGCTAAATGACTAAAATGTCAAATGTATAGCTTGGTCGCAAATGGGTCTTCCAAATGGACAATGACCCCAAGCATACTGTCAACATTAATGGTCATAAACCAACAGGGTTGGGAAGATAACTGATAATGTGTTCAGTTACTGATTACCAGTTTATAATGGTAAAAACTATTGTTTTACTCACCTAGTAGCATAGTCCAATTACTTTGTTCTTTTGGCTTACTTTGCTTTCAAAAGCCATAGAACATACTATGAACACAGCATTGTTTTTCACATTGACATTGTCATTATCACAAACCGGTAACTGTGTTTCAGGAGGAAAAGGAAGCAGCAGTGCACGGTGAACAAGTAGGAGTAAGAAGATGGACAAGAAGTGGAGCCATCCAGACTAACAGTTCCCACTGTCCCTAAAGTTATGCAATGGCTGATGGGTCAGGGGCACAAGCCACTTCTGCAGTCTGAACAGCTGGCCTTTAAAATTGTGTAGAGTCCGAATGCCAGCGCACACCCTATGCTACCCTACAGTCAGTGCTTGCTCAAACACGATCACATTCTCCACAGCACACCTGACCTCTTATGAAGATTTTAAAACCATCATGATACAAGCGCTCATATCAGGTGGAGCATTCCACAGTGTGAATGCCCAATGGCCTTACACATTGGATTAGACTAGTCAGGTTTTTCAGTTCTCTCCTTCTGGTGTTAAGTGATTGTCACACAACTAGTGGAAAATGGGTTGTGCACTTCCTGTATAAAATGCCTTTAATCCTAACATCTCCATAAAATATGTTACAATTTTCAAACTAGTTTTCATTGGGAAGGCAGATAAAGCATTGTTAAAAAGTAATCACTTTTACATGTGAACACAGAATCCTACTCATTACTCCACGTGCTTAATTGCATCACTTTTGTGATGACGTTACATATTGTATCACGACATTCAGTGTCCATTGTTTTTATTTGAAGGTTTATTTTCCGTCAAAAGGATCAAAAATAAGGAAAATGAAAAGTTTTCACATTTTATGATGACTGCAGCTATTTTGTATTCAAACATTTTAGTCATTTAAATAAATCAATTTTATTTGTCACATGCGCTGAATACAACAGGTGTAGACCTTACAGTGAAATGCTTACTTACAAGCCCTTAACCAACAATGCAGTTTTAAGAAAAATAAGTGTTAAGTAAAAAATAGATAAGTAAAAAAGAAAAAAGAAAAAGAAATAACAAATTATTAAAGAGCAGCAGTAAAATAACAGTAGCGAGGCTATATACAGGGGGTACCGGTACAGAGTCAATGTGCAGGGGCACAGGTTAGTCGAGGTAATATGTACATGTAGGTTAAAGTGACTAAATTGAATAAACATTGATTCTGTTGTCCATAGTGTGGTGTCAGAATTTGGGGTGAGCTGCTCTGTAGCCTGTTCTGTGTTGGACTGTGATGTTATGCCTTTCATAGACTCCTGGTATGTCTGCACCCTAACACAAGGCCATTGTGTTCTGGAACTGTTGCTTGTATAAAATAACTGTTGTGTAAACAATATTGATCGTATTATCACCTCCAACTATATAAGAGACATGTAATTAAGCCAGCTAGCTACCTACCATTCAGCTGTTTTTCTAACCTCATTATCCGAGGCATTAACGTTAGGTGGTTGGTGGCTGCTGTACTTAATTACAGCTACTGATTGCAGTCTGCCACCCAGACAGCTGGCATCGGGTAAGTTTGGCTTTATACATAGCTTGGGCTTTGTCGAGTAAGGCTTAAACTATGTATTTAGATTGTAGTTAGGTATTATAGGTAGGCATCGTGGGCTGTATATTATTAGGTATTATAGGTAGGCATCGTGGGCTGTTGTGGGTAGTTATTGTAGGTTAGCATTGTATTCGGCGGTGCCGGGTGTAGCACGAAGCTAGCTAGCTAGCTAACTCACCTCCTGGACTAGCTGGCGAGTAGCTATTAGCAACGGTAGCAACTAAATACAATATCCTTTTAGCCAGCTACATTTGTTCGCAGCGCCGCCGTTACTCAAACAAAGTCAACACAGCAGCCATTGCTAGCTAGCCAACACGACAAGCTAGCTGTACTGTAGCAGCTAAATACAATATATTTGTGCTAGCTAGCCAACGTTTAATTATTGCTGCGTTATGAAAGGAACTAGACACGGACACAAATTATCTGTTTAGTGTGTTAAAACACTATTGGTAGTTTGTTGTAACCAAGTATTGGTGCTAAACTGTGTGTTATTGGATGCTAGCATGCTAGTTAGCTATAGCGTCATAGTTATCTAGCTGAATAAAGTAAGTTGAGTCTATTCCTTGAAACATTGAACCGCTGTAGTTCACAACAATTCTAATTTCTAAAGTGGAAGTTGGGAGAGTTTTATTCGGGTGGTTCAGTGAAACAATTATAGTTTCTGAGGTGAAGTTGGGAGAGTTATATTTTGGGAGTTTTGGTTTTTACTCTCTCCTTTCCCAGATGTTTAGTTCATTTCATTCCGATCTCCTCTGCATTATTGTAGCCATTTGCTACAGCCTGTCAACTATGCCTCTGCCTATCCCTGTTCTCTCCTCTCCGCACAGGCTACACAAACGCCTCACACCGCATGGCTGCTGCCTCTCTAACCTGGTGGTCCCTGCACGCACCCCACACCTGGAGTTCCAGGTCTCAGGCAGCCTCTGGAACTGCCGTTCTGCTGCCAACAAGGCTGACTTCATCCCAGCCTATGCTACCCTCCAGTCCCTCGACTTCCTGGCGCTGACGGAAACATGGATTACCACTGAAAACACTGCTACTCCTACTGCTCTCTCCTCGTCTGACCATGTGTTCTCGCATACCCCGAGAGCATCTGGTCAGAGGGGTGGTGGCACAGGAATCCTCATCTCTCCCAAGTGGACATTCAAAATTTTCCCCTAACCCATCTGTCTATCTCCTCATTTGAATTCCATGCTGTCACAGTCACTAGCCCATTTAAGCTTAATATCCTTGTCATCTATAGCCCTCCAGGTTCCCTTGGAGAGTTCATCAATGAGCTTGACGCCTTGATAAGTTCCTTTCCTGAGGATGGCTCACCCCTCACAGTTTTGGGGGATTTCAACCTCCCTACGTCTACATTTGACTCATTTCTCTCTGCCTCCTTCTTTCCACTCCTCTCCTCTTTTGACCTCACCCTCTCACCGTCCACCCCTACTCACAAGGCAGGCAATACGCTTGACCTCATCTTTACTAGATGCTGCTCTTCTACTAATCTCACTGCAACTCCCCTCCATGTCTCCGACCACTACTTTGTATCCTTTTCTCTCTCGCTCTCCTCCAACATTACTCACTCTGCCCCTACACAGATGGTAATGCGCCGCCGCAACCTTCGCTCTCTCTCTCCCACTACTCTCTCCTCTTCCATCCTATCATCTCTTCCCTCTGCTCAATCCTTCTCCCTCCAATCTCCTGATTCTGCCTCCTCAACCCTCCTCTCCTCCCTTTCTGCATCCTTTGACTCTCTGTGTCCCCTATCCTCCCGGCCGGCTCGGTCCTCCCCTCCAGCTCCGTGGCTTGATGACTCATTGCGAGCTCACAGAACAGAGCTCCGGGCAGCGGAGCGGAAATGGAAGAAAACTAAACTCCCTGCCGACCTGGCATCTTTTCACTCCCTCCTCTCTACATTTTCTTCATCTGTTTCTGCTGCTAAGGCCACTTTCTACCACTCTAAATTCCAAGCATCTGCCTCTAACCCTAGGAAGCTCTTTGCCACATTCTCCTCCCTGCTGAATCCCCCCTCCTCTCTCTCTGTGGATGACTTCGTCAACCACTTTGAAAAGAAGGTTGACGACATCCGATCCTTGTTTGTTAAGTCTAATGACACTGCTGGTCCTGCTCACACTGCCCTACCCTATGCTTTGACTTCTTTCTCCCCTCTCTCTCCAGATAAAATCTTGCGACTTGTGACTGCAGGCCGCCCAACAACCTGCCCGCTTGACCCCATCCCCTCCTCTCTTCTCCAGACCATCTCCGGTGACCTTCTCCCCTACCTCACCTCGCTGATCAACTCATCCTTGACCGCTGGCTATGTCCCTTCCGTCTTCAAGAGAGCGAGAGTTGCACCCCTTCTCAAAAAACCAACACTCGATCCCACTGATGTCAACAACTACAGACCAGTATCCCTTCTTTCTTTTCTTTCCAAAACTATTGAGCGTGCCGTCTTTAGCCAACTCTCTTGCTATCTCTCTCAGAATGACCTTCTTGATCCAAACCAGTCAGGTTTCAGGACTGGTCATTCAACTGAGACTGCTCTTCTCTGTGTCACGGAGGCTCTCCGCACTGCTAAAGCTAACTCTCTCTCCTCTGCTCTTGTCCTTCTAGACCTGTCTGCTGCCTTTGATACTGTGAACCATCAGATCCTCCTCTCCACCCTCTCCGAGCTGGGCATCTCCGGCGCGGCTCACTCCTGGATCGCGTCCTACCTGACCGGTCGCTCCTACCAAGTGGCGTGGCGAGAAGCTGTCTCCGCACCACGTGCTCTCACCACTGGTGTCCCCCAGGGCTCAGTTCTAGGCCCTCTCCTATTCTCCCTATACACCAAGTCACTTGGCTCTGTCATATCCTCACATGGCCTCTCCTATCATTGCTACGCTGACGATACACAACTAATCTTCTCCTTTCCCCCTTCTGATAACCAGGTGGCGAATCGCATCTCTGCATGTCTGGCAGACATATCAGTATGGATGACGGATCACCACCTCAAGCTGAACCTTGGCAAGACGGGAGCTGCTCTTCCTCCCGGGGAAGGACTGCCCGTTCCATGATCTCGCCATCACGGTTGACAACTCCATTGTGTCCTCCTCCCAGAGTGCGAAGAGCCTTGGCGTGACCCTGGACAACACCCTGTCGTTCTCCGCTAACATCAAGGCTGTGACCCGATCCTGCAGGTTCATGCTCTACAACATTCGGAGAGTACGACCCTGCCTTACACAGGAAGCGGCACAGGTCCTAATCCAGGCACTTGTCATCTCCCGTCTGGATTACTGCAACTCGCTGTTGGCTGGGCTCCCTGCCTGTGCCATTAAACCCCTACAACTCATCCAGAATGCCGCAGCCCGTCTGGTGTTCAACCTTCCCAAGTTCTCTCACGTCACCCCGCTCCTCCGCACACTCCACTGGCTTCCAGTTGAAGCTCGCATCTGTTACAAGACCATGGTGCTTGCCTATGGAGCTGTGAGGGGATCGGCACCTCTGTACCTTCAGGCTCTGATCAGTCCCTACATCCAAACGAGGGCATTGCGTTCATCCACCTCTGGCCTGCTGGCTCCCTTCCTCTGCGGAAGCATAGTTCCCGCTCAGCCCAGTCAAAACTGTTCGCTGCTCTGGCACCCCAATGGTGGAACAAGCTCCCTCACGACGCCAGGACAGCGGAGTCACTCACCACCTTCCGGAGACATTTGAAACCCCACCTCTTTAAGGAATACCTGGGATAGGATAAAGTAATCCTTCTACCCCCCCTAAAAAAAAAAGATATTGTAAAGTGGTCATCCCACTGGCTATAGGGTGAATGCACCTATTTGTAAGTCGCTCTGGATAAGAGCGTCTGCTAAATGACGTAAATGTAAATGTAAATGTAACCATTTACTCTTCACTACCCTGTGAAATCAGATCTCCCCTGCAGCTGCTTGATTAAAGATGTTTCTATTATACAATTAAATAGTCTCTGCCTTAACCTTTGGATACAATTTTCCACAACATTAGTAGCCAATCAAAATCAGCCAATTGGTTTCATTTTGTTGTGACCACATTTCATAACATTGCAGCAATTTTAAATTACTAGACAGATATTCCTTGCAACAGTATCAAGCAGAGGTATAAGGATCATTCAGTAAGTAGCAGCACATAGTTAAAAACAGATGCATAAATATCTTGTCCAGTCTCGATATGGTGAGATTGGGTCGATGGCTGCTCTGAGCAGTGTCATATCCTGCTCTGTCATATCCTAAACATGGAAAATCATGTTCATTTACAAACAACCACATTTTTCTTTAGATAAGACTTAATTATATTTTCATATTGGCTCCTTTAAATCTATACCTCCACATTGCCAGGGAAGGTGACAGGATTCTGTGCTTGTCCCATTTCCCATAGTTGGTGGGGGTCAGATTTTGCTCGGTGCGCAGGGGATGGTTATACCATCCATTGGTAAAGGTGTCACGGTCTGCTTGGAGGCACGGGAGGAATACATAGTGAGGCTGTTTGACGGGTCAAGGGAGCCCTCATCTTTCAAACTGTGTAGGACATTGTAAAAGATGTTTGACACAGCCATCCACATGTCCGCCATAACTGTTCAAATCTGAAAGCATATGAGAGATTGAATTGACATTAGATTGTATAGCAAGGTTTCCATCAAATTGGGGACAGATTTTCATGCGAATATTCTAAAATCTGCGTAAAGAAAATATGCAAATTTCCCATCAGTTGTGTTTCCACCAAACGGACTTGTTGAATATACAAAATCAGTGCGTGATGACATAGTGTACACAAGATCCAACACATTTTCAACTCTACCGATAGTTTTGTCACAACAATTGTTGCGTTAAATAGCAAACGTGCTCACTTGGTACGTGCGCTCTAGCCAACTGCGTGCAGATAGGCTGTGCGGGTAGGCTAGTCTACATGATGAGATGATTATGGATAGAGCATACGTATGGATGAGAATATTTTTATTTGTCAAGTGGCAGCCAAGTTTCGATCATCATGTCACCAGAATAAGACCCTAAATACCTATTGGAAAGGAGCATCAAGATCACTGTGCACTTTCATCACCCTGTGAAGTTAATAACTTATTTCATCTATAGTCTAATAAACTGCATGGTTTCCCGAGGCATAGTGGGAGGACCACACAAAATACTGTATCATCGCGTGACTACATTTACTTCGATATTATGCTTATTATATCAATATTTGCGCATAAAGGCGTTTCCACCACCATTTTTCGCACAAGTAATTTTACAGGCAAAAAGATCGCACCATGTCCAACGAACAAATTATCTGTTGGCATTTATCAAATTGTACCAAAGCTTCCTGTTTCCTTCACAGCTGTCATTATTATTATTTTTTATAGGGTATGACTTTACTTGCATAAAAACTGTGAATTGAAACGTGGTCTATAAGGCACTCCTTTTTTGAATAAGGCACTCCTTTGCAAAGCATTTAAATACCAGTTATGCATGAAACAGCACAGTTTGTCTTCTCTACTCAGTGCAGGGATTATAATTTAGGTGTACCCACCTGCCTAACTATACTCTAGAAAGTATAGTACCGGTCAAATTTCAATAATATGTGGACATAATCGATGTATTCAGCACACACAAATAGTGGTGGAAATTACTGTTGATTGTGAACACTTTTACCAGAGATAAAGCTTCCCCTGCCACAACCACGGACATGAAACATGCATTTTGCATTCTCCATGTCTTGGTCTGCTCTCACCCTGGATGTTGACATATAGACAGACACTAGGATTATAATCAAGACAACTGTTCATCATAATTCAAGGTGTAATTCAATCACTCTCCTCGATGTGGTGTATGAAACTTGGTCAACATAAATACACTGCTCAAAAAAATAAAGGGAACACTTAAACAACACAATGTAACTCCAAGTCAATCACACTTCTGTGAAATCAAACTGTCCACTTAGGAAGCAACACTGATTGACAATACATTTCACATGCTGTTGTGCAAATGGAATAGACAACAGGTGGAAATTATAGGCAATTAGCAAGACAGCCCCAATAAAGGACTGGTTTTGCAGCTGGTGACCACAGACCACTTCTCAGTTCCTATGCTTCCTGGCTGATGTTTTGGTCACTTTTGAATGCTGGCGGTGCTTTCATTCTAGTGGTAGCATGAGACGGAGTCTACAACCCACACAAGTGGCTCAGGTAGTGCAGCTCATCCAGGATGGCACATCAATGCGAGCTGTGGCAAGAAGGTTTGCTGTGTCTGTCAGCGTAGTGTCCAGAGCATGGAGGCGCTACCAGGAGACAGGCCAGTACATCAGGAGACGTGGAGGAGGCCGTAGGAGGGCAACAACCCAGCAGCAGGACTGCTACCTCCGGAGGAGGAGCAGGAGGAGCACTGCCAGAGCCCTGCAAAATTACCTCCAGCAGGCCACAAATGTGCATGTGTCTGCTCAAACGGTCAGAAACAGACTCCATGAGGGTGGTATGAGGGCCTGACGTCCACAGGTGGGGTTGTGCTTACAGCCCAACACCGTGCAGGACGTTTGGCATTTGCCAGAGAACACCAAGATTGGCAAATTCGCCACTGGCGCCCTGTGCTCTTCACAGATGAAAGCAGGTTCACACTGAGCACATGTGACAGACGTGACAGAGTCTGGAGACGCCGTGGAGAACGTTCTGCTGCCTGCAACATCCTCCAGCATGACCGGTTTGGCGGTGGGTCAGTCATGGTGTGGGGTGGCATTTCTTTGGGGGGCCGCACAGCCCTCCATGTGCTCGCCAGAGGTAGCCTGACTGCCATTAGGTACCGAGATGAGATCCTCAGACCCCTTGTGAGACCATATGCTGGTGCGGTTGGCCCTGGGTTCCTCCTAATGCAAGACAATGCTAGACCTCATGTGGCTGGAGTGTGTCAGCAGTTCCTGCAAGAGGAAGGCATTGATGCTATGGACTGGCCCGCCCGTTCCCCAGACCTGAATCCAATTGAGCACATCTGGGACATCATGTCTCGCTCCATCCACCAACGCCACGTTGCTCCACAGACTGTCCAGGAGTTGGCGGATGCTTTAGTCCAGGTCTGGGAGGAGATCCCTCAGGAGACCATCCGCCACCTCATCAGGACCATGCCCAGGCGTTGTAGGGAGGTCATACAGGCACGTGGAGGCCACACACACTACTGAGCCTCATTTTGACTTGTTTTAAGGACATTACATCAAAGTTGGTGACTCCAAATCCAGACATCCATGGGTTGATAAATTTGATTTCCATTGATCATTTTTGTGTGATTTTGTTGTCAGCACATTCAACTATGTAAAGAAAAAAGTATTTAATAAGATTATTTCATTCATTCAGATCTAGGATGCGTTATGTTAGTGTTCCCTTAATTTTTTTGAGCAGTGTATATATTTGTCTTGATAGACAAGGCCTCAGGCAGACCTGGCATATGGTCTGGGCGGCAGGTAGCTTAGTGGGTAAGAGCGTTGTGCCAGTAACCGAAAGGTCGCTGGTTCTAATCCCCGAGCCGACTAGGTGAAAAATCTGTCGATGTGCCCTTAAGCAAGGCACTTAACCCTAATTGCTCCTGTAAGTCGCTCTGGATAAGAGCGTCTGCTAAATGACTAAAATGTAAATGTAAATGTCTGATTCGAGACCATATACAAAGCAACCAACGGTGTCCATATACAAACAAATGCCTGATTCCACACAGCACTACTGAGGGAATGATGCTGTTACCTTAAATGGAAAGCCATGCTTCTCTACACACTCCAGGAAGAAACCAAGGGCAGTTAATGCTTTGTTGTTGGTTGCTGCACCGAGGTACATGATCTATAGGATATCATTATGAAACTGATCGTGTAATACAAAAAAATAACATGCAAAAACATCTGGGCTGTTGTATAATTCAAACCCATTTTGAATAGAAAGCATGGGATTATCCACATTGAGTCAGACAAACATTACGAACTTCAAATACCATGGGAGATCAATCGGTTACCTTTCTTGAGAAGCCGTCTATGCCACTAAATATTACGAAGCCATATCTGTTGAAAGACCATTTGACAGTTTTGTGTACTTGCCAAATTAGCCATTTTGCGGTAAAATATAGCAGAGGCAGCATTGTATGGGCTATGAGTTATATGACTAAATGTGTACCCCGAGCTGAAGTGGGTCTAAGCTTACCTGATCAACTTGTGGTTGGTGTCCACATGTATGAGGGAAAGAGGACCCCGAACAGAATGTGTTCTTCTGACAACCCATCCAAGTCGTGCCATTCTTTCCAGTATTCCTGCAGCATCTACACGATGCACTGAGTTCCACACGCGGGTCTACTGGACTCGATGACCCAGGGCTTTCAGACGTTCTCTCACCATCCTAATTGTGGTGAACTTGTCTTGATTGTGGTCACCAGATTGTCCAGCTCCTCGTCTATCATCTGTCTGTATGTACCCCTCACCACGATACCGTATTCCTGCATTCTGCGTTGGTCAGTTTGTGTTGAGATGCTAAGCAGTTTGGCGATGCAAGGTACAGGTAGATCCATTTCAATCAGCTGTCAAAGGTGCTGTTCTGACACAATCAGTTTAGGACGTCCCATTTCGCCATCCAACTCATCAACAACAATTGATGGGGCACATCTTTCTTCCATTTTAACATTGACTAGACTATACAGGTTGGAGAGACCCTGCACTACCTCTTGTGGCAAGTCTACTTGATTTGGTAGTGAGCTGATAAATATAATCTCAATGGTGCAGATAAACTGTTAGTATTCAAGATCCAGAGGAAGGCGTTGCAGGGCCTGCTGCAATCTGTATAGGAGCCTCTCCATAATGTCCATCCCCATCGCCTGTGACATATGGAAATTGTCATTGGGGCGATGTGGGGCGTAGTGGTGACGTCAGGCCGTCTGGTTAAGTAGCCAATAGAAAAAAATCCTGTCTATCATGTTCATTGATTGGGTTAAGATGAACAGTCACTCCAAAACTAGTGGACCAATGGAGACTCATTGTCTACGCCTCCCTCTAAACCCCGCGCTTCACGGAAAAATAATGCCAAAACTCAAGAATACTGTCAGTGAAGGCAAAAAACAGACATCGAAAGCGAAGATATGAGTAGCGTAACCAAAAGGTAGTACATGCAGTCAAGAGCGTAGGCAAAATGGATTCAATAGGATTGTTGGGAAAGTTTAACTAAAACATTTTTTGCATTCGTTTTCATAGAGTTTTGCTCTCGCTGAAAAAATATTTGCTTGCATGTTTTGGGGTTTTGCTTTTGATGTCATTATTTTTTCGTACAATTCTATACATTTTGCTTTCAATTGTTTGGTTTTTGATTTCAACATCCATTATTTCACCCTTCCTCGAAAATATCATGTTTACATTTTTAACTTTATTTTTCATGTTTACGATTATTATTTATTTTTATTCAATACATATGGCGTGAAATTGGCCCCATACAGATGCTTCACATTTATGCATCCGGTGAAATATATCTGTAGCTACACCAAACTCCACTAATGATATCTCTACAGTAATATGTGGTCCTCTGTAGCTCAGCTGGTAGAGCACGGCGCTTGTAACGCCAAGGTAGTGGGTTCGATCCCCGGGACCACCCATACACAAAAATGTATGCACGCATGACTGTAGTCGCTTTGGATAAAAGCGTCTGCTCATTGGACACTGTGTTAACAAACCTCCAAACGAGCTTCAATGCCATACAACACTCCTTCAGTAGCCTCCAACTGCTCTTAAACACTAGTAAAACTAAATGCATGCTCTTCAACCGAACGCTGCTTGCACCCGCCCACCCGACTAGAATCACTACTCTCGACGGGTCTGACCTAGAGTATGTGGACAACTACAAATATATAGGTGTCTGGTTAGACTGTAAACTCTCCTTCCAGACTCACATTAAGAATCTCCAATCCAAAGTTAAATCTAGAATCGGTTTCCTATTTCGCAACAAAGCCTCCTTCACTCATGCTGCCAAACATGCCCTCGTAAAACGGACTATCCTACCGATCCTTGACTTCGGCGATGTCATCTACAAAATAGCCTCCAACACTCTACTCAGCAAATTGGATGTAGTCTATCACAGTGCCATCCGTTTTGTCTCCAAAGCCCCATATACTACCCACCACTGTGACCTGTACGCTCTTGTTGGCTGGTCCTCACTACATATTCGTCGCCGAACCCACTGGCTCCAGGCCATCTATAAATCACTGCTAGGCAAATCCCCGCCTTATCTTAGCTCATTGGTCACCATAGCAACACCCACCCGTAGTCTGCGCTCCAGCAGGTATATCTCACTGGTCATCCCCAAAGCCAACACCTCCTTTGGCCGCCATTCCTTCCAGTTCTCTGCTGCCAATGACTGGAACAAATTGCAAAAATCTCTGAAGCTGGAGACACTTATCTCCCTCACTAACTTTAAGCATCAGTTGTCAGAGCACCTTACCGATCACTGCACCTGTACACAGCCCATCTGAAATTAGCCCACCCAACTACCTCATCCCTATATTGTTATTTATTTTGCTCATTTGTACCCCAGTATCTCTATTTGCACATCATCTCTTGCACATCTATCATTCCAGTGTTAATACTAATTGTAATTATTTTGCACTATAGCCTATTTATTGCCTTACCTCCATAACTTGCTACATTTGCACATACTGTATATATATTTATTTCTGTTGTATTTTTGACTTTGTTTTGTTTTACCCCATATGTAACTCTGTGTTGTTGTTTTTATCGCACTGCTTTGCTTTATCTTGGCCAGGTCGCAGTTGTATATGAAAACTTGTTCTCAACTGGTTTACCTGGTTAAATAAAGGTGAAATAAAATAAAAAATAAAAAGTATTATTATAATATGACAAGGGGAATTTTATTTTCATAGCTACTTCCCACCACTAGAGGTGTACACACCAATGTCGCTACGTAATCTAAGAACGGTCGCTTTTTTATTACGTTACAGGAAACACTAACGTGATCACGCATGAAAACAAATGCAAAAAGTTTAACTATAAAACATAGATATTTAATCTTTGTATTGACTCAAAGTAAATATGGGACGCGAGTCAAGGTATGTGGGGAGTTAAAAGGTATCTTGTACTGTATCCTTTTAGACTGTTTTGGAGGGTTAAAAATCGTAGCTAGCAAGTATGCAACGTTGATCTAACGCGCTAGCTAACCAACAACAGTAAGTTAGCTATAACTGTAACGTTTACTGACCATTGTGTGATAGCTAGATATATAGTTTGCTAGCCAAATGAAATACTTTATAAAGCATTCGCAAACGACACAATTCTGTCAAACAAATTGTCCATGTGCAGTACTGTTGTATGTACTCGCTAGCACAAAACGTCGACGTCACAGTTCATATGTCAGTTGTTTTAGTAAAGTTTATGAAGTGTTTAGGGTTCTCAACTCCACGATTGTAACGTTATATCTCGGTGGAGTTCAGGAGGTTGGTGGCACCGTGGGGAGGACGGGCTCGTGGAAATGGCTGGAGCAGAATCGATGGAATGGTATCAAACACATGGTATCATTCAATCGTTCCAGCCATTATTATGAGCCGGCTCCACTCAGCAGCCTCCACTGGTGGGTTTCGACGACTGTGGGCGGAGTGTACGTCCGACTCGCTGTCAGTCGATGCAAGGAAATCTAAAAGCACAACCTAGATTCATAAGTAGTTGAACATGTTATTACTCAAATCTCTTGAGTGACAAACTGACACGTTTTGACACGTGTCAAAAACTACTTTATATCGAAGGAGTGCCTTTGATTTATTTGACGGACTGCACATCCTCAGTTCGGCGCTTGTCGACCGTTGGACCCGGTTACATGTTTCTACGCATGAGTTTAGCTATCTCAACATCGCCATGACATCGTCTACAAGTGTGATCAGGGATTTCTATTGGAGAAGCGGGTTTAGCCTATCTCCATATTGAGCTGTATTTGCAAAAACTGCTTCCCCAATAGAAATCCCCGATCACACTTGTAGGCGACGTTGGCTAGCTAAGCTTATGTGTAGAAACGGTCGTCTCGCGCCGAACTGCACAGAAAATGAACAACTAATGAAGAATTTCACTTCACTCATTGACTTCTCAATCCCCGGCCTGGTCTGTTTTGCAAGCATTCCCAGAAGTCTTGCGATGTTGCGCCTCTGGGTTAAGAAACTCTGTGGTGTAGTCAGAGGTTCAGTCCACCCACACTCATTTCCACTCAACTCCATTGATTTGATGTACATTGTGGAGTTGAGAAACTTGGCTATGAAGTAGCTACGTTAATATATGACAATGTTTGTCAGGCATTACAGGAAACGGTCGGCTTCAAGGGGTAGGTCTGGTAGTCGATCAAAGAGCCGTTCCCCGGACAAACGCTCCAAGAAGGATGATGGGGCTGCCTCACGAAACCGAGACAGGGACCGCAACAGGCGGGAAGAGAGGTCTCGCAGCCGTGACCGCCGCCGATCACGGTCCAGAGACAGGAAGCGCCCCAGGTAAGCTGTGTGTGTGAAAGCAAGAGAGACTGAGACCAAGAGAGTGGTCAAGTTCATCTTAGTATGTGTGTCTTGGAATGTGAAATAAATACCTGGTCTGATCTTGTTATTGAATTTGTCTGATGTGGTCTAGACGCTCTAGGAGTCGGGAGAAGAGGCGGTCCAGAAGCCGTGACAGGAGCAGAAGGTCTAGGAGCCGAGGACGCAGATCACGATCCGCCAGCCCTAGCAAAAGCAGGAAAACTGATGAGAAGTGAGTTTATACCAGCAGGTTATTACGCATCAAAGACCCTGTGAGGATGTCTTAAGGATATACAGTACCAGTCAAACGTTTGGACACACCTACTAATTCCAGGGTTTTTCTTTATTTTTACTATTTTCTACATTGTAGAATAATAGTGAAGACATCAAAACTATGAAATAACACATATGGAATTATGTAGTAACCAAAGAAGTGTTAAACAAATCAAAATATATTTTATATTTGACATTCTTCAAAGTAGCCACCTTTTGCCTTGATGACAGCTTTTCAAACTCTTGCCATTCTCTCAACCAGCTTCATGAGGTAGTCACCTGGAATGCATTTCAATTAACCGGTGTGCCTTAATGCGTTTGAGCCAATCAGTTGTGTTGTGACAAAGTAGGGGTGGTATACCGAAGATAGCCCTATTTGGTAAAAGACCAAGTCCATATTATGGCAAGAACAGCTCAAATAAGCAAAGAGAAACGATAGTCAGTCCATCATTACTTTAAGACATGAAGGTCAGTCAATCCAGAAAATGTCAAGAACTATGATAATAATATAATAATAATATGCCATTTAGCAGACGCTTTTATCCAAAGCGACTTACAGTCATGCGTGCATACATTTTTGTGTATGGGTGGTCCCGGGGATCGAACCCACTACCCTGGCATTACGAGCGCCGTGCTCTACCAGCTGAGCTACAGAGGACCTGTAGCTGGTTCTCATGAGGACCACCACAGGAAAGGAAGACCCAGAGTTACCTCTGCTGCGGAGGATAAGTTCATTAGAGTTACCAGCCTCAGAAATTGCAGCCCAAATAAATGCTTCACAGAGTTCAAGTAACAGACACATCTCACCATCAACTGTTCAGAGGAGACTGTGTGAATCAGGCATTCATGGTCGAATTGCTGCAAAGAAACCACTACTAAAGGACACCAATACGAAGAAGAGACTTGCTTGGTTCAAGAAACACGAGCAATGGACATTAGACCGGTGGAAATCTGTCCTTTGGTCTGATGAATCCAAATATGAGATTTTTGGATCCAACCGCCGTGTCTTTGTGAGAAGCAGAGTAGGTGAACGGATGATCTCTGCATGTGTGGTTCCCACCGTGAAGCATGGAGGAAGAGGTGTGATGGTGTGGGGGTGCTTTGCTGGTGACACTGTCTGTGATTTTATTTAGAATTCAAGGCACACTTAACCAGCATGGCTACCACATCATTCTGCAGCGATACGCCATCCCATCTGATTTGGGCTTAGTGGGACTATCGTTTGTTTTTCAACAGGACAATGACCCAACACACCTCCAGGCTGTGTAAGGGCTATTTGACCAAGAAGGAGAGTGATGGAGTGCTGCATCCGATGACCTGGCCTCCACAGTCCCCCGACCTCAACCCAATTGAGATGGTTTGGGATGAGTCTGACCGCAGAGTGAAGGAAAAGCAGCCAACACGTGCTCAGCATATGTTTGAACTCCTTCAAGACTGTTGGAAAAGCATTCCTCATGAAGCTGGTTGAGAGAATGCAGAGAGTGTGCAAAGCTGTCATCAAGGCAAAGGGTGGCTACTTTGAAGAATCTCAAATATAAAATATATTCTGATGTATTTAACACTTTTGTGGTTACTACATGATTCCATATGTGTTATTCAATAGTTTTGATATCTTCACTATTATTCTACAATGTAGAAAATAGAAAAAATAAAGAAAAATCCTTGAATGAGTAGGTGTGCCCAAACTTGACTGGTACTGTATATTAAAAAATATATATATCTTACTTCCACCATATACCATAACGTTCTCTCTCTTCTGTCTGTTTGGGTTTGCCAATAGGTCCAAAAGCAAGGAAAAAGACAACCCTGAAGCCTCTGCAGAGAAGAAAGTAAAAGAAGAGCAAGAGGAGGATAAGGTTGAGGATGTGAGTCCTGCTCCAGTGGAGATTCTCTTCAGCAATTTGGAAACACTGAGACTGTGGAATATTTGTGCATGTTTATGTTGTCCCCACAGCAAGACTTTGACCAGAACAAGCTGGAGGAGGAGATGAGGAAGAGGAAGGAGCGAGTGGAGAAGTGGAGGGAGGACCAAAGGAAGAAGGCCCTTGGGAACATTGAGGAGATCAAGAGAGAGATAGAGGAGATGAAGCAGGGAAAGAAGTGGAGTCTGGAGGATGATGATGGTGAGGAACAAGCTCAGAATTTTCATGGCTGTGTTGTGGGTTCATATGTACCTAAATGCATTAGTATCCACATCGAAAGACTGATTTAGATACCTGCCAACACAGGGCCTCACCTGACTTCTCTTCTTTGTTTCAGATGATGACGAGGAAGGCCCAGCTCCTGTTGATGAGCCTGAAGAAGGAGAGGAGGGTAAGGGGTTGGAGGAGAAGGATATAAAGGAGGAGGAGGAGGAGGAAGAAGAAGAGGAGGAAGTGACTCCCATGGAGCAGGAGGCAGAGGATGAGCTGGATACCTTGGACGCCTACATGGAGGAGGTCAAGGAGGAAGTCAAGAAGTTCAACATGGGCCCCCAGTCTAAAGGGAACGACAAGGTTAGTTGGACCAAGGCTGCTCCCCAATCAGTTTCCTCCACATATACCTAGCTCATTTGAAATATTACTGTCAATATTTGCTGCTTCTGTCTTTTTTTGTGTAATCTTTTTTGGCCTCCACACAAACAGAAGGGAGGAGTAAATGTATCCAAAGTTGTCAGCGTTTGCAAAACAAAGAGGGGACCGAATGCACACAAAAAGAAGGGTGAGCTGATGGAGAATGACCAGGATGCAATGGAAGTAAGCATTTTTGTCCTGTCATGCTATCATTGTGTAAATGTTACATAAGAACTGCTATGTCTGAATTCCAAATGGCAACCTATTCCCTATATAGGGCACTACTTTTGACCAGTGCCCGTAGGGTCAAAAGTATTGCACTATGTAGGGAATAGGGTGCCATTTTGGACACGGACCATCTCTCTGGAAACTCTCTTCCAGAAGTCTCAAAGTTCTCTCAGATTTCTCTCACTGAAGAGAACAGGTTTTTACATGTTGTTGTGTCACTGTCTTCCCAGTACTCGTCCGAGGAAGAGGAGGTAGATCTGGCAACAGCTCTGACTGGCTACCAGACCAAGCAGAGGAAGGTGCTGGAGCCAGTGGACCACCAGAAGATTGAGTACGAACCGTACCGCAAGGACTTCTACGTAGAGGTGCCAGAGCTGGCCAAGATGTCTCCTGAGGGTGTGTACATGTAAAACATTTTTTTGAATAATAATTTCTTGCACTTCTTTTTTCTTCTTTTTTTGAAGAAGGATCTACAGTGAGGGGGAAAAAGTATTTGATCCCCTGCTGATTTTGTACGTTTGCCCACTGACAAAGAAATTATCAGTCTATAATTTTAATGGTAGGTTTATTTGAACAGTGAGAGACAGAATAACAACAAAAAGATCCAGAAAAAATGCATGTAAAAAATGTTATAAATTGATTTGCATTTTAATGAGGGAAATAAGTATTTGACCCCTCTGCAAAACATGACTTAGTACTTGGTGGCAAAACTCTTGTTGGCAATCACAGAGGTCAGACGTTTCTTGTAGTTGGCCACCAGGTTTGCACACATCTCAGGAGGGATTTTGTCCCACTCCTCTTTGCAGATCTTCTCCAAGTCATTAAGGTTTCGAGGCTGACGTTTGGCAACCCGAACCTTCCGCTCCCTCCACAGATTTTCTATGGGATTAAGGTCTGGAGACTGGCTAGGCCACTCCAGGACCTTAATGTGCTTCTTCTTGAGCCACTCCTTTGTTTCCTTGGCCGTGTGTTTTGGGTCATTGTCATGCTGGAATACCCAACCACGACCCATTTTCAATGCCCTGGCTGAGGGAAGGAGGTTCTCACCCAAGATTTGACGGTACATGGCCCCGTCCATCGTCCCTTTGATGCGGTGAAGTTGTCCTGTCCCCTTAGCAGAAAAACCCCCAAAGCATAATGTTTCCACCTCCATGTTTGACGGTGGGGATGGTGTTCTTGGGGTCATAGGCAGCATTCCTCCTTCTCCAAACACAGCGAGTTGAGTTGATGCCAAAGAGCTCGATTTTGGTCTCATCTGACCACAACACTTTCACCCAGTTCTCCTCTGAATCATTCAGATGTTCATTGGCAAACTTCAGATGGCCCTGTATATGTGCTTTCTTGAGCAGGGGGACCTTGCGGGCGCTGCATGATTTCAGTCCTTCACGGCGTAGTGTTTTACCAATTGTTTTCTTGGTGACTATGGTCCCAGCTGCCTTGAGATCATTGACAAGATCCTCCCGTGTAGTTCTGGGCTGATTCCTCACCGTTCTCATGATCATTGCAACTCCACGAGGTGAGATCTTGCATGGAGCCCCAGGCCGAGGGAGATTGACAGTTCTTTTGTGTTTCTTCCATTTGCGAATAATCGCACCAACTGTTGTCACCTGCTCACCAAGCTGCTTGGCGATGGTCTTGTAGCCCATTCCAGCCTTGTGTAGGTCTACAATCTTGTCCCTGACATCATTGGAGAGCTCTTTGGTCTTGGCCATGGTGGAGAGTTTGGAATCTGATTGATTGATTGCTTCTGTGGACAGGTGTCTTTTATACAGGTAACAAACTGAGATTAGGATCACTCCCTTTAAGAGTGTGCTCCTAATCTCAGCTCGTTACCTGTATAAAAGACACCTGGGAGCCAGAAATCATTGTGATTGAGAGGGGGTCAAATACTAATTTCCCTCAGTAAAATGCAAATAAATTTATAACATTTTTGACATGTGTTTTTCTGGATTTTTTTGTTGTTATTCTGTCTCTCACTGTTCAAATAAACCTACCATTAAAATTATAGACTGATCATTTCTTTGTCAGTGGGCAAACGTACAAAATCAGCAGGGGATCAAATACTTTTTTTCCCTCACTGTATTTGCAATGACTGTGATATGTGGTGTTTTTTCCCACTAAACTAAAGTTGAGTGCACTGACTTAGAGTTGGGCGGTATCCAGATTTTCATACCGTTTCTGTACCATACCATGGTATACGGTATTACCAAATGTGCATACGAGGCACTATAACAAGAAACATATATATTTAGTTTGTTTGACAATTTAGGCAACAGGGATCTTGATCCAGGAGGGGATTGAATGTCTCTGCTGTAACCAAGAAGCTTGATCTTGACGTCTAGCCACTTAGTTAGCAAACCAAATGCATAGCTGGAGCGTCTGCTAAATGAGTAAAGCGTCAAATGTAAATGTTAAGATACAAGATGGCACATTGTCTTTAAGTCATAGCTGACCATCTAACCCCCTATCCTTTGGTTCCCTATTGGTGAATGCATACAGAGGTGAATGTCCACAGGCTGGACCTGGAGGGAATCGCAGTCAAAGGAAAGGGCTGTCCCAAGCCCATCAAGTCATGGGTGCAGTGTGGCACGTCGATGAAGATCCTAAGTGCATTAAAGAGGTGTGTCACAGACAATGTTTCACATTGTAGCAGATATAATTTACTTGCATATTGTTCCAAACCAATATGACCATAACATACATTTGTTTTGCAATCTGCAGTTGATTAATTTGTCATATATTATCCATACACTTCTAGATAGGTGAGCTAAATGATGTTGTCTTCACATCCAGACACAGCTATGAGAAACCCACACCCATCCAGGCCCAGGCCATCCCAGCCATCATGTCTGGGAGAGACCTCATCGGCATCGCTAAGACCGGCAGTGGAAAGACCATCGCCTTCCTCCTTCCCATGTACCGCCACATCATGGACCAGAGGCCCCTGGAGGAGGCTGAGGGACCCATCGGTAAGGGCCCCTTTACTATGACGTCTTCTGTGGTATAACCACATATCAGTTACACCTCAATGAATCTGAATCTCAATTTTTTGTGTGTAAATCTCAATAAAAATTTGCTGAGCAGAATGGTCATATCTATCAGACAGTATGAAAGCTTAACTGTTCAGTGAAGGTCCTGGATTTTGTAAGTGCAAATAAAGGATGAGAATATGTCTGAGTTCTATTTTCCATTCTCTTCCGCGTGCAGCTGTGATCATGACTCCAACTAGAGAGCTGGCTCTGCAGATCACCAAGGAGTGCAAGAAGTTCTCCAAGCCCCTGAACCTGAGGGTTGTGTGTGTGTATGGAGGCACAGGGATTAGTGAACAGGTAGAACCTCCTCGAACTCTGTATGGTCAGATTTTACACACATGAGCACCTCAATGGAATAACAGTAGTGTTCCATGGTTGTAATTAAGTTTAACCATGAACATTACTATGAATACAATGAACTATTGTACATTGAATTTGAAGATACTGGAGTTGTATGTTTGAATAATCAGTTAGGGAAAGGCAAACAGGATTGTACCTTGTTGGTTGAATATAGTTATCTTACTTTCTTGGTTTCTTCCTTGTGGGGCAGATTGCTGAGCTGAAGAGGGGAGCAGAGATCATTGTGTGCACACCAGGCCGAATGATTGACATGTTAGGCGCCAACAGCGGTAAGGGACACACGCCTTGTCCTGTAGCTTTCTTTGTGTTATTGTAGCCAGGCACATATAAGGATAGTGATTTCTGATATGTATTAAACCTGCAGTGTCTGCAATGCCCAGTGTTCTAATACTTTTGGCGTAGAAATGTCACTACTGACCCTGAAAAAACAAGCACTCCAGGTACTGACAGAAGGTGAGCTGTAATTGTCCTGCCTTGCATGGAATGTTTCTGTATGAGAGTCAAGTCAGTACCACTTTACTAAACTCTCAACATTATTTGACCACCTTGGGTTGGGAGTCATATCCTCAAGCTATTTGAAGTGTTCCCTGAAGAATAATGTCAGCTACTGGTAGGTGGAGAGACGATACTGCCTCGTGGTCCTCACATTCAGAGGCGTAAGTCAAGTTTTCACCCAACCTTTATCAAAGTCAAGTTTGCTTGTTAGCCATGTAAAAGTCAGAAAGCTCAGTCATGTACAGTGGGGAAAAAAAGTATTTAGTCAGCCACCAATTGTGCAAGTTCTCCCACTTAAAAAGATGAGAGAGGCCTGTACTTTTCATCATAGGTACACGTCAACTATGACAGACAAATTGAGAATTTTTTTCTCCAGAAAATCACATTGTAGGATTTTTAATGAATTTATTTGCAAATTATGGTGGAAAATAACTACACATGAATGGTCTCAGGATGCTTTACTGTTGGCATGACACAGGACTTATGGTAGCGCTCACCTTGTCTTCGGACAAGCTTTTTTCCGGATGCCCGAAACAATCGGAAAGGGGATTCATCAGAGAAAATGACTTTAACCCAGTCCTCAGCAGCCCAATCCCTGTACCTTTGCAGAATATCAGTCTGTCCCTGATGTTTTTCATGGAGAGAAGTGGCTTCCTCGCTGCCATTCTTGACACCAGGCCATCCTCCAAAAGTATTTGCCTCACTGTGCGTGCAGATGCACTCACACCTGCCTGCTGCCATACCTGAGCAAGCTCTGCATTGGTGGTGCCCCGATCCCACAGCTGAATCAACTTTAGGAGACGATCCTGGCACTTGCTGGACTTTCTTGGGCGCCCTGAAGCCTTCTTCACAACAATTGACTCTCTTTCCTTGAAGTTCTTGATGATCCGATAAATGGTTGATTTAGGTGCAATCTTACTAGCAGCAATATCCTTGCATGTGAAGCCCTTTTTGTGCAAAGCAATGATGACGGCACTTAACAGAGGAAGAACAATGATTTCAAGCACCACCCTCCTTTTAAAGCTTCCAGTCTGTTATTCTAAGTCAATCAGCATGACAGAGTGATCTCCAGCCTTGTCCTCGTCAACACTCTCACCTGTGTTAACGAGAGAATCACTGACATGATGTCAGCTGGTCCTTTTGTGACAGGGCTGAAATGCAGTGGAAATGTTTTTTGGGGATTAAGTTCATTTTCATGGCAAAGATGGGCTTTGCAATTCATCTGATCACTCTTCATAACATTCTGGAGTATATTCAAATTGCCATCATAAAAACTGAGGCAGCAGACTTTGTGAAAATTAATATTTGTGTCATTCTCAAAACTTTTGACCACAACTGTAGAATCGCAATACATCGTATCAGCACCTAAGTATCGTAATATTGTATCGTGAGGTCCCTAGCAATTCCCTGCCCTATTGTTAATGGGTTTGTGTGTGTATTTACACCAGTAGCTATGTTTGTGTGAACGCTTTGGGTGAGCGTTCTTTCCAGAGATTAACTTGTTTTCCTTTGTCACTATGCTTTCCTTGTGTGTGTAGGTCGAGTCACAAACCTGCGCAGAGTCACGTACGTGGTGGTGGACGAGGCAGATAGAATGTTCGACATGGGCTTTGAGCCACAGGTAGGGGCTCCTCCAGATTATTATTATTATTATTTTTAAACAGTAGACCAATCAAAGCACAGTATCATTACTTTGTAAAGAATTGATCTAAGGAGGTGTTTAAGGATCTTATAACGCAAAAATAGATTTGCATCAATTAATCTTATAGCACCTACGTTCACCTGGCCCTGGCACCAATAACAATAAATGGGTATAAAACATTCCTCTTATCTCCTGTAATGGTTCTCACCCACAGGTGATGCGTATCATGGACAACGTGCGTCCGGACCGGCAGACAGTGATGTTCTCAGCCACGTTCCCGCGGGCCATGGAGGCCCTGGCCAGGAGGATCCTGTCCAAACCCATCGAGGTGCAGGTGGGAGGCAGGAGTGTGGTGTGCTCTGACGTGGAGCAGCATGTGGTAAGACTTGCCTTTACATACTCCGGGTGCGTCCCAAATGGCACCCTATATAGTGCACCACTTTTGACCGGCACCACTTTTGACCGGGGGACCATATGGCTCTGGTCAAAAGTAATGCACTATATAGAGAATATTGCTCAACTTTATTGTCTATTCTTGTTGGGAGTGTAAATGTGTCCCATGTGTGGCTCATACACATAGTAATTCAGACAGAAAACATAAGAACAGTAAGACTAAATGGTAGCATAATTGCTTAGTTGCTAAATGACTGTTGTTGGCCACATCTCCCCATCTAGCTGGTAATCGAGGAGGACCAGAAGTTCCTGAAGCTGCTGGAGATACTGGGTCATTACCAGGAGAAGGGTTCAGTCATCATCTTTGTGGACAAACAGGAGCACGCTGACGGGCTGCTAAAAGATCTGATGAAGGCCTCCTACCCCTGCATGTCTCTGCACGGCGGTAATGTCATGCAAACACATGAGCAGTGCTCTACATTTTTATTTTTAGTCATTTAGCAGATGCTCTTATCCAGAGCGACTTACAGTTAGTGAGTGCATACATTTTTTCATACTGGTCCCCCGTGGTAATCGAACCCACAACCCTGGCGTTGCAAGCGCCATGCTCTACCAACTGAGCTACCTCTAGCGTCATTAGTCTGAGGCTCCGTCGCAAATGGTCCTCTGGTCAATAGTAGTGCATTATGTTGAGTATTGGGTTCCATTTGGGACGGCTACTGTCAATCCACGGTTTGAAAGTCACCTGGCTGAGCTCATTTTGTATCTTAGACCATTTTTCTTATTAGATCTTATGAATTGTTTATGGTGGATCATCATTTTGTCTCTGCCATGTCAGTGGTTTTAAATCCTATCCTTTGATAATAAGCTTTTGTTTATCTCTTTCCCCTCCCTGTAGGTATTGACCAGTATGACAGAGACAGCGTCATCAATGACTTTAAGAACGGGGCGTGTCGGCTGATGGTGGCCACCTCTGTGGCAGCCAGGGGGCTGGACATCAAGCAGCTGATCCTGGTCGTCAACTACAACTGTCCCAACCACTACGAGGACTACGTTCACAGGGCCGGACGCACAGGGAGAGCCGGGAACAAAGTGAGTGGTAGAGTCCCGACGGCTACACTACTAGTCTATCAATTTTTTTTTACTTTTGTTGGTTACAAAAATCTGGAATTCCTGACTGAAATGTATTGTAATGAGACATCCTTAAAGGTCCTGCACAGTCAAAATCATGTTTTTCATGAAATTTTATGTTACACTACATGGCAAAAGTATGTGGATACCCCTTCAAATTAGTGGATTAGACTATTTCAGCCACACCAGTTGCTGAAAGGTGTATAAAATCGAGCGCACAGCCATGCAATCTCCATAGACAAACATTGGCAGTAGAATGGCCTTACTGAAGAGCTCAGTGCCTTGCAACGTGGCACTGTCATAGGAAGCCACCTTTCCAACAAGTCAGTTCGTAAAATTTCTGCCCTGCTAGAGCTGCCCTTGTCAAATGTAAGTGCTGTTATTGTGAAGTGGAAACGTCTAGGAGCAACAACGGCTCAGCCGCGAAGTGGTAAGCCACACAAGCTCACAGAACAGAACTGCTGAGTGCTGAAGCGTGTAAAAATGGTCTGTCCTTGGTTGCAACACTCACTACCGAGTTCCAAACTGCCTCTGGAAGCAACGTCAGCACAATAACTGTTCGTCGGGATCTTCATGAAATGGGTTTCCATGGCCAACCAGCTGCACACAAGCATACAGTGGGGAAAAAAAGTATTTAGTCAGCCACCAATTGTGCAAGTTCTCCCACTTAAAAAGATGAGAGAGGCCTGTACTTTTCATCATAGGTACACGTCAACTATGACAGACAAAATGAGGAAAAAAATTCCAGAAAATCACATTGTAGGATTTTTATGAATTTATTTGCAAATTATGGTGAAAAATAAGTATTTGGTCAATAACAAAAGTTTCTCAATACTTTGTTATATACCCTTTGTTGGCAATGACACAGGTCAAACGTTTTCTGTAAGTCTTCACAAGGTTTTCACACACTGTTGCTGGTATTTTTGGCCCATTCCTCCATGCAGATCTCCTCTAGAGCAGTGATGTTTTGGGGCTGTCGCTGGGCAACACGGACTTTCAACTCCCTCCAAAGATTTTCTATGGGGTTGAGATCTGGAGACTGGCTAGGCCACTCCAGGACCTTGAAATGCTTCTTACGAAGCCACTCCTTCGTTGCCCGGGCGGTGTGTTTGGGATCATTGTCATGCTGAAAGACCCAGCCACGTTTCATCTTCAATGCCCTTGCTGATGGAAGGAGGTTTTCACTCAAAATCTCACGATACATGGCCCCATTCATTCTTTCCTTTACACGGATCAGTCGTCCTGGTCCCTTTGCAAAAAAACAGCCCCAAAGCATGATGTTTCCACCCCCATGCTTCACAGTAGGTATGGTGTTCTTTGGATGCAACTCAGTATTCTTTGTCCTCCAAACACGACGAGTTGAGTTTTTACCAAAAAGTTATATTTTGGTTTCATCTGACCATATGACATTCTCCCAATCCTCTTCTGGATCATCCAAATGCACTCTAGCAAACTTCAGACGGGCCTGGACATGTACTGGCTTAAGCAGGGGGACACGTCTGGCACTGCAGGATTTGAGGCGTAGTGTGTTACTGATGGTAGGCTTTGTTACTTTGGTCCCAGCTCTCTGCAGGTCATTCACTAGGTCCCCCGTGTGGTTCTGGGATTTTTGCTCACCGTTCTTGTGATCATTTTTGACCCACACGGGGTGAGATCTTGCGTGGAGCCCCAGATTGTATATTATATTGTATGTCTTCCATTTCCTAATAATTGCTCCCACAGT
Source organism: Coregonus clupeaformis (assembly GCF_020615455.1). Classification (NCBI taxonomy): domain Eukaryota; kingdom Metazoa; phylum Chordata; class Actinopteri; order Salmoniformes; family Salmonidae; genus Coregonus; species Coregonus clupeaformis. The sequence continues at coordinate 55,401,947 of NC_059200.1, read as the reverse complement.
TGATTTCTTCAAACCAAGCTGCTTACCTATTACAGATTCAGTCTTCCCAGCCTGGTGCAGGTCTACAATTTTGTTTCTGGTGTCCTTTGACAGCTCTTTGGTCTTGGCCATAGTGGAGTTTGGAGTGTGACTGTTTGAGGTTGTGGACAGGTGTCTTTTTATACTGATAACAAGTTCAAACAGGTGCCATTAATACAGATAACGAGTGGAGGACAGAGGAGCCTCTTAAAGAAGAAGTTACAGGTCTGTGAGAGCCAGAAATCTTGCTTGTTTGTAGGTGACCAAATACTTATTTTCCACTATAATTTGCAAATAAATTCATTAAAAATCCTACAATGTGATTTTCTGGAATTTTTTTCCTCAATTTGTCTGTCATAGTTGACGTGTACCTATGATGAAAATGACAGGCCTCTCTCATCTTTTTAAGTGGGAGAACTTGCACAATTGGTGGCTGACTAAATACTTTTTTTCCCCACTGTAATATCACCATGCGCAATGCCAAGCGTCGGCTGGAGTGGTGTAAAGCTCGCCGCCATTGGACTCTTGAGCAGTGGAAGCGCGTTCTCTGGAGTGATGAATCACACTTCACCATCTGGCAGTCCGACGGACTAATCTGGGTTTGGCAGATGCCAGGAGAATGCTACCTGCCCCAATGTATAGTGCCAACTGTAAAGTTTGGTGGAGGAGAAAATGGTCTGGGGCTGTTTTTCATGGTTCGGGCTAGGTCCCTTAGTTCCAGTGAAGGGAAATCTTAATGCTACAGAATACAATGACATTCTAGATGATTCTGTGCTTCCAACTTTGTGGCAACAGTTTGGCCCTTTCCTGTTTCAGCATGACAATGCCCCCATGCACAAAGCGAGGTCCATACAGAAATGGTTTGTCGAGATCGGTGTGGAAGAACTTGACTGGCCTGCACAGAGCCCTCATCTCAACTCAATCGAACACCTTTGGGATGAATTGGAACGCCGACTGCGAGCCAGGCCTAATCACCCAACATCAGTGTCAACCTCACTAATGCTCTTGTGGCTGAATGGAAGCAGGTCCTTGCAGCAATGTTCCAACATCTAGTGGAAAGCCTTCCCAGAAGAGTGGAGGCTGTTCTAGCAGCAAAGGGGGGGACCAACTCCATATTAATGCCCATGATTTTGGAATGAGATGTTTCTACGAGCAGGTGTCCACATACTTTTAGCCATGTAGTGTATTTGGAAGAAACCAGATCAAAATAGGATGACCAAAGTATAAAAAATGACTGTTACTTCTACATTGCTGAAGTTACTGGTCCCCTCCCCATGTCAGACACTTTTTTTAAATTTATTTTTAATTTTTTAGTCATTTAGCAGACGCTCTTGTCCAGAGCGACTTACAGGAGCAATTAGGGTTAAGTGCCTTGCTCAAGGGCACATCAACAGATTTTCACAGAGTCGGCTCGGGTTTAGAACCAGCTACCTTTCGGTTACTGGCACTACGCTCTTAACCACTAAGCTACCTGCCGCCCGGATTGGATTCAGGAAACGGGATTTTTAAGTGCTTTTTGTAACATCACAAAATCATCTAATTTAAATACACCAATGTTAACGTCTTATTCTCTTACCTAATTTAATGAAGTACTGCCTTGTAACCAACATTGCAGGGGGGTTTGGTTTACATAGCTAGGTAGGGCGGCAGGTAGCTTAGTGGGTAAGAGCGTTGTGCCAGCTTAGTGGGTAAGAGCGTTGTGCCAGTAACCAAAGGTCGCTGGTTCTAATCCCCGAGCCGACTAGGTGAAAAATCTGTCGATGTGCCCTTGAGCAAGGCACTTAACCCTAATTGCTCCTGTAAGTCGCTCTGGATAAGAGCGTCTGCTAAATGACCAAAAAAAAAAAAAAAAAAAAAAAAAAGGTAGCTAGTCTACTGGTGCCAAAATGTAACTGCAGTGTGTCAGCAAATATAATTATAGGTTTTCCCTATTCATCTAAGGCAAATATACTTAAAGCTTTCCACTTTCATACATTTTTGGTGTTAGCTAGTTACTGGCTAGCTAGGTCTTCAGCCAATATGGAGAAAAAGCGGGGGAAGGGGTTGCCCAAAACTCAGACACAGTTGTCATGTCATTACATCAAGAGATATGCCAAACGGGAGATTCATGATGTGATGTATGACGGGATAGGATGTTGCATGCAATTTCACTGTTTGAGTTTCTTTGTGTATCAGCAAATTTGCATGTGAAATCTCACTGCTCACTGCGTCCATGTTACTTGATGACATAGGCGTTTTCAAAGAACTATCAGTCAAGGTGAGCTCCCTGCCCACTCAGCCTATTAGCTCCCCGCCCACTCAGTCTGTCTCTTCAGACTTCCTGGATGTTTGACATGAGTTATTTCTGTCAAATTTAGTATTTTTCTTGGGAAGAAATATTGTGGGTGATGTTTTAGTCACTCCAAATAAAATTTTTCACAGGAATCAGAATTGTAATATATCACTGTGCAAAAATCTAACATTTTTGTCCTCCAAGGACCTCTTCAACCATATTAGGAAAATATTAATTCTCACTGAAACATTTTATTGATGTTCCCCAGAAACTCTTAATGTAAAACCACTCTGGTTTTGATTTGTCCCAGGGCTTTGCCTATACCTTCATCACAGATGAGCAGGCGCGCTACGCTGGGGACATCATCAAGGCCCTGGAGCTCTCTGGGTCCCCTGTGCCCAATGAACTGGAGCAGTTGTGGCTCTCCTTCAAAAACCAACGGCAAGCGGTAAGAGGCAGACTCAAGTAGTGCTGTTCACTGGTGGTGGTTTGGAAGCTCACCGTCTTTGTATGCAGAACGTGTGGCCAGCAAACTGTATTAGAGCTGAAAAATCTTTAGAGTTTGGAGTTGAAGATCAGAGATTTACATATTCTGTGGGCTTATTTCTTCAAACCCTTGGTTTTTCAACTCTTATTCAACAATATTAGACCTGTTTGTCGCTGAATTACCGCCCCTTGCTTCCAACCAGCATGGTGCCAAATCAGTAAGTGAATGTGACACCCTATCTATACCTGCTTGTTATTTCCCAGGAGGGTAAAAGCATCAAGAGCAGCAGCGGGTTCTCAGGGAAGGGCTTCAAGTTTGACGAGACGGAGCATGCTCTGGCCAATGAGAGGAAGAAGCTGCAGAAGGCTGCTCTGGGTCTGCAGGACTCCGATGATGAGGATGGAGCCCTGGATGTGAGTACAGTCACCACACGGTCACCTGGTTTCAAGAGTCTTCTAAAGCCTTGAGTAGAATGCCAACTGTGGCTTGATTATGTCTTGAATTTCCTCCATTGTGGTCAAACAATATGTTTCTAAATCTCATAGACTATGTACTATATTGACCCAATGTCTCACCCTGTCCTTACAGATTGATGAGCAGATCGAGAACATGTTCAACTCGAAGAAGAGGGTGAAGGATCTGTCGGCTCCAGGGGGAGGGGTAGGGTCGCCCAGTGCCGCTGCGGCTGCAGCAGGGGGCCTGGCCAACCTCGGTGCCCCCTCTGCTGGAAACATCCAGAAACTGGAGATGGCCAAGAGACTGGCTCTCAGGATTAACGCCCAGAAGAACCTTGGGGCTGAGGCTCAGGTGGGTGGCGGTCTGTGTGAGTTTTGGTGGTCTTCACCTTCCTCTTCCATTCTAATTTTACACATTGCTCTCTATCTCTGGACAGGATGTGATGCAACAGGCCACCAACGCCATCCTGAGAGGAGGCACCATCATGGCCCCCTCCGTCTCAGCCAAGACCATCGCCGAGCAGCTGGCTGAGAAGATCAACGCCAAGCTCAACTACATCCCTGTGGAGAAGCTGGAGGAGGAGAGGCAGGCGGCCGAGCAGGCCGAGACCGTCAAGAGATACGAAGAGGAGCTAGAAATCAATGATTTCCCTCAGGTCAGTTTTATATAGGGCTGAATCCTAAATAGCACCCTTTTCCCTAAATAGTGCATTACTTTTACCCTAATCCCTATACAGTCCCTTATCCCTATGGGCCCTGGTCAAAAGTAGTACACTCCATAGGGTGTCATTTGGGAAGCACCCCTAGGGTGTAGGTGCAAGACTCTGCTCATTGAATCTCCAAATGGAAGGTATACTCACCGTGGCTACGTGAACGATGCATTATCATGCTCATTCTCTCTCAGTTGAACATTGAACGGTCTGTTTACTATGTCTGGGCCTTGACAGAGCTTAAGGTAGAATTATAGCGGGTAGATCTATTTGCATTTGATCAACATTTGTTTGACCTAGCAACAATCAAGTGATTCTGGTTTAAGTAGTTTATCCCACAAGTGGTAGGTGGTACAGACCTTGCAAACAATATCTGAGTAGGATTGCTGAGATAGGATCAGGTCCCCTCTCTTATCCATTATGATTTGAAAGGCAAAACTGCTCCTAGATCAGCACTCCTACTCTGAGATGCTTTGTTAATACGGGCTTAACTAAACAGGAATGTGTAATGCGTCTGTTTGCTGCGTTCCACTAGACTGCAAGGTGGAAGGTCACGTCTAAGGAGGCCCTCCAGAGGATCGGAGAGTACTCGGAGGCAGCCATCACCATCAGAGGAACATACTTCCCTCCAGGCAAAGAGCCCAAAGAGGGAGAACGCAAGATCTACCTGGCCATTGAGAGTAAGCAGCTGTGTTCACCAATGTGGTAGAATTGAGTGTTGCATGTTAGCAATAGTGAGTTTTTTTTTAATGGTTGCCACTTGTTGTAATATTTTTACGCGTTTGATTGACAGGTGCAAATGAGCTGGCCGTTACGAAGGCCAAGGCTGAGATCACACGGCTCATCAAGGAGGAGCTTATCAGATTAGTAAGTTCTGTCAATAGAATTAGAATCATTCTATTTCTATGGTTCTGTCCTCCATTACCTATTCTATACCATACAAGTAGTAGAGTTTTACTTCAAATCGTCTATGTGGATGATTCAATTAGTGATGCTAGGGGTTCTGAATCATGCTAATCTACATCATCTACTTGTTGGCTGAATCATTGAATGATCCTGTATATGAACACCAGTATTCAAAATAAATGACAAAGTAATTTGCTTAGCGAAATTAAAATGTTTTTCCCTCATTGCTCAATGTTTTTACTTTCTCTAATTTTAGCAAAACTCCTACCAACCCACCAGCAAAGGAAGATACAAGGTTTTGTAAAGAGGATGAGATTGGGCTCAGAGGCAGTGAATCCTGGCTCCAACCTTTCATCATATTTGTTTCAGAATGTTTTAGTATTTTTTTTAATTAGACCCCCAATGTCTTCAGGTAACGATTGTTCTTTTGAGATTCCCCCTCTGTACTTTAAATTGAGATTTGGTCATGGTTTTTAGGTCACACGATGCAAAATGCATCTGATTTCCGTTCTATAGTATACCAGCTGAAATGTAACGGTCTCTCTACCACCATGGCTCAAACTATTTATTATTTTTGTCTTTGAACATCAAGCTTATGTAGTTGTAAGATCCTGTATTATTTCTGTGTAAAATAATATTTGGGGCTACTTTTCACTGGTCTGCAGTCATCTGAACAAGTAATGAATCACACATTGTTTTTATGAACAGCCCTTGAATGATGTAACATGTTTTTACTTCTTTCCCACCCTAATAAAACAATGTGTTGGTAAGGAACATTTTGTCACTGGTCTGTGTCACAGACTTCTATATTATGTTTTTTTTTTATTATTCTATGTTACTGCAATATGTTTGTAGTGACTAAATCCTATCAGGCTGTGATTGGGTTTTGAGAGGCAAAGAAACAAGTGTGTAATGTATGAGAGAACCTATTGACGGAATAGGTTACCATCAAGACAATGGAGCTTTATTTATGTGCTGTAACTTGATTGCTTAATAATTTAGGATAGCCTACTGTGAAAATGTCAAATGAAAGAACCTGATGTTTATTCATTTTTTTCTGTGGACTAAATCAGGGGTGTCAAACATCCAGCCCGCAGGTGGTTCGAGTAAAAACTTCAAATCAAAATAAACAATTTTTTTTTTAAATATGGTGTTATGATTTGTGATACAAGATTCATTCATGTATGGAGAGATCATAATCTGTATGTGGACAGAGAACAAGGACAAGCCATGTGTTAGTGGTGTCACGAGTGAGTAACAGAAGGTCAGTGTGCCAGGATAGATTGGGGGCCACTGTTGCTAATCTTAGGATGGGTGCGTGAATTGAATGGCCTGGCAAGGGTGCCACACCCTTATATCCGTACCCCCTGTCATTGAATCCAATATTGTGACCATTAAATAATGACTGAATCCAATCTCCATCTGTGTAACATACTCTCTTGCATCCTGAACTTCTCAATACCAGAAACTCATAACATATGGTGAGGGGGAAAAACTCCATACACTTTAAAAGGACTAAAACCAAATTGAAACTGTTGAATTTATAATGGACCTACATTCATATAGTTTCTTGACTGGGTCCAGCTCGCTAATAATCACCAAAATGAAAGCTAGACAGTCAGGGAGCTAAAAACACACACAAGTATGGATAGAGGACCATTTTTTGCATCTTTTGACAGTGAGGAAATATAACACATGTTTGAGTGCGGCCCTCCGGTATGTATGGAAGCATTTAGCTGCCCAAACTCAAATGGAAATGTAAATGGTCAAATGCTAAATCAGTATCATGTTTGCAATTCCTTTGCCAATGCATTTTTTTGAGAAAAGTCCAATTGAAATGCAAAAAAAATATGATTTGAGTACGCATAATTTCAGCCAATTTTGGAAAATAAATAACAGTGTGTTTTGATGTTTCATTTCCATGGTTATAATAACCCAAGATGGACCAGAGCCTGTCATTTCCAATGGGATAAAATGAGTCATAGTGGGCAGAACAAGCAAGGAGGTGGGCTGAGCCAAGCACGCACTAGCGAGATCCTATTGGCGTGTTCTACATTTTACATTTTAGTCATTTAGCCGACGCTCTTATCCAGAGCGACTTATAGTTAGTGAGTGCATAAATTTTTCATACTGGCCCCCCATGGGAAACGAACCCACAACCCTGGCGTTGCATGCACCATGCTCTACCAACTGAGCTACGGCATGTATTTGTATATTTCCGTTAGGGAACGCCTAGTCTGTGAAGTGCGCATGTGCAATAAATCAATTCGCTCTAGCACTCCTTCTAAATAACAATTTTTGGAAACTTTGGAAAAGTGTAAAGTCTAAAAAACTTAGGCCACTCTGTTTCGGAACATATTGTAGTTTTGGGAACAGAAAACTGAATTGAGATCAAATGTTTCATAGATGTGAAAATTTGCAGAATGTCGGCCAAAATCCATCTCGCTCCATCTTCTCCCACTGCCGGCCACTGGGCTTCCTCTCATCACCATATTTGGTGAGTGGAAATGCCAACCGGATTTTTACATCCGGTGAAACATCTGGCTTGTTGTTTTATCTGTGGTTATACCTATGGAACATTCAAAATTCAACTATAGAATTTACACATCGTATAATGAAAACTTGGTGCAAGCAATGCCAATGATTATGTGAAAGCGCATCTCACATTCGAGCTATGGGGCTTCTATTCGCCGTTAGCGTTGTGATGTGCCTCTTCAATTAAAGAGATTTTCATTACGAAGTGAGCATGGTCACAGAGGTAGAAGGAGCGGTGTCTGTCAATCATAAGCTCTGCCCCTACACCTCAATCGACACTCGATCGCGTTGACTTATCAAAGCAACCAATGAGGGAACTGTATCTGGCTTCATCCCAAGGCCGTAATTTTCTGTTCAACAGAAAATATTTGGCGGTGTTAATGGTAGAGGGTTCCGAATCATTCAGTTTTGTTAAAAAAAATTATTAAAATGTAGATGCAAATGCTGTAGTAGTTGTACATTTTCGGTAAAAATCACTGCAATATGTGCTTTAGCTGTCACCCTGATATTGGCTACACTCTGGGCCGGATTACCTGATGGGCATTCAGATAGAATAATATTGTAATGACCTGACTAGATCATAAAAGAACAACTGTCCAGACAGAGGATTGAGTTTACGAATGGACGGTTTATTAAACCAACTTTACACAGGCTACTGTTTGGCCGTAGCCCACGCCAAATAAATGAAAGATAACCCACAAGCCAATCGCAACCTTCTCTTGTGAAGCCCAGACGTAAAAAGAGAGAGAACAAAGGCTAAACCTGGTCTTAACTTCCAATGCTCCATCCCCCTGCCCAACCCCCTTCCACGCCACTCCGCCAACCGCCAGGATGCCCGGCATCAGAACATTCCAGGCATTCCCGTGATTGGCAGATAGCAGGTTGATTGACATGTCGGACCCCGCGAACACTGGGTACTGGTAGGTACAACACAACCATCTACTAGCCTAACACATAACACATAGCTGTCTGTGCGGGTCGCTACACAGCCCCCCCACCACAAAGTCCCTCGTCCCCGAGGGAACAAACAAAGTCTCTGAAGCGACCCGGAGGTCTCCTTTGCCTGCGTGGCTGTGATGGCCGCAGAGTGCCCCTCTGGGAACCAGGGGATGAAGGCAAGGACATGGGGGACAAGGAAGCGGGAACGGGTAATACAGTCCGTGGCTCTGGGGAACCACGCGGTGACACAGGGGGAGTGGGCTGTCTGGAGCCTTTGTCTGCGGCACCTGGGGGTGGGTGCCTGGAGAATGTCATTGCCAGAGAGGGGAATTGTGGGGGTTCCTGGGGTTTGGGGAGAAGAGGCCCCTCTATATGGGGCTAACCTGTCCCGGTGCAGTGTCACCTTTCTCCCCCTGGGAGGAAGCTGCACCCGGTAAACAACCTCCCCTACCCTCTCCAGGACACTGCAGGGTCCCACCCAGTGACTGTCCAACTTGGGGCATCTGCCTTTTTTCCTTAGCGGGCTGTAGACCCAGACCAGCTCCCCAGCCACAAAGTGCCTTCCCCGGGTGTGCACGTCATAGTTCCTCTTCTGCCTCACACCTGCATTCAGAAGCTGCTCTCTGGCGAAGGTGTGGGCTGTCTCCAGGCGGTCCTGGAGTCTCCGGGCATACTCCGGCCCCGGGGAAACATGAGGGCTATCCAGGGGCCGACCAAACGCCATCTCCGCAGGGGTACGGATCTCTCTCCCCAGCATGAGGAGGGCAGGCGTGCAGGAGGTGGAGTCTTGGACAGCGGAGCGGCATGCCATGAGGACCATAGGCAGGTGCTTGTCCCAGTCACGCTAGTGTTTGGAAGAGACGATGGCCAGCTGCTGTCCAAGCGTTTTGTTGAAGCGCTCCACAAGGCCATCACTTTGAGGATGGAGAGGAGTAGTGCGGGTCTTGTGCATACCCAGCCTCTCACACATGGTGGCGAACACACGGGACTCAAAGTTTCTGCCTTGGTCGCTGTGGATGGACTCTGCAGCTCCAAACCTGCTGAACATCCCCGCTGTCAGGGCGTCGACGATGGTCTCTGCCTCCTGGTCAGGCAGAGCATAGGCCTCGGGCCATTTTGTGAAATAGTCCATGGCCGTGAGCACCCAGCGGTTTCCACTGTCTGTGGTGGGAACGGCCCAACTACATCCACTCCCACCCTCTCCATGGGAGCCCCCACTGGGAACTGTTGGAGCTGAGCATGAGAGCGGCCTGGGGGGCCCTTTCTCGCTGTGCAGTTGTCACAGTGGCGGCAAAAGTCTTCCACATCCCTCTTGTGCTGCCCCCAGTAAAAGCCCTGACGGAGGCGGCGCAGTGTTTTTGTGACCCCAAAGTGTCCAGTCCCCACCCCCCCATGAGTACTCTGGAGCACAGCCTCCCGCAATGCTTTTGGGACCACCACCTGCCACCTCTCCTCCCCGTAGCTGACTCCTTCCATGCCCGCTGTAACACGCCATCAGCCAGCCGCAGTCGCTCAAACTTTGACCACAACCCTTTGGTCGCGAGTGAGAGCGCTGTCACCTCTTCCCATGGTGGCCTCACCTGCGCCTCTACCCACTGTAGCACTGGCTGTAGGTCTGTGTCCCGTCCCTGCTGCTGCCCCCATTCAGCACGTCGACAGTCTGCAGCTCACAGCAGACAGGCCCGCTCGCCCGACACACTGTGGCACAGACCCCCTCCTCTGCACACAGCTCTCTCTCCCGTCCCTCTCTCCGTTCACAGTGGCGGCAGCCGTCTGCAGTACAGGGCCGACGGGACATGGCGTCGGCGTTGGAGTGGCGTGCCCCTGCCCTGTGCACCACCGTGAAGTCATACGGCTGAAGCTCCTCCAACCAGCGTGCCACCTGCCCCTCTGGCTCTCTGAAAGACATGAGCCACTGGAGAGCAGAGTGGTCAGTCCTTACAGTAAAGGGCAGACCACCCAGGTAGTACTTGAAGTGTTTGACGGAAGCCACAACAGCCAAGAGCTCCCGCCGGGTGACACAGTAGCGGCGCTCATGTTTGTCAAATGTTTTGCTGAAGTACGCCACCGCTCTCTCCCCCTCTGGCCCCACCTGGGCCAGCACCCCACCCATGCCCACATTGCTCGCGTCTGTGTCCAGGATAAAGGGCAATGTGAGGTCAGGGGGGGCGAGCACGGGGGCCTCGATCAGTGCACGTTTGAGGGTGTTGAACGCCTCCTCACACTCCACTGTCCAAGTGAAAGCCTTGTCCTTCGGCAGCAGGCGGTTCAGTGGAGCAGCAACGCTTGAGAAGCCCCGTACAAACCTCCTGTAGTACGAGGCCAGGCCCAGGAAAGCTCTTCAGCTGACGTTGGTCGGTGGGGGTGGGCCAGTCTCTGACAGCCGCTACCTTGTCCTCCATGGTGCTGATCCCCTCCTTCCCCACTCGGTGGCCCAAGAAGGACACCTCTCTCCTCATGAAGTGGCACTTCTCGGGGTGGAGCTTCAGACCTGCGGCAGCCACCCTCTCCAGCACACACCGTAGCGCCCCCAGGGCTGACTGGAAGGAGCTGCCATGGGCCAGGATGTCATCGAGGTATACCAGACACTGCTGTCGGGGATGCCATCCAGCACCCTGTCCATCAAACGCTCAAAAGTAGCTGGAGCGTTGCACAGGCCAAAGCACAGGACCTTGAACTGCCAGTGTCCTCTGTTAGTGGAGAACGCAGTTTTGGCTCTGGCCTCTGGGGAGAGGGGGCACCTGCCAGTAGCCACTGCGGAGGTCTAGTGAGGAGAACCAGGAGGACCCCTAACCAGGTCCAGCGACTCATCGATACGTGGTATGGGGTATGAGTCCTTCCTGGTTACCTCATTCAGCCGCCTGTAGTCCGCACAGAACCTCAGCTTGCCCCCCTTCTTCGGAACCATGACGACTGGCGCCGCCCAGGGGCTGTCTGAGGGCTCAATGAAGTCTGCCCGCTGCATCTCCAACACAGCCTTGTCTGCCGCCTCCTGGCGTGCCAGCGGGATACGGCGGGGACGCATCTTGATAGGTCGAGCATCACCTGTGTCGATCTCATGCTGCACCAGATGAGTCTGACCCACCTCTTCCTCACTCAGCGCAAAGCTGTCTCTGAATTCAAACAGCAACTGCCTCAACCGTTCCTGCTGCTCGGGGTCAAGACCAACACAGTTCCTCCCCCATATCTCCCTCACTGCAGACAGTGTCCTCTCCCCTCCCATCTGGGGTAGCTGGGCTGGGGGGGCGCGGCCCGGGCTCACAGAGGACTGTGTCGTGGAGGTAGCTGGGGGAATGTAACGCAACGCCATATGTGACAGGGGGGCTGGGGAAAAGTCACACCCAGATGTGGGGGAGGGGGGGCAGCCATGAGTCTCTGCTGCTTTAACTGTTGGAGTAAAGGGTTTGTTGGGTTGAGTGAATGTGACATTAGGGGCCATGGTGACCTCCGGCCCTCCCTGGAAGCTCAGTGTGCCCCTATTTAGGTCTAACTGGCAATCTGTGCTCCTAAGAAAGTCCAACCCCAGGATACAAGGGTCCTGCACAGCCGCCACCCACACAGGATGACGCACAGTCCTGCCCCCTACTGTCAGAGTCATTATTCCCTTCCCTTTCATGGGTGCCAGCTCACCTGTGACTGTGCGGAGCTGCACAGTTGTAGGCTCACACTGAGTCCAACCTGGCACAATATCTGGCCTCACCAGGGTTACTGTGGACCCAGTGTCCACCAGGGCGGAGCAGGGCACCCCCTCCACAGTGACAGGGACATGACAAAAGTCCCCAACACAGGTCCGGCCCACCACAACAACAGGCTCCATCCGCTTGCCCTCGTCTGCTTCTGGGGGAAGTGGAGCCTTGCTTCCCCGTCTGTGCCGGTGGGCTCCTCCTGAAGAAGATGGTGGTTGGGATAGAAAGCCAGGGGTCCGCACCACCCGGTCTATGCGGACCCCGAGCCGTTTCCCTGAGCTCTGGGGGACATGGGGCAATCTCGGCGCAGATGGCCTGGCTGGCCACAATCCCAGCAGACCCTGGGACCAGGGCGTGTGTTTCGTGCCGCCTGTAGCGACACAGCACGAATGAGTTCTGTCATTTCAGCCACCCATGCAGGCTTTTCCGGCTCCGGGCTGCTCTGCCCCCAGCTCGCACAGAGGGTCTGTCTCCCTGCACCCCCACCAAAGCCCCAGCTGAAGCCCCAGCCCACACCAGCTCCCTCTCCAAAGCCATCTCCAAGGCTACCTGCAATGACTCAGGATGAGCCAGCTGGGTCTGTATGCGCAGCTCCGTAGGAGAGAGCGTCTGTATGAACTGGTCCCGTGCTAGCTCGCTCTGCACGGAGGGGGGCATGTGAGCATATTCCCGCCGAGAGAGGCTCTCAATGTCATTAGCTAGCACCCGTAGAGGCTCTCCATGCTGCCTGCATCTATTACTCAGTTCGGAGCGCAGTAGCCCGGGCTGTACACACTGTCCATAGCGCCTCCTCAGTGCTCCCACTAAAGCACCATAATCACGTCTGTCCTCGGGGCTAATCAATATCAAACAGGCCAGAGCTTCATCCGTGAGGCATAAAGCCAACTGCAGTGCCCTATCTTCATCCGACCACCCCCTAAAATGAGCTAACAGTTCAAACTGAGCATGAAAAGCTTCCCAATCCGCCTTACCGGAATACTTCGGGGTCTTAACGGATACGGACGCAGCCGGGAACTGGGCGCCGCCATGTTTGTTTACATCCTGAGCCCCAGATTCCTCGTCCCGCCGCGTCGACGTCACCCCTTCGGTCCGCCCACCAGAATCCGCGCGAAACACAGTCGACGAAGCACTCAGCCGCCATCACTCTAACGTCCTCCCTCAAGCGGCCTCTGGGCTCCGATGCCCTGGCGATCTCCTCAGCCAGAACCCCCGACGTCCATGCACACGCATCTCCTTGGCCATAATCGTCCCCTACATCCACCTTCACTTTCGGATTCCCTCGAAGCATCTTCAACCCCCGTTCTCACCTACGGTAGCTAGCCACAGAAGTCAGCTAGCTAGCTGGCTAACTTTTATCAACGTTTTTACTTCTGACACCAATGTAATGACCTGACTAGATCATAAAAGAACAACTGTCCAGACAGAGGATTGAGTTTACGAATGGACGGTTTATTAAACCAACTTTACACAGGCTACTGTTTGGCCGTAGCCCACGCCAAATAAATGAAAGGTAACCCACAAGCCAATCGCGACCTTCTCTTGTGAAGCCCAGACGTAAAAAGAGAGAGAACAAAGGCTAAACCTGGTCTTAACTTCCAATGCTCCATCCCCCTGCCCAACCCCCCTCCACGCCACTCCGCCAACCGCCAGGATGCCCGGCATCAGAACATTCCAGGCATTCCCGTGATTGGCAGATAGCAGGTTGATTGACATGTCGGACCCCGCGAACACTGGGTACTGGTAGGTACAACACAACCATCTACTAGCCTAACACATAACACACCGCTGTCTGTGCGGGTCGCTACAATATGTAGAATAGCAGGAAATTAAATGTAAAACTGCAACATTTTCTTTCAGCCCCTGGCTACACTAGCTAGCTACTTCCCTCGCCATATTAAGCTCATCAGCCACATTAAGCTCAACAGTCAACCTACTATGTATTCAACATTCATATTGCAATGTAAAGCCTTACCTATGGATCTTGGGTCCATGAAATTGGGTATTAGCCTACTCTGTGACATCCACAGATTACAATTCTTAAGTGTTTACACAAATATTAGTGTCGTAGCTCATATTAGGGAACTTTAACCATGGGAAATCAATTCACGATTCAGCCTATTGTGCGTATTGAACATTCATATACAGCCTTACCCCATGTAATGGACCGAATATCCATAGGTATCAACCTACTCAGTGACACCCACAGAACACAAGTGCAAAGAGTTTTCACAAATAAACCTTCAAATAGAAACAATCGACACAATGTCATGTGATACAATATGTCACGTAGAAACAAAAGTGATGCATGTTTCTGGACGATACACCATGCTGCCTTGTTGACAACATGACCGACACGTCATGGGCCATAGATCAGTGACCTGCGGCTCAGCATAATCGAACCTGACTAGTCTCATCCAATATGTAAGGCCATTGGGCATTCACACTGTGGAATGCTTCACCTGATGTGATGGCTTGTATCATGATGGTTTTAAAATCTTCATAAGAGGTCAGGTGTGCTGTGGGGAATGTGATCGTGTTTGAGCAAGCACTGACTGTAGGGTAGCATAGGGTGTGCGCTGGCATTCGGACTCAACACTCATGGTCCAATTTGAAGACAATTTTAAAGGCCTGATGTTCAGACAGCAATAGTGGCTTGTGGCCCTGACCCATCAGCCATTGCATAACTTTAGGGACAGTGGGATCTGTTAGTCTGGATGGCTCCACTTCCTGTCCATCTTCTTCCTCTCCTACTTGTTACCCATGCACTGCCGCTTCCTTTTCCTCCTGAAACACACACTTACCGGTGTGTGTTTGTGATGGTGACAATTTCAATGTGAAAAACAATGCTGTGTTCATAGTATGTTCTATGGCTTTTGAAGGCAAAGTAAGCCAAAATAACAAAGTAATTGGACTATGTTACTAGGTGAGTAATCCAATAGATTTTACCATTATAACCTGTTGGTTATGACCATTAATATTGACAATTTCAACAAACAAAAAAATACAAGGCTGAGGCTCACCTGCAGTTTCCACATCTTGAACAAAGTCCTGAAAGTAGTTTATTATCTGACTATGGCAGCCCTGGAGGTTCCTCTCCTGCTCATTTCAGAAGTGATGTGTCACGGTTTCGGCCGAGGCTGCTCCTCCTCCTGGTTCTGGCAGGCTTCGGCGGTCGTCGTCCCCGGAGTACTAGCTGCCACCGATCTATGTTTCATGTTCGTTTGGTTTTGTCTTGATGTTGTACACCTGTGTCTTGTTAGTCCTCGTTAGTGTCCTATTTAGTTCTCGTTGTGTGTGTTTGTCTTTGTGTGTGATTGCTCTTCTGTTTTGTGTTGGAGCTACGTACTTCCCTCCAGTGTTTTGGAGAGGTTTTTCGCACATGTTAGTGCGCCGTTTGTTTGACGCCTGTGTGCGCCGTTATTTCGCCTTCGGGCTTATTGTGCTTATTTTCTACGTTAATATTGCACTAAAGTCTTTTGGACTGAGCTTCTGCGTCCTGCGCTTGATTCATGCACCACACCCACCTTCAGCACCCATTGACATGATGAGGCTGTCTATGTAGTCAGCATCAGGCTGAAAAAGGATACATTAAAAACTCTCATACAACATAACTAATAAAACAAATTCACTAACTGTGCAATCTTCCCCAGAGGCAAAGAGACTATTGGAATGATTTGGCTGCTTCTGAAGGATGTCCAGGAAGCCGCACAAATTATTTAGGAGGTATACACTGAAAATAAAAGGTTTCCAGGCCTTTATATTGTTGCCTGGTGTTCTGGAATAAGGGTGTATTGTTATTTTTCCAGAGGCAGCCTGCCTCCGGAAGAGGTTCGGAAAGGACCTGCAAGTAAAAGGGAGAAAATTCACATTGATAAGTCTACGTTTGAGTTTATTTCATCTCAAAAGTGTAATGAGAAACAGTGTAGGGAAGTGGAAAAGAGGTATATGAAATAGTGACACACTTAAAACTATGTATCAGAAAGAGAGTTGTGTGTGTCACTATGTATCAGAGAGAGCATGTCTATTAATCTTATTTTGTCTGCAAATGTGTAAAGTACCAAACCAAGAACCACCAACTTTGGATGCATAACAGTTTCAAAGTGTGTGAGAGGTATGATAATGAGAAAAGTAATACATAATTTACAGATGTATTGATCCATCATCAAAACAGGGTAGACCCTATGATGGGTTGGGTATAGACAACAAAATGACACATTTCCTGTATTCTGGGCCCATTGATATGCACCTGGCCATCTCCTGGTTACTGGAGGAATGCAGCTGTCTCTGGGTCTGTCCCTGCAGCTGACCATGCAATTGATGTACCTGAGCTTGCGAATGTGGTGGCACTGTGTGCAGCCGTAACCACCTCTGAATACTCTAGCTGGATATTGGGGAAAAGCATGAACTGACCTTACCCAATTTAAATGTCCCTAGCTTAAATAGCCAGCTAGTCCAGAACATTTTGCTATGGGTAATTCATATACAATCAGATATGTATGACTAGTTTGAAAGTATGCTTTCCGTAAACCAAGTAGCTGTCCATAAAGGGCAAAATGTGATTTCAATCTCACGATGTAAGAGTGTCGTCCCGTCATGGTGGATACATGTAACGTTACCTAGCTAGCTAACTGGAGACATTAGTGATGTGTCTAAACTCACAATGGCCTATCCATGACTTGATTGAGTATAGGCTTCAGGAATTGTTAAGGGAAAAGCTATTTAGGGTTCCATCTCTCTCACACACACACTTTTCAATTAGGCTGACAGTGGCTAGCTGTAACGTTACAGGCATGCAGTCTTGCCATTAAACCATCGAACTACTTAGGTAAACATATAAATGACCTGTTGCCCAAAGTTTAGCGCAGGTGTTGTTAACTGGTTCGCCATGTTTAGAACATGCGGGCACAGGGGGAAAGCCTGTCCATCATGTTCATTGATTGGGTTAAGATGAACCGTCACTCCAAAACTAGAGGACAAATGGAGACTCATTGTCTACGCCTCCCTCTAAACCCCGCCCTTCACGGAAAAATAATGCCAAAACTCACAATGGAAAAAACTGGCAGTAAAAGCAAAGAAACAGACATCTAAAGTAAAGATATGAGTAGCATAACCAAAAGGTAGTAAATGCAGGCAAGAGCGTAGGCAAAAGGGATTCAACAGGATTAGTTGGAAAAGTTTAAGTGAAAACGTTTTTTAAATTATTTTTTTAAATAATTTGTCATATAGTTTTGCTCTCACTATAAAATGATTTGCTTGTTTTGGGGTTTTGCTTTTGATGTCAATATTTTTGTTTATAATTCTATACATTTTGCTTTCAATTGTTTGGTTTTTGATTTCAACATCCATTATTTCACCCCCTTCCTCGAAAATATGTTTACATTTTTAACTTTATTTTTCATGTTTACGATTTAATATATTTTAAATTCAATACATATGGTGTGAAATTGGCCCCAGAAGTTATAATACCTATAAACCCTACTGGTAAAACCCGATAGTGGTTCCAAGCGTTTTTTCCCCATTAATTTTTGCGTTTGGAATTTTAGAACTACATCATATAAGGTCTGTGTTTCGTGTAGGCTTACCCTGGCGTGACGTTTTGATAGCCATGTAATTCTCTCTCGGAAAGTGAGTTTTCTCAATATATTCGCCTCAATTTACTCCAAAAAATTTGAAATGCCAATTAGCAACAGAGAACACCTCAGCAAGACTACAAATTCCTGCAGGAAGCTCCTGCACGTCATCTCTAGCCAACACTGTCAGCTACCGTTCACCAGCGCGATCATAGACCTTTGTGCCCAATCCATGAACTTATGCCCCTTTTCTCTGTCTTAGCTAGCCACTGACTACACTTTAGCTAGCTAGTTAGCGGTGCAATAGATAAAGAAATAGTTACTTAGCCTAGATAATTGTTTGTACAGTATGTCGACTTTGGTGTCTATTTCAGACCTTATGGCATTTTTCAAGGATGAGCATAAGAGCATTTATGCCACTTTTCTCTGTCTTAGCTAGCCACTGACTAGACTTTAGCTAGCTAGTTAGCGGTGCAGTAGATAAAGAAATAGTTACTTAGCCTAGATAATTGTTTGTACAGTATGTCGACTTTGGTGTCTATTTCAGACCTTATGGCATTCTTCAAGGATGAGCATAAGAGCATTAAAAGGGGAGAAGACCACTATAAGTCTGGCCATGTGGAGAAGTGCAGCTATAGTGAGGGGGAATTTACCTGTTTTGTCAGGGCCAGCATGAGGGATAACATTTATCCTGTGTCGGTTAGTGTAGCTATTAAGTTAAGGTTGAGCATCTTAGCGAAACAATGTGTTCTATACAGCTGTCAACATTCTACAAAGAGCCAATTAATCAATTATATAGTCATTACCCCGGATACCAGACTTTGATGAGTGATAACTCAGTTCTACAATGTTGTCATTGATGAGAATGAATCTAAAAATCTATTGACATTCAAAATTGACTTTGTTTAGACATCCAGCCTGTATTGTAGTTTCATGACCAGAGACAAATCTTCAAAGGCACAGTATTTATTTATTCACACAATCTTGATTTATAGGATCCTTCCCATTATACAGTGAGGGAAAAAAGTATTTGATCCCCTGCTGATTTTGTACGTTTGCCCACTGACAAAGAAATGATCAGTCTATAATTTTAATGGTAGGTTTATTTGAACAGTGAGAGACAGAATAACAACAAAAACATTCAGAAAAACACATGTCAAAAATGTTATAAATTGATTTGCATTTTAATGAGGGAAATAAGTATTTGACCCCCTCTCAATCAGAAAGATTTCTGGCTCCCAGGTGTCTTTTATACTCTTAAAGTGAGTGCTCCTAATCTCAGCTTGTTACCTGTATAAAAGACACCTGACCACAGAAGCAATCAATCAATCAGATTCCAAACTCTCCACCATGGCCAAGACCAAAGAGCTCTCCAAGGATGTCAGGGACAAGATTGTAGACCTACACAAGGCTGGAATAGGCTACAAGACCATCGCCAAGCAGCTTGGTGAGAAGGTGACAACAGTTGGTGCGATTATTCGCAAATGGAAGAAACACAAAATAACTGTCAATCTTCCTCGGTCTGGGGCTCCATGCAAGATCTCACCTCGTGGAGTTGGAATGATCATGAGAATGGTGAGGAATCAGCCCAGAACTACACGGGAGGATCTTGTGAATGATCTCAAGGCAGCTGGGACCATAGTTACCAAGAAAACAATTGGTAACACACTACGCCGTGAAGGTCTGAAATCCTGCAACGCCCGCAAGGTCACCCTGCTTAAGAAAGCACATATACAGGGCCGTCTGAAGTTTGCCAATGAACATCTGAATGATTCAGAGGATAACTGGGTGAAAGTGTTGTGGTCAGATGAGACCAAAATCGAGCTCTTTGGCATCAACTCAACTCGCCGTGTTTGGAGGAGGAGGAATGCTCCCTATGACCCCAAGAACACCATCCCCACCGTCAAACATGGAGGTGGAAACATTATGCTTTGGGGTGTTTTTCTGCTAAGGCGACAGGACAACTTCACCGCATCAAAGAGACGATGGACGGGGCCATGTACCGTCAAATCTTGGGTGAGAACCTCCTTCCCTCAGCCAGGGCATTGAAAATGGGTCGTGGATGGGTATTCCAGCATGACAATGACCCAAAACACACGGCCAAGGCAACAAAGGAGTGGCTCAAGAAGAAGCACATTAAGGTCCTGGAGTGGCCTAGCCAGTCTCCAGACCTTAATCCCATAGAAAATCTGTAGAGGGAGCTGAAGGTTCGAGTTGCCAAACGTCAACCTCGAAACCTTAATGACTTGGAGAAGATCTGCAAAGAGGAGTGGAACAAAATCCCTCCTGAGATGTGTGCAAACCTGGTGGCCAACTACAAGAAACGTAGGGTTTTGCCACCAAGTACTAAGTCATGTTTAGCAGGGAGGTCAAATACGTATTTCCCTCATTAAAATGCAAATCAATTTATAACATTTTTGACATTCGTTTTTCTGGATTTTTGTTGTTGTTATTCTGTCTCTCACTGTTCAAATAAACCTACCATTAAAATTGTAGATATGCACGCTCAAGTTTTCTGTTTTTTTGTCTTATTTCTTGTTTGTTTCACAATAAAAAATATTTTGCATCTTCAAAGTGGGAAGCATGTTGTGTAAATCAAATGATACCAACCCCCAAAAAATCCATTTTAATTCCAGGTTGTAATGCAACAAAATAGGAAAAATGCCAAGGGGTGTGAATACTTTCGCAAGCCACTGTACTTGAAATGGTAGGCTAACCGAGTCTCTCTCTCTCTGTGGTGACGTAAAGAAGAGTAAAGTTAAGGCCTCAACATCTTGCTAAATTTATCTGAACTAACATCTATCTGAATTTCTGTCTGTGTCCATTTTGAAAGTGCTGAACGAATAGGCCTACCTCATCGCAGCTCGTTTGCTTGCACTTGTTTATACATAGAGCTAAGTGTTAATGCATGTCTGGCAGACATATCAGTGTGGATGACGGATCACCACCTCAAACTGAACCTCGGCAAGACGGAGCTGCTCTTCCTCCCGGGGAAGGACTGCCCGTTCCATGATCTCGCCATCACGGTTGACAACTCTGTTGTGTCCTCCTCCCAGAGTGCAAAGAGCCTTGGCGTGACCCTGGACAACACCCTGTCGTTCTCCGCTAACATCAAGGCAGTGACCCGATCCTGTAGGTTCATGCTCTACAACATTCGCAGAGTACGACCCTGCCTTACACAGGAAGCGGCACAGGTCCTAATCCAGGCACTTGTCATCTCCCATCTGGATTACTGCAACTCGCTGTTGGCTGAGCTCCCTGCCTGTGCCATTAAACCCCTACAACTCATCCAGAACGCCGCAGCCCGTCTGGTGTTCAACCTTCCCAAGTTCTCTCACGTCACACCGCTCCTCCGCACACTCCACTGGCTTCCAGTTGAAGCTCGCATCTGCTACAAGACCATGGTGCTTGCCTATGGAGCTGTGAGGGGAACGGCACCTCCGTACCTTCAGGCTCTGATCAGTCCCTACACCCAAACGAGGGCATTGCGTTCATCCACCTCTGGCCTGCTGGCACCCCTACCTCTGTGGAAGCACAGTTCCCGCTCAGCCCAGTCAAAACTGTTCGCTGCTCTGGCACCCCAATGGTGGAACAAGCTCCCTCACGACGCCAGGCCATGGAGTCAGTCACCACCATCCGGAGACACTTGAAACCCCACCTCTTTAAGGAATACCTGGGATAGGATAAAGTAATCCTTCTACCCCCCCTTACCCCACCCCAAAGAGAAAAAATAAAATAAACATATTGTAAAGTGGTTGTCCCACTGGCTATCATAAGGTGGATGCACCAATTTGTAAGTCGCTCTGGATAAGAGTGTCTGCTAAATGACGAAAATGTGAATGTAAAATATCATGCCTAAGTTTGCTAATCTTGCCAATGAAAAAATCATTAAAGTAGTTGGTTTTGTGTTGAATGAGCCATCTGATTCAATGAATGCCTTTTTCACAGAATTTCATTTAAGGTACTCCAAAGATTTTTACCATCATTCTTTATGTCATTTATCTTTGTTTCATAGTGTAGTTTCTTCTTCTTTTGATTCAGTTTAGTCACATGATTTCTCAATTTGCAATAAGTTTGCCAATCGGTTGTGCAGCCAGTCTTATCTGCCATTCCTTTTGCCTAATCGCTCTCAACCATACAATTTTTTAATTCCTCATCAATCCACGGGGATTTAACAGTTTTTACAGTAATTTCCTTAATGGGTGCATGCTTATTAGTAACTGGAATAAGCAATTTCATAAATCAAATCAAATCAAATGCAAATAGTCTGGGTAGCCATTTGATTAGATGTTCAGGAGTCTTATGGCTTAGGTGTAGAAGCTGTTTAGAAGCCTCTTGGACCTAGACTTGGTGCTCCGGTACTGCTTGCCGTGTGGTAGCAGAGTGAACAGTCTATGCCTAGGGTTGCTGGAGTTTTTTACCATTTTTAATGTGTCAAGTGCAGTGTCTGTTTGCTCCTCATTGCACACCACGGACCAACATATATTCTTCACATCAACAACATAGGAATCACTACAAAACCTCTTATACACATTATTAGGCCCAGCCTTTGGAACTCTGGTTTTCCTAGATATGGCTACAATATTGTTCTCACTACATCCAATGGATTTGGATACTGCTTTCAAACCAATCTCTGCAGCATTAGTAAAGATATGATCAATACATGTTGATGATTTCATTCCTGTACTGTTTGTAACTACCCTGGTAGGTTGACTGATAACCTGAACCATATTGCAGGCACTGGTTATAGTTTGAAGCTTTCTCTTGAGTGGACAGCCTGATGAAAGCCAGTCAATATTTAAATCACCCAGAAAGTATACCTCTCTATTGATATCACATACATTATCAAGCATTTCACACGTTATCCAGATGCTGACAGTTAGCACTTGGTGGTCTATAGCAGCTTCCCACCAGAATGGGCTTCAGGTGAGGCAGATGAACCTGTAGCCATATTACTTCAACAGTTTTTAATGATATCCTCTCTAATCTTCACAGGTATGTGGTTCTGAATATGAACAGCAACACCTCCACCATTGGCATTTCTATCTTTTCTGTAAATGTTATAACCTTGTATTGCTACCACTGTATCATCAAAGGTATTATCTAAGTGAGTTTCAGAGATAGTCAGAATATGAATGTCATCTGTTACTAGCAAATTATTGATTTAATGAACATTGTTTCTTAAGCTACATATGTTAACGTGGGTATTTTGAGCACTTTTCTTCTGGGGCGTTACTTGTTTTATTGCTTTACTGGGAAGCTTAGCAGCAGTAGATGCGCTCATGTTCTATATGTTAGGGCAGGATAAGCTAAACACAGTGGACTTCCTCCTAGGGCACACCGGCTCAGTGCTAACAGTATAAATCTGGTTCTGTAGGATGTAGGATCAGC
The DNA here is from genome assembly GCF_020615455.1 of Coregonus clupeaformis. Lineage (NCBI taxonomy): Eukaryota > Metazoa > Chordata > Actinopteri > Salmoniformes > Salmonidae > Coregonus > Coregonus clupeaformis. The sequence continues at coordinate 55,378,978 of NC_059200.1, read as the reverse complement.
AGAGGAATTCAGGGCAGGCAGCGTTCACATGAAACATGTCTAGAACATTAATATATTATTTTCGGAGAACATGGCAATCATGTTCTGTGTATGTTTGGTGGGACATTGATGGAATATTCTCCTAATACACAGAAATCTGGACACGTGAATGTTCATGCAACATTCTCATGAAACATGTCTAGAATATGAATATCTTTTATGTTAAGAACATGAAAGCCAAACCCTACACCCCAACCCTAGTACTACGTTCTGCCAACCCTATGCTTACTTACAAGCCCTTAACCAACAACGCAGTTCAAGAAATAGAGTTAAGAAAATATTTACTAAATAAACTAAAGTAAAAAATAAAAAATAACAATGTGCGGGGGTACAGGTTAGTCTATGTATTTTGTACATGTAGGTAGGGGTAAAGTGACTATGCATAGATAATAAACAGCGAGTAGCAGCAATGTAAATTGTCCGGGTGGCCATTTGATTAATTGTTCATGAGGTAGACACCTGGAATGCTTTTTCAACAGTCTTGAAGGAGTTCCCACATATGCTGAGCACTTGTTGGCTGCTTTTCCTTCACTCTGCGGTCCAACTCATCCCAAACCATCTCAATTGGGTTGAGGTAGGGTGATTGTGGAGGCCAGGTCATCTGATGCAGCACTCCATCACTCTCCTTCTTGGTCAAATAGCCCTTACACAGCCTGGGGGTGTTTTGGGTCATTGTCCTGTTGAAAAACAAATGATAGTCCCACTAAGTGCAAACCAGATGGGATGGCGTATCGCTGCAGAATACTGTGGTAGCCATGCTGGTTAAGTGTGCCTTGAATTCTAAATAAATCACTGACAGTGTCACCAGCAAAGCACCCCCACACCTCCTGCTTCAAGGTGGTGTGATGTCACGAGAGGCTACACAGCTTTCAGCGGGATTGCTCAAGTAGTGCAAGGAGACCAGGTTCAACCAAAACAAGGATTTTATTAAAGGTCTTGGGAAACTAACGAAAGTATAACACAATTCTGTTCTCTGGTGGCTCTTTAAGGGTTAACAGTTCAGGGATGTCTCTTCCACATCCAAAATCATAACTCTCCCTCGCTCAAATAACTTTTCCCCAGTCTTACTGTATTCCACGTTGCAGCTAGTGGCCAACCCAGCAAAACGTCCTTCCAAATGTCCCACACGTATTTCCACAGGTGCATATATCCCAAAGGTGAGTATTTCCCAAAGGTAAGTATCTCCAAATCCTTATATTCCTCATGGAAGTGGACGTGCAGCACTCTTGTTCTCCAGAGAGCCCAGGTTGGAGACTGTGTCTCTTCCCTTCCCCCCACACACTCCCTCAGTGTGTCTCTTCCCTTTCACAAACCTTCAGCTCATCAGCTCCTGATTGGTTTCAGCTGCGTGGGAAGATTGGCCATAGAGGGTTGGAGTTCCCGACCATACCAGCAGATGGAGCCATAGCTGTCTGGGTTTGCAGCCATCTCAGGGGGATGTAACGTCCCTCCAGGACACAGCCTCTCGTGACATCACAGTGGGAACCACACATACGGAAATCATCCGTTCACCTACTCTGCGTCTCACAAAGACATGGCAGTAGGAACAAAAAATCTCACATTTGGACTCATCAGACCAAAGAACAGATTTCCACATGTCTAATGTCCATTGCTCATATTTCTTGGCCCAAGCAAATCTCTTCTTCATATTGGTGTCCTTTAGTAGTGGTTTCTTTGCAGCAATTCGACCATGAAGGCCTGATTCACACAGTCTCCTCTGAACAGCTGATGTTGAGATGTGTCTGTTACTTGAACTCAGTGAAGCATTTATTTGGGCTGCAATCTGAGGTGCAGTTAAGTGCCGATATCTGAGGCTGGTAAGTCTAATGAATTTATCCTCTGCAGCAGAGGTAACTCTGGGTCTTCCTTTCCTGTGGCGGTCCTCATGACAGCCAGTTTCATCATAGTGCTTGATGTTTTTAGCGACTGCACTTGAAGAAACTTTAAAAGTTCTATACATTTTCCGGATTGACTGACCTTCAGTCTTAAAGTACTGATGGACTGTCGTTTCTCATTGCTTATTTGAGCTGTTCTTGACATAATATGGACTTGGTCTTTTACCAAATAGGGCTAGCTTCTGTATACCACCCCTACCTTGTCGCAACACAACTGATTGGCTCAAACGCATTAAGAAGGAAAGAAATTCCACAAATTAACTTTTAACAAGGCACAAGCTGTCATCAAGGCAAAGGGTGGCTACTTTGAAGAACCTCAAATATAAAATATATTTTGATTTGTTTAACACTTTTTTGGTTAATACATGATTCGATATGTGTTATTTTATTCTACAATGTAGAAAATAGTCAACATAAAGTGATGCAACCGGTCAGGATGTTCTCGATGGTGCAGCTGTAGAACTTTTTGAGAATCTGGGGACCCATGACAAATCTTTTCATTCTCCTGAGGGGGAAAAGGTGTTGTCGTGCCCTCTTCACGACTGTCTTGGTGTGTTTGGACCATGATAGTTTGTTGGTGAGGTGGACACCAAGAAACTTGAAACTTTTTACACGCTCCACTACAGCCCAGAATGGGGGCGTGTTCAATCCTCCTTTTCCTGTAGTCCACGATCAGCTCCTTTGTCTTGCTCACATTGAGGGAGAGGTTGTTGTCCTGGCACCACACTGCCAGGTCTCTGACATCCTCCCTATAAGCTGTCTCAATGTTGTCGGTGATATGGCCTACCACTGTTGTGTCGTCAGCAAACTTAATGATGGTGTTGGAGTTGTGCTTGGCCACGCAGTCGTGGGTGAACAGGGAGTACAGGAGGGGACTAAGCACGCACCATTGAGGGGCCCCTGTCTTGAGGATCAGTGTGGCAGATGTGTTGTTGCCTACCCTTATCACCTGGGGGCGGCCCGTCAGGAAGTCTAGGATCCAGTTGCAGAGGGAGGTGTTTAGTCCCAGGGTCCTTAGCTTAGTGATGAGCTTTGTGGGCACTATGGTGTTGAACGCTGAGCTGTAGTCAATGAACAGCATTCTCACGTAGCTGTTCCTTTTGTCCAGGTGGGAAAGGGCAGTGTGGCGTGCAATTGAGATTGTGTAATCTGTAGATCTGTTGGGGAGGTATAAGAATTGGAGTGGGTCTAGGGTTTCCGGGATGATGGTGTTGATGTGAGCCATGACCAGCCTTTCAAAGCACTTAATGGCTACCGGGCGGTAGTCATTTAGGCAGGTTACCTTGGCTTTCTTGGGCACAGGGACTATGGTGGTCTGCTTGAAACATGTAGGTATTACAGACTCGGTCAGGGAGAGGTTGAAAATGTCAGTTAAATCACTTGCCAGTTGGTTTGCACATGCTCTGAGTACACGTCCTGGTAATCCGTCTGGCCCCGTGGCCTTGTGAATGTTGACCTGTTTAAAGGTCTTGCTCACATCGGCTACGGAGAGTGTGAGCACACAGTCATCCGGAACAGCTGGTGCTCTCATGCATGTTTCAGTGTTGCTTGCCTCAAAGCGAGCATAAAAGGCATTTAGCTCGTCTGGTAGGCTCGCATTACTGGGCAGATCGCAGCTGTGTTTCCCTTTGTAGTCCGTAATAGTTTGCAAGCCCTGCCACATCTGACGAGCTTCAGAGCCGATGTTGTAGGATTCAATCTTAGTCCTGTATTGACTCTTTGCCTGTTTGATGGTTCGTCTGAGGGAATAGCGGGATTTCTTATAAGCATCCGGATTAGTGTCCCGCTCCTTGAAAGCGGCAGCTCCAGCCTTTAGCTCGGTGCGGATGTTGCCTGTAATCCATGGCTTCTGGTTGGGATATGTAGGCACGGTCACTGTGGGGACAACATTGTCGATGCACTTATTGATGAAGCTGGTGACTAAGGTGGTATACTCCTCAATGCCATTGGATGAACCCTGGAACATATTCCAGTCTGTGCTAGCAAAAAAGTCCTGTAGCGTAGCATCCATGTCATCTGACCACTTCCGTATTGAGCGAGTCACTGGTACTTCCTGCTTTTGTTTTTGCTTGCCAAGTGCTGTGCGAGGGAGAGCTTTGTATGCGTCTCTGTGTGGAGTAAAGGTGGTCTAGGGGTTTTTTCCCTCTGGTTGCACATGTGACATGCTGGTAGAAATGAGGTAAAACGGATTTAAGTTTGCCTGCATTAAAGTTCCCGGCCACGCCACATCTGGATGAGCATTTTCTTGTTTGGTTATGGCCTTATACAGCTCGTTGAGTGCAGTCTTAGTGCCTTTATCGGTTTGTGGTGGTAAATCCCCTCGCACGCCCTTCTCACCCCCCAAAAAGGGAAGACCAGCACTGATTTAGCTGATAGCTACAGTTGAAGTCGGAAGTTTACATACACCTTAGCCAAATATATTTAAACTCAGTTTTTTATCATTCCTGACATTTAATCCTAGTAATAATTCCCTGTCTTAGGTCTGTTAGGATCGCCACTTTATTTGAAGAATGTGAAATGTCAGAATAATAGTAGAGAGAATGATTTATTTCAGCTTATATTTCTTTCATCACATTCCCATTGGGTCAGAAGTTTACATACACTCAATTAGTATTTGGTAGCATTGCCTTTAAATTGTTTAACTTGGGTCAAACGTTTCGGGTAGCCTTCCACAAGCTTCCCACTGTCACGCCCTGGCTCTGGGGACTCTAATATGTTGAGCCAGGGTGTGTAAAGTCTATGTGTTTTGTTCTAGGTTTCACTTTCTAGTATTGTTGTTCTATGTTGGCCAGTGTGGTTCTCAATCAGAGGCAACGGGATTCAGCTGTTGCTTGTTGTCTCTGATTGAGAACCATACTTTAGCAGCCTGTTTCCCCACAGAGTTTGTGGGATCTTATTTCGAGTCGGTTGTGTTAGACCGTGAACTGTCACGTTTTCGTTTTGTTGGTTTTGATCGTGTCTCTAATAAAGAGTATGTTTGCCTGCAACGCTGCGCCTTGGTCCTCATCTCTGTTCGACGATCGTGACAGAAGATCCCACCAAGACTGGACCAAGCAGCAAGTCCAGGAGCCATCGCCTGAGAGATCTCTAGCGGATCTCCTTCGCCTCCTCGACTGGGTCAAGCCATGTGAGGAAGAGAGGGGCTTGACGTGGAGGCAGAAGGGCGAAAGGCTGGCGAGAAGCATGGAGACCTGGTCCACGGGTAGGAGTGAAGCCCATAAATTTTTTAGGGGGGGGCTAACGCCGTGGGACGACGGGGCAGCAGGGAGGCCGCCAGGTTACGGGAGTCACTGGTCACCAGGGGGAAGGAGGATGTAGAGGCACGGCGAGAGGTACTGGCGTGTGTTGCCAGTCCCGTCCGGCCTGTTCCTGATCCCCACGTAGGGCCAGTGGTGTGTGTTCCCAGTACGGTCCGGCCTGTTCCTGCCACTCGCACCAAGTCTACGGTGCGCGTCGCCAGCTCGGCCAGGCCTGTTCCTGCTCCCCGCACCAAGTCTGTGGTGCGCGTCGCCAGCCCAGTCCGGCCCATTCCTGCTCCCCGCACCAAGTCAGTGGTGCGTTTCGTCAGCCCTGTCCGGCCCATTCCTGCTCCCCGCACCAAGTCAGTGGTGCGCGTCGTCAGCCCTGTCCGGCCCATTCCTGCTCCCCGCACCAAGTCAGTGGTGCGCGTCGTCAGCCCGGTCCGGCCCATTCCTGCTCCCCGCACCAAGTCAGTGGTGCGTTTGGTCAGCCCAGCTCGGCCCGTTCCTGCTCCCCGCACCAAGTCAGTGGTGCGCCGTCAGCCCGGCACGCTCCGTTCCTGCTCCCGCGCACCAAGTCAGTGGTGCGCTCGTCAGCCCGGTCCGGCCCGCTCCTGCTCCCGCACCAAGTCAGTGGTGCGTTTCCGTCAGCCCGGCTCGGCCCGCTCCTGCTCCCCACACCAAGCCAGTGGTGTGCGTCGTCAGTCCGGCACGGCCGTGCCTGTTCCACCGGTGGCTGGTCCGGCACCGGTCAGATGCTTCACGCCGGAGCTAGAGCAATCCGCTCCACCAGTGTGCAGTCCAGCTCCGGCCAGCGGGGCCAGACCGGACCAGGGGTACTTTGGGGGGTTGGAGAGGGAGCGGGGAACAGGCCCGGAGCCGGATCCGCCGCCTAAGCGGAGTGCCCACCCGGTCCCTCCCCTGTGGTATTTGGTGGGCGCGGTCGGAGTCCGCGCCTTTAGGGGGGGGTACTGTCACGCCCTGGCTCTGGGGACTCTAATATGTTGAGCCAGGGTGTGTAAAGTCTATGTGTTTTGTTCTAGGTTTCACTTTCTAGTATTGTTGTTCTATGTTGGCCAGTGTGGTTCTCAATCAGAGGCAACGGGATTCAGCTGTTGCTTGTTGTCTCTGATTGAGAACCATACTTTAGCAGCCTGTTTCCCCACAGAGTTTGTGGGATCTTGTTTCGAGTCGGTTGTGTTAGACCGTGAACTGTCACGTTTTCGTTTTGTTGGTTTTGATCGTGTCTCTAATAAAGAGTATGTTTGCCTGCAACGCTGCGCCTTGGTCCTCATCTCTGTTCGACGATCGTGACACCCACAATAAGTTGGGTGACTTTTGTCCCATTCCTCCTGACAGAGCTGGTGTAACTGAGACAGATTTTTTTATTTAATTTTTTTATTTAACCTTTATTTAACCAGGTAAGCCAGTTGAGAACAAGTTCTCATTTACAACTGCGACCTGGCCAAGATAAAGCAAAGCAGTGCGATAAAAACAACAACACAGAGTTACATATGGGGTAAACAAAACATAAAGTACAACAGAAAATATATATGCAGTGTGTGCGAATGTAGTAAGTTATGGAGGTAAGGCAATAAATAGGCCATAGTGCAAAATAGTTACAATTTCGTATTAACACTGGAATGATAGATGTGCAAAAGATGATGTGCAAATAGAGATATTGGGATGCAAATTAGCAAAATAAATAACAATATGGGGATGAGGTAGTTGGGTGGGCTAATTTCAGAATGGCTGTGTACAGGTGCAGTGATCGGTAAGCTGCTCTGACAACTGACGCTTAAAAATAGTGAGGGAGATAAGAGTCTCCAGCTTCAGAGATTTTTGCAGTTCGTTCCAGTCATTGGCAACAGAGAACTGGAAGGAATGGCGGCCAAAGGAGGTGTTGGCTTTGGGGATGACCAGTGAGATATACCTGCTGGAGCGCAGACTACGGGTGGGTGCTGCTATGGTGACCAGTGAGCTGAGATAAGACAGGGATTTGCCTAGCAGTGATTTATAGCTGACCTGGAGCCAGTGGGTTTGGCGACGAATATGTAGTGAGGGCCAGCCAACAAGAGCATACAGGTCACAATGGTGGGTAGTATATGGGGCTTTGGTGACAAAACGGATGGCACTGTGATAGACTACATCCAATTTGCTGAGTAGAGTGTTGGAGGCTATTTTGTAAATGACATCACCGAAGTCAAGGATCGGTAGGATAGTCCGTTTTACGAGGGCATGTTTGGCAGCATGAGTGAAGGAGGCTTTGTTGCGAAATAGGAAGCCGATTCTAGATCTAACTTTTGATTGGAGATGTTTAATGTGAGTCTGGAAGGAGAGTTTACAGTCTAACCAGACACCTAGGTATTTGTAGTTGTCCACATACTCTAGGTCAGACCCGCCGAGAGTAGTGATTCTAGTCGGGTAGGCGGGTGCAAGCAGTGTTCGGTTGAAGAGCATGCATTTAGTTTTACTAGTGTTTAAGAGCAGTTGGAGGCTACGGAAGGAGTGTTGTATGGCGTTGAAGCTCGCTTGGAGGTTTGTTAATACAGTGTCCAATGAAGGGCCAAATGTATACAAAATGGTGTCGTCCGCATAGAGGTGGATCCGAGCGTCACCAGCAGCAAGAGCGACATCATTGATATACACAGAGAATAGAGTCGGCCCGAGAATTGAACCCTGTGGCACCCCCATAGAGACTGCCAGAGGTCCAGACAACAGGCCCTCCAATTTGACACATTGAACTCTATCTGAGAAGTAGTTGGTGAACCAGGCAAGGCAGTCATTTGAGAAACCAAGGCTATTTAGTCTGCCAATAAGAATGCAGTGGTTGACAGAGTCGAAAGCCTTGGCCAGGTCGATGAAGACGGCTGCGCAGTACTGTCTTTTATCGATCACGGTTATAATATCGTTAAGGACCTTCAGCATGGCTGAGGTGCACCCATGACCAGCTCGGAAACCGGATTGCATAGCGGAGAAGGTACTGTGGGATTCGAAATGGTCGGTGATCTGTTTGTTAACTTGTAGGCCTCCTTGCTCGCACACGCTTTTTCAGTTCTGCCCACAACTTTTCTATAGGATTGAGGTCAGGGCTTTGTGATGGCCACTCCAATACCTTGACTTTGTTGTCCTTAAGCCATTTTGCAACATCTTTGGAAGTATGCTTGGGGTCATTGTCCATTTGGAAGACCCATTTGCGACCAAGCTTTAACTTCCTGACTGATGTCTTGAGATGTTGCTTCAATATATCCACATAATTTTCCTTCCTCATGATGCCATCTATTTTGTGAAGTGCACCAGTCCCTCCTGCAGCAAAGCACCCCCACAGCATGATGCTGCCACCCCCGTGCTTCACGGTTGTGATGGTGTTCTTCGGCTTGCAAGCTCCCCCTTTTTCCTCCAAACATAACAATGGTCATTATGGCCAAACAGTAATATTTTTGTTTCATCAGACCAGAGGACATTTCTCCAAAAAGTACGATCATTGTCCACATGTGCAGTTGCAAACTGTAGTCTGGCTTTTTTATGGCGGTTTTGGAGCAGTTGCTTCCTCCTTGCTGAGCGGCCTTTCAGTTTATGTTGATATAGGACTCGTTTTTACTGTGGATATAGATACTTTTGTACCTGTTTCTCCAGCATCTTCACAAGGTCCTTTGCTGTTATTCTGGGATTGATTTGCACTTTTCGCACCAAAGTACATTCATCTCTAGGAGATAGAACGCGTCTCCTTCCTGAGCGGTATGACGGCTGCGTGGTCCCATGTTGTTTATACTTGCGTACTATTGTTTGTACAGATGAACGTGGTACCTTCAGGCATTTGGAAATTGCTCCCAAGGATGAACCAGACTTGTGGAGGTCTACAATATTTTTTCTGAGGTCTTGGCTGATTTCTTTTGATTTTCCATGATGTCAAGCAAAGAGGCACTGAGTTTGAAGGTAGGCCTTGAAATACATCCACAGGTACACCTCTAATTGACTAAAATTATGTCAATTAGCCTATTAGAAGCTTCTAAAGCCTTGATATCATTTTCTGGAATTTTCCAAGCTTTTTAAAGGCACAGTCAACTTAGTGTATGTAAACTTCTGACCCACTGTAATTGTGATACAGTGAATTATATGTGAAATAATCTGTCTGTAAACAATTGTTGGAAAAATTACTTGTGTCATGCACAAAGTAGATGTCCTAACCGACTTGCCAAAACTATAGTTTGTTAACAAGAAATGTGTGGAGTGGTTGAAAAAACAAGCTTTAATGACTCCAACCTAAGTGTATGTAAACATCTGACTTCAACTGTACTTTATTGAGAAAAAATGTATTTACAGTAGTTAGGTTTCCATCCAATTGGCGACAGATTTTCATGCAAATATTAAACAATCTGCCTAAAAACAATATGCATATTTTCCCACCAGAGATGTGTATCCATCAAATTGACTTGTTGCAGATAAAAGGCTGTGCATGATGAGGTAGTGCACATAAAAATACCTTTTGCGGTTAGATTCCTATGTACTGACTAAAAAATACAAGTTAAATGGGTTTCCATCGCATTTTCAACTCTACTAATGGTTTCTCACAAAAAAGTACATGCTCTAGAGTGCATGTATAGCCTACATGATGAGATTATTATGGACAAAAGAGCGAGATAATTTTTATTTGTCAAACGGCAGCCAAGCATCGATGATCACGTCACCAGAATAAGACCCTCAATATTTATTGGAAAGGAGCATCAAGCTCATCACCGTGCACTTTCACCACCCTGTGAAGTTCATCATAATTTATTTAATCTGTTAGCCTAATAAACTGCATGCTTTTCTGACGAGTCGTAGTGGGAGGACCACACAACATGTTATCGCGTGACTCCAAGTTTACTTCGATATGATGGTTATATCAATATTTACACATAAAAGCGTTTCCACTTACATTTCAAGCATTAATGCTATAGGCTTTTCCCCCTGCTCATTACTTTGACTTGTGTGAGCTGGCCCCTGAACCATAAGAAAGCCCTCCTCCAACCATAGCCGAACAATTGTTTTACATTAAAAATGTAACTCTAGCAAAAGCCCGTTTGTCAGGGATCTCAAATCATAGCTTATATAAAATACTTATTCGGTATTTCAACTCTGGAGAGGCAACAGCTGAGTGTTGCTACCCATTGTCTCACGTCAGATGGCGTCACTCCTCCGCGACGCTCGTCCCTCAACCGATCTGTCTTGTAAGACGTGGAACTCATATTCAAATTTGAAAATTGAGCATCCGCCATTCAATTTTTTAAAAACATAGTTCCAAATGTTTTATATCACTGCACTCGTATGACTCGCCATGAAATAGGCAGAATAACTAGCTAGCCAGATTATTACAAATGTGGCCTCCCGGGTGGCACAGCGGTCTAAGGCACTGCATCGCAGTGCTTGAGGCGTCACTACAGACCCGAGTTAGATCCCAGGCTGTGTCACAGCCAGCCGTGACAGGGAGACCCATGAGGTGGCGCACAATTGGCCAGCGTCGTCCGTTTTAGGGGAGGGTTTGGATTTCCTTCTCCCATCGCACTCTAGTGACTTCTTGTGGCGGGCCGGGCGCCTGCATGCTGACTTCGGTCGCCAGCTGGACGGTGTTTCCTACGACACATTGGTGCAGTTGGCTTCCGGGTTAAGTGAGCAGTGTGTCAAGAAGCAGTGCGGCTTGGCAGGGTCGTGTTTCGGAGGACGCATGGCTCTTGACCTTCGCCTCTCCTGAGTCTGTATGGGAGTTGCAGCGATGGGACAAGACTCTAACTACAAATTGGGGAGAAAAAGGGGTAAAAGTAGAACAACAAAAATACATTATTACAAACGTGACAGTGATTTCATAATTTGCAATTGTGAGAAAATAAAAAACGTCTGTGCAAGGACGTTGGTCGCCAGTAAAGTGACTTGATCCGCTGTGTGTGTAGCTAACTGTTGTAGCTAGCTTATTGCAAATTTATAACAAAAAAAAAAAAAATGGAAATATCATATTTTAAACTATTCAGGCACTTTACTTAGTACTTTGTTGAAGCACCTTTGGCTGCGATTACAGCCTCAAGTCTTTTTGGGTATGATGCTACAAGCATGGCACACCTGTATTTGGGGAGTTTCTCCCATTCTTCTCTGCAGATCCTCTCAAGCTCTGTCAGGTTGGACGGGGAGCTTCGCTGCACAGCTATTTTCTGGTCTCTCCAGAGACGTTCGATCGGGTTCAGGTCCGGGCTCTAGCTGGGCCACTCAAGGACATTCAAAGACTTGTCCCGAAGCCACTCCTGTGTTGTCTTGGCTGTGTGCTTAGGGCCGTTGTCCTGTTGGAAGGTGAACCTTCACCCCAGTCTGAGGTCCTGAGCGCTCTGGAGGAGGTTTTCATCAAGGATCTCTCTGTATTTTGTTCCATTCATCTTTCCCTCGATCCTGACTAGTCTCTCAGTCCCTGCTGCTGAAAAACATCCCCACAGCATGATGCTGCCACCACCATGCTTCACTGTAGGGATGGTGCCAGGTTTCCTCCAGACGTGACGCTTGGCATTCAAGCCAAAGATTTCAATCTTGGTTTCATCAGACCAGAGAATCTTGTTTCTCATGGTCTGAGAATCTTTAGGTGCCTTTTGACAAACTCCAAGCGGGCTGTCATGTGCCTTTTACTGAGGAGTGGCTTCCGTCTGGCCACTCTACCATAAAGGCCTGATTGGTGGAGTGCTGCAGAGATGGTCCACAGAGGAACTCTGGAGCTCTGTCAGAGTGACCATTGGGTTCTTGGTCACCTCCCTGACCAAGGCCCTTCTCCCCCGATTGCTCAGTTTGGCCAGGTGGCCGGCTCTAGGAAGAGTCTTGGTGGTTCCAAACTTCTTCCATTTAAGAATGATGGAGGCATTTTTTGTTACCCTTCCCAAGATCTGTGCCTCGACACAATCCTGTCTCGGAGCTCTACGGACAATTCCTTCGACCTCATGGCTTGGTTTTAGCTCTGGCATGCACTGTCAACTGTGGGACCTTATATAGACAGGTGTGTGCCTTTGCAAATAATGTCCAATCAATTGAATTTACCACAGGTGGACTTCAATCAAGTTGTAAAAACATATCAAGGATGATCAATGGAAACAGGATGCACCTGAGCTCAATTTCGAGTCTCATCGCAAAGGGTCTGAATAGTTATGTAAATAAGGTATTTCTGTTTTTTATCATTATGGGGTATTGTGTGTAGATTGATGAGGGAACAAATGTAATTGAATCCATTTTAGAATAAGGCTGTAACGTGACAAAATGTGGAAAAAGTCAAGGGGTCTGAATATTTTCCGAATGCACTGTAAGTGCAGGTGGAATCGACGCGTTATCTGACGTAAGACAATGGTTGCTACCTTGTTATAAAAGTTGAACCACTCTGGATGATGATTCATCTTCTTTGCTTGCAAAGCCTCTCGGGACATGAAACAAAAGGCCTTTGGTGAAAACATAAACTGTGTTCGAATACCCATACTAACATACTGTATACTACATACTTGATGAGTATATACTAAATACTATATACTATTAGTTCATTTTGGTAACGAACAGTATCCTTTCAGTTGAGCGCACTAGTGCGCCTGTCTACCGGAAGTTGATGCTGTTGCTATGTAACCTCTTGCTAGCTTGTTAGCATAACAAATGACTAGCTAGACATTTTACGATTTTGGGTGTTTTCGTAAATTCAATCTGGAGTGCCAGAGTGCGCTCAGAGTGCGTTCAGAGTACGCTCTGGGCATTCATAAATCCAGAGTGTTGTTAGATTGTCTGCTAGTAAATGTTGAGCGTTTCGCTCTCGGAGCGCGCCACCAGACGCTCTGGCCGAGGAGTAGGGTTGATCTGAGCGTTCTGACCTCACAATGTTTACTGACACCGGCCATATATTCAATGGGTGTTGAGCATTCGTAAATTAATCAGTTATTCTGCACTCTGGCACACTCAGAGTGCTCTGAAATCAGAGTAGATAGCCAGAATTAACAATATCCATTGAGAACGCACAACGACTGTACCACTTAGCTAAGAATGACGTGAATAATCAAGTCAATAAACATTGGGTAGTTAGTTAGATTATAGTAAATATACTGCCTGGCAAGTTTGATGTATTAGTAGCCAAGTAATGTTAGTTAACTAGCTAACATACCGGTACATACTGCTGTAATGCTATGCGGTTCATAAGGATAGCGTAGCTAACAAATTGTCAGCCAACATAACGTGAAACGTAACTTATTTGAAAAGTAAATACTTTATTACATTGCTCAACATTTTCTTAACTTTTGTCATAATTAGTTAAAGCAATGAATTTGTATCTGCTCTCGTCGGACTTCGGCTGCATATTTTCTGCCATTTTCTTCAAATCTGAAAACGTTGTGAAACTACGCCCATTTTCTGAAGAATTGCATTATGGGCCCTAAAAGCACGGAAATAGTGTCCACTGCTTGTATACTTTGTATTTTGGTGAATTTAGTGCGACATCGGGGAACTTTTGGCAAACTAACTATATTCATACTATGACCATACGCCATACTCAATTTACGTCACAAATAGTATGGTTAGTGCGGTTAGTATGAGTATTCAAACATAGCTATAATGTCAATAAGCTGCTGGCCTCAAGATCAAGCTTTCTGAAATGCAGAAAGAACCAACACCACCAACACCGCCACCTGACACGCAAGCATGCAAGCATGCACGCACGCACGCACACACGCACGCACGCACGCACGCACGCACGCACGCACGCACGCACACACACACACACACACACACACACACACACACACACACACACACACACACACTCCCTCTTTCTCTCACCATATTTCTGGTGGCATGTGTGCACTCCAATCAGAGTCTAGGCATCCAGGGAGTGATTATGGTTATTCTAATTATCTACAAAGAAGAGTGAAATTCCTCGCTCCGCACCGGAGCCCACTGTGAGAAAATCAGGAACAGCTATTTCAGAGCAATTGCCCAGTGCAATCTCAATTAAGCCCATAAATGCTTCCTCCTCAACTAATTAAATAAACTGAAATGCCATTGTTTATAGGCTGCAGCCAAATCCGTAGCTCTATCCGCCTTCTGACATGAAGTGTGTCCCAAATGGCACCAGATTCCCTACATAGTGCACTACTTTTGGCCAGAACCCTATGGGCCCTGGCCAAAAGTAGTGCACTATAGGGAATAGGGTACTATTTGGGACGCAGCGGACAAAACAGAATTACTCGGGAGAGGAAATTGCATTTAGCCTTTAGTGTGTTGTATCAAATTTGGAGACCTACCTTTTCTCCCTCGCACGATGTAACACAATCGGCGAACTTGATCAAGTTGGTTATCAAGGAAACCATCTCCTCATCAATTTAAGTAAAAGGCATATTCCTGCAACTCGACCCCTTACCACCAATTTGGATTTGCAATCAGTCTGCTTTTTCTCAACTCTCATTGGCAATAATGGAGATTAGTAAACAGGCCTGCTGCCATGTCATGTGTGGTCTAAACATTTCCCTCCGCCATCATTTTATTTGGTAGAGGTTCATGTTTTTCAGTCTACGCGACACACTTTATCTGCAAAAATGGCAAATTAATTAGTGGGTGATTGGTGATTTCAGAACCAAAGTAGGGAGATAGAAAACATATCTGATAGTGGTAGTGGGGTGGTAGATGCCTAGTCTACATTATGGCTCAGATCAGGTGCCTACATAGTATTCACCATAGACATAATTTACACACACACACACACACACACACACACACACAGAGAAGTCAGCTCAGACAGATCCAGCTCAGAGAGGCCCAGGTCATGAGCTCCATCAGCAGCAGGTTTTAATTTAGAAATGGAAAATAAATGTGTTTATGCAACAAATGTTAGTGCATCGTATCGCATCGAACCAAACCGAAATGCATCAATTTGTTCTCCAATCAAACTGAATCGCACCGAATCGTTTCAAACTAAGTATCATTCCTGTAATCTTATCGGAGCCCATGTATCTAGATATGTGTCGAATCGTCTTGAAAGGGAAAGATGCACATCCCTAAAAGATAGTTTATTTGTATGTGTTGGGCTTTAGCTGAGATTATTCTTTACAGAGTCAAGTATATTTGTCGAGGCCTCAAATCTTCCCTGGCTAGCACCTTTCATTCTCGCCGTCGATAATTCTAATGTTATAACTTCTAATAGTAACTGTATCCACTGGCGAATTGGGAGAGAGTGAGGTGATTGCCATCTATTAGCCAACATATTTTTTGCGGCTATCATTGTTAAGTAACATAGTAGATACAAAGCAATGAATATTTACATTCATGCACTTCAAAATGATTTTTTTTACTTTGTCCCAGAAGCATTTAACTGCAAGGCACTCCCACATCATATGAAGGAATGTGCCTACGTGATTTAGTGGACACATTGAACAACTGGAAGTTGGGGCAAATTTCATTGTAAAAGGTTTCCTTGGTGTTAAATACAATCTGTGAACAAACTTAAAATGTATAAATTCATGGTTCAGATTATGGGATGCCAATGTCATATTTTTCCTTATTCTGTTCCAGGTACAGTGCCTTCAGAAAGTATTCATACCCCTTGACTTATTCCACATTTTGTTGTGTCTGTTACACCTTAATTAAAAATGGATTTAAAAAAAAAAAATCTCACCCATCTACACACAATACCCATAATGACAAAGTGAAAACATGGTTTTTGAAATTTTAGCAAGATGATTGAAAATTAAATACAGAAATATCTAATTCACATAAGTATTCACACACCTGCGTCATGTTAGAATCACCTTTGCAGCGATTACAGCTGTGAGTCTTTCTGGGTAAGTCTCTAAGAGCTTTGCACACCTGGATTGTACAATATTTGCCCATTATTCTTTTCAAAATTCTTCAAGCTCTGTCAAGTTGGTTGTTGATCATTGCTAGACAACCATTTTCAAGTCTTGCCATAGATAGTCAAGCAAATGTATGTCAAAACTGTAACTCGACCACTCAGGATCATTCACTGTCTTCCTGGTAAGCAACTCCAGTATAGATTTGGCCTTGTGTTTATGGTTATTGACCTGCTGAAAGGTGAATTCTTGAAGATTACAAGCATACCCATAACATGATGCAGCCACCACTATGCATGAAAATATGGAGAGTGGTACTCAGGAATGTGTTGTATTGGATTTGCCCCAAACATAACACTTTGTATTCAGGACAAAGAGTTAATTGCTTTGCCACATTCTTTGCAGTATTAATTTAGTGCTGTGATGCAAACAGGATGCATGTTTTGGAATATTTTCTATTCTGTACAGGCTTCCTTCTTTTCACTCTGTCAGTTAGGTTAGTGTTATGGAATAACTCAAATGTTGTTGATCCATCCTCAGTTTTCTCCTATCACAGCCATTAAACTCTCTAACTGTTTTATAGTCACCATTGGCCTCAAATCCCTAAGCGGTTTCCTTCCTCTACAGCAACTGAGTTAGGAAGGACGCCTGTAGCTTTGTAGTGACTGGGTGTATTGATACAACATACAAAGTGTAATTAATAATTTCCCCAATCTCAAAGGGATATTCAATCTACCATTAGGTGCCCTTCTTTGCGAGGCATTGGAAAATTTCCCTGGTCTTTGTCGTTGAATCTGTGTTGACTGAGGGACCTTACAGATAATTGTATGTGTGGAGTACAGAGATGAGGTAGTCATTCAAAAATCATGTTAAACACTATTATTGCACACAGAGTGAGTCCATGCAACTTATTATGTGACTTATAAAGCACATTATTACTCCTGAACTTATTTAGGCTTGCCATAACGAAGGGGTTGAATACTCAAGTCATTTCAGCTTTTCATTTGTAATTAATTTGTAAAAAAAATAGAAAAGCGTAATTCCACTTTGACATTATGGGGTATTGTGTGTAGGCCAGTGAAAAAAAGTATACATTTAATCAATTTTAAATGCAGGCTGTAACACAACACAATATGGAAACAGTCAATGGGTGTGAATACTTTCTGAAGGTACTATAAAAGGTTGTTCAGATCCACTTCTGTGGACCATACTTTTTGAATGGTGAGCTCAGAATATGAGCTTTCCAAAAGTTGTTTATATATTATAGAGATCTGTCCTTTTGGGAGCCCAGATAACTTATTTATCTGATTAGATTAGATTAGCCACATGCACAAGGTCGCAGATGTCATCGCAGGAATATCCATAGAGGGAGCAGCAAGGGGGAGGGGTAGAAAGTCCGGGGGGCATGAGGGGGACAGCGGGAGCAGGAAGCTGCCTAGTGGATATTCAGCAGCCTGATGGTCTGGGAGAGGAAGCTATTGGCCAGTCTGACAGTTTTTGCCATGATTCTCCTATATTGCCCGCGTCTGAGTGATGGAAGTGGGAAGAACATGCCGTTGCTCAGGTGGCTGAGGTCCTTGATGATACTCTTGGCCTTCCTGCGACACCTGGTGTTGTAGGTGTCCAAGAAGGCATGCAGTGACCAGTGGAACGCACCCAATGGTGCGTTTGGCTGAGCGTACCATCCCCTGTAGAGCATTGTGGTCAGCGGCGGTGAAGTTGCCGTACCAGACCGTGATGCAGCCTGACAGTATGCTCTCGATGGTGCTCCTGTAGAACACTATGAGGGCCCTCGGGGACAGGCGGGATTTCTTCTGCCTCCTGAGGTTGAAGAGTCGCTGCCTTGCCCTCTTCACCACAGTGTCTGTGTGGTTTGACCATTTCAGCTAATCAGAGATGTGTATGCTGAGGAACTTTACGTTTTTGACCGTCTGCATGGCGGCCCCATTGATGAGGATGGGAACGGGCCCAACCTGGTTCCTCCTGAAGTCCACAATCAGCTCCTTTGTTTTGCTGAGGATCAATGTGGAGGAGGTAATGTTGCCTACCTGCATTCATTTTGTCCAGCTGGGTGAGGGCAATGTGCAGTGCAATGGTGATTGCGTCGTCCGTGGATCTGTCAGGGCGGTAGATGAGTTGGAGAGGGTTGAGTGTGTTGGGGAGTGAGGAGTTGATGTGGTCTTTGACTAGCCTCTGGAAGCACTTCATGATGACGGAAGTGAGTGCTACAGGTCGGTAGTCATTCAGTTCAGTTTCTTTCCCTTTCTTGGGCACGGGGATGATAGTGGACATCTTGAAGCAGGTGGGGATAACAGCCTGAGCTAGAGAGATATTGAAAATGTCCGAAAACACAACAGCCTGCTGGTCTGCACATGCTCTGAGGGCACGACTAGGAATACCATCTGGACCGGCAGCCTTGCGAGGGTTAACACACTTGAATGACTTACATACGTCCTCCGTGGAGACCGTAAGCACGTAGCCCTCATTGTTGACGGTTTCAAGCAGCAGGCTACAGGCGGACATCCAGACCGAGCTGGCCTGTTGCAATGAGGACCTCACGCTGGACCAGCTCATCACCATGGCCATCCACCTGGATAATCTCCTGCGTGCCCGTCGTCGCCCATCCCAGGGGTTTGGGTCTCTTCCAAGAACCTCCAGCGAGACTGAGCCCATGGAGGTGGGCACAACGCACCTTCCCCCTGTGGAACGGCAACGCCGCCGTCAACCGGGTCTCTGCTCCTACTGCGGGGAGTCAGACCACCCCTGGAACACCTGTCCCAGAAGGAGAACCTGGCGAGGAAGCAACAGGCCGAGGAGCGCTCCTGCACCTTCCCAGGTAGGCGTGGACGTGCCTTGCTCCTCTCTGTCCACCCACCAGCCCGTCCTCCTCCCTGTCACCTTCCCTGACTATCCTGGTCCCACACTGAGTCCTGCCCTAGTGGACTCAGGTGCTGCACGCAGTATCCTAGACCGGTCAGTGGCCTTATCATTACGCAATCCTCTATTCCCTTTACAACCATCTATCCCAGTCCATGCCCTAGACAACCGTCCCCTAGGAACAGGACTGGTGCGCCAGACCACGACTCCCATTTCCCTCACATTTAATCACAACCACCATGAACGCACCACTTTCCTAATCTTAGACTCTCCTGCACACCCCGTAGTTTTAGGTTTCCCCTGGCTACAGTTGAATAACCCCAGTATATCTTGGACAGAGAGGAGGTTGTTTGGTTGGTCGCAGGAGTGTCAGGGGAAGTGTCTCTCTGTGTCAATCTGTGCCACCTCCGTGGAATGTCTGGACCAGGCCAACCACGTCCCTATCCTGGAGGAATACCGGGACCTACAGGTGGCCTTTTCGAAGATTTGTGCCCTGTGCCTGCCCCCTCATCGCCCATGGGACTGCACTATTGACCTACTGCCTGGTTCTACCCTCCTGCGGGGGCACATCTACCTTCTCTCGCATGCAGAGACCGAAGCCATGGAGAGCTATGTCCAGGAGGCGCTGGACCAAGGATTAATCCATCCGTCCACCTCTCCGGCCTCCGCAGGAGGGTAGAACCAGGCAGTAGGTCAATAGTGCAGTCCCATGGGCGATGAGGGGGCAGGCACAGGGCACAAATCTTCGAAAAGGCCACCTGAACCGATCATCGTCTGTGGCGACTTCAACAAGGATCTGCTGTCCAGGTTGAGCAAGCCCATCTTGAAGTTGTATCACCAGAGAGGGTTTGCGCAGTTGATTCAAGCTGCTACATTTACATTTACATTTTAGATATTTAGCAGACGCTCTTATCCAGACCACAGAAAAGAATACCCTGCTGGACCCAGTGTCATTTCTGGACCACAAAGTTGCCTCCATTCAGGTGTGCTGCAGACATACTACAGCTATGCATTTTCACTTCAGACATCTCTCAGGTATGAATCTTGACCCCACATTTTTTTATGACATTTCACTGCTTTCATTAGTTCAACGTCCTCTTCGTGTTAGTGTAAAACAGTAAAGTCCAGGTACGTTTTTACAGAAGAATAGAATTGCCAGTCTACATGTTCATGGTAAAAAAATATATATAATTAGCATTTGAAATATTGGAACTCAAATGTATGCTATGCTCTGTTGACTGTTGACTTGTGTGTCCCCTTGGGGGCAGAGGTGCTCCGATGGAATGGGTGCCCTTCTCTGTCCAGTGGGTCCCTCTTCCCACTGATCCCCCTCCCACCCAGAGAGGACTTTATGAACAGCCCACTGTCGTCTAGACTGTTGTGATCAAATAAAATGTTGTATTTTATTTTAAACTTCACCAATGCCTCTTTGTCTTCTGTACTCTATTATTACAGTTTGCATATACTGTGGTATAAAAGTGTAGTAGTCTGAGTGTAGTTATTTGTGATTAAATACAGTGGCTTGCAAAAGTATTCACCCCCCTTGGCATTTGTTATGATGAGTTTCTGGTATTGAGAAGTTCAGGATGCAAGAGAGCAGTTGACACAGATGGAGATTGGATTCAGTCATTATTTAATGGTTATAATGTTTGATTCAATGACAGGCTGCACGTGCTTTGCCTCTTGCCATCTGAATGACTTCCATAGACAATCTCTCAGATTATATACTGCTCTTCCAAACTACTTTTATCTTCATCAGTTGCTAACCATTATTGATTGTCACTCATCCACCACCATACCATGTGCCTCCTTGGTGTCGTGTGGCACCCTAGCCAGGCCATTCCATCACGCACCCATCCTAAGATTAGCACCAGTGGCCCCCAATCTATCTTGGCACACTGACCTTCTATTCCTCACTCGTGACACCAGTAACACATGGCTTGTCCTTGTTCTCTGTCCACATACAGCTTATGAGTTGTACATACATTAATTAATATTGTATTACAAATCATCATAACAGCATTTTTCGTATTTTGTTGCCTTACAACCTGGAATTAAATTTGATTTTTGGGGGGTTTGTATAATTTGATTTACACAACATGCCTACCACTTTGAAGATGTAAAATATTTTTTCTTGTGAAACAAACAAGAAATAAGACAAAAAACAGAAAACTTGAGCGTGCATAACTATTCACCCACCCAAAGTCAATACTTTGTAGCGCCACCCTTTGCAGCAATTACAGCTGCAAGTCTCTTGGGGTATGTCTCTATAAGCTTGGTACATCTAGCCACTGGGACTTTTGCCCATTCTTCAAGGCAAAACTGCTCCAGCTCCTTCAAGTTGGATGGGTTCCGCTGGTGTATAGCAATCTTTAAGTCATACCACAGATTCTAAATTGGATTGAGGTCTGGGCTTTGACTAGGCCATTCTAAGACATTTAAATGTTTCCCCTTAAACCACTCGAGTGTTGCTTTAGCAGTATGCTTAGGGTCATTGTCCTGCTGGAAGGTGAACCTCCGTCCCAGTCTCAAATCTCTGGAAGACTGAAACAGGGGTCCCTCAAGAATGTCCCTGTATTTAGCGCCATCCATCATTCCTTCAATTCTGACCAGTTTCCTAGTCCCTGCCGATGGTGTTCTCGGGGGGTGATGAAAGGTGTTGGGTTTGCGCCAGACATAGCGTTTTCCTTGATGGCCAAAAAGCTCAATTTTAGTCTCATCTGACCAGAGTACCATCTTCCATATGTTTGGGGAGTCTCCCACATGCCTTTTGGCAAACACCAAACGTGTTTGCTTATTTTTTCTTTAAGCAATGGCTTTTTTCAGGCCACTCTTCCGTATAGCCCAGCTCTGTGGAGTGTATGGCTTAAAGGGGTCCTGTGGACAGATACTCCAATCTCCACTGTGGAGCTTTGCAGCACCTTCAGGGTTATCTTTGGTCTCTTTGTTGCCTCTCTGATTAATGCCCTCCTTGCCTGGTCTGTGAGTTTTGGTTGGTGGCCCTCTCTTGGCAGGTTTGTTGTGGTTCCATATTCTTTCCATTTTTTTATAATGGATTTAATGGTGCTCCGTGGGATGTTCAAAGTTTCTGATATTTTTTTATAACCCAACCCTGACCTGTACAGTACTTCTCCACAACTTTGTCCCTGACCTGTTTGGAGAGCTCCTTGGTCTTCATGGTGCCGCTTTCTTGGTGGTGCCCCTTGCTTAGTGGTGTTGCAGACTCTGGGGCCTTTCAGAACAGTTGTATATACAGTGCTATGAAAAAGTATTTGCCCCCTTTCTAATTTTCTCTACTTTTGCATATTTGTGATACTGAATGTTATCTTCAACCAAAACATAATATTAGATAAAGGGAACATAAGTGAACAAATAACATAACAATGACATATTTATTTCATAAACAAAGTTATGCAACACCCATTTACCCTGTGTGAAAAAGTAATTGCCCCCTTACACTCAATAACTGGTTGTGCCACCTTTAGCTGCAATGACTCCAACCAAATGCTTCCTGTAGTTGTTGATCAGTCTCTCACGTCGCTGTGGAGGAATTTTGGCCCACTCTTCCATGCAGAACTGCTTTAACTCAGTGACGTGTTGGTTTTCAAGCATGATTTGCTAGTTTCAAGTCCTGCCACAACATCTCAATTGGGATTAGGTCTGGACTTTGACTAGGCCATTCCAAAACTTCCAATTTGTTGCTTTTTAGCAATTTTCATGTAGACTTGGTTGTGTGTTTTGGATCATTGTCTTGCTGCATGACCCAGCTGCGCTTCAGCTTCAGCTCACAGACGGATGGTCTGACATTCTCCTGTAGAATTCTCTGATACAGAGCAGAATTCATGATTCCTTCTATTAAAGCAAGTCGTCCAGGTCCTGAGGCAGCAAAGCATCCCCAAACCATCACACCACCACCACCATGCTTGACCTTTGGTATGATGTTCTTACTGTGTTTGGTTTTCGCCAGGCATTACTGGAACCATGTTGTCCAAAAAGTTATACTTTTGAATCATCTGTCCATAGAACGTTCTTCCAAGAGTCTTGATGATCATCCAGGTGCTTTTTGGCAAACTTGACTCAACCTTTTGGACGAGATGGGTCCCATTATGCCTGGTGAAAACCAAACACTGCATTCCACAGTAAGAACATCATCCCTAATCCCAATTGAGATGTTGTGGCAGGACTTGAAACAAGCAGTTCATGCTTGAAAACCCACACGTCACTGAGTTAAAGCAGTTCTGCATGGAAGAGTGGGCCAAAATTCCTCCACAGCGACGTGAGAGACTGATCAACAACTACAGGAAGCATTTGGTTGGAGTCATTGCAGCTAAAGGTGGCACAACCAGTTATTGAGTGTAAGGGGGCAATTACTTTTTCACACAGGGGAATTGGGTGTTGCATAACTTTGTTTATGAAATAAATGAAATAAATATGTAATTGTTGTGTTATTTGTTCACTTATGTTCCCTTTATGTAATATTAGGTTTTGGTTGAAGATCTGATAATTCAGTATCACAAATATGCAAAAGTAGAGAAAATTAGAAAGGGGGCAAAAACTTTTTCATAGCACTGTATACTGAGATCATGTGACACTTAGATTGCACACAGGTGGACTTTATTTAACTAATTATGTGACGTCTGAAGGTAATTGGTTGCACCAGATCTTATTTAGGGCCTTCATAGCAAAGGGGGTGAATACATACGCATGCACCACTTTTCCTTTATTTATTTTTTTGAATTCTTTGAAACAAGTTATTTTTTTCATTTTACTTCACCAATTTGGACTGTCTTGTGTATGTCCATTACATGAAATCCAAATAAAAATCAATTTAAATTACAGGTTGTAATGCAACGAAATAGGAAAAACGCCAAGGGGGATGAATACTTTTGCAAGGCACTATATGTGATCTAACTGCCCCACACTCCAAAGTAATTTTATTTTTTATTTTTTAGTCATTTTAGCAGATGCTCTTATCCAGAGCGACTTACATGAGCAATTAGGGTTAAGTGCCTTGCTCAAGGGCACATCGACAGTATAGTAGTCTATCATAGTAATCAGACCAGATATTTAATATGTTTTTACTTTGACTATATTTAACTGCTTTTCACTTAAGTAAAACATTTTCAACTTCTTCAACTCTGACAAAATTACTTTTAAAGAGCAAGTAAAAAAATATTCTTCATGGAAAATGACCATCTAGTTCTCATGTGCCAACCTATCACCACTGTCCGTGCCATGGTGAAACTTGCACTCCTGTAGCCTAGATCTGAAATAATTAGATGGTGAAACTTGCATTCAGACAACCAGAAAAGCAATGCCGGCGACGTTCAGGCCCTACCCTCCCCGGGCCCGATTGCTGAACCCGAAATGAGAAATACAGTAACCTCCTCCATTAGTATCCATAGCTGATCCATCTCTGTCTGATCAATCTCTGTCTGTCCCTCGCTCCCTGCGCTGGCCCATGTGCTTCTCTGCATGTGTGAGTATCCATAGAAACAGCCCCATTTGGGATGCTCAATGACGAGACATGAGAGAGCTGTTAGCTGATATTAGTTTCCATTACATTACATTTTTCCCAATAAAGAAAGTTTGACAAAAGAAAAGTCCAAGCGAGCAGGTTGAGCACGAGCAGGCAGTAGTGAATGAGGTGGAGAGCAGCCAGAAAGTAAAAGTGCAGCAGCAGAGTTAGCCACAGGTTTGTGCAGGGTTGGTGGTAGCTAACTAGCTAGATATGCTGAGGGAGACTAAGGGTTAGCTAATGCTAATAAGCTAGCATTAGTGCTCAGCATCCATAAGATATTGGTTTTCAGTCCGAGTTATTTAACAGTATATTTAGTGAATGGGCAAGCTAAGGATGTGGATATAAGGAAAAGTATTAGGAAAAGTGTTTATTTTCAGCGACTGTATTTGATGGGTTTCGTTTCTGCTTTAGCTAGCTTGACTGGCTAGCCACTTCGTTAGCAACTGGCTCCATGTTTAAATTGGGCAATGTTGAGGTGGTAGAACTGACAAAATGAAATGAATCATAGAGGTCTTATAACCTATTCCATTCTACAGGTAAACATGATTGGCTTATGTCTGTTATTTCCATATAGGCTATGTAACTACCGTATATATAAAAAAAATGCCATTACTGAATTTGTGAAATTATGTCATTGAGCTTTTGTTTTTATTACTCTTTTTATTCACTTAGTTACTACTTTTTCTATTGTTGTTGCATTGTCGAGAGGTGAACCTGCAAGTAAGCATTTCATTTAACTGTGTACTCCATGTACACTGAGTGTGTACAGACTGACCAGGTGAATCCAGGTGAAAGCTATGATCCCTTATTGATGTCACCTGTTAAATCCACTTCAATCAGTGTAGATGAAGGGGAGGACACAGGTTAAATAAGCCTTGAGACAATTGAGATATGGATTGTGTATGTGTGCCATTCAGAGGGTGAATGAAGACAAAAGATTTAAGTGCCTTTGAACGGGGTATGGTAGTAGGTGCCAGGCGCACCAGTTTGAGTGTGTCAAGAACTGCAACGCTGCTGGGTTTTTCACGCTTAACAGTTTCCCGTGTGTATCAAGAATGGTCAACCACCCAAAGAACATCCAGCCAACTTGACACAACTGTGGGAAGCATTTGAATCAACATGGGCCAGCATCCTGGTGGAACACTTGACACTTTGTAGAGTCCATGCCCCAACAAATTGAGGCTGATTTGAGGGCAAAAGGGGGTGCACCTCAATATTAGGAAGGTATTCAAATCAACTTGATTGGAGATACACAACACACTCCCCACCTCTTAAACTTGTGTTGTAGGTTTCTAGTGTAAAGCAGATTGAAGCAGGTTTTCCTCTAGGGTATTGCCTGTGCTTAGTCCGTCCCATTTTCTGAAATCCTGAAAAACTACCCATTATTTGCCGATGACAAGCATACCCATACAATGACGCAGCCACCACCATGCTTGAAAATAGGGAGGCAGTTACTCAGTGATGTGTTGTGTTCGATTTGCCCCAAACATAAGGCTTTACATTTAGGCTAGAAAGTGTATTCCTTTGCTGTGTTCTTTTGCAGTATTACTTTAGTGCCTTGTTGCATACAAGGTGCATGCTTTGGAATATTTGTATTCTGTATATTTATATTCTTCTTTTCACTCTGTCATTTAGGTCATTATTGTGGAGTCACTACAATGTTGTTGATCCATCCTCAGTTTTCTCCCATCACAACCATTGAACTTCGTATCTGTTTTAAAATCACCAATGGCTTCATGGTAACATCCCTGAGTAATTTCATTCCTTTCCTGCAGCTCAGTTCAGTAGGATGACTGTATCTTTGATGTGTCTGGGTGGTTTAATACATAATCCACAGCATCCCTTGACCGTGCTTAAAAAGATACTCAATGTCTGATTTGTTATTGTTACCCATCTACCAATCACTCCCTTTATTTATGAGGCTTTCAAAAAGCTCCTTCATCTTTGTAGTTGAATCTGTGCTTGAAATTCAATACTTGACTGCGGGACCTTACAGATGTTGTATGTATGGGGGAAAGAGGAAGGGTTACTCTTCAAAAAGCATGTCAACCCCTATTATTTGACACAAAGTGAATCCCTGTGACTTATTATGTGATTTGTTAAGCCAAATTCGACTCCTGAATTAATTTAGGCTTGAAAAGGGGTAGAAAACTTATGCAACAACTATATTTTAGTTATACAAAATTGATTTATAAAAAAACAATTAAATCCATTTGAATCGCACTTTGTAACACAATAAAATCCAACTGGTCTGAGTACTTTTGCAAGGCACTGTAGCTAGCTATGTTAAACCCCCAATGCACATGTATACAGCGCCTCTGTGTGCAAATGCATGCTTGCTAGCATCAGCAAAACTCACCAGTTTCGAAACACCCAGAATATATTCCAGTACGCTCCTTATCCTGTCTTCTTGAAATGTTTAACCAAATGTGTACTGATCAATAGACAGGTTGGTTGTTTAGCAACAAAAACGACGCACGCGCAATCATGGGGCAAAACAGATGACGTTGGCTTAGATTGTTGACAACATGTAAGCTACGGTGGCTTACGAAAGTATTCACCCCCCTTGGCATTTTTCATATTTTGTTGCCTTACAACCTGGAATTAAAATGGATTTTTTGGGTGTTTGTATCATTTGATTTACACAACATGCCTACCACTTTGAAGATGCAACAAACTATGTTTTGTGAAAAAACAAGAAATAACTATTCACCCCCCCAAAGTCAATACTTTGTAGATCCACCTTTTGCAGCAATTACAGCTGCTCCAGCTCCTTCAAGTTGGATGGGTTCCGCTGGTGTACAGCAATCTTTAAGTCATACCACAGATTCTCAATTGGATTGAGGTCTAGGCTTTGACTAGGCCATTCCAAGACATTTAAATGTTTTCCCTTAAACCACTCAAGTGTTGCTTTAGCAGTATTCTTAGGGTCATTGTCCTGCTGGAAGGTGAACCTCCGTCCCAGTCTCAAATTTCCCTCGAGAATTTCCCTGTATTTAGCGCCATCCATCATTCCTTAAATTCGGACCAGTTTCCCAGTCCCTGCCGATGAAAAACATCCCCACAGCATGATGCTGCCACCACCATGCTTCATTGTGGGGATGGTGTTCTCAGGGTGATGAGATGTGTTGGGTTTGAGCCAGACATGGCGTTTTCCTTGATGGCCAAAAAGCTCAGTTTTAGTCTCATCTGAACAGAGTACCTTCTTCCATATGTTTGGGGAGTCTCCCACATGCCTTTTGGCTAACACCAAACGTTTTTGCTTATTTTTTTCTTGAAGCAATGGCTTTTTTTCTGGCCACTCTTCCGTAAAGGCCAGCTCTGTGGAGTGTACGGCTTAAAGTGGTCCTATGGACAGATACTCCAATCTCTGCTGTGGAGCTTTGCATCTCCTTCAGGGTTATCTTTGGTCTCTTTGTTGCCTCTCTGATTAATGCCCTCCTTTCCTGGTCCGTGAGTTTTGGTGGGCGGCCCTCTCTTGGCAGGTTCGTCCCGTGTAGCTCAGTTGCTAGAGCATGGCGTTTGCAATGCCAGGTTTGTGGGTTCGATTCCCACGGGGGGGCAGTATGAAAATGTATGCACTCACTAACTGTAAGTCGCTCTGGATAAGAGCATCTGCTAAAATGTAAAATGTGCGATTTTCTTTCCATTTTTTAATAATGGATTTAATGGTGCTCTGTCTGATATTTTTTTATAACCCAACCCTGATCTGTACTTCTCCACAACTTTTTTCCCTGACCTGTTTGGAGAGCTCCTTGTTCTTTATGGTGCTGCTTGCTTGGTGGTGCCCCTTGCTTAGTGGTGTTGCAGACTCTGGGTCCTTTCAGAAAAGAACCTCAAAACAAGACATATACAAAACAAGACAATAACAAGATGAAACAAGCTAAAACAAGCCACTTACGATTCCCCACATGGCAGTTTCTTGTCATTCTTGCTAGCAATCTGGCCATCCAGAATCACAACAACAGGCTAACTTCTGCCCCATGGAAGCATGCACATTGTTTTCATGACTTTGTCAGCCAACCCATCTATAGGGCTGTTGCGGTGACCAAATTACTGCCACACCGGCAGTCATGAGTCATGACCGCAGTCAAATTCCAAATTGGTCTGCTGTTTCCTGGGTACAATCACCACGCGAGTCCGGGGATAGGACAGCGAGAGGAGGCCGGAGCTAGCCAAGCGGAACTCACGGCCAAGTAACAGGGAAGTTAATTATCTAAACTCCATAGTAAATCGTATTCTACATAGGACCGCAGTCAAATTCCACGTGACTGTTTAGTCAGGCGAGAGAAAGAGAGATGCCGCGTTCACGTGCTAGTTGGAGCTAAGAAACTCTGAAATTTCCAACTTGCTAACTGGTTGAACGTGGCACGTGTATAACTACAACCAGTTAGCAAGTCTGAAATTTCAGCGTTTCCTATTTCTAACTAGCACGTGAATGCGGCATGTTACATTATAGTTAACACTATTGGAGAGAATTTCGTCATCTAAGAAGAAAATACTAGTAACAATGAAGGTAGTACCGAACGCTAAGACAGTGGCTAAATGCTAGAAGCTGTCACGCCCTGGCTCTGGGGACTCTTTAATGTTGAGCCAGGGTGTTAGTTCCTATGTTTAGTTGTTCTATGTGTTTATTCTAGATCGTTTAGATCTATGTTGGCCAGGGTGGTTCCCAATCAGAGGCAGCTGTAGCTCGTTGTCTCTGATTGGGAACCATACTTAGGCAGCCTGTTTTGCACAGTTGATTGTGGGATCTTGTTCTGTATAGGTTTGTGTTGGTGAACCTTTAGACTTCACGTATCGTTTTGTTGTTTTGTTGTTGGTGTAAAGTACTCATTAAAAGATGTACGCCTATCACGCTGCGCCTTGGTCTGCCTCTTACAACGATCGTGACAGAAGATCCCACCATAAAAGGACCAAGCAGCGTGCCAAGCAGGAGGAGTTGGCGATGTCCCAGGTGGGCGAATGGTGGTCTTGGGAGGACATATTTGCGGGCAGAGGGTCCTGGGCAAAGGTACAGGCCCTGGCAAGAGAGGAGAAACGGCACCAACCGTGCCGACGACGGACACGCGAGAGGCGACCCCAATACATTTTTTTGGAGGGGCACACGGCATGGACGACGGGGCTGCTGGAGGCAGCTACAGGGCGCATCGGCGATTTAGGAGAGGAGGCCACCAGGTTTGGGGGGCTGGAAGGGAGGTTGGCGGAGCCTAGAGGTAGAGCAGAGCCAACTTCCCGTACTCAGGCTAGGCAGCGTGAGACTGGGCAGGTTCCGAGTTATGCGGAGCTGCGTACTGTGCCGCGAGTGGTCCGGCACAGTCCTGTACATCCTGTGCTAGCACCACGCACGTGTCGTGCTAAGGTGGGCATGCAGCCAGGACGGAGTGTGCCGGCTCAACGCTCGTGGCCTCCAGTACCCCTCCTCGGTCCCGGATATCCTGCGCCAGTGCCACGTGCTGTAGTGCCAGTACGAGTGCACAGCCCTGTACGTCCTGTGCTGATGCCTCACACAGAGTGTGTAGAAATAGGCATTCAGCCAGGACGGGTTGTGTCAGCTCTTCGCTCCAGACCTCCAGTCCGTCTCCACAGTCCAGTCCGGCCTGTTCCTGCTCCCCACACCAAGCCAGTGGTGCGTGTCGTCAGCCCAGTCCGGCCCGTTCCTGCTCCCCGCACCAAGCCAGTGGTGTGCGTCGCCAGCCCGGTCCGGCCTGTTCCTGCTCCCCGCACCAAGCCTGTGGTGCGCGTCGCCAGCCCGGCCCGGCCCGTTCCTGCTCCCCGCACCAAGCCAGTGGTGCGCGTCGTCAGCCCGGTCCGGCCCGTGCCTGCTCCCCGCACCAAGCCAGTGGTGCGCGTCGTCAGTCCGGCACAGCCCGTGCCTGTTCCACCTGTGCCTGGTCCGGCACCGGTCAGCTGCTCCACGCCGGAGCCAGAGCAATCCGCTCCACCGGTGTTCAGTCCAGCTCCGGTCAGCAGGGCCAGACCACGAGGGCGAGAGAGAGAGTGGTGGTCACGCCCGGAGCCGGATCCGCCTCGAGGCGGAATGCCCACCCGGCCCCTCTCCTGTGGTGTTTGGTTGGCGCGGTCGCAGTCCGCGCCTTTGGGGGGGGTACTGTCACGCCCTGGCTCTGGGGACTCTTTAATGTTGAGCCAGGGTGTTAGTTCCTATGTTTAGTTGTTCTATGTGTTTATTCTATATCGTTTAGATCTATGTTGGCCAGGGTGGTTCCCAATCAGAGGCAGCTGTAGCTCTCTACTTAGGCAGCCTGTTTTGCACAGTTGATTGTGGGATCTTGTTCTGTATAGGTTTGTGTTGGTGAACCTTTAGACTTCACGTATCGTTTTGTTGTTGGTGTTAAGTACTCATTAAAAGATGTACGCCTATCACGCTGCGCCTTTGTCTGCCTCTTACAACGATCGTGACAGAAGCACATCCTAGGAACGCTACTAGTTAAAGATTCTAAGGGATATTAGTCACTACAAATGGAAGAATATTCTGATTAAAAGACATATATTATTAATAGCCATAAAGTGATAAAGATGGCTTGCGGTGACAGTTTATGTTTTGGTGTTCACAAGCTTTTTGCTATGATAAGTCTGGACTGTCTAACAACAAAGTAGGAGTGTTTTGTGATTACTTATAAATGTTTGTTTATGTGGATTAAGGTCTTTAAGAGGGGATTTTTACTTTCATACAAAGTTATATTTTATACATTTAGTCTGTAAAAGAAATACAGACAGTGAAGCCTGCTTGTTGCTAAAGCAAAGTTACCTTTTTTTAAATTATAAATTATTGTACTTTTTTTAAAGGTTTACAGAACCGCTTCCATAAATTAAGTAGCCTAATACACTCAGTGTGTACAGGATTTTGCTTGAATATTATTGTCTTGGTGTCTATTTTATGTGTTACTTAAAGTAGGCAACAGAGTCAAGGTTCATTCATATTTGGATGTGAGGTAGTTATTGTATACATTTGGTTGTCATTTAGAATTTTGAAAAGGGACTTATTTTGTGTAAAAGGGACCCACAGTATTGTGAATACATTGTTCTTACCAACTCTAAGCTTTCTATTCATTCTAAAAACAAAAGGGGCTCATGAAAAACCGAAGGGTCAATAAACTCAAATACTGTGAGAACCTCAAAACCCTGCGTATGTTTTAGTAGACACTCTTATTCACATCAACTAGGATTAAGTGCCTTGCTCATAGGATTATTTAATTAGTCGGCTAGGGGATTCAAACCAGCAATCTTTTGGTTACTGACCCACTACTCTTAACCGCTAGGCTACCTTCCGCCCCCAGTTCCCTTGTATGATTTGTACTGATGTACTCAGATAATACCCTTACACAAATGCAATCGAAAATCTCATGAAACACATCATCAAAACAGTATCATGCTTTTAAAACTCACCATTAGGCTACATTGTTTGACCTCACTGTGATCGATCAATTTGGAGAAAACAACAGGTTGAAACTGATTTGAAAACATGGTCGTTGTGGATCTTGTTTCAAAGCCAAACACAACTAAATGGACAGCGCTTTCTAAGGTGATTAATTCAAAGTATTTAAGATGTTGCATGTAGAACAGCCATACGCATATTAGAACTTCTGCAGTTCAAGCCCGAAAAAAAGCCGGAAATAAAATAATGATTGTGCCATTATACAATACATAGCCTAATAGGCGACCGTATATTAATCAAGGCAGAAAAAATATATAAATATTTATATATATAAATATTTAAAATGTCTTTGGTACATAATTGGTCTAGCCTATAGGCTACGCCAAAATTAAACAAACTCTAGTAATCACCTTTGAGTGTGGACTGTATTATTATGCATACTGGACGGTTAGGTTACCTTATGCTATGCTCCAAACTTGATATACTGTACATGAGTCTGGGAGAGAACGTATAGGCCTAGGCATTGCTGTTGGTTCATTGATTGTGCAGGGCGGCTTACAGAGTAAAGTTAGATGCTGATTTTGAATGGGCTAGTAGTAGGGCATTTTTGTTATTTTCCTAATTAATAAGCTGACACATTACCATTAGCTACAGAATATGATGGTTGCAACTAAAAAGAGAATGATCCCAGCTTTCTACACTACAAATGTGGGGTTCAACAAGGGTTCTTCTAAGTTCTTAGAAGAACCTTAGGGTTCTTGGCACTGAAATTGGTCCCCAAAAGGTTCTTCCAATAACCCCATAGGAGGAGGGGTTAATCGAGGAACCTCCTTAGTTGGTGGGGGTTCTTGCAGGAACCTAACTGCCCAACTGAAACATTTGGATTTCAATTTGAAAGGACAGCAGGTGAAGGCACTTAACTTCTTAAGGATCGGACCCTTTTTTCAATCTTCGCCTAAAATGACATACCCAAATCTAACTGCCTGTAGCTCAGGACCTGAAGCAAGGATATGCATATTCTTGATACCATTTGAAAGGAAACACTTTGAAGTTTGTGGAAATGTTAAATTCATGTAGGAGAATATAACACATTAGATCTGGTTTTTGTTCCATCAGCTTTGAAATGCAAGAGAAAGGCCACAAGATTGTCACGATTCTCTAAAGCAGAACCCAGAAGCAGACCAGGACAAGGTGAGTAGAACGAAGGTGAGTATTTATTTATTTTATACTCAAATGTGGGAGCAGAATAATCCAGGAGACGGAGCGGGCAGCAGAGGTGAGTTGGTGGGAGTGAATAGGCAGATCCAATGGTGTCACAGAAGCCACTGACGACCAGGCAGGGGTGGGGTGAATGTTCCGGGAGAATGACTGTAGAGACAGAGTAAACGGAGGTGAGTACACGGCAAGCAAAAAGTACAGAACAACAAAACTAACTCTAGTAAACTTGAGGCTGATACGCTGACACAACATACTGTTCATGGCTAACGATCCGGCAGGGAATGGATGTCAGGTCAGAGCTTATGAAGTGGAGAGGTGATGATCAGGACCAGGTGTGCAGATAGCTGATGAGATGCAGGTGTGGGTAATAGAGAGATCTCCCGCCTAGCTTCGTCGCCTGGCAACCAGACAGGGTGCGTTCAGGAACCTCAGGAAACAGACTCCAGAACAGAAAACAGGCAACACAGGCAGAAACAGACTCAGGAGCGGGATTCATGACAGTACCCCCCCTCCGACGAACGCCACCGGGCGGACTACCCGGAGCGCCAGGATGGAGGCGGTAGAAGTCATGAAGGAGGTCAGCATCAAGGATCTGATGCCGAGGAATCCAACTCCTCTCCTCAGGACCATACCCCTCCCAGTCCACGAGATACTGGAAACCCTGACCCCGCCGTCTGGAATTCATGATGCGGCGCACCGTGTAGACAGGACCATCTCCGATCATCCGAGGAGGAGGAGGAGGAGGCGGAGGAGGCGGAGGGGGCAACAGAGGACTGAGGAGAACAGGCTTGAGGCAGGAGACATGAAAGGTGGGATGGACTCTGATCGTTCTAGGCAACTTTAGTCGAACCACAACAGGATGAATCACTCTCTCCACCACAAACGGACCAATGAACTTCAGTGACAGTTTCTTCGACTCAGTCCGCAGAGGAAGATCCCGTGTAGCCAACCAGACCTTATCTCCGACGGCATAAGCGGGGGCTGGAATACGGCGACGATTCACCTGGAGCTGATACCGGTCAGAAACTCTAAGGAGGGCCTTTCTGGCGCGATGCCAGGTCCGGTGGCAACAACGAATGTGGGCCTGGACAGAGGGAACCGAGAGATCCTTCTCCTGAGAAGGAAACAAGGGAGGTTGGTAGCCATACAGGCACTGGAAGGGAGACATCCCAGTGGCAGATGTAGGGAGAGTATTGTGGGCATACTCGACCCATGGCAACTGAGAGACCCAAGAGGTGGGGTTGGAGGAGACAAGGCAGCGCAGCGTGGATTCCATCTTCTGGTTGGCTCTCTCCATCTGACCATTAGATTGGGGTTGAAATCCAGATGTGAGACTGACTGTAGCTCCAATGGCCAAACAGAAGGATTTCCAGACAGCAGAGGTAAACTGAGGACCACGGTCGGAAACTATGTCACTGGGCAACCCGTGGACCCTGAAAACCTCCCTAACCAGGATCTCAGACGTCTCAGAGGCAGAGGGAAGCTTGGAGATGGGCATAAAGTGGGCGAACTTGCTGAATCTGTCCACAATAGTCAGAATGACCGTGTTCCTCTCAGAAGAGGGCAACCCAGTGACAAAGTCCAGGGCCAGATACGACCATGGTCGCCAGGGAATAGGTAGGGGGTGAAGAAGTCCAGAGCTGGGCCGATTGGCACTCTTATTCTGCGCACAAACTGGACAGGCAGCAACAAACCTCCGGGTATCTTCTCCCATGGCAGGCCACCAAAATCGCCATCGTCCGAGCCACACCAGGGTGACAAGCCATCTTGCTGGCGTGGGACCATTGGAGGACAGCAGAACGGACCGACTCTGGCACAAACAACCGACCGGGTGGACCGTTACCGGGACCGGGCTGCGTCCGAAGGGCCGCCATAACCTCCTCCTCAATCCTCCACGTAACTGCTCCCACAACGAAGTTCCGGGAAAGAATATAAAGCCCATATTTGTTTTGATTTCTAAGACATTCTAAGGTTTGTATCATTCACAACTAAAGTTGCCAAATAATTATAAATCTAGACCTGTTTCAAATGATCACTTTTACACTCAACATAGCTCATATGCGCACTCGCTCAGGAATGGGAAAAATATCCTTTCTATTTTATTATTAAGTTAAATTATATTATTTTTACCATAAAATCATCTAATATAAAATAATGGCACAGAAATGTATCAGCATAACTTGTCTGCTAAATGAACTAGCCTAAAGCCTAGGCTTCCATTGGCATGGCGCATAGCCAGATAACATACAGTAGGCGGACTCAGAATATGCTATTCTGTTCTTCTGAAATACATTTTCTTCATATCATAATGTTTCTTTAGACCTGCCTAAAATAAATAATGGATTTATTGTGATGGTGTATATTAAATGGATTTATTAGACTTTTGTAAAACGTATATGTTCCAAAGGCACGCATCAGTGGCTTGTATGTGAGGAGATGCTAAACGTGTTTATGTTAATTAACGTTACATTACGTGAGTCCAGCAGTCATTTGCATGACAGTTACAGTCTGAAAAAAAGTAATGACCGCCACAGCCCTACTGATCAACAGTGTCAAACTAACAACTCTGCCATTTGACCTTCTTGATTGTATTTACAGCTCGGATCTGGATGCTAGACCCATGTGTTGGATATTTGTCAACAACTCTGCCCTGCACGAGAGGGGTGTAATTGCAGCCCGCAATTCCGGCCTTCCTGCATGTGGTCATTCCTGCATCTGCAGGAACCCCTCTTTATACTTCTATTGGTCCATTTTTTAAGCTAGGACTCCAGTACACAGGCGGGAGGCGGGGGCAGTCCAGTACGGTAATGCACCATAACGTTCAATGCCAACCACAGAAGAGCAAGAAGAGGCGGGGGCGACACTGGTAGCTAGCTAGCTGTCAGGCACTGCTTTTCCGCAGTTCTGTTAAAGTCCAGGTAGCAGATAATGAACATTAACAGATATTTATGTACACTGAACAAAAATATAAACACAACATGTAAAGTGTTGGTCCCATGTTTCATGAGCTGAAATAATATACCCCAGAAATGTTCCATATGCACAAAAAGCTTATTTCTCTCAAATTCTGTGCACAAATTTGTTTACATCCCTGTTAGTGAGCATTTCTACTTTGCCAAGATAATCTATCCACCTGACAGGTGTGGCATATCGAGAAGCT
Organism: Coregonus clupeaformis; assembly: GCF_020615455.1. Classification (NCBI taxonomy): domain Eukaryota; kingdom Metazoa; phylum Chordata; class Actinopteri; order Salmoniformes; family Salmonidae; genus Coregonus; species Coregonus clupeaformis. The sequence goes on along the minus strand of NC_059200.1, from coordinate 55,342,813 downwards.
GATTAAACAGCATGATCATTACACCGGTGCACCTTGTGCTGGGGACAATAAAAGGCCACTGCAAAATGGGCAGTTTTGTCACACAACACAATGCCACAGATGTCTCAAGTTTTGAGGGAGCGTGCAATTGGCATGCTGACTGCAGGAATGTCCACCAGAGCTGTTGCCAGAGAATGTAATGTTCATTTCTCTACCATAAGCCACCTCCAACATTGTTTTAGTGAATTTGGCAGTACATCCAACCTGCCTCACAACCGCAGACCACGTGGATGGCGTCGTGTGGGCAAGCGTTTTGCTGATGTCAACGTTGTGAACAGAGTGCCCCATGGTGGCGGTGGGGTTATGGTATGGGCAGGCATAAGCTACGGACAATGAACACAATTGCATTTTATCAATGGCAATTTGAATGCACAGAGATACCGAGAAGAGATCCTGAGGCCCATTGTCTTGCCATTCATCCGCCACCATCACCTCATGTTTCAGCATGATAATGCACGGCCCACGTCACAAATATCTGTACACAATTCCTGGAAGCTGAAATTGTTTCAGTTCTTCCATGGCTTGCATACCCACCAGACATGTCACCCATTGAGCATGTTTGGGATGCTCTGGATCGATGTGTACAACAGCGTGTTCCAGTTCCCTCCAATATCCAGCAACTTCGCACAGCCATTGAAGAGGAGTGGGACAACATTCCACAGGCCACAATCAACAGCCTGATCAACTCTATGCAAAGGAGATGTGTCGCGCTGCATGAGGCAAATTGTAGTCACACCAGATACTGAATGGTTTTCTGATCTACGCCCCTACCTTTTAAAAAAAGGTATCTGTGACCAACAGATGCATATCTGTATTCCCAGTCATGTGAAATGATAGATTAGGGCCTAATTAATTTATTTCAATTGACTGATTTCCTTATATGAACTGTAACTCAGTCAAATCTTTGAAATTGTTGGATGTTGCATTCATATTTTTGTTCAGTGTAACTGTTATTGACAGAGAGGTTTGAAACTCTCTTTGTTATTGGTCTATTAACTTATACCGCCTGGTGATGTCGCAAGGCAGGCCCAATCTCCCTCCCACCAAAACAGGCTGAAATTTCAGGCGGTCTTTTTAAACAGCTCACTAAAAGGGCAATTTACACACTCTGACTTTGGAATAATACTGTGAAAATGATGATAATGCCCTTTTAGTGTATATGAAATCAAGTTTTTGATTGCACTGGGCCTTTAAGGTGTGTTGGATATTGTGAGGCCAAATTCTCAACAGTTCATATCACTAGTCCAGCTCGTAGGCCTACCCATATGAGTATTGCGGCATTCAAAACAACTGGGAACTCGGGAACTCGGAAATCTCCGACTTCAGTACGTTCAAGACAACTGGGAACTTGGGATAAAACGAGCTCCGACTGGGAAAAATAATTTTGAACAGTCATCCAACTTGGAATTCCAAGTCAGAAGCTCGGGCATCTTTCTAGAGCTCCGACTTTTCAACCTGAAGATCACTGATGTCATGACTTGACCTCGTATTTCAGAGTTCCCAGTTGTATTGAAAGAATCATAAGTCTCTGCTGCAGTATTTACTCCACAGTTAAAATACAAAAAAAGGAATAGCATAGGCTTAAAAATAAGTTGTCAAGAAACCAAGCTGGACAGGGAGAAATGCCAAGTCCCTTACCAGTAGCCAACTCTCAGCTTTTCATCATAGTGAGTATTACTGAATGGAGTAGCCAGTGGTGGAAAAAGTACCCAATTGTCATACTTGAGTAAAAATAAAGATACCTGAATAGAAAATAACTCAAATAAAAGTAAAAGTCACCCAGTAAAATTCTACTTGAGTAAAAGTCTAAAAGTATTTGGTTTAAAATATACTTAAGTATCAAAAGTCAAAGTAAAAATATAAATAACTTCAAATTCCTTATATTAAGCAAACCAGATGGCACCATTTTCTTGTGTTTTTATATTTACGGATAGCCAGAGGCACACTCCAACATTCAGACATAATTTACAAATGAAGCATGTGTGCTTAGTGAGTCCGCCAGATCAAAGGCAGTAGGGATGGCCAGGATTGTTCTGTTGATAGGTGCGTGAATTGGACCATTCTCTTGTCCTGCTAAGCATTCAAAATGTAATGAGTACTTTTGGGTGTCAAGGAAAATGTATGGAGTAAAAAGTACAATATTTTCTGAAGGAATGTAGTGAAGTAAAAGTAAAAGTAGTTAAAAATATAAATAGCAAAGTAAAGTATAGATACCCCCAAAAAACTACTTAAGTAGTACTTTAAAGTTTTTTTACTTAAGTACTTTACACCACTGGGAGTAGCCTAGTCTAAATGCTCTTGCAGTAGCCTGCTTCTCCTCTGCCTTTCAGCTCACATCAAACCACAGTGCGTTGTCAACAGAACAAGATCTGTGACGTGAAATGTCCAGTCTAACGAAAAGCGCAGACAATGATCCTAGGAATGCCCATGGACTGGCACAATTTGGACATTAACTGTAAAGTAGATTATGCGTCAAAAGTGCATAGTTGATATTTCTATTAATCAAATCATTCCTCTAAATAACACAGTATATAACGCTTGTCTAGTTCCGGGTATCACAGCCTATGTAAGGCTACAGCAAATTTACAGCTAATCTGGATTTCCCTGGACACATCATGGGATGGTAGTAATGCCGCATTCAAAACAACTGGAAACGTAGAACTCGGAAAACTCCAACTTCCGACTTCAGTGCGTTCAAGACAACTGGGAACTCAGGAAAAAAACGAGCTCCGACTGGGAAAAACCTTTTGAAAAGTCATCCAACTCGGAATACCAATTCAGGAACTCCGGCATCTTTCTAGAGCTCCAACTTTCCGACCTGAAGATCACTGACGTAATGATTTGACCTCATTTTTTCAGTGTCTTTTCCAGTTGTCTTGAAAGCACCATTAAGCTTATTTCGATGTATACAGACCTAAACTTTCTTACCCAATCACAGACTTAGTTGTCACCGGCAGGTAATCTAGCGGTTAAGAGCGTTGGGCCAGTAACCTCTCTGATTCAGAGGGGTTGGGTTAAATGCGGAAGACACATTTCGGTTGAATGTATTCAGTTTTGCAACTGACTAGGTTTTCCCTTTCCCCATTGTCATAGGACGTCACACAGCCAACGGGAAGATATGGTGCTTTGAGGGGAACTCTGGGAAAAAACTAGGTCAAATTAGTTTTCAATTGGCTCATTCATCCTCTTCCCTGTAACTATTCCCCAGGTCATTGCTGTAAATGAAAATGTGTTCTCAGTCAACTTACCTGGTAAAATAAGGGTAAAATAAGGTCGGAAAGTCTGAGTTCTAGAAAGATGCCCCAGTTTCTGATTTGGAAATCCGAGTTGGATTACCTTTAAAAACGATTTTCCCGGTCGAAGCTAGTTTTTCCTGAGTTCCCAGTTGTCTTGAACACACTGAAGTCGGAAGTCAGAGATTTCCGAGTTGCAGGTTTCCAGTTCTTTTGAATGCGGCATCAATCCCATGTTTCTCATTTGCAGTGGTGACCCCTCATTCAGGGCAGGTTTTTTGTTGTTGCCTGTTTTGCGTGTTATTTTGGCATTAATACGTGTCACATATCATTTTGCAAACAATGTAAAAAATACAAAAAAACATTGAGTTAACCTCTACGGGATTGGTGAGCTAACGTACGCTAATGTGATTAGCATGACTGTTGTAAGTAACAGCAAACTTTCCAGGTCATAGACATGTCTTAAATGGGCAGAAAGCTTAAATTCTTGTTAATCTAACTGCACTGTCCAATTTACAGTAGCAATTACAGTGAAAAAATACCATGCTACTGTTTGAGGAGAGTGCACAACAACAAAAAACATATCACGGCAACTGGTTTGATACATTCACCTCTGAAGGTAAATAATGTACTTACATTCAGTAATCTTGCTCTGATTTGTCATCCAAAGGGTCCCAGAGATAAAATGTAGCACAGTTTTGTTTGATAAAATCAATTTTTATATTAATATGTAGGAACTGGGTTCTACAGTTTGAACCCCTACTGTCTCTGGCTCCACACCCACCCCACCCGGCCATCTAGATGTGTGAAAGTTAGTGTATAAGCTAATGATCCATCATGCATGACATTCCTGGGAGTGTGTAAACTTACATTTTGTATTACCATATCATTCTTGTATGTTCTCTATAGGTATGTACTTGAAAATTTATAAATTGACCAATTTGGCATATTTGGGCAGACTGGATACAAAATAGTCCAGTATTCCAATGCTTCACTGGATCAATCTGAAACGTTTTACACACACTGCTGCCATCTAGTGGCCAAATTCTAAATTGCGCCTGCAATATTATATTGTGGCCTTTCTCTTGCATTTCAAATATGATGGAATAATTTATTTTTTTGAAAAATCATGTTTTTTTGTTTGTATTATCTTTTACCAGATCTAATGTGTTATATTCTCCTCCATTAAGTTCACTTCCCACAAACTTCTAAGTGTTTCCTTTCAAATGGTATCAACAATATGCATATCCGTGCTTCAGGTCCTGAGCTACAGGCAGTTAGTTTTGGGTATGTCATTCATAGGCGAAATATGAAAAAAAAGGGTCCGATCCTTAGTTAATAAAGCTGCATACAAACATGGTCTCTTTTTTGCTTTCTTGAGTAAGGCAGCTCCAAAATGCAGGTGTTTCAGCGTAGCTCAGTGCTTTCTGTGGTGGTGGTGGGGCAGCCAGCGGAAAATACGGATTGTAGGGGTTAGTAATGTTCTCCTGTTGCGCCGTGGTTGGCTCAGTGTTCTGTCAATCATGGGGACACTACATCACTGCAAAATCTAAGGGTAGAGCTCGACAATTCAAGCCCCTTGGGTGCTGCCATAGAGTTACATTAGAAGTGCCATCCAAGAAGGCTCAAGGTCATTGGCCACAGATAAAATGATGTCAAATCACATTATATCTACAGTAGCTTTGATTGGACTGATCGTGTCAACATCAAACTTTCAAAATCTTAGCTAGGAAGCTATCAGTCATCATCATGAATCAAGTCGACGATCTACTGGCAAATCATTTTCAATCCATGTCATATGAAAATAAATAATGAAGAGAAATTATAGAAAAACATATCGGTGCTCATCGGCCATTGGAAATAGACATTACACAACAAGTTGGAAATCGCAAATTCAAGAATGAGTGGTTTGGAAGGAATCAGTGGCTAACTGCAAGCATTGCAAATCAATCACTAGCCTGCTATTCAGTGGAGAGGGTGTGGGGTCCAATTCTGGGTTTAAGGGTCTCTTTTCCATGCTTAAAAGGATAAACATTCAACATTGGCCATGCTGTCAATCCAGCATGACTTCTGCCATGCTCAAAATAACTGCTAACTCAGAACTGGGAAATCTCAGACTTCAGTGAGTTCAAGACAACTGGGAACTTGGAAAAAACGAGCTCCAACTGGGAAAATATGTTTGGAACGTCATCCAACTCGGAATTGCAATTCGACAACTCGGGCCTCTTTCTAGAGCTCCGACCTGAAGATCACTGACTTCATCATGAGTCTACCTTTATTTTTTTCAAGTTCCCAGTTGTCTTGAAAGCACCATAAATCCAGAGAATGCCAGACTTTGATGACAAAGTTTGATGACAGAATTCTGTCCTAGCTCGCTCGTTGAAATTACGGATTGCCTCTTATCTGCTAGTCGTCCCCTTAAGCTATAGTTTGTACATCTCAATTGTTAGTATAAACCACGTGTTTAAGCAAGTCAGCCATATCAGCTATGTTTTATTTAAAAGGCAGTAAATGTGGCTGAATGAACTGTTTCGCTGCCAGACAAGACTCCGCTGATAGCAGTGGTAAGGTGTTGGGACTGCTGTTGGGACTCTGCTGTTGGGACAGCTTTATGTAGGACCTAACAGTTTGTGGGCACCGTTTGTCACCGTTATAGTGTAATTAATGTATTGTTTAGTGTTGTGTTGTGTTGTGCTGTGCTGTGCAGTGGCTTTGCTGGCATGCATCCCCCCAAAAGATGTGGGGTTTGCCCCACCAAGATTTACATGCTAAAGTCGACACTGCTCATTTGTATACCAAAGCACAGCTTATCTGACCGAAGCCTCCCTGAGCGATGAAGCTCGGTGACGCCAACGGGGTCGTCAACAAGTCCGTGAGGCATAAATATTGTTTAATTGTTTGTTTTGTGCATGAAGAAATATGGCAACTAAATCGTTCACCACGAAACAAGGGTTGGACGCGATTTTGAAGAGCAGTGAGGATGAATCAGATAATCTGGTCCAGACAGTTTTCTTATTATGATGAACTGGATGGAATTCATTGTGGAGGAATCGTAAGTAGGGCTAGTATATAATTGTGATATTATTTGGAAACATTTACTCTGCGATACGCATTGGCTATTTGGTTTGTTTTAAAATATTTACTATTTCGCCTGGTGTCGATAACGGTTATTATTTTACTGTGTTGATAGCCTAACGTTAAAGTCGCCTTCTATGATTTACTCTGTTTATATGATATGGGAGTAGCCTAGTCTACAATAACATTATTGGATGTGCTGTTATTATTTATTTCATGGATAAATACAATTGTAAATGAAAATATACATATTTGGTGATACAGGTTTTTTTTTATATAAAAACAATATGCGTGTTTCTATCAAATCGACTTGTTGTGGATAAAATGCTGTGTGTGATGACGTGGCGCACATAAAAATAACATTTGCGGTTAAATTCCCATGAACCGAATAAAAAATACAATTTAAATGGGTTTCCATTGCATTTTCAACTCTACTGATGGTTTTATAAATAAAATAAAAATGGTTATATAGCGAATGTGCCCGCTCGCATATAAATTGCGCAGATATAGCCTACTACATGATGAGATTATTATGGACAAAAGAGTGAGATTAATATTATTCGTCAAACACGTAACCAAGCATCTACCATCATGTCTCCTGAGTGGCGCAGTGGTCTAAGGCACTGCTGCGCAGTGCTAACTGTGCCACTAGAGATCCTGGTTCGACCGGGAGACTCATGGGCGGCGCACAATTGGCCCAGCGTCGTCCAGGGTAGGGGAGGGAATGGCCGGCAGGGATGTAGCTCAGTTGATAGAGCATGGCGTTTGCAACGCCAGGGTTGTGGGTTCGATTCCCACGGGGGGCCAGTATAAAAAAAAAAAATGTATTCACTAACTGTAAGTCGCTCTGGATAAGAGCGTCTGCTAAATGACTAAAATGTAAATGTAATGTCACCAGAATAAAACCCTCACTATTTATTGGAAAAGTGCATCAAGCTTATCACCGTGCACTTTCACCACCGTCTGAAGTTTATCATAATTTACTTAATCTGTAGCCTAATAAACTGTATGCTTTCCCGAGTCGTAGTGGGAGAACCACATAAAGCCTGACTCCAAGTTTACTTTGATATGATGGTTATAATATCAATATTTGCGCATAAAGGCTTTCCACCGCCATTTCAACTAATTTTACCTACAGAAAAAGATCCCACATTTACATTTTAGTCATTTAGCAGACGCTCTTATCCAGAGCGACTTACAGGAGCAATTAGGGTTAAGTGCCTTGCTTAAGGGCACATCGACAGATTTTTCACCTAGTCGGCTCGGGGATTAGAACGAGCGACCTTTCGGTTACTGGCACAACGCTCTTAACCACTAAGCTACCTGCCGCCCCGTTGAATTCACGTTAGTTAACAACTCAACCAAATGTAAATCAAAAACTGGACGTTGAACTGATGTCTGTGCCCAGTGGGGATGCCAGTATGAAAAATTTATGCACTCACTAATTGGAAGTCGCTCTGGATAAGAGCGTCTGCTAAATGACGCTGTAAACTGTAAACTGTAACTGGGATGTTATTTTCTACACAGAAGATCATACAAAATGATTGCCAATACCGTTCTGATTCTGATTTCAGTCACTTCAAACCATCATACTCCTTCAGAATGAAATACTATCAAAGGTACTGTCAGACTGGTGTGTAATAGACTTTCATAGCCCCAATTAGAAAAGTTAGTCTATCATTTGCCGTTGATTAAATCACTTTTTTTTACATGGTCAGGTCGTGAAAATGTTTTGATATCAAAATGGGGTCGCAGGCCAAAACAGTTTGGGACCTCTGCTCTAGGCGGTTTTAACTGTGTGCAGGTGAAGAATGGTTTGAGTTGTCATCACTGAAATAATTAATTGTAGGCTATAGATATTGGATATTTACTTCACACTCCTGTCTTTTATTCCGTAAACTTGGAACATATAATTTTTTTGTCACGTATACCTTTTCCCTTTATTTATGTCTGAAATGAACTTCTATCTGCTGTAGTTTATTCAAACATATTACCATAAACACATGAAGTTACTTTTCAATCACCTTTTGAATACAGTATAATGGACTTTGCTTTATCTTACATTATTATCAACTTGTACAAAACACTTTGCACCCAAGTTAAGCATGCAGAATTTCTATTTTAGCAAACAAATAAATCGAAAATATTCCAGACAAAGCATATAAAAGTAAAGTCACACTACAGAAACAGGACACAATTAAGTGGGCCAATGGCACCACCTGCATAAACGGTAAAGCACATGAGCAACATAAAAGTCTAAGCTATGTACAATAGAATTGTTCTTCTACAGAGTCCGGATAGGCCTAGACCTATTTGTTACACTTTTTTGTTTCTAATCCAAGACCAAGAGTATAGGCCTAGGCCAGCGTTTACCAAACTCGGTCCTCAGGACCCCAAGGGGGTTTAGTTTTTTGCCCTAGCACTACACAGCTGATTCAAATAATCAACAAATCATTATTATTTGAATCAGCTGTGTGGTGCTAGGACAAAAAACAAAACGTGCACCCCTTGGGGTCCCCAGGACCGAGTTTGGGAAACGCTGGCCTAGACCAATACAAGCCATGTTCAAATGGGTTTGAGCCCTCAAAGGAAGTAAGTGAACATGCATAGGAGTTCCTTTGTTTGTTTATTATGTAGGCTAATGTACAATGTTGCAATGTAACACGTCTTCATCATCACTTTTAAATCCAAAAAACATGGTCATATAAATTGTTGTAGCATACAAGTTCATTGGTAAACACATAGGCTACAACCCGCATAATCCATTGGAAAAATAAATGATTGCAACTAATCCAGTTTAGTTGTCTTTCGCCCCATTCGCAGGTAGGCTAGGCTGTCCGCAAATTATTTTCATCACGGCTGATGCGTCAACTGTTGTATTGACAGGCATTAAGGCTAGACCCGGGACTTTGCAACCCGCTGTATCCAAAGGTTGGGTGCTGTTTCGATTTCAGTCTCAGGGTCGCAAGGCTAGAGTTACATGTGTCTCTGTATACGCTGTAAGGGGAACCGGGAGGCCCATACGGACAGGACGACGAGGACATGACTGAGTTGATTGTAGAGGTGCCGATTCCGTTAAAATTGCTGATGTTGTTCAGGCCCGCAGTTGGCATCCCCGGTACAGCCGAGTGGCCCCCCATACCTCCGGCCATAGTCATAGAGGAGATGGAGTTAGGAGCTGAGAACATTGACTGGGATGTGAGTGGGCTCATTGAGTTGAAAAAAGTGAAGTTCTTTGTGGACAGATTAGCCGGGGTCAGTCCTTTGTTCGTCCAGTTGTTGTACGTGTAGGCAGGATACATGTCGTCGTAGGGCTGCATGAGTCCACTGAACTGGGGAAGGTAGCTGTTCTTACACAGGTCCATTTGCTGGTTGCGTTCACGCTTCCTCCATTTGGCCCTGCGATTTTTGAACCACACCTAAAGATCAAAGACAAAAGAAAAACATTTATTAAAAATGCGATCTAAAAAATAATTTAATTTAATAATAATAATAATAATAATAACAATAGTTGTGTTATTATATTATTATGTAACATTTATAATACAATCCATAATAGTCCAATAGAAAATATATAGCCTAGGCTAGGCCTAATTAGGCCTATGAATGATGAAAAAACTTAGAATATATTTTTGCCACAACTTGACAAAATTGGCTCTCTAATGTTTTTATTATAAGAACAATTCGTTTTTACTTTATTATGGAAACAAATCAGGAGTATTAGGCAATATAATTTGAAGTGGGGCTATGTATAGTCTTCCGTGGCACACGGTTGTAGGCTAGTGATAAATTGTCCACAAAGACATGAACGATGTGACACCGTAAGCTTAGAGCGCAGTGGTGGGTTATATTTAGCTAGAAAAGCCTCCTCGTCATTGTGTTTTAGCTGTGGGCCTATATCTCCCCGCTCTCACGTCTGCATAGGCAGTATGGACAATCAAATTCATCAAAATGTAGGCCTAACCTAGCAGGCTACTGGTCGAATTATCATACAATCATTATTATCAATAGTTTTATTATCAATAACCGTGAAGCGTTTGCACGACCCCTTGCAAGACCGCTGAACAAAATGTTCCAGAAAAATTGGTGTTACTCTTGTGCGTCTATTTTAAGTGTACGTAATTCCCTTCTGGCTAATATAAGGTCAATGTTATGATGTGCTACTGCTTGGGCGTCAATAAGAGTTTGTGATCCTCTTCATATAATGTTTGAAATTATTCTATAGATGTATGGATAATCGTAATCTATTAGCCATTGAAAAACGAAATTAAAATAATATTAGGCGCTTATTGGGCTTATTGTCGACTTCTTGCCAACTGACTAAAGTGCATTGTTGTTTTGATATGTAGGCTTCAAAGTATTGGTACGTTTACACATGGGACATACGTTAATTGTAGGCCTAGGACACAAAAAAACTCAAGCTTGTCTTGTTTCTTGCCTATATTGTTATTAAAACACCCGATTTGTTTAGGGGGTTTGGGTTGAATTTTGCAAAAAGGGTTTCCAATAGGCCTAATGTGCAATTACTCGCAAGAACATGTGTATGCATGGTAATATGGTAATTACTCATTGCACTGCACTAAAATGGTTTGCTGTAAAACGTTTCTAGAGTAACACGTTACAGTGGAGTGTGTAGTGAACAATACACATTATAGCAATAACAAGACCTATGTAAAATGAACTGTTACCGAAATAAATATTCTAAATTGATTGGCACAGATACTGTAAGTATACACTAAAAAACATTGTAGATGCAATGTCATCAAAAGTCGATACATTTGTGTAATCCATCACCCCCATAAAGATGGAGGGAAATTATGGCGTCAGACATACCTCATAACGTTTGTAATGTAGTCCCCTGTAGCTCAGTTGGTAGAGCATGGCGCTTGCAACGCCAGGGTTGTGGGTTCGTTTCCCACGGGGGGCCAGTATGAAAATATATGCACTCACTAACTGTAAGTCGCTCTGGATAAGCGCGTCTGCTAAATGACTAAAATGTAATCATTGGTAATTATTGCAATGACATCATCCAAGTGGTGTTGGCTTGAAGTCAAGCAATAAACTCAGAACAGGTTAAAAACGGAAAGGTTTTTACTTTCATTAATTCACATCGTTACGGTTTCCCTTTGAATTCATCAAAATGTAGGCCTAACCTAGCAGCCTACTGGTCTAATTATCATACAATCATTATTATCAATAGTTTTATTATCAATAACCGTGAAGCGTTTGTACGACCTCTTGCAAGACCGCTATGCACGTTTTCAGCACGGGCCAAAATGCATCTCCAGGCCCTTACCCTGACTCTGGCCTCGGTGAGGTTGGTCCACACAGCTATCTCATCTCTCGTGCTCATGTCCGGGTAGCGGTTCCGCTGAAAGGTGGCCTCGAGCTCTTGCAGCTGCTGGCTGGTGAAATGAGTCCTCTGCCGCCTCGCTTTCTTCTTTTTGGGATCATCTGCGTTTCCATCGTCACTTCTGTGTTCTACGCTCCTCTCCTTTTCTGTGAAAAACAAACATATAAATTCTGGTTATTGTACTGTAGCTTATACTGAGTCAGACTACTTTGATTTTACATAGAGGCGTGCCACTCACCCAAATGTTTTCTGTACAATCTCAGCTCATGATTCTAGAAACAGTATGTACGAAACGCATGTACAATTTTTAACAAATGGTTTACTTCTGCAGCAGAAAATCACCTGGCAGGGTGATCCTAACATTGTTGGGTGATCCTAACATTGTTTGAAGTGTCCATAAATCACTAAAGTAAATGACAATTTTCAAAAGTCTATAAGGCCTACAAAGACCACAAGTAGGCTATCACGTTTCCATGCATAGCGTCAAACATTAACAGATTTGCTCCGGGTTCAATATTGATTATTTTAGACGCTCTATTAGAAATGAATCGGCATAAACCTGCATAAACCAAGAACATTCCCTTTGTTGCAACGTTTGTCCAGTCTTATCTAGAGTCCATTATCTTGTCCATGCGTGTCTTTACAAGATAGCCTTTATTTCATACCTTGAAAATAGCTAGATGTAAGAAGGGCGATATATATTTTAAGAAAGATCAGTTTAAAACAAACTAGCCGTATTGTAGCTGCTGAATGTATTGGCTAGCCCTATTCTTCTTAGGCTTACGTCTTATTATCTCTTTAGTATTAGGTCTATATATTGATAGCTTACAACTGATGAGGAGGACTGTAATAGAAAATACCGACCATTCTGCAGTAGCACATATTATAACTTCAAACAATTATTATAACTCTTGCATGTCATTGGTTTAAATATGCAGAAATATTATATTTGATCAAACCGTAAGCTTATTGTTATCAAAGTAGGCCTATTAAAACACGACAATTGCATGTTATTTATTTAATTCAACAGAAGGTGCTTTGTGTTTCGAATATATGTGGTATTACTCAATGCATTGGGCAGCATTGGGCAATGTTGTAAGCTACATATTTTAGTTTCTCTTAATATCGAATACATTACACACATAAGTACCTTTTTAGCCTATAATGTTTAACACAAAAATGCCTGTTGTATAGCCTACTTAGTAATAATGAGAGTAGGTAATGCAATGTTATTACACCGTTAATGTACCTGCTATTTCAGTATCTGATGACTCGCTGCTTGAGTTCTCCAACGTTTCTCGAGTGTTGTTTGCAGTTCTCGGCAAGTGAAACGTAGAGGCCATGTCGCGCGTCGGTGGGGATATCACGGTCTCTGCGATTCTGTCCAAATTCATTCCACCTTGAAAAGAATGATGTCGTATTAAAAATAAGTATTAAATCCTGTATACACGAGCTTTCTCAATCTTCAACAAGAATGTTTAGATTTCTATCCGTAGCCAAACACTTGCCATTGCAATAATAAAAAGCAGATTTCCATGAATTTGTTCTCCAGATAAACAGCCTCTCTTTTCCTCGCAGCACTGACAGCGCCTAATGCTTTCAGATTCCGCTGGTGGAGATATGCCCGGTGTGACCGAATGGAAGCGCTCACAGCAGAACCAAGGGATGGGACCCACCCATCTTCTGCATTAAACCTCCCCGAAATGAGAGAGTCCCACCCACAAAGAGCATTCAATCTGACTGCAGGAGATTATTTGGGGAGCGCATGAGGCAACGTCGAGTTGCATTGCCTTGGAAAGTTTGGAAGAAAATGGGCCCTTTATTCAGGCATGTTTGAAATATGCTCCAGCGCAATGGAACCGCCCGGCAGCTGGGTGCGCTTAGAGCCTACACACGCACACAATTTATATATCGTATAGGAACTGAGCTCAATAAACATTTACATTAGGCCTACCCGTGTTATTTTCAAGGCCAAACATATATGGAAAGTAGGCTACCTAATTTATAATTGAGTAGCCTATGTACATGAAAGAATCACACTGCTGCAAAATCTACCGTAGGCCTAATAGTCTATCAATTCATGTGTGGGGACGATTTGATGAGGTATTTTTTCAGGCCTTCTAAACAATCACCTAAAAAAAGCAAGTGAGGCAGACCTTGTGTCAAAATAATGAAGTGGTGTGTGTGAGTGTGTGTGTGTGTGTGTGTGTGTTTGTGTGCGTGCGTGCGTGCGTGTGTGTGTGTGTGAAATCAGTGGCTCCTGCTGGTTGGTCAGAGATGGACTGAGATTAAACGTCACATCACACAGTTATGAGCCCGGCCACTTGAATCCACACTTGAATTAAATTAACAGAAATTGATTTTCTGTGATTCATTTAAATATATGTTGGCCTTGTTTTGTTTTTGTTTTTAAGGAGAAAGGCTTTATATATCTTAGGCCTATTGACAGTAGCCTATTTGTCCGTAATTTAAGCGAAATGTCTGTCACTCACTGTAGCGTTAAAATAAATAGTATATAGTAAACAATGCTTGGAAATCAACACCATTATCATTCACCTGTACCTGTAGTTAAAACAATATGCAAACACAATGCAAACTCGTTTTGAGCTGATAGCCAAGTGAATGTCAAAGAATATCCTGGATTGGCATAAAACATATCTGCAGCTATTATTTGGTTTTGGATGATTTTATCGAATCATCGTTTATCATCATCAATAAAAACAATCCTGAATAACTCTGGTGGTAGGCCAAATGGTCCCAATAGCATGCAGTATTATAATTACATTGGGCAGGTATTTTGTTTTGGACAGCTTCTATTGCGCACGATCTCCAAGTCTTGTCGCAGGCGCCAGTGCTAAGCGTTTTAGATTATTGTAGGCATCAACATAAATAACTCACAGCAGGTTTTTGAACTCATTCAGCAGTTTTTAACTGGTTAAGTACAATTCCATTGGAAATTAATGTTGAATGCTCAATTTATAGGCCTATTCCTAAAACGTAGGTTCAAAATGATGTTGTTGCTGCTTCCTGTTGACGAAACATTTTGATAAATAGTCCAATGTCAAAACACAGTTTTCACTTGTCCAATAACGTATTTTTTTTTTTAAATGTATGAGCACCTTATAAACTGCACACTCACCAAAAACCATGTTGTTTTCACAATTGGCAATAAATCACTCATATCGATTAGGGGGGAAATCAGGTTGTAGGCCCATGCGCTGTTGAAATACCACAACTCAAAAACCACATGGACACTGGAGATACAGTATTTTTACATCACTGGTTAAAGGACAACCTGCAGAAGACAGGTAATTTTGTAACGGGGTTCCCCCACAGAAATAGAAATGCAACATTGTTTTGTCAATCACTCATATATTGATTATCACCTTGAAATCAATCGCGCAAGAAGGGGGAGATGAGGTTACAGGTCCTGTTAAAACAAACGAACACAGCTCAAAAACCACAAGGAATATGGGGATAATGTGAACATCACTGGTTAGAGGACGACGTGTTGAAGACAACCAGCTACATTTTGCAATGTTGCATTTTGATTCAAATGTGTCGCCAACGCGTTAAGTGTACTACTTTTTTTTTGTTAGTCACTTCCATCGATATCATGTTGAAATCAATAGAACAGGGGGCAGCGTTTGGGGAGGGGGCAACGTTTGCTGTGTATGCGCTGTTTAAACTAACACTATTCAAATGCCACACGGAATCAGGGAATACTTTTTACATAACTGGTTAGAAGAGAATTTGCTGAAGACATTCATCTAAATTCTACAATGTCAAATGGAGATTCTAGGAGGCTGCCGAAACAGGGCAGAAACAAATCAGTTGCTTTGTTATTTAACTTCAACGAATCACGACCCGGCATAGGATATCAACACTGACAAGGGTTGGCTGTTATTAAAGTGATAGTTTGACTCTCAAATCAGTGTAGGCCTATTGGTGTGCTGCCGTCGACTGTTATGAAAAGAGCTCCCCGAATGTTCTGCTCCCCGAATGTTCAGCTCCCCGAATGTTCTGTGCCATTTGAGCTTGAACATTATAACTGCGTTCTAAATCCTGCAATGGACAGGCATGTATAACACAATCAACGGTCCCAAACCAAATATAGTTCATTACAATTATTATTATTCAATTATTAATCTGTTTAAAGCAATCGATTTAATGTATTCGTGATGACTGTAAACTTTTATATTAACATCAGCAATATGAAGCAAAAAGGATGTAATGTAGTAACACAAACTGTCCACATTGTGGAAATTGGCGTGATATAAAATAATTAAACATGATAAAATAATTCAGTATTATAATTTAGGATGATAGTAAATGACGCACACTCACAGTTTTTTACAACAATGACATCTACTTTTGACTACTTTAACCATGGAGAGAGTTTTAAAATGATCCTAAGCAAAATAGAACTGTGCGCTGTAGACTAGAGCTTCCCGCACCAATAGGGTCATGGCTAGAAGATTTCCAGCTTTTGTCAAATTAACTTCAAAAGTTTTTTTGCTTTTTAGCTAACCTTAACCCAAACCCTTTTCCTAACCTTAACCCAACAATCCTAACCTGCTATGTTAATTATCCTAACCTGCTGAGTAAATTCTCATAACCTGCTACGAAAATTCAGATCTGACGTAAAATTTGGCAAAAACTGGATTCCTTCTAGCCAAGACCCTTCCGTTCCCCTTCCATAGTGACTGGGCAGCTTGAACCTTTGACGTTCCGAGTCATTTCATGACGTTTACTTTTGACATGAGACCCCGACAAACTGGAAAGAGTCCCTTTCAAAAGGCAATTGTGCAACCTTTCAAAAATCACTTACTTTTTCATTTATTTGTTCAGGTTCCTCGTAATATTGTTTTTATTTAGGCTAATTAACCTCTTTGTAAAATGAGGTCTAGGCTCATTCCTTATCAATAAAAAAAAACCTAATCATATAAACTAACAAAGTATATGGCATTTGCCTTCATGGTGCGTCCACGCTCAAGGCTGTGTATTGGAGTCAATTGAAATTACATTTCAGATAATCTAGAAACAAAAACAAAAACAATCCCGAAACAAAAACAAAACATTTTTCAATTTATGTAGCTATTGCATTTCAACTCTCAAATAGATTGAAATGTTAATGGTAAGGATTCAATCTTGGTACAGGGAAGATACAGCAGCATAAAATCAAGAGCAACACCCATGCTACACAAACATCAGTGAATGAAGAGGTCTAAACTATTCAGAAACGAATCTCTAACCCTTAAAAACAAGTCAAATGTGAGTTCACATGATATCTAATATGTTTGTGGGCGCCTCAAAAGTCTGAGTAGGGGGCCTCGCGGTGATGTGATTTAAACGCCATTATGCACAACCAAATGAATTTTTGCCTCTGTGGGTTAGAGATGATCATCATAAATAATTACCAACAGAGATGCAGTCAGCATCGCTTTGGGCTTTGGCTCCTAGCCTACGTCAGAGGCAGGACTGGTAGTGTTATCTCCTTGACAATCTATATCATAGGCCTAATCTGTTGATATTTTGTCCTATAAATTGGTGTTGAACGTTCTTATTGGCCTTCATGCGCGTATTGTTGGCTCCTCTGATAATGCGTTTTCAAATATATGGCACTTGACACTTGCGCGACGGATGGTCTACAGAAGCTTTTTCATCCACCAAGACAGGTTAAAGGGCAGTGGCAAGATAAACAGTAATCTTTTTTCGGAGGACTGAAAATAAACTAAACGACCGTCGTTAATCACAAACCAAACCAAAAATTAAAAATATAAGTACTTTTTATCGTGTCCTTTTTGTCATACCCAAACAAACCACTGAAGGGGCAACGAAAACATTGGGTGTAGAATGTAATCAGACACGGTGCGTAACTGGAGAAGGCTATGGACCTGATGACATTATTGCCTTAGTGATCATCACATCTCGGCAATCTTGAGTGGATACTTGGTCCAAGGCCTGCGTGACCCCCATTCCCAATAACCACCCTGACATTTGAACAAATGTTTCATTCGAAATGGCTCCATCATCCCACTCACGAATTAATGGATATTACTTTGTACCATATTGCTTCAGTCTGCTTTAGATTAATTTACGTTATATCACTCTTGCCTCATGTTCTCTTCAATAGGCTATAGGCCATGCAAATAAAAAGTTATGTTACGTCCTCATCAATATTTTACGTATGCCTATGGCTTAAATGGACTGTTGAGACGATGTTGGGATAACATGCGAAAACACGACAATAACTTATAGAGATCTATGATCCGTCAATGATTTCCGTCCACATTTATTCCCGTCTTACTGCGGAAATAGGCAGAATAAAAGAAAATGCAAAAAAACGGTTTTAATGAATAGTTTGACCTGATTTATTTAATATATTTTTGGCAAAGGCCTACCTGAAATCCGTAGGCTACGCAAACCACACGAATAAATTGAACGGTTATCTTCGCTAATGTGTGCGCACTAGGCCTATATCCAATCTAAAAGGCCACCCTGACCCTGATATTGAATGAACGGTGTAATTTACATTTACACAATCAACGAGTTATTTTATCATTGAATGGATGTAGCCTAGGCAAACAATTGAAATAGCCTATTTTGCCGCAATAAGGTAGCCTGTACACAAAAAAACTGTCTGGCATGTAACAAAGCAAATAACAAATCCCTCATAACGAAGCATGAACCTTGAATAATTCCAGATGCAAGACGCATAAAAACCGAGAATACGCTGTAGCCTATGGGTGTAATGAAGGCTTTATTATGCATTCATAGGCTGTCAATGGTGTATAAAAAAACAACTATTCTCAACACCTTGTTCGTTTATAAGCTGCTTGTTTACTGACAATGCATTGTGGTAGGATATATAGCATTTGCCCAGGCTTTATGAATGCACAATAAACCATGTTTGACCAGTAAAATGTTACAAAAGTCTCAAAGAAGTAGTGTTAAAGCATGCAGTAATACCTGGATTTCCGCAAGAGATTACATTCTTCGACAGATGCCTGAAAAACAAAATAACAAGGTACATTCACCATCATATTATTGTATACAGGTTCGTCATTGTACCCTTCTTATCTATAGCCTATTGACAAATCCACTTTAATCAGGGATAATACAGGCCTATAGCATTGGCTCCACTGAATAGCGTGCTTAGTATAAATGAAAATATAACGACACAAATCCGTGCACAACTTATGAAAAACGCTCAATAATAGAGTCCTTTTTGGCTGCACTTATTCATCAATTGGAATTATGTTGACCTTTAGTTTTAAAAGAGTCAGAGATACCGTAGCTAAAAGTTGATCTTTATCGTGATGTATACACATAACCTCTCTTATCTCCAGGAATCCCTTTGCTCGTTTTATGTCCATAATAAATCGTGACATAATACATGGTTCCCTTTTTTCACACCGAGATCCAGTCACTCACCACACACGCGCGCACGCACGCACGCACACACACACACACACACACGCACGCACACACACACACACACACACACACACACACACACACACACACACACACACACACACACACACACACACACACACACACACACACACACACACACACACTGCTATGTCAGGTTAGTAACATAATAGGAGTCCATACACAAAATACACTCATTCAGAGGTACAGTATCTTCAAGCATTTTTAATGACATCTTCTTATTATATGAGGGTGTATTTCTTCTAACATCTCACCTCTCATGCAATATTGTTATTTCTCAGAGGTCGTCTAGTCCTAGCCTATTGTTTTCCATGTACTCATTCATAAAAACATTATTCAATTTAAAATTGTATCGCAATACTCCAACACCCCACCTATATTCCCTGACAAGGTTTGTAATGTTCTCCTACAAAAGTCATGTCACCCCCTGAAAGCATGCCCATGCGTAATACACGAAGGACAGGAGGTTGGCGGGACCTTAATTGGGGAGGACGGGCTCATGGTAATGGCTGGAGCAGAATCAGTGGAATGGTATCAAATACATCAAACGTGATTTCCATGTGTTTGATTCCATTCCATTTGCTCCGTTTCAGTCATTATTATGAGCCGTATTTCCCTCAGCAGCCTCCACTGACTCGAAGCCTATGTATCCTCCACTTGACATAGACTGGAAAGGCCTTGTAAACTTGGACACGATAAGAGCATGCAATCCGAGTCACTGTCTTATAATTTTGGGAGACCAAGTGGCGCAGCGGTCTAACGCGGTGCTAGAGGCGTCAATACTAGACCCGTGTTCGATCCCGGGCTGTATTGCAACCGGCCGTGATCGGGAGTCCCATACCGCTGCGCACAATTGGTCCTTGTAAATAACGACTTGCCTGGTTAAATAAATACATTCCAAGTCATATATTTTCCACACAACTCGAATAGCCTACTCACCAGTTAATTCCCAGAAAATAAACAAACAAATCTTTACTATGTCCCCTATCAGGTGTGAAATAGATCCACTTAAGTGCGGGCATATGCTGTGTCCAAATATGCGCTTTGATAGCTTCTCTGCGTCGCTTCGTGTTTTCTTCTGGAGACCTTTCTCCTGTCCCGGTGACGTCACGCCGGCGAACCCCACGACAGCAACTCCATACAGGATGCGCATATAGCCTACCATGAGGAGATGTACAAGCAGCTGATCTTTTTGAAGGCTGAGAAAACCCTAAACAAATGGTTTTGAATATCAATATGTTTAGTGAATTCGTTTTCTTTTCTTTTTTTTTGTATTTCTGGTGAAGACGATATAGCCTATAGCCACAGCCTTCCTCGACATGTGGAGAATAGGGTTATTTTATATAAGCTATCTAGCCTACTCTACATTTTGGACAAAATACTAACAATTTAACATATGCAAGCACTTAAAATGAATTTTGGAAAGATAATACAATGTAAAAAATCTATTTGTGTTTTAGGGCTATTTGTTTTTTTATTCCTCCTTCGCTCGGGTTCGGGTAGCTATAGTTGCACATTAAATAACAATTCTCACTTTAAATGAATTATGTTTGCAGCAGATGCACATATTGCTTTTAAATCTTATTTTATCAGCTGCAACTATTTAAACAACATTTTATTACACAACATTTACCCTCATTTTCAAACCAGTTGTAAACGTTAAGATACACACTAATAAGGTACATAGCCATTAAACACGTTTAGAATTTGATTCAACTTGTTCAAAATGCAAAATGTCATAATGCAGCTCATTATTTCCTTTTATAAAAATAAAACATATATATATATATATATATATATATATATATATATATATAATGAATGAGCCACTGGGATATGCAGGCCTATGTGACTTTACCCTCAACATTGCTTTAGGTAGCCTATATTCTCATCGGTTTAGCAGAAAATAAACGTTTGCTCAGCATCAATGCTAGAATATCCCATAGCCTTTAATGAAGTGATTATACTGTACGAAGCGAGGCTCGGCTATTGTTAGCAGCCTGCTGTCTAGCCTTATGAGCTATAAAAATATTCATGTTCTTTATGAAATGTTTGCTATTATACATTTTCGAACTATTTAAAATAAGATATTACATGTAGCCCATTGAAATGTAATAACTAGTTTATTTAAAACAGCAGAAAAACATGTTTTGAATGTACATTTTGAACTTTATTTGCTACGCTTTCCCAATTTAGCTAGTCCATATTCAAATCTTTGTATAATAATAATATGCCATTTAGCAGACGCTTTATCCAAAGCGACTTACAGTCATGCGTGCTTACATGTTTTTTTTTTTTTGTGTATGGGTGGTCCCGGGGATCGAACCCACTACCTTGGCGTTACAAGCTCCGTGCTCTACCAGCTGAGCTAAAGAGGACCACATTTCCTATCGGAAATAAATATTTGCTATACAGATGCTGAGAAAATAAATAATAACATATGTAGGCCTAATTAATGAATCCTTATACAGTGGCTTGCGAAAGTATTCACCCCCCTTGGCATTTTTCCTATTTTGTTACCTTACAACCTGGAATTAAAATGGCTTTATTGTATCATTTGATTTACACAATATGCCTACCACTTTGAAGATGCAAAATATTTTTTATTGTGAAACAAACAAGAAATAAGACAAAAAAACAGAAAACTTGAGCGTGCACAACTATTCACCCCCACAAAGAAAATACTATGTTAGAGCCACCTTTTACAGCAATTACAGCTGTAAGTCTCTTGGGGTATGTCTCTATAAGCTTGCTAAAACTGCTCCAGCTCATTCAAGTTGGATGGGTTCCGCTGGTGTACAGCAATCTTTAAGTCATACCACAGATTCTCAATTGGATTGAGGTCTGGGCTTTGACTAGGCCATTCCAACATATTTAAATGTTTCCCCTTAAACCACTCAAGTGTTGCTTTAACAGTATGCTTAGGGTCATTGTCCTGCTGGAAGGTGAACCTCCGTCCCAGTCTCAAAACTCTGGAAGACTGAAACAGGTTTCCCTCAAGAATTTCCCTGTATTTAGCGCCATCCATCATTCCTTCAATTCTGACCAGTTTCCCAGTCCATGCCAATGAAAAACATGGATGGTGTTCTCTGGGTGATGAGCGGTGTTGGGTTTGCGCCAGACATTGCGTTTTCCTTGATGGCCAAAAAGCTCAATATTAGTCTCATCTGACCAGAGTACCTTCTTCCATATGTTTGAGGAGTCTCCCACATGCCTTTTGGCAAACACCAAACATGTTTGCTTATTTTTTCTTTAAGCAATGGCTTTTTTCTGGCCACTCTTCCGTAAAGCCCAGCTCTGTGGAGTGTATGGCTTAAAGTGGTCCTATGGACAGATACTCCAATCTCCGCTGTGGAGCTTTGCAGCTCCTTCAGGGTTATCTTTGGTCTCTTTGTTGCCTCTGATTAATGCCCTCCTTGCCTGGTCCGTGAGTTTTGGTGGGCAGCCTTCTCTTGGCAGGTTTGTTGTGGTGCCATATTCTTTCCATTTTTTAATAATGGATTTAATGGTGCTCCGTGGGATGTTCAAAGTTTCTGATATTTTATTATAACCCAACCCTGATCTGTACTTCTCCACAACTTTGTCCCTGACCTGTTTGGAGAGCTCCTTGGTCTTCATGGTGCCACTTGCTTGGTGGTGCCCCTTGCTTAGTGGTGTTGCAGACTCTGGGGCCTTTCAGAACAGGTGTATATATACTGAGATCATGTGACACTTAGATTGCACACAGGCGGACTTTATTTAACTAATAATGTGATTTCTGAAGGTAATTGGTTGCACCAGATCTTATTTAGGGGCTTCATAGCAAAGGGGGTGAATACATATGCACGCACCACTTTTCCTTATTGATGTTTTAGAATTTTTTGAAACCAGTTATTTTTTTCATTTCACTTCACCAATTTGGACTATTTTGTGTATGTCCATTACATTAAATCCAAATAAAAATCCATTTAAATTACAGGTTGTAATGCAGCAAAATAGGAATGACGCCAAGGGGGATGAATACTTTTGCAAGGCACTGTATGGGCTAATTGGACAAATCTGCCAGTATCTCCTGTTTAGATTAATAATTGAAATCAAAAGAGTATCGGGAAAAACATTTCTAAGGAATTTTTATAATTGAAAAGGTTTTCAGATTTAGAATTGAATCATTTTACTATCAGGTGTATGGGCTAATAGACCTTGTTACATATGTAGCATTTATTCCATGGATTGTGGTTCTTTTGTTTATTTTGTACTTTTTACCTGTAACTTATTATCCTTGCCAATTAGTAAATAAATAAGAACACAAAGCCTATTAAGCCCTACTAAGAATTTCTAAGTGGATAAGGCTTAAATGCTGGAAATATACTTATTTTATGCCACTTTTTATTCTACACTCTTAAAATGAGTGAGGACTTGAGGAACCCTGGAGATCCTCAAGGAACCATTGCTAATCAATGGTTCATATTTGCAGTTGAGGGGTTAGTTGAGGGGTTCTTGATGGAACCTTTAATGGTTCAATGTAGCAATGGATTCCTGGAGGAACCCTGGAGTGGAGGCATGGCTTAGTTGGGGTGAGGAACCCCTGTCTAAAGGTTCAAACCGGAACCTTTTTGTGATTGGAGGGGTTCAATTTTGAACGTTTTTAATAATATACTGTAGCGGTGGCAGCCTATCAGATTGGAGGCGTGGCTTTCAGATAGTTATTTCTGGTCACCCGTTAGCATAAATGTCATTCCTGTTCATCATGTTATGTTTGTTCACTGCAAATTAAAATGTTTGTTGAATATTTATGCATATTACATGTTCTAATATAATGTTATCTTTGCTGGTTACATACAGTAATAAAGTGGTAACTATTCCAAAGCCGCCGCCCCAACTAAGCCACTCCTCCACTCCAGGGTTCCTCCAGGAACGAGTTGCTACATTAAACCATTTAAAGAACATTTCGTGATTTTGGCAATTATCTACTTCCCCAGAGTCAGATGAACTTGTGGATAACATTTTTATGTCTCTGCGTGCAGTTTGAAGGAAGTTGCTAACTAGCGCTAGCGCAATTGCTAACTAGCGTTAGTGCAACAACTGGAAGTCTATGGGTATCTGTTAGCATGCATGGCTCATAAAACTACCTCTTCATACTGGACACAGAGACATAAAAATGGTATCCACAAGTTAATCTGACTCTGGTGAAGTACAGTAGATGAAGGGCATCATTGCCAAAATCTCAAAGTATCCCTTTAAAGGTTCCTCCAAGAACCCCTCAACTAACCAAAGATGCAAATATGAACCATTGACTAGCATCTCCAGGGTTCCTCGACTCACCACAAATTCTGAAAGTGTGCCTCATTCAGAAATTGGAATAAATTGGAGCAGGTGAGCTTTCATAAGCCTATTGTGCATTTTCTTGAATGCAATCCAAACTCAGATGTGTACATTTATGTCAATGATTACCTGTGCTGTTGGATTTGAATAGTGAGGGCATACAGCAATTACTTGAAATCATTGTTCATAGCTCAAGACTATATGCCTAAATATTCAGCCTCGCCATGCATGTTTTGGGGCAATTTTAGGCTATACTGTACTAAATCGTATACCTATCAGTGTTCAAACAAACGTTGTAGATAACCATGCCTTCTTGCACTAGATTTAGTTACTGTTATACTTTTTTGTTCTATTCTGCATATCCTACTACTGGATGACACATTGCCTTATCATGCTGCATCCAGCACTTAGAAAAAAAGGTGCTATCTAGAACCTAAAATGGTTTTTCGTCTGTCCCATAGGAGAACCCTTTCAAGAACCCTTTTTGATTCCAGGTAGAACCAAAAAGGGTTCTCCTATCGGGACAGCCGAAGAACCCTTCTAGAACCATTGTTTCTAAGAGTGTAGGCCTTCGGCCTGTGAGGCAAAACATATTTCCAATCCCTCTGCAGCTCACTTTGTACTTGTTTAAGGCATGGTAGAAAGTGTGAAATGTGTCCCTATATTCCCTTTTTAACTCGGCCAAGAGCTATGCATGAACCAAAGCACGCTCTGTGAGAACACTTCCAGGGGGATTAGGCCAGAGCTCTTGGGACGAGGGTAGTCCCTCCAGCATAGAAGAGGAATAGAGCAGTGCAACCATTTCCAATTCCGTCTCAATAGTAGACCGCCTCACTCTATTCTCACGTCTGCATGAGCAACTGAGCTTTTTAGGAGCATTGGGTTACTCTGTGCAAAATGGATGTGCCAACATTTGCGCCTTACAATGACGTAATCAATAGATATTTCCATGGGACCTTGAGTTGTCGACTGTAGCAGCACTTGACTTTAGCGTCACACAACTCAAGTGCTACCTTTACACTCCACATTGTCACCATAAGCACATAACCCTTCAACTTCCGATTTCTATGCCTGGCGTTGATTTGCATAATGATAAGGGTTTCTTTGATTTTATATTCAGTTTTGGATGATGGATTGCCTTGGCACATGTAGCCTATATTGATGATACTACTATTACTACTACTACTACTACAACTACTACCAGCCTACCACTACTAGTACTAATAATAATATTAATAATAATAATTGTTATTATTCATATATTATTATTATCTTATTATTATGCCTGGTAATCAGTTGTAAAATTAACCTGATATACTTTCCCTGTAGAAATATGAACAAATAATTATGACCCATCCAGTATTTGTCCCTGTGCAGTTTTCATGCAACTGCGGTGAGCCAGACAATGGTCTGTGTATAATTGTCTACCAGTCAGACATGCATTGCAAAATGATGAGTCCTGTGACACAGAGCTATAATTAAGCAGTAAATGCAGTAATTACACAGCGACTGGGCGGTAAGTGCTACTGAAAACAGTGTGTGTGTCCCAAATGGCACCCTATTCCCTTTATAGTGCACTACTTTTGATCAGAGCCCGATGGGCCCTGGTCAAAAGTAGTGCACTATAAAGGGAATAGGGTGTCATTTGGGACAGGGACAGTGCATTCATCTCCTCTCCTGTGTTAATAGATGGAGGATTTAGCCCATTTGGTGTGGTGGCTAGAACCAGCCCTGCTGTTGCCTGACTTCAGGTGGTGGTGTTGGTGGTGGTGGTGACCCCATGAAGTAAATAGGTATTGTCAATAACAGAGCTAGTCATACACACTCCAGAAGTAGACTAGATAACAGGCTGCACCCCATAGTCTCTGTGTGTGTGTGTGTGTGTGTGTGTGTGTTTGTGTGCTTGTATGCATGTTTGTGTGTGTGTGTGTGTGTTTGTGTGCTTGTATGCGTGTGTGTGTGTGTGTGCGTACGTGTGCATGTGTGTGCATGTGTGTGTGTCTGCAAATATTGCCCTGCGGTCAGGGTTAGGTAGGTTACTTTCTAAATGTAATTCTTTACAGTCACTAGTTACCTTTCCAAAATTATAATCATTAACATAACTTTTGGAGTACCCAAACTCGGTAAAGTAATCTGATTACTTTTGGATTACTTTCCCCTTAAGAGGCATTAGAAGAAGACAAAAATGATCCATCAAACGCATTTAGTGTGTTATCATAGTTGTCTCAGACTCGCTCAAGTGGAACAAACTTAAACTTGCATCTTTTGTCAATGCTCAGATATACAGTATGTCATTGAGAAAATGAAAGGTGTCATAATGTATATTTTTGTCGCAAACATCCTTACTGAATTTAAAAGTAATCCAATAAGTAATCTCATTTTCAAAAGTATTTGTAATCTGATTACATATTTTTTTTGCTGGTAATGTTACTGATTACAGTTACAGTGTTTTTGTAATCAGTTACTCCCAACCCTGACTGCGGTCATGCCTGGTCATGCCTGGGGTTCTGGCATTAATACACTCTTAGAAAAAAGGCTTTCAAAAGGGTTCTTTGTGGAGGGATAGGATTATACCAAGAACTGTTTTGATCTGAATAACCATTTTTTGAAGTTAAGGGTTCTTTGTAAGGCAAAGGGTTCTACATAGAACCTTTAACATCCTAAGAAATGTTTTTGGGTTCATTGACAATTATTTGGAAGGCAAGAAGGATTCTTTTGAAGGCAATAAAGGTTATTTGGATGGGAAGAAGGGTTCTACATAGAATCATATATCATATTTCCCAGCATGCTCTATTGCAGGGAGATTTAAATAATTATTTGTTTTAATATTTGTTTTTGCATGTACATTGATTGGTTGATAAATTTTATGCTACACAAAGATAAATAACACACATTTTTCTAAACTAATCCAATCTGTTAGTAGTTGGATTTACTGCACCTGTTACTGGGATGGTTGTTCCAGTTTAAATTATTGAGGTAGTCTCAGGAGTCAACTTCCCCTAACCTGGCAGTCATTCTGAATGCAGGTTGCGGGTGATAAAACAAATAGGAATCACACATCACTTTGCAAGCCAGAATAATGTGACTTGCAGACCACTGTGTTAGGGTTTAACTTCAAACAAAGGCCTTATGATATATGTAATTATTGTCATAAAGAATAACATTTTAAAGGCTATTAAGGCTGGTGGAACCATTCATAGACAGTTCTAGGAAGAACCCTCCAAAGATAAAATAGTTCTCAGTAGAACAATTCATAGAGGGTTCTAGGCAGAACCCTTCGTAGAGGATTCTAGGTAGACCCATATACAGTACCAATGGGTTCTATGAAGAACCCTACATAGAGGGTTCTAAGTAGAACCCTTTGCAATTTAAATAAATAAATTAGGCTCTAATATATGGTTTTCACATGACTGGGCAGGGGTGCAGCCATGGGCAATCAGAATGAGTTTTTCCCCACAAAAGGGATTTATTACAGACAGAAATACTCCTCAGCACCCCCCCTTCTGACAATTCTTCAGGTAAAGAAGCAGGATGTGGAGGTTCTGGACTGGTGTGGTTACACGTGGTCTGCGATTGTGAGGCCGGTTGGACGTACTGCAGAATTGTCTAAAACGACGTTGAAGGCGGCTTATGGTAGAGAAATTAACATTCAATTATTTCGCAACAGTTCTGGTGGACATTTCTGCAGTGAGCGTGGCAATTGCACACTCCCTCAAAACTTGAGACATCTGTGGCATTGTGTTGTGTGACAAAACTGCACATTTTAGAGTGGCCTTTTATTGTCCCCAGCACAAGGTGCACCTGTGTAATGATAATGCTGTTTAATCATATTCTTCTTGATATGCCACACCTGTCAGGTGGATGGATGAACTTGACAAATGATAAAATGCTCACTAACAGGGATGTAAATAAATTTGTGCCAAACATTTGAGAGAAGTAAGCTTTTTGTGCGTGTGGAAAATGTCTGGGATCTTTTATTTCAGCTCATGAAACATGGGATCAACACTTGACATGTTTATATTTTTGTTCAGTGTAGTAAGGAACTCCCCTCACCTGGTTGTCTAGGTTTTAATTGAAAGGATAAAACAAAAACCTGCAGACACTCAGCCCTCCGTGGAATGAGTTTGACCCCTCTGCCCTATGGGGACAAACCAAAGAACCCTATATGGTTCTATTTACCACCTTTTTTCTAAGAGTGTAGATCTGATGTACTGTGTCAAACAGTTCTTTTACCGTAGGGTCAAATAATCAAAACATTGAGGACAATCATAATAAAACACAGCTCAGAGCATTCATTCTAAGTTTTGTTTCCGTTATGTGAGGACCAGAGAGGAGGTACATGGTCCAGATTCTGTAAAATCAATCATGGTCGTGCGATTGACACTGGGAAGCTTTGCTGGCATTAGCTGGCCTACAGCTAACTCAGAACAGAGTCACTCAAAGAAAGACAGACAATAATATTTACTTCATAGGGTTCCTTTATGGATATCCACTTCACAATGATGCTAGTGCAGAGTGATGTCATTCACCAGTTTGCTATGGATGCCTCTATTACTAGTCACTGGAATCCCTTGAAGTGTGTTGAAAATGGTGATGTCACAATTTCCAATCGGCTCTGAAATTACTGTTGTTTTGATTACTCAGGGCTTGGAGATTAGCAACACAAACAGGTCTGGTACGTAGATCATCTCAAGAAAAGACAAGCATCCGTTTTCACTTTGCTACGATCCAAATCGGGCTTCCAATGTTTTGATCAGAACATAAACCCAATGCAACTAAGAGGCAAACTACCAGAAATACAGACAGTAACACTATCAACTCTGTGAAGTTGCCAACCCATATCCTATATGTTCCCCAACTCTGTATACAGTATGTGCATCAGCATCTCTATTATATGGTAATATAAAGTACATGGGAGGCATAGGTTTGTTTTGTATTCAGGCACACTTATAGCAACAGTACAGTGTGCTGTAATATGGGCGGCCTCCCACAGAGGATTAAAACAATGATTTCACCAACAGAGAGCGTGTTTTTGGTATAGGGGGGGAATACAGAACTGGGACATCTCATCCCTAGTTAGCTATAGGATACAGGACGTTTATGCTGATATTGGTTGCACAAATACAAATCAAATCAAATCAAATTTTATTGGTCACATGCGCCGAATACAACAGGTGCAGACATCACAGTGAAATGCTTACTTACAGCCCTTAACCAACAGTGCATTTATTTTTAACAAAAAAAAAGTAAAAATAAAACAACAAAAAAAGTGTTGAGAAAAAAAAGAGCAGAAGTAAATTAAAATAACAGTAGGGAGGCTATATATACAGGGGGGTACCATTGCAGAGTCAATGTGCGGGGGCACCGGCTAGTTGAGGTAATATGTACATGTGGGTAGAGTTAAAGTGACTATGCATAAATAATTAACAGAGTAGCTGTTAGGCCTACTGCTGATAGGTAGCTCTCTCTGCTCTCTCCCTCCCCTCTGTCTGTCCTTGATTGCAGGAGTGAAGTCTGGTGTGCGGGAGTCAGGGTTCCAGCTGCAGCTCATTCACCATATCACCTCAGCCTTTAAGACCCGGTCAAACTTACCACTCATCGTCAGATCATAGTCAAGACGACCATGTTAGTCTCGCTGCCGACTCAACCTGGTTATTTTTGCTCTTTGTGTTTTTGGTCTGTTCTATTTACTTTTTCTCCTGTGCCACAGATATTTGGAACCTGACTCCTGCCTCTGCTTCACTCCTGCCACCACCATCCTGCTCTCCATTACCGGACCTCTCTTTTGGACTCACCACGGACACTAGGACATTACGGTACCACACCTGCCCTGATCTGGATCTGTTACCCTCCCTGTACCTGGACTTGCTCTTCCCATATATTTGGAAACCTGGACTTTGAACATTGTAAATAAACCTGTTAAAACTTCTCTGGCTTGGTGTACTTGTCTGCATTTGGGTTCTTATCCAGTTAAATCATAACAGTATGATCTGACCATGATGAACCCAGCAGACAGTAGCTCGGAGA
Source organism: Coregonus clupeaformis (assembly GCF_020615455.1). Taxonomy (NCBI): domain Eukaryota; kingdom Metazoa; phylum Chordata; class Actinopteri; order Salmoniformes; family Salmonidae; genus Coregonus; species Coregonus clupeaformis. The sequence goes on along the minus strand of NC_059200.1, from coordinate 55,312,324 downwards.
CCACCCCAGAGTGCACTCAAATTTGGACTGCCATAGCCAATCAGGGCATTTTACTTGGCCAACATGATACCCTGTTTAAAACGATTGCTGAGGACAGTCAGGTGCTGCTTAATCAGGTTCAATTACTCTCCAATCAAGTATCTGCCCTTACTACCCCTTCAGCCCAGATCAGAGAGCCTTTTGTTCCTGCTCCAGAGCGCTATGACGGGAACATGGGAACCTGTGGCGATTTTTTGACTCAATGCTCGTTAGTGTTTGAACAACAGCCCCTCACCTACGCCTCAGAAAGAGCCCGTATTGCCTACCTTATCAACTCTACTAGCGGTTCCGCTCGTGCCTGGGGATCCGCGGTCTGGGAGAGTCAGTCGGACATTTGCAACGCTTACGTTGCCTTCACCACGGAGATGAGGAAGGTTTTTGACCACCCCGTACGAGGCAAGGAGGCTGCGAAACGGCTGTTTTCTCTTCGGCAGGGGGCTCGTAGTGTGGCGGAGATGGCAGTGGAGTTTCGGACTTTAGCAGCAGTGAGTGGTTGGAATGACGAGGCATTACAAGGAGTGTTCATCAATGCTTTGTCTGAGACCTTAAAAGATGAATTGGTGTCATATGATGAATCGCCTACGCTGGATAATCTTATTTCACTCACTATCAGGTTGGATAATCGGATTCGGGAGCGCCGCCGGGAGAGGAGTGTTAGTTCCAAGCAACCTGTCTGTCATCAACAAACTCCTCCCTGCATCGTCCCTACGGAGAGAGCCGTGTCTTCCCGAGTCGATACGAGGAGCACTGAACCCGAAGCCATGGAGGTGGGTCGTGCACGGTTGTCCTCAGAGGAGCGTGCACGTCGTATTCAGGCTCGGGTCTGCCTGTATTGTGGAGAAGCTGGTCATTTCGTTCCTTCCTGCCCAGTTCGTCCGGGGAAAAGGGCCGGCTCATCATTAATGGGAGAAGTTTTGGTGAGCCGAGCAGCGGATTCTTCCTCTTCTCCCCGCATTCTGCTCCAGGCATCCCTCCAGTGGCAGTTCCAGAATTTCTCTGTTAGTGCGCTGATTGACTCTGGTGCCGACGAAAGCTTTTTGGATAGAGAGTGGGCTCAACAAATGGATTTGGAGACTGTTCCTATGGACTGTCCGCTGCAGGCTAAGGGTCTAAATGGACAATTGTTGACCCGCATTACCCATCAGACTGTTCCTGTTTGTCTTAGAGTGTCGGGAAATCATCAGGAGAACATTCAATTCCATATTATCGACTGCCCACAGACTCCCCTGGTCCTTGGTATCCCTGGCTCATAAAACACAATCCACACATTGATTGGGTGACAGGTAGCATTGTTTCATGGAGCACATTTTGTCATGTGAATTGTTTGTGTTCTGCTCAGACTCCTGCCAGTACTGTGCCTCAACCTCCACTGGAGTCCATGGATCTTTCTGCTGTTCCTGACGTGTATCATGACCTGGCATCCGTTTTCTGCAAACACAGAGCTACTTCTCTTCCTCCTCACCGGCCTTACGACTGCGCCATTGACCTCCAGCCAGGAGCCCCGCTCCCCAGCAGTCGCCTGTACAATCTCTCCCGGCCGGAGACGGAGGCTATGGAGAACTACATTCGGGACTCCTTGGCGGCAGGTATTATGCGTCCTTCCTCGTCACCTGTAGGAGCGGGATTCTTTTTGTTGCTAAGAAGGATAAGACCCTCAGACCCTGTATTGATTACCGTGGACTTAACAACATCACCATTAAGAACAAGTATTCTCTGCCTTTGATTAATTCTGCTTTTCCCCTCCTTCATGGTGCTACCATCTTTACGAAACTGGATCTACGAAATGCGTATCACCTGGTGCGCATTCGTAAGGGTGATGAATGGAAGACTGCCTTCAACACACCCTTGGGACATTTTGAGTATCGGGTTATGCCTTTTGGGTTGTCTAATGCCCCTGCTGTTTTTCAGGCACTAGTCAATGATGTCCTTCGGGACATGTTGAATCGGTTTGTTTTTGTCTATCTGGATGATATCTTGATTTTCTCAGAGTCCTCCCAGGAACATGAACTGCATGTGCGCCAGGTGTTGCAAAGGTTGTTGGAGAACAAACTGTTTGTGAAGATGGAGAAATGTGAATTTCATGTGTCTGAGACCTCTTTTTTGGGTTACATCATAGCTCAGGGGAGCTGCGGATGGACCCAGCTAAGATCTCTGCTGTCACGGACTGGCCAGCTCCCTCTACCCGCAAACAACTTCAACGATTCCTGGGGTTTGCGAACTTCTATAGGAGGTTCATCAAGGACTACAGCCGCATTGCGGCGCCACTCACCGCTCTCACCTCCATCTCACGACCGTTCGCTTGGAATGAAGGGGGCCGAATCAGCGTTCGAAGAACTGAAACATCGCTCGCCTCGGCTCCCATTCTGATGCAGCCGGACCCCGACCGCCAGTTTGTCGTGGAGGTGGATGCATCCGACACTGGGGTAGGTGCAGTGTTGTCACAACGTTCTCCTGAAGATAACAAACTGCATCCCTGTGCTTTTCTCTCAAGGAAACTTTCTCAGGCAGAGCGGAATTATGATGTTGGAAATCGTGAACTGCTCGCCGTTAAGCTGGCTCTCGAGGAGTGGCGACATTGGTTGGAGGGGGCGGAACAACCCTTCATCGTTTGGACGGATCATAAGAATCTGGCTTACCTCCAGTCAGCGAAGCAGCTCAACCCCCGTCAAGCCAGGTGGGCACTATTTTTTGGGAGATTCAATTTTTTCTCTGTCTTACCGTCCTGGGTCACGCAACGTCAAGCCTGACGCCCTGTCTCGTGTTCATTCGGCTGTTGATACTGGTAGTAACCCTGAACCCATTTTGCCTCCTACCTGCAGTATTGCAGTCATCACATGTGACATCGAGGGGATTGTTAGACAGGCTCAACATCATCAAGCTGACCCTGGGAGGGGTCCTCCTAACCGGATGTTTGTCCCTGAGTCTGCTCGCTCCCAGGTACTTCAGTGGGCTCACTCGTCTCCCCTTACCTGTCACCCTGGAGTTTCGCGGACCCTTGACTTTGTGCGACGGAAGTTCTGGTGGGCCACGATGGAGGCGGACACTCGAGCCTTCATTGCTGCTTGTACGGTATGTGCACGAAGTAAAAACTCCACCCAGGCCAGCGCTGGTCATCTACGACCTCTACCTATACCCAGCCGGCCCTGGTCGCATATCGCTATGGATTTTGTCACTGGACTTCCCCCTCATCTGGTAAGACTGTCATTCTTACGGTGATTGATCGTTTTTCTAAGTTCGCTCATTTTTTGGCCCTACCTAAACTGCCCACTGCCAGAGAGACGGCTGATATTTTGGTTGAACATGTGTTCCGCTCTCATGGTCTACCCACGGATATTGTCTCTGACAGGGGTCCCCAGTTTGTCTCCCAGGTGTGGAAAGCTTTCTGTAAAGCTTTGGGCATTACATCCAGCCTGTCCTCTGGATATCACCCCCAGACCAACGGGCAAGCCGAGAGAGCGAACCAGGAGATGGAGACCGCACTTCGGCTGTGTCACTGGGTCTAACCCTGGGTCATGGAGCTCCATGCTCCCCTGGGTGGAATATGCTCATAACACCTTGACTAACGCTTCCTCTGGTTTGTCTCCTTTTCTGTGTGCTCTGGGTTATCAACCTCCCCTGTTCCCTTCCCAAGAGAGGGAACTTGCGGTACCCTCGGTGCAGTCCCACATGCGCCGCTGCTTCAAGGTCTGGAGGAAGGCCAGGGTAGCTCTGTCCCGAGCTTCGGCGTACATGCAGAGGCAAGCCAACCGTCACCGGTCCCAGGCTCCCGGTTACTCTCCTGGTCAAGAGGTATGGCTGAAGTCACGGGACCTTCCATTGAAGGTGGAGTCTAAGAAGATGGCGCCTCGTTTTATAGGACCGTTCAAGATACTGTCTATTGTTAACCCCTGCGCGGTTAAGCTACAGCTTCCTGCCTCCCTACGGGTTCATTCCACCTTTCATGTTTCCCAGATTAAGCCTGTGTCGGTTAGCCCTTTGTGCCCGCCCTCTCGTCCCCCTCCTCCGCCCAAGATCGTGGGTGGGGGTCCGGTCTACACTGTCCGGCGACTTCTGGATGTTCGCCGCCGAGGTCGTGGTTTCCAGTACCTGGTGGATTGGGAGGGTTATGGTCCCGAGGAACGTTCCTGGGTGCCCAGGAGCTTCATTGTGGATCCTGATCTGGTCCGAGAGTTTCATAGGTTACATCCCGATAAACCCCGTCGGCCGCCAGGTGGCGTCCGTAGAGGGGGGTACTGTTAGGCCTACTGCTGATAGGTAGCTCTCTCTGCTCTCTCCCTCCCCTCTGTCTGTCCTTGATTGCAGGAGTGAAGTCTGGTGTGCGGGAGTCAGGGTTCCAGCTGCAGCTCATTCACCATATCACCTCAGCCTTTAAGACCCGGTCAAACTTACCACTCATCGTCAGATCATAGTCAAGACGACCATGTTAGTCTCGCTGCCGACTCAACCTGGTTATTTTTGCTCTTTGTGTTTTTGGTCTGTTCTATTTACTTTTTCTCCTGTGCCACAGATATTTGGAACCTGACTCCTGCCTCCGCTTCACTCCTGCCACCACCATCCTGCTCTCCATTACCGGACCTCTCTTTTGGACTCACCACGGACACTAGGACATTACGGTACCACACCTGCCCTGATCTGGATCTGTTACCCTCCCTGTACCTGGACTTGCTCTTCCCATATATTTGGAAACCTGGACTTTGAACATTGTAAATAAACCTGTTAAAACTTCTCTGGCTTGGTGTACTTGTCTGCATTTGGGTTCTTATCCAGTTAAATCATAACAGTAGCAGCAGCGTAAAAAGGATGGGGTGGGGGGGCAGTGCAAATAGTCCGGGTAGCCATGATTAGCTGTTCAGGAGTCTTATGGCTTGGGGGTAGTAGCTGTTCAGAAGTCTTTTGGACCTAGACTTGGCACTCCGGTACCGCTTGCCGTGCGGTAGCAGAGAAAACAGTCTATGACTAGGGTGGCTGGAGTCTTTTACAATTTTGAGGGCCTTCCTCTGACACCGCCTGGTATAGAGGCCCTGGATGGCAGGAAGCTTGGCCCCAGTGATGTACTGGGCCGTACGCACTACCCTCTGTAGTGCCTTGCGGTCGGAGGCCAAGCAGTTGCCATACCAGGCGGTGATGCAACCAGTCAGGATGCTCTCGATGGTGCAGCTGTATAATTTTTTGAGGATCTGAGGACCCATGCCAAATCTTTTCAGTCTCCTGAGGGGGAATAGGCTTCTGTTTGTTCTGGATGGACTAATGGCTCTAGCACACTCTTGATAGATTGTTTTATTTACCCAACATCTGGTTTGTAACTTCTTGCATGGCACACAGTGCACCGGAATTGGCTGCTGCTCCATGGGCTCTGAGATTTATGGTAGAGGCTTATAGTGCTCGACTGTGTTTGGGATAGCATTGCCCAGCTCCATCCTACTTAGATCCCTAGCACCCCCCACCCCACCTCCCCACACACGTCATCCCCACCCCACCTAAAAAGAGGAAAGTGTCCCCTTTCTCTTTCCCTCTCTCTTTCTATCTTTGGCTCTGTCACTTTGCTTGTCACTCGGCCCCTGGTTGAATACAACAACAAATTCCCTGTTTCTGTGTGTCTAGGGACTACCGTCTCTCACTCCCCCCCTCCACTCTCTCACTCTACCTTGCCCCCCATCCCCTCCTCCATTTCTTAGTCTACCTACCACTTTCCTCCTCCCCTCCCTCCCTCTCCTCCACCTCTCCGTTTTCAGAGCCTGCTGCAGTAAGTGAATGTGGGAAAATGAGTTCCCAGTAGCTCTGTGAAGCTCTGCAGATTCTCATCATGTTGTTTTCTACGTAGGCAGACTGACACCCACTCTGAACATGGGAGGGCAACAACTCAGGCCCTGAGAACTGTCAGAGGTGCTTAAAGCAGGGCAGACAGGCTCTGGTGTTGTGCTGGAAGTCTGATATGTGTCTCAGGACCATTGACAGGAGATCTGAGAATGAGATGGAGGCATCCAGCCAGGGAAAAACAAACCTGTGGGAATACAGCCCGGGGCTCGCCTCGGCTCTGCCTATAGGTCATTTGTATTCTCTGACACCAATATTTATTATGTCAACATTACCGTTCCCAAAAATACATATTGCATTTTTTGGGGACAAACACAGAGACAAAGTGAGCAGCCTGCACTGTCACGGGACCGTGCAGCTCTAGGAAGGACGGCGTGGCTGTGGGGGAGCCGGCAGCGCATTAGTAATTTAGCTTCAGGAGCCCTGAAAAGGTGAGCAGGCTGGGGCCGCATTGTGAGCCGTCACACAAGAACGAGGGACTGTCAAAAGAGAAACTAAAAGGAGGGAGAAATGATGAAAAAGCTGCCAGAGCCTGCTCAGTGAAACAAAGGCATGCCATCACAGAGAGCAAACAATCAGGAAAATTGACAGTCAAGAAGAGACACAGTTGGATACCTGCAAAGGGCTGTGCGGACAGGAGAAATCAGTGTGTTAGAAAGTCTCCTCTCACAATAATACATGTGAAAACAAACATTTCTGTTTTCAGTCAATGAAGGCAGCCAGACAGATGGCCAACATTTACCTCGTTAGTAAGTCTTTCGTAGGATACACTTTTGGAGGTTGCCCAGTATTCCTTAAAAAGCCTTAGGGGTCATTTCTGGCAGAAGAAATGTAAAACATGCTAAATGTATTTTGTTCTGTGGACCCAATGCTCAGGGCAGTTTACGTCATTCAAGAAATTAAATGATGTATGAATAGTATAGCTGTAAATCCTTTCCATATGTATAAGTGAAATATAACCCATTATGTTCATGAATTGCATGTTCTACAAAGAACACGTGTTCATACTTTTTCTTGACAAACGTAGCCTATTGTGTTCGATGGTACAACAGCCTATTGTAATGTTATAATAACCTATGGTAATATCCTGGATCTCCAGGTCACAGAGTTGAAACCACCCAACTTATCTTGTACAGAATTTAACTCAATGGAGTGTCCATTCATCAAAACAAGTAAAATGTACATAGGTTACCCAACGGAAGTGGCATATTCTTGGCTTATTTAACACTTCCTCATTACATGAATCATTACTTAGAAAATTGTGTTTATTTACAGACCCGAATGAAACCTCACCATGTATTTGATCAGTGACACCAGCCATGTTTGTCCACTAACAATAAGTCAATGGCATATTGAATTTTCTCACAACACAGTGCTTCTCATTGTGTCCGGCATGACGTTAGTCGGAGACAATGGTAATGTATTATATCCAAACAAGTCATCCATGGTTGTTACACAAATGGCAACCTATTCCCACCCTATAGCCCTATGCACCCTCATCAATAGTAGTGCACTATATAGGGAACAGGGTGCCATTTGGGACGCAGCCAATGTGTTTTTCAGAAGGACACAGGTAAAAACTCACATTCCTTCCCTTTTCCAAGTGAAAGGTATTCAGGAAAAGACGTCGGCCGGAAGACAATTTACAGCCTGGCCTGGGAATTCCACATGTTCCAGAACTGGGAATGGGAGTGGAAAAGCCAGAGCAATGAACAACCATGGCATTTTTATCTTGATTGTCAGATAAAACAGTATCTGCACCCATAAAGCTGTTCATACGAGTCTTTAGCAGGACGCACTTTACCTCCTTTTACTCTCTGGCCTCTGATAAAAATCACCCAAACACGCCGTCATTAAGAGGGCCAATAAAAGCACACAGAGACATGGCGCCTGGGAATGAGCCGCTCTCTTCTTTCTCTCCCTTTCCCTCTTTTCCATTCTCTCCATACCTCTTCTTACTCTCTCTCCCCTTTCTATCTCAGGGCACCCAGGCAGCCAGAGCAGGCAGGTCAGGCACACACTGAGCAGGCCAGACCAGGCCAAAGAGAGAGGGGCTGGGAGGGAGGGGAGGGGAGGGAGGGAGGAGGACCCCTGGGACTCTGGTTAGCCTCACTGGGTAAAGGTCAGAGATGTTTCTCACCACAACACACGTACAGGGAGACAGGCAACTCCACAGCTCCATATATGGCCCCAGGTTCAGCTCCTTTCATGGGGTCAGGGAGTACCACATTGACGTCGGCTTCATGGTGCCCCCTCTAGAAAATGATGAACGAAATGATTCAAAATATTTAGTTAAAGTGAAAACATTGTATCTCTACCCCAGTGATAAAGCAGGTGTGGGTGGCTATTGTTAGACTGCTGTGACATATGCTGTGAATAGAGATGGGAAGTATTTGTGTTACATGTATTTGTATTTCACCGGCCTAAACTACATCCAATATATTTGGTAACAAGATACTTTTGAGACTTGTAATTTGTATTTTATTTATTTTTGATAATGCTTTTCCATAACACTATTTTATAGCGGTTCACAATTGTGTGGCCCCCTTTCCCCCTACATTGTTATCAGAAGTCTTATGGCACTATGGTGAGATAAGAGTGTCTGCTAAATTAACAAAATGTAAATGTAAAAATGAACACTTGCAAGGCATGCTGAGTATTATTCTAATGAGCTTCGCCCCCAAAACAAGGCCTATAATAATACCCAGTGTGCTTTGCAATTGTTCATTTTCACATTTACATTTTGGTCATTTATCAGACACTCTTATCCAGAGCACTCAACTAAGGTAAATGAACAACCACGTATCACAGTCATAGCAAGTAAAACATTTTTTTGTTAGCGTTACTGAGAATGTTGTTGTAGTGAAGATGTGCACTTGCAAATGTATTTTGTATTTCAAAATGACAAAATATCTCAATGTACCTGTATTTTATCGAAATACAATACAATGCTTTGCAAATGTATTTAGTCATTTATTTTGATACATTCCAGCAAGCACATTTGATTCCTTGAAAGTTGTGGGAATGTACGTTTTTGGTTTCCCATTGGTTTTGGGAACGAAACCGGTAAAACTGAATGTGAAAATTTCACCTGTTCTGGGAATGTTTATTTTTAGGTTGTAGGGAGATTCTGAGAACGTTTTACTCTGGTTCCTTGAAAGTTTTCCTGTGAGGTTTTATTAATGCTCTGAGAATGGAAAATCATAGGGTATTCTGAGGTTTTTTAACAACTTCCTTAAAACGTTCACTAAATGTCTTGTTCATTAAATGTCTCAATAAGTCTTGTAATAACACTGATAGCTTATTTTGGGTTAACTAGTTTGAAATCCAAGCACTGATAGGACACATGGAAATCAATTTCCTTAGGCAACAATCATGCAAACACATTTATTTTTTATTGTGACACGGCATTAGTGAGATTTTAATCTATGATGTTCAGCTCTCTATCCATGGAAGTAGTCCACTGCCCCACCAGGATGGAGCTAGCGTGCTACGTTGTTTTAACGCATACAAAGCTGTTCATTTTAGTCTATTCAAACAGACCCCATTTCAAAGGAGAAAAGCACTCATTAGGATCAGGTGTGGCCAATTAGTGGGCGTGGCCAACACACCTGAACACACTTAACAATATAGAGGACAGAGTTTTGTTGATTCTTAGAATGTTCTAAATGTTAAACACTGAAATTACCACAGAAGAACGTTGTTTCTTAACGTTCTTTGAACTATTTGAGAACATTCCCAATGTCAAACCAGTTGGAGAATGTTCCTTGAACATTACCAAAATTTAAATTAAATGTAACCATGTTTGAACTTTTAGGAAACGTTCTGTTAAAGTAATGAAATACAAGGAAAATTAAGTTTTTTGTCAAGTTCCTTAAATGTCCTGAGAATGTTCCAAAGCCAAGCAACTATCCTGCACTATTCCCAGAAAGTTGTGGGAAGGTTGTATGCAAAATAACGATAGGACAACCACGCTCTCACCGAGCTCTAGGAAACATATGGTTCTCAGAACGTTATGTGCTAGCTGGGATTGGTCTTTATAGAGTATCTTGTGCAACAAGATACATAACAAGATACATTTTGCCCATCTCTGGCTGTGAAGTTGGCTGATATAGTTTCTCTGAGATGTCCTGAAAGACCATAGTTGGCTTTGCTCTGAGGGCTGTGTGTGTGTGGGTGGGGGGCAATGCTTACTTAGGTAAGGTGCCCAAACACGACAGCTTGTTCATCTGCAGAGTTGTTGCTTTTGTCTTTCCCACCGTGAGAAACAAAAGAGAGAGAGCATTAGCTCTCCCCTCCGCAGGACCACCAGTGTAGACTGAGTGTGTGTGGTTTCTTTGACTTTGTGTGTGTGTCTGTGTATTTGTTCTGGGCGTGTTTGTGTTCACGTGCAAACATGTGTGACTAATTTGTTTTCAGGAGTTACAGACAATACACACAGCAGATGAGTGGACCAGGGTTGAGGCTGTTGGTGATGGTGGTGTTGTGTTTGTTGAGTGTGTGTGGTGAGCGGTTACACTCTTAGAAAAAAGGGTTCCAAAAGGGTTCTTTGGCTGTCTCCATATGAGAACCCTTTTGGGTTCCATATAGAACCCTCTGTAGAAAGGGTTCTACCTGCAACCAAAAATGGTTATTCAAAGGGTTCTCCTATGGGGACAGCCGAAGAACCCTTTAAGGTTCTAGATAGCACCTTAGTGTTGTAATTTGAGCATTGTCATTTAAACAGCACATTATAATGAGCGATCCCTTTGAGTTGCTTAACAGTATGCAGCGTCATGCAATGTTAATGTGGACACAGAGGTTTGATGGCATGTGAGCAACCGTTGTTCCATCAGGAAAATAGCCACATGCCAAACTGCCTTTCAAAGAGCCATGTGTAGAAAGGGATTTGAGTTTCAAATTATTCCACATGCATGTTACACCTCCACAATTTGATATTTGCAGCTTCACATAGGCAGTATAGCATATCACAATTATATTTGCATTGAATTCAATACGCAGAATTTGCTTGCCAGCAAATATTATAAAAGGTTTGTAGAAGAAAAAGCATAATACCTGTGCCATTGAACTTTAATTCCTAACTTAATTTCAAGGGCTAATGCCCTTGTCTGTCTGTATACCACACAGGTAGTTCTCAAACATCTCCTTGGGACCCACAGACGTTTCACAATTGTGTCGTAGCGCTGAACTAGCTCACCTGATTGTGTGCCTTTCTTACACACGCCTTTCCTACGCACTTCTCAGTAGTTGGTATTCAGACTTACCTTATGAAGGTGCGTAACGAGCTTTGCAGGCGTGGTTCCTTTGCGAGCGCTGAATAAATGTAATTCAACCACTGAAAACCCTCCCACTTGCTGGCCAACAGATTTTCTCGTGGAGTTTTCCTTCAACAGGGTTTTCAGTACATTTATCTAAAGCAATCCCTTTTAATTTGGTGTACCATTAATTTGAATTTTCTCAACAGACTAACTAGAATATATGAAGAGAACGGCTCAACATATTAGGGATCAATGAAAGAAAGCCATTTAAATACACGCATATTTGTCTCCTTTTCAGCACCAATTGGTAGATTAAAAAAATACTCTGATTATTATTTAGGATTAGGAAAGTACTCATGAATAAATAAATAAATTATATATATATATATATTGGTGAATAAAAAATACCTGAAAGTTGCCATATTCAATTGTTAATTCCATTAAATATTGGAAGGTGAGAAAAGTGTAAAATAGGGGTTGAACAATAGTCCTATAGATCCACAGTGCCTTGCAAAAGTATTCATCCCCCTTGGCGTTTTTTCTATTTTGTTGCATTAGAACCTGTAATTTAAATGGATTTGATTTGGATTTCATGTAATGGACATACACAAAATAGTCCAAATTGGTGAAGTGAAATGAAAAAAATTACTTGTTTCAAAAAATTAAAATAAATAAATAACGTAAAAGTGGTGCGTGCATATGTATTCACCCCCTTTGCTATGAAGCCCCTAAATAAGATCTGGTGCAACCAATTACCTTCAGAAGTCACATAATTAGTTAAATAAAGTCCACCTGTGTGCAATCTAAGTGTCACATGATCTGTCACATGATCTCAGTATATATACACCTGTTCTGAAAGGCCCCAGAGTCTGCAACACCACTAAGCAAGGGGCACCACCAAACAAGCGGCACCATGAAGACCAAGGAGCTCTCCAAACAGGTCAGGGACAAAGTTGTGGAGAAGTACTGTACAGATCAGGGTTGGGTTATAAAAAAATATCAGAAACTTTGAACATCCCACGGAGCACCATTAAATCCATTATGAAAAATTGGAAAGAATATGGCACCACAACAAACCTGCCAAGAGAGGGCCACCCACCAAAACTCAAGGACCAGGCAAGGAGGCCATTAATCAGAGAGGCAACAAAGAAACCAGAGATAACCCTGAAGGAGCTGCAAAGCTCCACAGCAGAGATTGGAGTATCTGTCCATAGGACCACTTTAAGCCATACACTCCACAGAGCTGGAAGAGTGGCCAGAAAAAAACCATTGCTTACAGAAAAAAATAAGCAAACACGTTTGGTGTTCGCCAAAAGGCATGTGGGAGACTCTCCAAACATATGGAAGAAGGTACTCTGGTCAGATGAGACTAAAATTGAGCTTTTTTTGGCACAAACCCAACACCTCTCATCACCCCGAGAACACCATCCCCACAGTGAAGCATGGTGGTGGCAGCATCATGCCGTGGGGATGTTTTTTATTGGCAGGGACTGGGAAACTGGTCAGAATTGAAGGAATGATGGATGGCGCTAAATACAGGGAAATTCTTGAGGGAAACCTGTTTCAGTGTTCTAGAGATTTGAGACTGGTTCACCTTCCAGCAGGACAATGACTCTAAGCATACTACTAAAGCAACACTTGAGTGGTTTAAGGGGAAACATTTAAATGTATTGGAATGGCCTAGTCAAAGCCCAGACCTCAATCCAATTGAGAATCTGTGGTATGACTTAAAGATTGCTGTACACCAGCGGAACCCATCCAACTTGAAGAAGCTGGAGCAGTTTTACCTTGAAGAATGGGCAAAGATCCCAGTGGCTAGATGTGCCAAGCTTGTAGAGACATATCCCAAGAGACTTGCAGCTGTAATTGCTGCAAAAGGTGGCTCTACAAAGTATTGACTTTGAGGGGGGGAATAGTTATGCACACTCAAGTTTTCTGTTTTTTTGTCTTATTTCTTGTTTGTTTCGCACCAAAAAATATTTTGCATCTTCAAAGTGGTAGGCATGTTGTGTTAATCAAATGATACAAACTCCCCCAAAAATCTAATTTAATTCCAGGTTGTAAGGCAACCAAATAGGAAAAATGCCAAGGGGGGTGAATACTTTCGCAAACCACTGTACCATAATAATCCTCACTAATCATGGAACAGTGATCACAACAGTCGTCGTCGTGAACCGTGCGCAAGGCTCCAGGTTTAAAATATTTATGGTATGCGTACCATAATGATTCAAATAGGCTACATGTCCCAAATGATTGTACAACTTGTATTACATTAGCCTAATGTGATCCACTATTGCTAGCGATCCTCAGAAACAACCACACGAACGTGACAGAGGAAATAAAGGTAAACATACTATGTAATGGAATGATGTAAAATGCAAGGAAACTAACACTAAAGTGACTGTTATAAATGTATGTGGGTATTACTGACGGTGGCTACCAATGGTGGCTAATATTTAATACGATACGAATTGTAAAAAAACAGTGAAAGGTCCGGGCATATAATTAAAACATTCTATTCTATATATATATTTTTTCATTATTTAATATTAACAAAGCCCTTAACAACAGGCCCGGAATCCTTGCGGACAGGCCAAGAGAGACATTGGCCACAGGGGAAAGACATATTTTCTTTTTTACATTTTAATAATTTAGCAGACGCTCTTATCCAGAGCGTCATACAGTTAGAAAAAAACAGTGAAAAAGGAACATCTCTTTGGGAGGGTCTCAAATCTTGAGGGGGGTCTGTTGGATAGTAGCACGTTTTTCCACATTTGCTTGTTGGTGCAGTGGGTTTTAGCTATCTATTGATTAGATACTGAATGCAAAATGTGGCTCTAGTTAAAGAAACTTCACATTTTATTTGCCACATGCTTTGTAAACAACAGGTGTAGACTAAGAGACAATTTATGCTTGATCCGAAAATGTGGTCGAAGGTGCCGTATGGATGGTGTGATGCAATTACGGAGCCTCCGGAGGCATGCAGAAACCAAATTGAGCTCCGTACTGCATCTCCGTGCGCCTCTCAAATGTTGTAACAATGCGGAGGGCTCCGTATAGCTCCGCATTAACATGATTGGTTGACGGTAGGTGAGGGCGGGAGGTCCTGTATAAACACAAACTCACTTCCTTGACAACTTCCGTCAGAAGTATGAATGACCTGACTTCTGCAGAGGCCATATCACCGTAAATGCTGCACGGCCAATGCAGACGTCGGAATGACCATGCAGCGCCTTTAACAGTGAAATGCTTACTTATGGGCCCTTCCCACCAATGCAGAGACATTTTTTTTATATAGTTGAAAAATAACACGAGGAATAAATAAACAATGAGTAACGATAACTTGGCTATATACACAGGGTACCAGTACCTAGTTGATGTGCAGGAAAATGAGGTAATTGAGGTATATATGTATATTTAGATAGGGATAAATTGAATAGGCATCAGGATAGATAATAAACCGTAGCAGCAGCCTTTGCGATGAGTCAAAAGAGTTAGTACAAAAGGGTCAATGCAGATAGTCTGGGCAGCTGTTGGTTAACTATTAAACAAACTATATAGCGTCTTATGGCTTGGGGGTAGAAGCTGTTCAGGGTCTGGTTGTTTCTAGACTTGGTGTATTGGTACCGCTTGCCATGCGGTAGCAGAGAGAACAGTCTATGACTTGGGTGGCTGGAGTCTGACCATTTTTAGGGCCTTCCTCTGAGACCGCCTGGTATAGAGGTCCTGGATGGCAGGGAGCTCAGCCCCAGTGATGTACTGGGCCGTACGCACTACCCTCTGTAGTGACTTGCGGTCGGATGCCAAGCAGTTGACATACCAAGCGATGATGCAGCCAGTCAAGATGCTCTCAATGGTGCAGCTGTATAACTTTTTGAGGATCTGAGGGCCCATGCCAAATCTTTTCAGCCTCTTGAGGGGGAAGAGGCGTTGTCATGCCTTTTTCACAACTGTGTTGGTGTGTGTGGACCATGATAATTCCTTAGTGATGTGGACTCTGAGGAACTTAAAGCTGTCGACCCGCTCCACTACAGCCCCATCGATGTGGATGGGGGCGTGCTCGGCCCTCTGTTTCCTGTAGTCCATGATCAGATCCTTTGTCTTGCTGACGTTGAAGGAGAGGTTGAGGTCACTGACCACCTCCCTAAAGGCTGTCTCATCGTCGTTGGTGATCAGGCCAACCACAGTCGTGTCGTCAGCAAACTTAAGACCAAAATAAGATAACTTTATTGGTCAATTGCACACAAGGTCCAAGCGCAATTTTACTTACAGATTTTGGAGCGGTGTGGGGAGCTGCCACACTGGGGCTGCCCGGGGAGCTGTTGTTGTGGGGGTTTAAGTGCCTTGCTCAAGGGCACAACGGCATGCAATGGCATCTAGGATTTGATACCAGCAACTCTCCGGTTGCAAGCTCACTTCCCGCCAGATTGTTCCAGTCGGACCCGGGATTCTATCTGGGAACCCTCCGGTTGCTGGCTTGCCTCTCTAACTGCTAAGCTACCTGTGCCCCTTAACGATGATGTTGGAGTCGTGCACGGCCAGGCAGTCGTGGGTGAACAGGGAGTACAGGAGGGGACGAAGCATGCAACCCTGAGGGGCCCTTGTGTTGGGGGTCAACGTGGCAGATGTGTTGTTACTTACTCTCACCACCTGGAGGCGGCCCGTCAGGAAGTCTAGGTTCAAGTTGCAGAGGGAGGCGTTCAGTCCCAGGGTCCTGAGTTTAGTGATGAGCTTGGAGGGCATTATGGTGTTGAACACTGAGCTATAGTCAATGAACAGCATTCTCATGTAGGAGTTTCAGTTTCAAGTTTTATTAGTCATACATACATTAGTCATACATACATACATACATACGCATGGTATACATCGCCCAATGAAATGCTTACTTGCAGTTTCCTTCTCGACAATGCAACAACAATGGGTAGTATGAATAGTAAAAAATTAAGTAAATGGCAGTAGAATATAATAAAATGTTTAGCATAAGTATAATACATGAAGGCGCAATGTATAGTACAATATATACACGTGTATTGGGGAAGGGGGGATGGGGGACAAGTGTATAAATTGAGCAGTATAATAAGAGTCTGGTAACAGCAGTTGTGATGTATGCTAAGGTTTGGAGAATCAGAGCAGGTGGTCAGTCCAGTTCAAGTTTTCAGCAGGATGATAGAAACTGTCTCTGAGACGCTGAGCCTGTTGGTATGCTCCGATACCATCTGCCCGATGGTAAGGGAGAGTACAGCTCGTGGCTGGAGTGTGGTGTCCTTGATGATGCTGTGTGCCTTCCTCAGGCACTGTTTCGAGTAGATGTCCTGGATGGGTGGAAGCACGGACCCAGTGATGTATTGGGCCTTTCAGAGCAACTTAAAACGTGTGACTCTCTCTACTACAATCCCATTGATGTGGATTGGGGCATGTTCCCTCCTCTGCTTCCTGAAGTAAAACCAACTCATTTGTTTTTCTGATGTTGAGGTTGTTGTCATGACACCACAATGCCAGTTCACTTACCTCCTCCCTATAGGCTGATTTGTCGTTGTTGGTTTTACAACCATGGTACAGCAGAGGACTGAGGACACACCCCTTGGGGGGCCCTGTGTTTAGAGTCAACGTGGAGGAGGTGTTGTTCCCAATCCTGACAGCCTGTTGTCTGCCCGTCAGAAAGTCCAGGATCCAGTTGCAGAGGGTGGTGTCCAGGCTCAGGGCTCTGAGCTTGGTGTCGAACTTGGAGGGAACAATAGTGTTGAATGCTGAACTGTAGTCAATGAACAGTATTCTCACATAGGTGTTCCTCTTGCCCAGATGTGTTATGGCCACGTGAATAGCGATTAAAATGGCATCATCTGTTGGAGCGGTAGGCAAATTGGAGTGGGTCCAGTGTGCCTGGCATGCTAGCCTTTATGTGGGGCATGACCAGCCTCTAGAAGCACTTCATGATGACGGAGTTGAGTGCAGTTTGAGTCTGTATTGTCTTTTGTGTCCCTAATGGATTTGCAGAGCTCGTACCTGCTTGCCTTGTATGCGTCGCGCACCACCTAGTCATCAGGGTTTGTTCTGTTGACATTGAATGCTGCAGTATGGGTTCTCAGCATTGTACGGATATATCCGTTCATCCAAGGTTTTTGGTTGGGTTCCTCTTGTTGCAATAACAATTGTGTCATCTGTGGATCTGTTGGGGCGGTATGGGAATTGGAGTGGGTCCAGGTTGTCTGGGATGATGGTGTTAATGTGAGCCATGACCAGACTTTCAAAGCATTTCATGGCTACAGATGTGGGTGCTACGGGGTGATAGTCATTTAGACAGGTTACCTTGGTGTTCTTGGGCACAGGGACTATGGTGGTCTGCTTGAAACATGTAGGTATTACATACTGGGTCAGGGAGAGGTTGAAAATGTCAGTGAAGACACTTGCCAGCTGGTCAGCGCATGCTCTGAGAAAGCTTCCTGATAATCCGTCTGGACCTGCGGCCTTGTGAATGTTAACCTGTTTAAAGATCTTGCTCACATCGGCTACAGAAAGCAAGATCATACAGTCGTCCGGAACAGCTGGTGCTCTCATGCATGGTTCAGTGTTGCTTGGCTCAAAGCGAGCATAGAATTAATTTAGCTCTTCTGGTAGGCTCCCATCACTAGGCAGCTCGCGGCTGGGTTTCCCATTGTAATCTGTAATAGTTTGCAAGCCCTGCCACATCTGACGAGTGTCAGAGCCAGAGTAGTAGGATTCGATATTAGTCCTGTATTGACGTTTTGACTGTTTGATTGCTCCTTGAAAGCTGCAGCTCTAGCCTTTAGCTCAGTGCGAATGTTGCCTGTAATCCATGGCTTCTGGTTGGGATACAGTGCCTTCAGAAAGAATTCACACCCCTTTATTTTTTCCACATTTTGTTGTGTTACAGCCTGAATTTAAAATGGATTAAATTGAGATTGTTTTGTCATTGACCTACACACAATACCCCATAATGTCAAAGTGGATTATGTTTTTGAAATGTTTCAAATTCATTAAAAATCCAATCAAATGTATTTATAAACCCTGTTTTACATTAGCATATGTCACAAAGTGCTTATACAGAAACCCAGCCTAAAACCCATAACAGCAAGCAATGCAGATGTAGAAGCACGCTGGCTAGGAAAAACTACATAGAAAGACAGGAACCTAGGAAGAAACCTAGAGAGGAACCAGGCTCTGAGGGGTGGCCAGTCCTCTTCTGGCTGTTCTGGGTGGAGATTATAAGAGTACATGGCCAGTAAGACCAGATGAGTGAGAGAGTGAGAGAGTGAGAGTGAGAGTGAGAGAGAGTGAGGCGAAAATAGCCGGTCAAAAACAGCAAGTCCAAAACAGAAGGTGCAGGACAAGGTAGCATGTCTGGTGAACAGGTCAGGGTTCCATAGCCACAAGCAAAACATTAGAAACTGGATCAACAGCACGACCAGGTGGACCGGGGACGAGGAACAGCCAGGAGTCATCAGTCCAGGTCGTCCTGAGGCATGGTCCTAGGGCTCAGGTCCTCCGGGAGTGGAGAGAGAGATAAGACAAAAAAATTGACAAGAGTTTGAGTGAGAGGACTAACTGGTGTCTCCAACTGGCCATACACCTCTCCAAAGTGTACACAGTTCCTAAGTAATTTCAATGCACTTTTATGACTCAAAGAAGAGTCTTCAACTATAAGGTGCTTTTTTTAAAGCTCTCCTAGCTGTGCCATTGAGGAACTAGAGCAAGCACACTAGTTTTGTTTGGAACACAGACCTGCATCTCCACCATCAAACAATTACTGTTTACGCAATCCAAAAAACATCCCATTATAAAGCGCAATCTGGGTCAGGTGGGCAATTTGAAAGCTTGTTGTATTGCCAACATGACTAGCTAAGTCAGTGGTCACCAACCGGTCGATCTTCAAGGCATTTATGTAGACAATCCAATGATAAAAAGGCTTATGCTCCTTTATTTTTATTTTGCGCTGTTGTAGGTAGTGCATTTGATTCAGAAGCCCTGCGCAAAGTGTTCCCATTTTTTACAATTGTATTTGTCTGAAAAGACTAACTCCGCCTACCCCGCGGACCGGTAGATCTGTGGCTAAATGGAGTGCGACTACTGCGCTGGCCAATCGGTTAGCTCAAATCACTGTGCCTACAGCTTCCACGACCCTGGCCACAGCAACGTTTGAGACTAGCCTACATGAGATTTCATAACTTTTAAAACCATGACCAAAGAGATAGTGTCAAAGAATACAGCATATAGCTGCTCTTTTTATGAGTGAGTTCATGTTTAAGTTTGTGTTCTGCACAGTCAACACTTTTTTTTCAACACTATTACAAAATATAAAACGCGCTTCTCCCTTCTAATACTCGCGCTGCAGCTGCAATGAATGAGTAGCAAAGTGTTTCTATAGCTCTGCGTGTGGTGTCTATTTTAATATTGAGGAATATTTCACTTTCTCTGGTCATAGGAAGAACATTAATTTGTGCATGAGGCAGATACGTTGCGAATCGAGTTTCGCCATCAGGTGGAAGACGGTGTCCCCTCTCTCTGGTCAGTCTCACCGAAGGAAAGGCAGGAGAGAGCAGGGACTGTGAGAGGCCGACCCTCTGCTGCTCTCTCCCTCCCTCCCTCCGCTGAGACTAATGCCGTTTTCAAAACAACTGGGAACTCGGAAATCTCAGACTTCCGACTTCAGTGCGTTCCAGACAACTGGGAACTCTTAAAATAAACGAGATCCGACTGGAAAAAAATAGTTTTGAATGGTCATCCAACTCGGAATTCCAAGTCGGAAACTGGGGCATCTTTCTAGAGCTCCGACTTTCCAACCTGAAGATCACTGACGTCATGATTTGACCTCAGTTCCCAGTTTTCTTGAAAGCACCATGACAGATGCAGATACCATCATTCCAGTCAAATAAAAAAGCACATTATTTGCAAATTATTTTAATTTATGCTCACCTGTGCCCAGGGGCGCAACTTTTGTTTTAGAAGTGGGGGGGACATAACTTGGTGGGGGTCTGGGGGTCCTCCCATTTTTGGGGGCATCTATAGCTAATTTCCTGCATTTCTACACAATCTAATATGACCCATGGCCCTTCTAGCCATCTCTATTTAGAACAACGTAAAGTCAGCAAAAATGCCCAGTCATCAAGCTAAGTAAGAGATCGTTATTAAACATGTTTAAGTGATTGATAAGACTGAACTAGATCAATGATAATTCAATAATCAATATTGTGTTGCACCTTTAACCAATAGCCTAACAAATGAACAACTCTTACAAATAAAGTACAAATACTTTGTGTTGTCTTTATTAACCCATCCTCTATATCAAATTTCAGCCCGAGTCGCCTGTATGCCCAACCCCCACCATTCTAGTAAATAACTCAACTCTATCCCCAACACAACTTCCTTCCCATCTTTTTTTTTTTATGTCTCAAGGAAAGGTTTGGAAAACAAAAGTTTTATAAAAACACACATACACCTACACATTAACACACAGAAACAGTACACCTTCCATATAATTCATATCATAGGCCTAATAGTCCTGTAGAGCTATTTTTACTTGCACACAATATAGCTGGGTCACCCCGTCCTGCCCCTAGGGGTCCACGGCCATGCAGCGCCCCAACCCAACACACCCCACTCATCTTTAGGATGTTAGTGAAACATTCATTATTGGTTTCAGGTGTGTTAGGCCAAGGCCAGAGTGACAACCCACAGGACGGCAGACCCCCTGGGCCAGGACTGAGCAGCCCAGCAGCTAGGGATTGCCTAAATAGGTATCTCCCCTGACGTGGGCAAGTTTTCAATACAGACTCCTTTTGTCGTACTGTATTCCATATAAGGCATCTAGACCTTATAAACGTTGCCCAGTATACCCTTAATCTCGTAATAAATCAAATCTAGTGGTACATAACTTGACATTTCTTCCATCCATTGCGGGAGGATAACCAACCTTCCAATTAATGGCAATGCATTTCTTAGCCACTGTAAATGCTAGGTTACACAGTTTCTTCTGATAACAGTCTCCAGTATCTACATTTCCAAGCAAACAAAAACAGGGAGAAGGGAGAATCTGTAGACATGCTGAGATAGAAGAACATACTGTTTGCCAGAATTCAGCCAGCCTTCACAAGACCATAACATATGCAAATATGTCCCCTGTGTTTTACACCTCCAGCAGAATAATTACATTGCTGTGTGCATGATATTCAGTTTCACTGGCATATAGTACGTTTTATGGATGGTATTAAACCGCAGTAATTTATGTCTGAGATTATATGAACATGACTGGGCATTCTAACATATCTGTATCCATTCAACATCATCAATAGTGTCTCCCAGGTCTTCCTCACATTTTTGTTTGACATGTTTTGTGTCATCGCGAAAAGCCTCTATCAACCCTTGATATGGTTTGGAA
Organism: Coregonus clupeaformis; assembly: GCF_020615455.1. Taxonomy (NCBI): domain Eukaryota; kingdom Metazoa; phylum Chordata; class Actinopteri; order Salmoniformes; family Salmonidae; genus Coregonus; species Coregonus clupeaformis. The sequence continues at coordinate 55,290,820 of NC_059200.1, read as the reverse complement.
ATCAACTTGAGGTTTGTCAGACTGCCTTAAAATTGTTTCAATCTTTGAAGCTTCTTGTTTGTCCAGTGTTTGCTGCACAGAGAAAATAGTGTTGTATCTGCAAAAATTCACCTCATCTCCTTCACAGACTGGTCTTCCCTGGCTGCCTGACCCTGATGAGTCCCGCTACATGACAAAGAATTACATTGGTGCACATTTATACATGATATTATCAATTAATAGAATCAATGGCTCAACAATTGAAATTACCATTATTCCCAGATCCCAGACTGTAATCTACCCATCAAATCAAGATTTAACTTTGTATCCATTCGCTGATTGTTATAATATACTGGAAAATTCACCTGAGCTCTGTAGACTGGTCTTCCCTGGCTGTCTGACCCTGCAGGGACACCTGTCACCATCTGATCCTGCTAAGACATGATTAGCATAGTGTTGTGTACTGACTGTGCACCATGACAGTGAAGCCTGTACAGCTGTTTATTTTTATATTTTATTTTTATATTTTATATATTAATTAGCGTTTTCAAATATGAGAGTAAATAGAGCTGAATATATTGATAAAAATCACCTTGTCCGAGACAGATTTACATGGTTATCAAAACGTCACGCCAGGGTAAGCCTACACAAAACACAGCCCTTATTTTAAGTGTTTATATGAATGGTGGAAAAACGATTGGAACCATTTCCCTGTTTGACCACTAGGCTTTATGGGTATTATGACACCTCCACTGTGGGACTCTATACACTAATAAACTAGCAGATATTCATATTGCTCAGAGCAGAAGAGCAGCAAAGGTGTAGCTATACGAGGAGCACACTATCCAGATCAGTCTGCAAGTTAAGTTGAATGTGTTCTAGCTTAAATTGTAAGGGAAAAGGGTTCCAAAGATACACTACATGACCAAAAGTATGTGGACACCTGCTCGTTGAACATCTCATTCCAAAATTATGGGCATTAATATGGAGTTGGTCCCCCCTTTGCTGTTATAACAGCCTCCACTCTTCTGGGAAGACTTTGCACTAGATGTTAGAATATTCCTGTAGGGACTTGCTTCCATTCAGCCACAAGAGCATTAGTAAGGTCGGGCACTTATGTTGGGCAATTAGGCCTGGTCGGCGTTCCAATTCATCCCAAAGGTGTTCGATGGCCAGTCAAGTTCTTCCACACCGATCTCAAGAAACCATTTCTGTATGGACCTCGCTTTGTACATGGCGCCATTGTCATGCTGAAACAGGAAAGGGCCTTCCCCAAACTGTTGCAACAAAGTTGGGAGCACAGAACCGTCTAGAATGTCATTGTATGCTGTATCATTAAGATTTCCCTTCACTGGAACTAAGGGGCCATGAAAAACAGCCCCGGACCATTATTCCTCCTACACCAAACTTTATAGTTGGCACTATGCATTGGGGCAGGTAGCGTTCTCCTGGCATCCGCCAAACCCAGATTTGTCCGTCGGACTGCCAGATGGTGAAGAGTGATTCATCACTCCAGAGAATGTGTTTCCACTGCTCCTTAGTCCAATGGCGGCAATCTTTACACCGCGCCAGCCGACGCTTGGCATTGCGTATGGTGATCTTAAGCTTGTGTGCGGCTTCTCGGCCATGGAAACCCATTTCATGAAGCTCTCGACGAACAGTTCTTGTCCTGATGTTGCTTCTAGAGGCAGTTTGGAACTCAGTGAGTGTTGCAACCGAGGACAGACGATTTTTACGCGCTAGGCGCTTCAGCACTCGGCGGTCCCATTCTGTGAGCTTGTGTGGCCTACCACTTCCCGGCTGAGCTGTTGTTGCACCTAGACATTTCCACTTCACAAGAACAGCTCTTGCAGGGCAGAAATTTGTCGAACTGACTTGTTGGAAAGGTGGCATCCTATGACGGTGCCACGTTGAAAGTCACTGAGCTCTTCAGTAAGGCCATTCTACTGCCAATGTTTGTCCATGGAGATTGCATGGCTGTGTGCTCGATTTTATAAACCTGTCAGCAACGGGTGTGGCTGAAATAGCTGAATCCACTAATTTGAAGGGGTGTCCACATACTTTAGTGTATATATAGTGTAATAACCAGATAATTTGTACAACATTTGAAGTGTGACTGCTGGCGCAAGTCACGTTAACTAATGTGACTGGGATGACCTGTAAAATGTAGGCCATCATTGATGTGTGCATTGATTGCAGCGGTCTCATGAGCTGCGGAACATACAGTGATAGCTACTATCCTGATGCTACACTAAACAAATTAACGTTCGCATAGAGACTGAAATACTATCGAATCACCGTGATAAGCACCATCTCCTTCTCATAATCAGAAAACATTGCTACTCACTCACTATATGCTACCCTAGCTTACTTCCTCCTTGTATGGCCAAGCAATGATTCTCTGTGATGAGGTGTGTTCAAAGCCAACTCAGGTGAGGTTCCAACAAAGCTAGCGAGCATTCGCAAAGAAAATATTATATCAGAAAACAACAGCATAGCGAGAAACAGCTAGTTAAGGCATCAGCGTCAATGCAGAAAAAGAAGCCAGCGCATTTTAGCAGTAGCAGCAAGCGGCAGCAGAATGAGTGAGCAGACCCGCTCTGCTTAAATAGACTGACAAATAAGGTAGGCGTGATTGATACTAGCCTCTAATTGATGCCATCTCAGCTGATGCGTCAGCCTGAGGCAGAGCACTCAGGTTTCTTTTCTGAACTGGCTCCGCTTAATTTAAAGTCATGTTCTAACATTGTTCTGAGATCGTTAAGAAACAACGTTCTTCTGTGGGAATTTCAGTACTTCAGCATAATGTTTCCTATAAGTGTCCTCATGGTTTTATTTAAAGTAATGTTCTCAAATTGTTCAGAGAATGTTAAGAAAACGTTCCATAAAAACACAAGAAAACTTTAGCAACATTCAGAGAACATTCTAAGAATGTTATTTAAAAACATATACATTCCGTTCTCAGCATCAACAAAACTCTCTCTACCTCTATCTTGTTAAGTGTATTCAGGTGTGTTGGCTGAACCCACTAATTGGCCACACTTGATCTTAATGAGTGCTTGTTTCCTTTGAAATGGAGTCTGTTTAAATCAAGGGTTGGAACCGGTTCAGGGAACACAACCTGAACTGGAAACGAAAGTGATCTATACTGTTCCAGAACTGAACCATTATTTTAAAAGCATGAGAACTGGTTAATAGCGTTATTTTACGTTCCAGGCATTTTTTCCCAGTCCCACAAAATTCAAAACAAAGCGCCTATGCAAAGCCCTCTGTTACTCAGAAACGTATTCCAGCGTCTGCCTGCCAGCTGGAAATCTTTGCCAGTGGGTGTGCGTGTAGGGTACCTGCCCTCCCTTCTGCAGCATAGGTTACTACTGTAGCCTGCTGACAACATTACAAGCATGATTCAGAAATTAGGGAGAGGTGTTTAAAAGAATGGTCTAACTTTTTCAATGCTAGTTAAGGATACTATACTTATCACGTTTCACACTGGATTTATTAACTAGAGAAAGGTAAGATGTATTTTTAATTCTAGTGCTGCTCTGCACACACAAGCTTGTTAGCTAGCTAGCTAACGTTTGCTCTGGTCCAATGTTAAACCAACTCAAAGAAAACATGGCATGCTAGCTCCATCCTGGTGGAGCAGTGGACTAATTCCATTGACAGAGAACAGAAGATCATAGGTTTGAATCTCACTGACGCCGTGCCACAATAAAAAAAAGAAAATGCTTGCATGATTAATGCCTAAGCAGATGAATTTCCATGTGACCTTTCTGTGCTTGGAGTTCAAAACAGTTAACCTAAGCTAGCAATGTTATTAAAAGTATTATTGAAACATTCTCAGAATGTTATTTAATGACCTATAATTAATAAAACCTCCCAGGAAAACTTCAGGGAACCATAGTAAAACGTTCAAAAAATCTCCCTGCAACCTAAAAATGTAAGTTCACAGTAACCAAAAAAGTGTTAAACAAATCAAAATATATTGTATATTTGAGATTCTTCAAATAGCCACCCTTTGCCTTGATGACAGCTTTTCACACTCTGCATTCTCTCAACCAGCTTCATGAGGTAATCACCTGGAATGTATTTCAATTAACAGGTGGGCCTTCTTAAAAGTTAATTTGAAGAATTTCTTTCCTTAATGCATTTGCTGGTGACACTTAACCAGCATGCGTACCAAAGCATTCTGCAGTGATATGCCTTCCCATCTGGTTTGGTTTAGTGGGACTATCATTTGTTTTTCAACAGGACAATGACCCAACAAACCTCCAGGCTGTGTAAGGGCTATTTTACCAAGAAGGAGAGTGATGGAGTGCTGCATCAGATGACCTGGCCTCCACAATCCCCCGACCTCAACCAAATTGAGATAGTTTGGGATGAGTCGGACCGCAGAGTGAAGGAAAAGCAGCCAACAAGTGCTCAGCATATGTGGGAACTCCTTCAAGACTGTTGGAAAAGCATTCCAGGTGAAGCTGGTTGAGAGAATGCCAAGAGTGTGAAAAGCTGTCATCAAGGCAAAGGGTGGCTATTTGAAGAATCTCAAATATACAATATATTTTGATTTGTTTAACACTTTTTTGGTTACTACATTATTCCATATGTGTTATTTCATAGTTTTGATGTCTTCACTATTATTCTACAATGTAGAAAATATTAAAAATAAAGAAAGACCCTTGAATGAGTAGGTCTTCTAAAACTTTTGACCGGTAGTGTAGTGGTTATGGTAAAAATCTAACAGCATGCAGACTACTCTCTATACATTTTAGAGTGTACAATTCAAACATTTTAATGAACAGTGAGTGACATTCCTATGTGTAATATGAATAGAATAATGCCCAGACACAAGATAGAGGTGGTTGTTTACCTAGAAGACTTGCACAGATTATACATATTGTTCAGTGGGTGTACCAATTTCCATATAGTGTAGTACCAATGTTTCACCATGAGGTGTCGTATTACTCATACTGTCGTAAACAATGATGTTAATCATATCAATGTCAATGCACTGTCATGCCTAGAACATTACAATTACATTTTTTTAAATTCATGAATATCACATATCAAACTAGTGTTACTGACTACTAGTACTGGGCAGCAGCGTTGAGTGAATCAAATAAGTGCTTTACAGATACCCTGCCTAAAACCCCAAAGAGCAAGCAATGCAGAGGCAGAAGCACAGTGGCTACGAAAAACTCCCTAGAAGGCAGGAACCTATGAAGAAACCTAGAGAGGAACCAGGCTCGGAGGGGTAGCCAGTCCTCTTCTGGCTGTAGTGGTTCGAGATGGTAAAGTCAGGTCAGGGGTCCACAGCCTCATTCGGAACAGCAGCATGGACAGAAATCATCAGTCCAGGGTGTCCTCAGGCACTCTCCTTGGGGTCATGCCCTCCGGGAGGGCCTTGCTGAAGGGTAGAGGTAGAGGTAGAGGTAGAGGTAGAGGTAGAGAGAGAGAGAGAGAGAGAGAGAGAGAGAGAGAGAGAGAGAGTGTTGGGGATTAGTGGGGCTGCTGGTCTAAATCAGTCCCTAAATGGGAAGAAAACATAAAAGCAGTGGAACAGGCTTTGTGTTCCATATTTGAATTTAAGGATACTTAGGGGATGTAAACAGACCACTGATAAACTAAGGTACATACCTTCATATAAACAGTTGTGAAGACAAGTTTACTAGGCTACCTGTGTTGCTAAAGGTACAATCGCAAATCGACCCCTCAACCTTACGCCATATGCACTCGTGGAAATCTGAAAGAATTTGACAAGTGTGAGCAACATAGAAAACATCCATCTAGCCCATCAGTGATCAATTGGAGCTTTTACAATGTTGCTTACACCTGTCAAATCCTTTCAGATTTCTGCACAAATGGAAGGCTTCAACATCAACATTCAAAAGACAAAAACAACGAGGCTGACACCAAAATCAACCAATCAACGTCAACCACACTGCTTTTATTTATTTAAAATAAAAACGGAAATATCACATTTACATAAGTATTCAGACCCTTTACTCAGTACTTTGTTGAAGCACCTTTGGCAGCGATTACAGCCACGAGTCTTCTTGGATATGACGCTACAAGCTTGGCACACCTGTATTTGGGGAGTTTCTCCCATTCTCTTGTGCAGATCCTCTCAAGCTCTGTCAGGTTGGATGGGGAGCGTCGCTGCACAGCTATTTTCAGGTCTCTCTAGAGACGTTTGATCGGGTTCAAGTCCGGGCTCTGGCTGGGCCACTCAAGGACATTCAGAGACTTGTCCCGAATCCACTCCTGCGTTGTCTTGGCTGTGTGATTAGGGTCGTTGTCCTGTTGGAAGGTGAACCTTCGCCCCAGTCTGAGGTCCTGAGCGCCCTGTAGCAGGTTTTCATTAAGGATCTTTCTCTACTTTGCGTCGTTCATCTTTCCCTCAATCCTGACTAGTATCCCAGTCCCTGCAGCTGAAAAACATCCCCACAGCATGATGCTGTCACCACCATGCTTCACCGTAGGGATGGTGCCAGGTTTCCTCCAGACGTGACGCTGGCATTCAGGCCAAAGTATTCAATCTTGGTTTCATAAGACCAGAGAATCTTGTTTCCTGTGGTCTGAGAGTCGTTTCGGTGCCTTTTGGCAAACTCCAAGCGGTCTAGCATGTGCCTTTTACAGAGGAGTGGCTTCCGTCTGGCCACTTTACCATAAAGGCCTGATTGGTGGAGTGCTGCAGAGATGGTTGTCCTTCTGGAAGGTTCTCCCATCTCCACAGAGCTCTGTCAGAGTGACCATCAGGTTCCTGGTTACCTCCCTGACCAAGGCCTTTTCCCCTTGATTGCTCAGTTTGGCCAGGCGGCCAGCTCTAGGAAGAGTCTTGGTGGTTCCAAACTTCTTCCATTTAAGAATGATGGAGGCCAATGTGTTCTTGGGGACCTTCAATGCTGCCGAAATGTTTTGGTACCCTTCCCCAGATCTGTGCCTCAACACAATCCTGTCTCAGAACTCTACGGACAATTCTTTCGACCTCATGGCTTGGTTTTTGCACTGACATGCACTGTCAACAGTGGGACCTTATATAGACAGGTGTGTGCCTTTCCAAATCATGTCCAATCAATTGAATTGACCACAGGTGGACTCCAATCAAGTTCTAGAAACATTTCAAGGATGATCAATGGAAATAGGATGCACCTGAGCTCAATTTCGAGTCTCATAGCAAAGGTTCTGAATATTTATGTAAATAAGGTATTTCTGTTTTTCACTTTTAGTAAATTTGCTAAATATAAAAAATGAACTGTTTTTGCTTAATCATTATGGGGTATTGTGTGTAGATTGATGAGAAGTTTGTATATATTTTTATCCATTTTAGAATAAGGCTGTAACGTAACAAAGTGTGGAAAAAGGGAAAGGGTCTGAATACTTTCCGAATGCACTGTATTTGCCCAGCCAGAGATCAATTAACTATATACAGATAGAGATTTAGTGAAACAAAATCACATTATCAGACAATCACTGGGGGGGTCAATGCAAATAGTCTGGGTAGCCATTTGATTAGCTGCTCAGGAGTCTTATGGCTTGGGGGAAGAAGCTGTTAAGAAGCATTTTGGACCTAGACTTGCCGTGCGGTAGCAGAGAGAACAGTCTATAACTAGGGTGGCTGGAGTCTTTGGCAATTTTTAGGGCCTTCCTCTGAAACCGCCTGGTATAGAGGTCCTGGATGGCAGGAAGCTTGGCCCCAGTGATGTACTGGGCCATATGCACTAACCTCTGTAGTGTCTTGCGGTCGGAGGCATAGCAGTTGCCATACCAGGCGGTGATGCAACCAGTCAGGATGCTCTCGATAGTATAGCTGTAGAACCTTTTGAGGATCTGAGGACCCATGCCAAATCTTTTCAGTCTCCTGAGGGGGAATAAGCGTTGTCGTGCCCTCTTCATGACTGTCTTGGTATGTTTGGACCATGAGAGTTTGTTTGTGATGTGGACACCAAGGAACTTGAAGCTCTCAACCTGCTCCACTACAGCCCCGTCGATGAGAATGGGGGCGTGCTCGGCCCTCCTTTTCTTTAGTCCATGATCATCTCCTTTGTCTTGATCACATTGAGGGAGAGGTTGTTATCCTGATACCACATTGCCAGGTCTCTGACCTCCTCCCTATTGGCTGTCTCATCGTTGTCGTCGGCAAACTTAATGATGGTGTTGGAGTCGTGATTGGCCATGCAGTCATGGCTGAACAGGGAGTACAGGAGGGGACTGAGCACGCACCCCTGACGGGCCCCTGTGTTGAGGATCAGCGTGGCAGATGTGTTGTTACCTACCCTTACCACCTGGGGGCAGCCCGTCAGGAAGTCCAGGATCCAGTTGCAGAGGGAGGTGTTTAGTCCCAGGGTCCTTAGCTTAGTGATGAGCTTTGAGGGCACTATGGTGTTGAACGCTGAGCTGTAGTCAATGAATAGCATTCTCACGTAGGTGTTCCTTTTGTCCAGGTGGGAAAGGGCAGTGTGGAGTGCAATAGAGATTGCGTCATCTGTGGATCTGTTGGGGTGGTATGCAAATTGCAGTGGGTCTAGGGTTTCTGGGATAATGGTGTTGATGTAAGCCATGACCAGCCTTTCAAAGCTACAGACTTGAGTGCTACGGGTCATTAGTCATTTAGGCAGGTTAGCTTGGTCTTATTGGGCATAGGGACTATAGTGGTCTGCTTGAAACATGTTGGTATTACAGACTCGGTCAGGGAGAGGTTGAAAATGTCAGTGAAGACACTTTCCAGTTGGTCAGCGCATGCTCAGAATATACGTCCTGGTAATCGGTCTGGCCCTGCGGCTTGTGAATGTTGACCTGTTTAAAGGTCTTACTCACATCGGCTACGGAGTGCGTGATCACACAGTCATCTGGAACAGCTGGTGCTCTCATGCATGCTTCAGTGTTGCTTGCCTCAAAGTACACATAGAAGTCATTTAGCTCGTCTGGTAGGCTCGTGTCACTGGTCAGCTCGCGGCTGTGCTTCCCTTTGTAGTCTGTAATAGTTTGCAAGCCCTGCAACATCCGACGAGCGTCAGAGCCGGTGTAGTAGGATTCAATCTTAGTCCTGTATTGACGCTTTGCCTGTTTGATGGTTCGTCGGAGGGCATAGAGGGATTTCTTATAAGCGTCCGGGTTAGTGTTCCACTCCTTGAAAGCGGCAGCTCCACCCTTTAGCTCTGTGCGGATGTTGCCTGTAATCCATGGCTTTTGGTTGGGGTATGTACGTACGGTCACTGTGGGGACGACGTCATCGATGCACTTATTGTTGAAGCCAGTGACTAATGTGCTGCACTCCTCAATGCCATCGGAAGAATCCCGGAATATATTCCAGTCTGTGCTAGCAAAACAGTCCTGTAGCTTAGCATCTGCGTCATCTGACCACTTCCGTATTTTGCGAGTCACTGGTACTTCCTGCTTTAGTTTTTGCTTGTAAGCAGGAATCAGGAGGATAGAGTTATGGTCAGATTTGCCAAATGGAGGGCGAGGGAGAGCTTTGTATGCATCTCTGTGTGTGGAGTAAAGGTGGTCTAGAGGTATTTTTCCTCTGGTTGCACATGCTGGTAGAAATGAGGTAAAACTGATTTAAGTTTCCCTGCATTAAAGTCCATGGCGACTAGGAGCGCCTCCTCTGGATGAGCATTTTCTTGTTTGCTTATGGCCTTATACAGCTCGTTGAGCGCGGTCTTAGTGCCAGCATCGGTTTGTGGTGGTAAATAGACAGCTACGAAAAATAGTGTGGTCTACAGCTTATCATGAGATATTCTACCTCAGGCTACCAAAACCTAGAGACGTTCTTAATATTAGATTTCGTGCACCATCTGTTATTGACAAATAGACACAGACCGCCACACCTTGTCTTACCGGAGGCAGCTGTTCTATTTTGCCGATGCACGGAAAACCCAGCCAGCTGTATGTTATCCATGTTGTCATTCAGCCACGACTCGGTGAAACATAAGATATTACAGTTTTTTATGTCCCGTTGGTAGGATAGTCTTAATCGGAGCTCATCCAGTTTATTATCCAATGATTGCACGTTGGCTAATAGTACGGAAGGTAGAGGTGGGTTACCCACTCGCTGTCGGATTCTTACAAGGCACCCGGACCTACGTCCCCTATATCTCCGTCTCTTTTTTCATGCAAATGACAGGGATTTGGGCCTTGTCCGGTGTCTGAAGTAAGTCCTTCGCATCTGACTCGTTAAATAATAAATATTTGTCCAGTACGAGGTGAGTAATCGCTGTTCTGATATCCAGAAGCTCTTTTCGGTCATAAGAGACGGTGGCAGAAACATTATGTACAAAATAAGTCACAAATAACGCAAAAAAGACACACAATATCACAATTGGTTAGGAGCCCGTAAAACGGCAGCCATCTCCTCCGGCGCCATTCACCCCAGTGTTGGTGTTAATGACCAGAGTTGAGTGTGATTGTGTCATTTTTACTCGTGTAGAGTAAAACACTCAACACCACGTCCATCATAATCATATTTCCCAGCAGGCTCTATTGCAGGTTGATTTTCTGAATGGTTTGTTTCAATATCTGTGTTTTTGCATGTATAGTGGTTTGTGAAAGTATTCACCCCCCTTGACAATTTGGACTATTTTGTGTATGTTCATAACATGAAATCCAAATAAAAATCCATTTAAATTACAGGTTATAATGCAACAAAATAGGAAAAACGCCAAGGGGGATGAATACTTTTGCAAGGCACTGTATAACTAGGCCCTCAAAGAAAGGCCTTATAATATAAACTGAATGTACAAAACATTAGGAACACCTTCCTAATATTGAGTTGCACCCCCTTTTGCCCTCAGAACAGCCTCAATTTGTCAGGGCATGGACTTTACAAGGTGTTGAAAGTGTTCCACAGGGATGCTGGCCCATGTTGACTCCAATGCCTCCCTCAGTTGTGTTAAGTTGGCTGGATGTCCTTTGGGTGGTGAACATTCTTGATACAGACAGGAAATTGTTGAGCGTGAAAAACCCAGCAGCATTGCAGTTCTTGACACACTCAAACCGGTGCGGCTGGCACCTACTACCATACCCCGTTCAAAGGCACTTAAACATTTTGTCTTGCCCATTCACCCTCTGAATGGCACACATACACAATCCACGTCTCAATTGTCTCAAGGCTTAAAAATCCTTCCTTAACATGTCTCCTCCCCTTCAACTACACTGATTAAAGTGGATATAAGAAGTGACATCAATAAGGGATCATAGCTTTCACCTGGACAGTCTATGTCATAGAACGAGCAGCTGTTCTTAATGTTTTGTACACAGTGTATGTAATGTATTGTCATAAAGAGTTTAATTTTAAAGGCTAATAAGGCTGGTGGAACTGTTCATAGAGGGTTCTAGGAAGAACCCTTCAAAGATAAAAGGGTTCTTGGTAGAACTGTTCATGGGGGTTCTAGGAAGAACCCTTAAAAGAAAAAAGGGTTCTCAGTAGAACCCTTCATAGAGGGTTCTAGGTAGAACCATTTACAGTGGTTTCAATGAAGAACCCTACATAGAGAGTTCTAGGTAGAACCCTCTATAAAGGATTCTACCTAGCACCAGAAAGAGTTCCCCTATGGGGACAAACCGAAGAACCCTATATGGTTCTACTTAGCACCTTTTTTTCTAAGAGTGTGGAGAAGGATGATTGAAAAGGAGATGAAGAAGTGTGGCCTGAGTTGGGGAACTCTACCAAGAAGGCTGCGGACCGGAAGCAGTGGCATTCTCTTGTGGAGGCCTTATGTGCCTCAAGGCACAAAGAGGATTAAGTAAGTAAATAAATAAGTGAAGGGTATAAGGTCTTGATCTTGCATTACCCATCTCATATGTATATACTGTATTCTATGCTATCTATTGCATCTTAGCCTATGCCGCTCTGACAATGACATTGCTCATCCATATATTTGTTTATTCTTATTCCATTCCTTTACTTAGATTTGTGTGTATTAGGTATTTGTTGTGGCATTGTTAGATATTACTTGCTAGATATTGCTGCACTGTCGGAACTAGAAGCACAAGCATTTCGCTACATTCGCAATAACCTATGCTAACCATGTGTATGTGACAATACATTTGATTTTGATTTGAACAGCTTCTTCCTTGTCGACCTGCTGGTGTGATCTGAAGAGGGGCTCTGGTGCAGAGGCACTCAAACCAGCGATGCTGTTGCTTAGAGCAGTTGGGGAGTTGGTGCAGCTTTCCCTCAGAGACTCCAGCAGGGCTGATGCATATGCTAGAAAATAAAATGGAATTATTGGTTGAATCAAGTGAGGACAAGTGAGGAGGCCATTACAGTAGAAGATCAGAGAAGATGCTCTGCTTACTTCCATGTTTTGAGTAAAAAGATACTGATCTGGTATGAATTTAAATTGCTTACTGTATGAAGGTTTCTCCATGACAGGGCGGACAGTCCAATCTCCGCTGCAAAACTTTGGGTAGCGCACTGCATAGTGAAACTCTCCCTTGCTAGTTGTAGCCAGAGATGGGCAGTATTTGTTACATGTATTTTAAATATATATTTCAATTACTTATTACTATTTTGTCATTTGTATTACACTGGGCTGAACTACACTCCAATGTATTTTGTAACAAGATACTTTTGAGAGCTGTAATTTGTATTTTCAAAATACTTTTCTATAAAAAAAATTTATAGCGGTTCACCGTTTTGTGGCCCGCTTTCACCCTGCATTGGTATCAGAAGTCTGATGGCACAATGGTGTGATAATAGCCTCTGCTAAATTAACTAAATAAAAATGTGTATGTAAAAATTGACAATCGTAAAGAATGCTGAGTATTATTCTAATGAGCTCCGTCCCGATACAAGGTTTTGTCTAGAAGCGATACAACTTGTCAAAAAAACGTACACAGCAGGTTAGGAGAATTCATGTAGCAGGTTAGGAGAATTAGGTTAAACTGTATCCCATCTCGCCAAAAATAATACCCAGTGTGCTTTGCAGTTCATTTTGGTATGTTCATTTTCACATACACTTTTAAATTTTGGTCATTTAGCAGACACTCTTATTCAGAGTGACTTACAGTCAGTGCATTCCAACTAAGGTACAGTGGCTTGTGAAAGTATTTTCCCCTCTTGTCATTTTTCCTATTTTGTTGCCTTACAACCTGGAATTGGGGGGGTTTGTTTCATTTGATTTACACAACATGCCTACCACTTTGAAGATGCAAAATATTTTTTTTGTGTGAAACAAACAAGAAATAAGACAAAAAAACAGAAAAGTTGAGTGTGCATAACTATTCACCCCCCCAAAGTCAATCCTTTGTAGATCCACCTTTTGCAGCAATTACAGCTGCAAGTCTCTCATCTGACCAGAGTACCTTCCATATGTTAGGGGAGTCTCCCACATGCCTTTTGGCGAACACCAAACATGTTTGCTTATTTTTTTCTTTAAGCAATGGCTTTTTTCTGGCCACTCTTCCGTAAAGCCCAGCTCTGTGGAGTGTACGGCTTAAAGTGGTCCTTTGGACAGATACTCCATTCTCCGCTGTGGAGCTTTGCAGCTCCTTCAGGGTTATCTTTGGTCTCTTTGTTGCCTCTGATTAATGCCCTCCTTGAAATTACCTGCTGCATGCCCAGGTAGGAGAACCCTGTGTGCTTTGGTGCAAAGTGGAGAATCAATGAGTGATATGCCTCAAGGGAGTATATCTGATGCTGTGGTGACAACTGGCAGACATCCTTCAGAAACAGAGTCTAAGTTGCCAGACTCTCCAGCTTGGCCGCTGCTGTGGATCCTTCAGTTAATTATTTTAAAATCAGCCTTTCTTATCAATCTGCACTAGATGTACATTATAGCTGTTATTCAAAAAGAAATACCTGGCTCCAGCCACACCTTGTCATGTTCATCTCCCTTCAGTGACGATGCAAACAGCTGCGGAACGCAGGCTGTCTTGTGGTCGTAGATGTCCTGCACGTGGTTCATGAGGCTTCTCCCCTTGGCCTCATCACATCCAGATTTCCACTTAGAGTTGAAGCCAGCGTCCAGTACAGATGATTCACTATGGAAGGCTTCTAGAGCCTCAGGTCATCGCACCCCTTCTCCCTTGACAAGGCATCAAGTTTCTTCCCCAGCCCTGTTTAGAGGCTAAATAATACTTGGACACTAAACCAGTGTTGTAGCACTCGAGACCGGTCTTGATCTCGAGTCCGGTCTCTAGACCACATTGGGTATCTCGGTCTTGTCTCGGTGTCGGATACATTTGTACTCGGTCTTGACTCGGTCTCAGACAGTGATGACTCAGTAATTTCTTCTAAAGACCAGCCGAGACCAGTGGAGTAAAAAACTCATCATTATCAGCTTCCAATCAGTCAGAGCATAAAACCGCTTCACCAGGCCTAATATATACACTCCTTTCTTGAAACAATAACATTGTAGCAGCCTTATCTATTATAGACATGTTTGCGCAGTGGCGAACCTATAGGCCTTCAGTGTGTGACAGGTTCGTGATTCTGATAGGACACGCTATAAAAAATGACCCACGGGCTTCGTAAATATTGCTAAAGAATACCAATGATTTTTACTTAAAATAATAGGTTTCTGGTTTTACTTACATTTTTGAATATAGTACTTAATTTATATGTGTTGAAAAAGACTGGCATTTAAAAATAAAAATCGAAGGTAACATGCTGCTAAATTTGAACAAATATTTCTAAGTAACAACCAACAACTTAAAAATATGATACTAAAATTGTCATTATTATGTTGGACTGAGATGCTAGAATAACTAAATCTAGTTCTGAACGTAAATTGTGCTTGGAACAGTTCAACGGACGTCGTCTTGATCTTTCTTCTCTGGAATGGCCATGCGGCAGGTAAGGACCAAATTATAACTTGGAATGTAGTTTAGATCTCTCTACACATATTTTTGACGAAATATCGTAAATATTTGTGGAAAACGTTAAATAATATTCTTCAAGTGCAAAAAGCCTTTAGCTAGCTATATTGGCAGAGTACGTTATATATTTGCACGTTGATAAACTAGCTAGTTAACGGCTGTGATGTCTGTGTAGTTAGCTAGTGGTGGGCATGCTACTTGCTAATAAGTTAGCAGTGCATTTTCTCACCTCAGCGCTGTTTCTAACCTTTGTCATTTTTGTGTATGTTTTATATTAACCGAAATAGCTATTTAACATATTAGCTACCTAGCTTACCAAAAAAGGCATCGTCAGCAAACATTACAATAGAACTGAACACATGGTGCCCCTGCAATTTAATGTTTGCCTGCTAGGCAAGCTAGCCAGGCAGAGACAGGAACGAACAATACGTAGCTAGCTAGCTAACTACACCTAGCTATCTAGCTACACCTGTCCTTGCAGAAACCTTCTTGTTGTTCACGTATTCACAACATGTTCAAGGCAGCACTGCAAACGTTGACTGGAGGTCTACCAGACTTTGTTGAAATACTTGTAAAATGTAAAATACTTCTAATGATTGTTGTTGCCAAGTGTCAGAATGCTTGGTATAATGAGCACCTTAGGGGGTTTGAGCTGGAATCCACACAGAAGCTTAAGGTCATTGAGCAAAAGGAATTGGCAGACATCTACCCTCTTATTACTTTAAATGTACAAGAACTCAATAACAGCTCCACAGAGACATCGGATGAGAGGGGCTCCCTTGGATCACGTGATGCTGTGATATTGTCCTCTCCAGAAAGTACCTCTTCCCAACGCTCCAGTCCGTGGCCATCTGAGTTTGAAGTTCCTCGCTTTGCTTATGATAGAGAGCTCATTCTTGAGTCAGCTAATGAAGCACACATGAAGGATGGAACACTACTCAACAATCTATCTGTGAAATCAGACATCCTGGAAAAACTGTCTGATAGGATCTTCCAGTTTACAGCCTATCCGTCAAGTCTACAAATTTGCCAAGTTACAGAAGCTTTGGTAAAAAAGTACTCATGCCTTAAAGAGCCTAGGTCCTTCTCAGGCCTGTACGGATGGCAAAACAGCCTGAATTACAAGATGGGCAATTACAGATCGAAACTGAGAGGAATTGGTTGCCCAGAACTGGAAGTGAACTCTGTCAAGAGAAAATCACCAGAGTACAGGCCCATTGCCAAGAACATAAAAAAACCAAAGGTGGAGGTAAATTACCTCCCACCCCACCCTGCTGGAGAAACAGATGAGACCCTGGAGAGGGAGCGAGTGGAGCTACTGGGAGAAGTACAAATACATGACAACCACAACATTGTGAGTGCCAAAATAGAAAATACCTTCTCATATTGAAGACAAGATGTCGTTCAGGCCCTTCCTGTGAAGGACTTCAAAGAAAGATGGCCAGCCCTGTTTGAGCCCACTCAGGTACAAAATACAGCTTAATGAAAATAGTCAATGTAGGTAAAAAATGTATATTGATTTAAATATTTTGTGTTGTCTTGACCTAATATTCTAATCCACAATTAAATATGCATTAAAGATTAGTCTGAACATTCTCACTCTGCACATGCTTTGGGAGGGCTTTCCCAATAGCAATGGCTCTCAGATCATCTTTTGTCCTTATCTGTTCAGAAGATATCTCTCTCTCTCTCTCTCTCTCTCTCTCTCTCTCTCTCTCTCTCTCTCTCTCTCTCTCTCTCTCTCTCTCTCTCTCTCTCTCTCTCTCTCTCTCTCTCTCTCTCTCTCTCGGTTGTGATACAGCCTGGAATCGAATCAGGGAGTCTGTAGTGACGCCTCTAGCACTGAGATGCAGTGTCTTAGACTGCTGCGCCACTTGGGAGCCCAATCACTTGTGTTGTGACAAGGTAGGGGGGTACACAGAAGATAGCCCAATTTGGTAAAAGACCAAGTACATGTTCTGGCAAGAACAGCACAAATAAGCAAAGACAAACAACAGTCCATCATTACTTTAAGACATGAAGGTCATTCAATACGGAACATTTGTGTAAGGGCTATCTGTGTAAGGGCTATTTTACCAAGAAGGAGAGTGATGGAGTGCTGCATCAGATGACCTGGCCTCCACAATCCCCTGACCTCAACCCAATTGAGAATGTTTGGGATGAGTCGAACCGCAGAGTGAAGGAAAAGCAGCCAACAAGTGCTCAGCATGTGTGGGAACTCCTTCAAGACTGTTGGAAAAGCATTCCAGGTGAAGCTGGATGAGAGAATGCCAAGAGTGTGCAAAGCTGTCATCAAGGCAAAGGGTGGCTATTTGAAGAATCTCAAATATAAAATATATTTTGATATGTTTAACACTTTTTTGTTTGCTACATGATTCCATATGTGTTATTTCATAGTGTTGATGTCTTCACTATTATTCTACAATGTAAAAAATAGTAAAAATTAAGAAAAACCCTTGGGTTGTGGGTTCGATTCCCACGGGGGCCCAGTATGAAAATGTATGTACTCACTAACTGTAAGTCGCTCTGGATAAGAGCCTCTGCTTAATGACTAAAATGTAAATGTAATAAGTAGGTGTGTCCAAACTTTTGACTGGTAGTGTATATTATACTTAATAGATCCACCTTGTTGGATTTACTTAAAAAACTGATGCAAATAGTTCCCTACATTTTTTAAAGTAAAAGGGGCACAATATTTTTTACAGCTCAGCAACCGTAATACCAGCACACTCGTGTAGGAGAGTGCACTTTTTGTAGAACACAAAGGGCCAGTTGTGTAGTGGAGCGTATACGCAGATATTAAACAGTTTACATTTTAGTCATTTAGCAGACGCTCTTATCCAGAGCGACTTACAGTTAGTGCATACATTTCTATACTGTAATCGAACCCACAACCATACGCATCAGTAGGAACCATGCTCTACCAACTGAGCTACATCCCTGCCGGCCATTCCCTCCCCTACCCTGGGCCAATTGTGCACCGCCCCATGGGTCTCCCGGTCGCGGCCAGCTACGACAGAGCCTGGATTCGAACCAGGATCTCTAGTGGCACAGCTAGCACTGCGATGCAGTGCCTTAGACCACTGCACTCGGGAGGACACCCACTTTGTTTTCAGTGGACATTGCGTATACTCACTAAATAATTCCTACTGATGCGTATCAAAGTAGTTTAGTGGAAGTATACAACATTAATTATGTAGTACAATAGATAAGTCATGCACAAAGTAGCCTACACAATCGCAAAGCACGTGAAATATATTTACATGCGCACCGCGCACACAGCCTAGTTTCAACGGAATATCATCTGCCGGCAGCAAGAGAGTGCAACTCTCAACTGCTTTTGGCATGGAGCAGTTCACAGAAGAATGACATCAGTAGCCGGTAGGGTAGGAAAAAAGTTTCAACTTGTGATATCTGCTAGTAAATTCTAAATAAGGTAACAATGGGTATGCAAACCAGGTATTGAAAAAGTTTAGTCCGAAGTGTTGGTTAGTAGGCTATTTGTGATGTGCAATTGTCATCATGTGCTGTTTGCATCAGGGGCATAGACATTGATGGGCCTGGGATGAGCCTGGGTGGATTACTTCCCATTGCTAAAAAATATGTGCAGTTTTTTTGCAGTTTAGGCGCAATTTAGATTTTGGCCACTAGATGGGAGCAGTGTGTGTGCAAAGTTTTTTATTATTTATTTATTTATTTCACCTTTATTTAACCAGGTAAGCCAGTTGAGAACAAGTTCTCATTTACAACTGCGACCTGGCCAAGATAAAGCAAATCAGTGCGATAAAAACAACAACAACACAGAGTTACATATGGAATAAACAAAACGTACAGTCAATAACACAATAGAAAATCTATATCCAGAGCGACTTACAAATTGGTGCATTCAACTTATGATAGCCAGTGGGACAACCACCCTAATATAGGGTGGTTTTTAATGGGGGGGGGGGTAGAAGGATTACTTTTATACTATTCCAGGTATTCCTTAAAGAGGTAGGGTTTCAAGTGTCTCCGGAAGGTGGTCATTGACTCCGCTGTCCTGGCGTCGTGGGGGAGCTTGTTCCACCATTGGGGTGCCAGAGCAGCGAATAGTTTTGACTGGGCTGAGCGGGAACTGTGCTTCCGTAGAGGTAGGGGGGCTAGCAGGCCAGAAGTGGATGAATGTAGTAAGTTATGGAGGTAAGGCAATAAATAGGCCATAGTACAAAATAATTACAATTTAGTATTAACACTGGAGTGATAGATGTGCAGAAGATGATGTGCAAATAGAGATACTGGGGTGCAAATGAGCAAAATAAATAACAATGTAAATTACAATATGGGGATGAGGTAGTTGGGTGGGCTAATTACAGATGGGCTGTGTACAGGTGCAGTGATCGGTAAGCTGCTCTGACAACTGATGCTTAACGTTAGTGAGGGAGAGAAGTGTCTCCAGCTTCAGAGATTTTTGCAGTTCGTTCCAGTCATTTACAGCAGAGAACTGGAAGGAATGGCGGCCAAAGGAGGTGTTGGCTTTGGGGATGACCAGTGAGATATACCTGCTGGAACGCATACTACAGGTGGGTGTTGTTATGGTGACCAATGATCTAAGATAAGGCAGGGATTTGCCTAGCAGTGATTTATAGATGACCTGGAGCCAGTGGGTTTGGCGAGGAATATGTAGTGAGGGCCAGCCAACGAGAGTGTACAGGTCACAATGGTGGGTAGTATATTGGGCTTTGGTGACAAAACGGATGGCACTGTGATAGACTACATCCAATTTGCTGAGTAGAGTGTTGGAAGCTATTTTGTAAATGACATCGCCGAAGTCAAGGATCGGTAGGATAGTCAGTTTTACGAGGGCATGTTTAGCAGCATGAGTGAAGGAGGCTTTGTTGCGAAATAGGAAGCCGATTCTAGATTTAACTTTGGATTGGAGATGCTTAATGTGAGTCTGGAAGGAGAGTTTACGGTCTAACCAGACACCTAGGTATTTGTAGTTGTAGTCAGACCCGCCGAGAGTAGTGATTCTAGTCGGGTGGGCGGGTGCAAGCAGCGTTCGATTGAAGAGCATGCATTTAGTTTTACTAGCATTTAAGAGCAGTTGGAGGCCACGGAAGGAGTGTTGTATGGCATTGAAGCTCGTTTGGAGGTTTGTTAACACAGTGTCCAATGAAGGGACAGATGTATACAAAATGGTGTCGTCTACGTAGAGGTGGATCTGAGAGTCACCAGCAGCAAGAGCGACATCATTGATATACACAGAGAATAGAGTCGGCCCGAGAATTGAACCCTGTGGCACCCCAATAGAGACTGCCAGAGGTCCAGACAACAGGCCCTCCGATTTGACACATTGAACTCTATCTGAGAAAGAAAGGGTCCAGATTGTCTAGCCCAGCTGATTTGTAGGGGTAGAGATTTAGCAGCTTTTTCAGGACATCAGCTATCTGAATTTGGGTGAAGGAGAAGCGGGGGAGGGCATGGGCAAGTTGCAGCGGATGGTGCAGAGCTGGTGGCCGGGGTAGGCGTAGCCAGGTGGAAAGCATGGTCAGCCGTAGCAAAATGCTTATTGAAATTCTCGATTATTATAGATTTATCGGTGGTGACAGTGTTTCCTAGCCTCAGTGCAGTGGGTAGCTGGGAGGAGGTGCTCTTATTCTCCATGGACTTTACAGTGTCCCAGATATTTTTGGAGTTAGTGCTACAGGATGCACATTTTTGTTTGAAAAAGATAGCCTTTGCTTTCCTAACTGATTGTGTATATTGGTTCCTGACTTCCCTGAAAAGTTGCATATCACGGGGGCTGTTCGATGCTAATGCAGTGCGCCACAGGATGTTTTTGTGCTGGTCAAGGGCAGTCAAGTCTGGGGTGAACCAGGGGCTATATCTGTTTTTAGTTCTGATTTTTTTGAATGGGGCATGCTCATTTAAGATGGAGAGGAAAGCACTTTTGAAGAACATCCAGGCATCCTCTACTGACGGAATGAGGTCCATATCCATCCAGGATACCCGGGTCAGGTCAATTAGAAAGGCCTGCTCGCTGAAGTGTTTTAGGGAGCGTTTGACAGTGATGAGGGGTGGTCGTTTGACCGCGGACCCATTATGGACGCAGGCAATGAGGCAGTGATCGCTGAGACCCTAGTTGAAGACAGCAGAGGTGTATTTAGAGGGTAAATTAGTCAGGATGATATCTATGAGGGTCCCCATGTTTACGGATTTAGGGTTGTACCTGGTAGGTTCCTTGATAATTTGTGTGAGATTGAGGGCATCTAGTTTAGATTGTAGGACGGCCGGGGTGTTAAGCATATCCCAGTTTAGGTCACCAAGCAGTACGAACTCTGAGGATAGATGGGGGGCAAGCAATTCACATATGGTGTCCAGGGCACAACTGAGGGCTGAGGGGGGTCTGTAGCAAGCGGCAACAGTGAGAGACTTATTTCTAGAAAGGTGGATTTTTAGAAGTAGAAGCTCAAACTGTTTGGGCACAGACCTGGATAGTATGATAGAGCTCTGCAGGCTATCTCTACAGTAGATTGCAACTCCGCCCCCTTTGGCAGTTCTATCTAGACGGAAAATGTTGTAGTTCGGGATGGACATTTCTGAATTTTTGGTGGCCTTCCTAAGCCAAGATTCAGACACTGCTAGAACATCAGGGTTGGCAGAGTGTGCTAACGCAGTGAATAACTCAAACTTGGGGAGGAGGCTTCTGATGTTAACATGCAAGAAACTAAGGCTTCTACGGTTACAGAAGTCAACAAATTTACATTTTTAGTCATTTAGCAGACGCTCTTATACAGAGCGACTTACAGGAGCAATTAGGGTTAAGTGCCTTGCTCAAGGGCACATCGACAGATTTTTCACCTAGTCGGCTCGGGGATTAGAACCAGCGACCTTTCGGTTACTGGCACAACGCTCTTACCCACTAAGCTACCTGCCGCCCAAATGAGAGCGCCTGGGGGGTAGGAGTGATACTGGGGGCTACAGGGCCTGGGTTAACCTCTATATCACCAGAGGAACAGAGAAGGAATAGAATAAGGATACGGCTAAAGGCTAAAGGCTTTAAGAACTGGTCTTCTAGTGCATTGGGTACAGAGAATAAAACGGGCAGATTTCCGGGCATTGTAGAATAGATTCAGGGCATTATGTACAGACAAGGATATGGAAGGATATGAGTACAGTGGAGGTACACCTAAGCATTGGGTAACTATGAAAGAGGTAGCATCACTGGAGGTACCGATTGAGCCGGTCTCTGCGTGTATGGGGGGTGGGACAAAGGAGCTCTCTGAGGCTGGTTGAGCTGAACTTGGGGCTCTACAGTGAAATTGTATAATAAGAACTAACCCAAACAGCAATAGGCTAGGCATATTGGCATGGGAGAGAGGCATAACACAATCACCGGCTAAGACAACAACTGGTAATGGCAATGAAAGTTTGGGCTGAGGCTAAACAGATAAACAGGATGGGGTACCGTGTAAAGGAACAGTCCAGCAGGCATTAGCTGTGTAGCTGAGTGATCATACGGTCCATTGAACAGCACTAAGTAAGTCCGGGAGCAGATCGTAGGCTGCTAAAGCAGATTGATCCAGTGAGCATTGCAATACTGGACTATTTTGTATCAAGTCTGCCCAAATGTGCCGAATTGGTCAATTGATACATTTTCAAGTACATAACTACAGAGAACATACAAAAATGATATGGTAATACAAAATGTAAGTTTACACACTCCCAGGAATGTCATGCATGATGGATCATTAACTTATACAATAACTTTCACACATCTAGATGACCGGGCGGGGTGGGTGTGGAGCCAGAGACAGCAGGGGTTCAAACTGTAGAACCCAGTTCCTACATTTGAATATATAAATTGATTTTATCAAACAAAACTATGCTACATTTTATCTATGGGACCCTTAGGATGACAAATCAGAGCAGGATTACTGAATGTAAGTACATTATTTACTTTCAGAGGTGAATGTATCAAACCAGTTGCCGTGATACGTTTTTTGTTGTTGTGCACTCTCCTCAAACAATAGCATGGTATTTTTTCACTGTAATAGCTACTGTAAATTGGACAGTGCAGTTAGATTAACAAGAATTTAAGCTTTCTGCCCATATAAGACATGTCTATGTCCTGGAAAGTTTGCTGTTACTTACAACAGTCATGCTAATCACATTAGCACACGTTAGCTCAACCGTCCCGTATACGGGACACCGATCCCGTAGAGGTTAAGAACACTCTAGATAACATGTAACCAGCCTAACCAGCTCTGCTACAGCGAGTAAAATGGTCAAAGTGAGGTGTTCTCTCATTTGTGTCTGGAAGGAGCTAGCTAGCAAGCTAGACAACTTTAGCTAGTTAGCTTGGGTGCTTGGTTGGGACAAGCATGCATTGGCAGGCAAGCTGCAGAAGGACGAGGAGGCTACAATTCCCCATCGTTTATCAATGCAATTTTGACGACCAACTAGCTGAAAAAGTTTGAGAGGGTTTATCTAATGTTCCTTCGTTAGATTTTAGCTCATCTTGCTCTGGCTAGCATTAGTTGTTGATCTTGTTGTTGTTGACGTGCATAACTGAGGGAGAGAGAGACTACCTTTTCATGGTTGTTTGATCAATAGGAATGTGAAGTTCCCAAATGTAAGAGGACTCCCGTTGTGTTTACATATTTACAGAAATCCATTTTGGTGTATTTTGTGGCTTTTGGCGAATGCGTTCTAATGATCTAAAGTTGCGCTGTTGCAACTGCCTGTAAACACACAGTCCAGCTCAAACTGAATGACGGCAGGCCCGTGTGGAAAATGGCTTGTTTGTGGAAAGGCCTACCGTAGCTCTGATTGGCTATACCGCACCGGTCTGTGTAGACTCCGGTCCTGGACAAGACAGATGTTTTTATTCTATTTTATTTACTGCAGTGTCTATTAATTGTCCAAACGCACGGCCGCTTTCCCACTCTATATTGCTATATGATTTTCACAAATGCCTTAGTATACGTAATTCCCAAATATTCTAAGAATTTATGAAAATGTGAAAATGACCATATCTAAGTGGTCGCTTGTCAGAATAATTTTTTTAAGTGTCATATTCTTCCTGGGGGTGTAAATGAACAGATTTTAAAAAAGATTTCATGTTGCTAAAATGCTGTCAGTTTCACTTTAAATGCAACAAACAATGTTTCAATATTTTCAAAGAGATGGCTAACAACAGCAAGCGTGCTGCAATAAAAAACACAGTTCCACTCACCAGATTTTTATTTTATTTTATTTATTTCACCTTTATTTAACCAGGTAAACCAGTTGAGAACAGGTTCTCATTTACAACTGCGACCTGGCCAAGATAAAGCAAAGCAGTGCAATAAAAACAACACAGAGTTACATATGGGGTAAAAAAACATAAAGTCAAAAATACAACAGAAAATATATATACAGTGTGTGCAAATGTAGCAAGTTATGGAGGTAAGGCAATAAATAGGCTATAGTGCAGAATAATTACAATAGTATTAACACTGGAATGCTAGATGTGCAAGAGATTATGTGCAAATAGAGATACTGGGGTGCAAAAGAGCAAAATAAATAACAATATAGGGATGAGGTAGTTGGGTGGGCTAATTTCAGATGGGCTGTGTACAGGTGCAATGATCGGTAAGGTGCTCTGACAACTGATGCTTAAAGTTATTGAGGGAGATAAGAGTCTCCAGCTTCAGAGATTTTTGCAATTCGTTCCAGTCATTGGCAGCAGAGAACTGGAAGGAATGGCGGCCAAAGGAGGTGTTGGCTTTGGGAATGACCAGTGAGATATACCTGCTGGAGCGCAGACTACGGGTGGGTGCTGCTATGGTGACCAATGAGCTAAGATAAGGCGGGATTTGCCTAGCAGTGATTTATAGATGGCCTGGAGCCAGTGGGTTTGACGACGAACATGTAGTGAGGACCAGCCAACAAGAGCGTACAGGTCACAGTGGTGGGTAGTGTATGGGGCTTTGGAGACAAAACGGATGGCACTGTGATAGACTACATCCAATTTGCTGAGTAGAGTGTTGGAGGCTATTTTGTAAATGACATCGCCGAAGTCAAGGATCGGTAGGATAGTCAGTTTTACGAGGGCATGTTTGGCAGCATGAGTGAAGGAGGCTTTGTTGCGAAATAGGAAGCCGATTCTAGATTTAACTTTGGATTGGAGATTCTTTATGTGAGTCTGGAAGTTGAGTTTACAGTCTAACCAGACACCTAGGTATTTGTAGTTGTCCACATACTCTAGGTCAGACCACGTAGAGTGGTGATTCTAGTCGGGTGGGCGGGTGCCAGCAGCGTTCGATTGAAAAGCATGCATTTAGTTTTACTAGTGTTTAAGAGCAGTTGGAGGCTACTGAAGGATTGTTGTATGGCATTGAGGCTCGTTTGGAGGTTTGTTAACACAGTGTCCAATGAAGGGCCAGATGTATACAAAATGGTGTCGTCTGCGTAGAGATGGATCTGAGAGTCACCAGCAGCAAGAGCGACATCATTGATATACACGGAGAAAAGTGTCGGCCCAAGAATTGAACCCTGTGGCACCCCCATAGAGACTGCCATAGGTCCAGACAACAGGCCCTCCGATTTGACACACTGAACTCTATCTGAGAAGTAGTTGGTGAACCAGGCGAGGCAGTCATTTGAGAAACCAAGGCTATTTAGTCTGCCAATAAGAATGCGGTGGTTGACAGAGTCGAAAGCCTTGGCCAGGTCGATGAAGACGGCTGCACAGTACTGTCTATTATCAATCGCGGTTATAATATCGTTTATGACCTTGAGCGTGGCTGAAGTGCACCCGTGACCAGCTCGAAACCGGATTGCATAGCGGAGAAGGTACGGTGGTATTCGAAATGGTCGGTGATCTGTTTGTTAACTTGGCTTTCAAATACTTTCGAAAGGCAGGGCAGGATGGATATAGGTCTGTAGCAGTTTGGATCTAGAGTGTCACCCCTTTGAAGAGGGGGATGACCGCGGCAGCTTTCCAATCTCTGGGGATCTCAGACGTTATGAAAGAGAGGTTGAACAGACTAGTAATAGGGGTAGCGACAATTTCGGGCGGCTAGTTTTAGAAAGAAAGGGTCCAGATTGTCTAGCCCAGCTGATTTGTAGGGGTCCAGATTTTGCAGCGCTTTCAAAACATCAGCTGTCTGAATTTGTGTGAAGGAGAAGCGGGGGGGCATGGGCAAGTTGCAGCAGAGGGTGCAGAGTTGGTGGCCGGGTTAGTGGTAGCCAGATGGAAAGCATGGCCAGCTGTAGCAAAATGCTTGTTGAAATTCTCGATTATTGTAGATTTATCGGTGGTGATAGTGTTTCCTAGCCTCAGTGCAGTGGGCAGCTGGGAGGAAGTGCTCTTATTCTCCATGGACTTTACAGTGTCCCAAAACTTTTTGGAGTTAGTGCTACAGGATGCAAATTTCTGTTTGAAAAAGTTAGCCTTTGCTTTCCTGACTGCTTGTGTATATTGGTTCCTAACTTCCCTGAAAAGTTGCATATCGCGGGGGCTATTTGATGCTAATGCTGTACGCCACAGGATGTTTTTGTGCTGGTCAAGGGCAGTCAAGTCTGAGGAGAACCAGGGGCTATATCGGTTCTTGGTTCTGTATTTTTTGAATGGGGCATGTTTATTTAAGATTGAGAGCAAATTACTTTTAAGGAACAACCAGGCATCCTCTACTGACGGAATGAGATCTATATCCATCCAGGATACCTGGGCCAGGTCAATTAGGAAGGCATGCTCGCTAAAGTGTTTTAGGGAGCGTTTGACAGTGATGAGGGGTGGTCGTTTGACCGCGGACCCGTTACGGACGCAGGCAATAAGGCAGTGATCGCTAAGATCCTGGTTGAAGACAGCTGAGGTGTATTTAGAGGGTATGTTAGTCAGGATGATATCTATAAGGGTACCCATGTTTACGGATTTAGGGTTGTACCTGGTAGGTTCGTTGATAATTTGCGTGAGGTTGAGGGCATCTAGCTTGGATTGTAGGATGGCTGGGGTATTAAGCATATCCCAATTTAGGTCACCAAGCAGTACAAACTCTGAGGATAAATGGGGGCAATCAATTCACATATGGTGTCCAGGGCACAGCTGGGGGGCTGAGGGGGGGTCTGTAGCAAGCGGCAACAGTGAGAGACTTATTTCTGGAAAGGTGGATTTTTAGAAGTAGAAGCTCAAACTGTTTGGGCACAGACCTGGATAGTATGATAGAGCTCTGCAGGCTATCTCTACAGTAGATTGCAACTCCACCCCTTTGGCAGTTCTATCTAGACGGAAAATGTTATAGTTGGGGATGGAAATTTCAGAATTTTTGGTGGCCTTCCTGAGCCAGGATTCAGACACTGCTAGAACATCAGGGTTGGCAGAGTGTGCTAACGCAGTGAATAACTCAAACTTAGGAAGTAGACTTCTGATATTTATGTGCAAGAAACCAAGACTTTTGCGATTACAGAAGTCATCAAATGATAGCGCCTGGGGAGTAGGAGTGATACTGAGGGCTGCAGGGCCTGGGTTAGCCTCTACATCACCAGAGGAACAGAGGAGGACTAGAATAAGGATACGGCTAAAGGCTTTAAGAACTGGTCTTCTAGTGCGTTGGGTACATAGAATAAAGGGGGCAGATTTCCGGGTGTTATAGAAAGATTCAGGGCATTATGTACAGACAAGGATATGGAAGGATATGAGTAAAGTGGAGGTAAACCTAAGCGTTGGGTAACAATGAAAGAGATAGCATCGCTGGAGGCATCAATTGAGTCGGTCTCCGCGTGTATAGGGGAGGGGCAAAGGAGCTATCTAAGGCAGGTTTAGCTAGGCTGGGGGGTCTACAGTGATATAGTAAAATTAGAAATAACCGAAACAACAATAAACTAACCATGTTTGGGCTGAGGCTAAACATAAACAGGATGTAGTACCGTAAAAAGGAACAGTCCAGCAGACATCAGCTGTATAGCTGAGTTATCATAAGGTCCGGTGGTAAACTAGTGAGTAAGAGGCCACGGCTAGCGTGTGCTAGCGGGCCGGGGCTAGCAGATGGATGGAATCTTCGTGGTTAACGTCGTAACCACATCAGACGATTTCGTCGGCAGACCAGTCGTGTAGGATCGGGCGGGGCTCCGTGTCAACACTAGGTGGTCCCGTCCGGTTGACAGAGAGGTAGATAGCCGGGAGATGGGCCTAGCTCAGGATGATTAGCCAGACCACAGCGTCCGTTTTGTTGTAGCTAGCTGATAGCGATGAATCCGGAGTTAAAGGTCCAGTGATTCAGTGATTCCGGCGGAAAAACTGATATGTTCTGGGTCGATAACGCGCTGTGCAGACTGGCCGAATATCCGGTGATTAATGTCCAGTGATTAAAATTAATCCCGCAGAAAAAATCCAATGTTCTGGGTGAAATACCGCTAGCTGAGGCTAATAGCAAGTAGCTAGTTAGCTGGCTAGCTGGCTAGCTAGTTTCAACTGGAGATTCTAGATTCTAGATAAAGGTAAGTCAATAATAGAATCCGTTCCACATTGAGTGAGGCGGGTTGCAGGAAAGTATATTTTGTAGAAGGATGAAAAGTCTGATATGGAAATATGTACGAAAAATACAGAAAAATAGGGTATTTACAGGCTATTTACAGACATACGATAAAAACACAACTGCACTACTACGCCATCTTGGAACGTCAATGATGATGATGATCATTTGAAACTTAACTTCTTGAAAAGGGAGAAGCTAACAAATTAGAAACAACATCCTCTTTGATAACATCTGCTGCAGCCAGTGCAAACTAGCCGACAACAAAAGCTAGCTAGCTAGACCATGGTAAAACTACTGCTCGCTACTGCACAGTGACCTGTTGGCCTTCAAGAAGGCAGAATCTTCCATACGTTTTTGTAAACACGGTCCCACCCATTAAGTCAAAATGTGATTGGCTGATTCCACTCTCATGCCAAAATGTTGCCCTAAAACAGTTGAATGGCAGATGCCTTTATCTAGCATCTGATGGCCTAGCCAAAGGCTGATTTAGCTAGCTAGATTTATCTCCCTAGGGACCAGCAAAGAAAAATCCTGATTGGATATTTTTTTCTCTTCAGTGTTAACCCTTTCCTTTCCAACAAAAACTGAAGAGATTAAATCAGAACAACATTATTATTATTATTATTATTATTACATTATTATTATTTTATTTTATAAATCCTTAGCCCTTCTCTGAAGGCGTAGAATGCCCATTGTTCCCCACTGGGTTTGGGTTAGTAATAATTTGTAGAGTAGCTTTATTTTCCCTCAGCATGCATTTTTCACTATTCTGAATGTCTAAAGAATCCATATGTTGTTCTGAAATATGAACACAGAAATAATGGACGTTTTGAACTCGCATTTTTCTGGTCTCGGTCTTGACTCTGTCTCGAATCCCTTGTCCCCCTCCTGGTCTCGGTCTTGACTCGGTCTCGCCCCCCCTTTAGTCTTGGTCTTGACTCAGACCCGATTTGCTCTGGTCTTGGTCTTGAATCGGTCTCGTTTTAGGTGGTCTCACATACAACACTGCACAAAACCCTATCTGACACTAAATCATGTTTTCATTCTCAAAAGAATTCAGCACACAAGCATGCCTTTAACATACAATGTATTTGCAAAAGTATGTGGACACCCCTTCAAATTAGTGGATTCGGCTATTTCAGCTACATCCATTGCTGACAGGTGTATAAAATCGAGCACACCGCCATGCAATCTCCATAGACAAACATTGGCAGTAGAATTACCTTACTGAATAGGTCAGTGACTTTTAACGTGGCACCATCATAGGATGCAACCTTTCCAACAATTCAGTTCGTCAAATTTCTGCCCTGCTAGAGCAGCCTCAGTCAACTGTAAGTGCTGTTATTGTGAAGTGGCAACGTCTAGGAGCAACAACGGCTCAGCCGCGAAGTGGTAGGCCACACAAGCTCACAGAACTGTACCGCCGAATGCTGAAGTGCGTAGCGAGTAAAAATCGTCTGTCCTCGGTTGCAACGCTCACTAATGAGTTCCAAACTGCCTCTGGAAGCAACTTCAGTACAAGAACTGTTCGTCGGGAGCTTCATGAAATGGGTTTCCATGGCCGAGCAGCCAGTCACAAGCCTAAGATCACTCTACATGCTCAATGCCAAGCGTCGGCTGGAGTGGTGTAAAGCTCACAGCCATTGGACTCTGGAGCAGTGGAAACGCGTTCTCTGGAGTGATGAATCACGCTTCACCATCTGGGAGTCTGATGGCCGAATCTGGGTTTGGCGGATTCCAGGAGAACGCTATCTGCCCCAATGCATAGTGCCAACTGTAAAGTTTGGTGGAGGAGGAATAATGGTCTGCGGCTGTTTTTCATGGTCCGGGCTACGTCGTTTAGTTCCAGTGAAGGGAAATCTTAATGCAACAGCATACAATGACATTTAGACGATTATGTTTTTCCAACTTTGTGGCAACAGTTTGGAAAAGGCCCTTTCCTGTTTCAGCATGACAATGCCCCCGTGCACAAAGCGAGGTCCATACAGAAATGGTTTGTCGAGATTGGTGTGGAAGAACTTGACTGATAGAAAAAAATCGGGTGCTCCTCCCATAAAAGTCTCTGGCCTCACATGAATTCATGGATTTGAGGGTTAAGCTAACATTCAAATGAAATCCAACCTCTGTCGCTATTTAGAAACCAATGTGAGGTGGTGACTCCTTGAAATGATCCAGTCAAAAAAGTGTTGTGTTTCCTTTTCCATATTGGCCCTCTACTGAAATCAGTTGATAAAGTTGATAAATGGCTATGACAGGTTGTTATCTATCGATACCCAAGTTCATTGAGGTTTGTCTGTTAGAAGAGTGCAAATGGTACATGTCGCCACAGTTATTGTCTCAGTTCCATTGATTTCAATACAATATCAATGTGAGTGATTAATTTGCACACGCTATTGATTACAGTAGAACAAGCTTATCAATTCCAGTCTTGAATGACCCCTTGGTAAATATTGGCGCGTGAGCAGTTTGGAAGGTACTCTGAACACAAGTGTGACACGTGTGTGTAGGGAGTAACTTTTATTTATTGGTCTTCAAAATATCACAACTTATTTCAGCATATTGATTATGAATTTGGACATCTAAAACCGGTGTTTTGACACTCGGCCATAAATCTAAACGCCATGACAACAGGAAGCAGCAACAGTATCATTTTCAATGTATCTTTTTAGGAATGTAAATGGTACTTTTAACATACTTTTTCAACAGAATTCTACTTTATCTGGTAAAAACTACTGAATGAATTCAAAAACATGCTATGATTGATTGATTTTGATGATATTAGTAAAATCGTGAAAATACATGTGTCCTTGCTATTTATAGCTAGTTGCCCTCAATGCTGCAGGTTTGTACAGTTTTCCCCAGGACAGAAGAAAGTTGAGCTAGCTTAGCTAACTTAGAAGCCAGATAGTTTTATCTTATCTTTGAAATGTGTAATTCCAAGTAGGAAGCCTGCTTTTGATAAATAAGTAGCTAGTTTGCTATCTTAACATTGTAAACTAGAATATTGCAGCTATTAGCTAGCTTCCAAGCTAATGTAGCAAGATAGCTGGCAACTACAGCCACATTTCCTAGCCAAGTTATCTAGCATCCTAGCTAGCTGGCTAATGTAGCAAGATAGCTGGCAACTAGTAAAAATTTGCATTGAGTATCTAATCAACAGATAGCTAAAACCACGTGCACTAACAAGCAAATGTGGAAAAACTTGCTACTATCCAACTTGTGTTTTCTGCTGCAAATGATTTTTCTGCTGTCAAATATATTGTTTATTTTCAGACCAGTCAGTCCTGCTCGCCAGCATCCTCTCCATGTTGAGCTCCAGCCTCTGCCCCGTTTTGATTGGACACCTGACTGAACCAATCGTAATAGTTTCTGATCTTTGGGGGTCTTACAATAACTAAACCTCCTATGAGAAGTTGACTCAGCCCCTCGTACAGATGTGGCCTCCCTCTTCTCTTTCTCCCTACTCTTTCTCTCCGTGTCTCTCTCCATGATCTCTCTCCATGCTTCTCTTCCTGCTTCTCTCCCTGCCTTTATCCATGCTCTCTCTCGGTGGTCTCTTTCTCCCTACCTCTCTTTCTCTCTGCTCTCCCTCTCCCTGCTCTCTCTCTCTCGCTGCTCTGTCTCCCTGCCTCTCTCTCCCTGCTCTCTATCCTTGCCTTTTCTCTCTCCCGTCTTCCTGCCTCTCTATTCCTACCCTCTCTCTCTCTCTGCCTCTCTCCATGCTCTCTCTTCCTCCCTGCTCCTTATTCCTGCCTTCCTTGCGTAAAGGTAGCAGCTGGGTCTGTCTCCTGGTTGTTTAGCTCAGGTCGAAGGTCCCCGGCTTGGCTAAAACCACCAGGCACAAGTGGACAGCTGTGGAGGCTGACAGGCTTTGATCAGGCTGCGCTGGGTGTCTCAGCCTGCGTGGGGACCCACGACTGATTGCTTAAGGTCAGGTCCGGAGGATTAGTGAGCTCTGCAGGTTCCCCTCCTTTAGTGGAGCTCCGTGCTACCCTCGTTTTTTTCCTTTTCGTTTTGTTCCTCCCTTCTCTTCTATGTACTACTCTTTTGGGTTGTTGATGTGTGAGTTCTGATATCACGTAGCATGGGGTCCCGTTATATTTACCTTGCCAGAACTATACATTGAAATTCATTTGACATTTCAATGCATTACTGAACAAAAATATAAATGCAACATGTAAAGTGTTGGTCCCATATTTCCATGTATCGATGGCAATTTGAATGCACATAGATACCGTGACAAGATCCTGAGGTCCATTGACGTGAAATAAAAGATCCCCAAACATTTTCATACACACAAAAAGCTTATTTAGCTCAAATATTTTTCACAAATTTGTTTACATCCCTGTTAGTGAGCATTTCTCCTTTGCCAAGATAATCCATCCACCTGACAGGTGTGGCATATCAAGAAGCTGATTAAACAGCAGGATCATTACACAGATACACCTTGTGCTGGGGACAATAAAAGGCCACTCTAAAATGTGCAGTTTAGTCTCACAACTCAATCGCTGGTTGAAAACTGTTTTCTGCCCCTCCCAAAATATAGAATTTGTAGATAATTGGCCCTCTTTCTGGGACTCACCCACAAACAGGACCAAGCCTGGCCTGCTGAGGAGTGACAGACTCCATCCTAGCTGGAGGGGTGCTCTCATCCTATCTATCAACATAGACAGGGCTCTAACACCTCTAGCTCCACAATGAGATAGGGTGCAGGCCAGGCAGCAGGCTTTTAGCCAGCCTGCCAGCTTAGTGGAGTCTGCCACTAGCACAGTCGGTGTAGTCAGCTCAGCTATCCCTATTGAGACCGTGTCTGTGCCTCGATCTAGGTTGAGCAAAACTAAACATGGCGGTGTTTGCCTTAGCAATCTCACTGGAATAAAGACCTCCTCCATTCCTGGCATTATTGAAAGAGATTGTGATATCTCACATCTCAAAATAGGGCTACTTAATGTTAGATCCCTCACTTCCAAGGCAGTTATGGTCAATGAACTAATCAATCACTGATCATAATCTTGATGTGATTGGCCTGACTGAAACATGGCTTAAGCCTGATGAATTTACTGTGTTAAATGAGGCCTTTCCTCCTGGTTACACTAGTGACCATATCCCCCAAGCATCCCGCAAAGACGGAGGTGTTGCTAACATTTACGATAGCAAATGTCAATTTACCCTCCAGAAAATGACTGCATTTTCGTATTTTGAGCTTCTAGTCATGAAATCTATGCAGCCTACTCAATCACTTTTTATAGCTACTGTTTACATTCCTCCTGAGTTCCCTGAATTCCTATCGGACCTTGTAGTCATGGCAGATAATATTTTTTGGTGACTTTAATATTCACATGGAAAAGTCCACAGACCCACTCCAAAAGGCTTTCGGAGCCATCATCGACTCAGTGGGTTTTGTCCAACATGTCTCCGGACCTAGTCATTGCCACAGTCATACCCTGGATCTAGTTTTGTCCCTTGGAATAAATATTGTGGATCTAAATGTTTTTGCTCGTAACCCTGGACAATCAGACCACCATCTTATTACGTTTGCAATCTCAACAAATAATCTGCTCAGACCCCAACCAAGGACCATCAAAAGCTGTGCTATAAATTCCCTGACAACCCAACGATTCCTAGAGGCCCTTCCAGACTCCCTCCAACTACTCAAGGACATCGGAGTACAAAAATCAGTTAACGACCTAACTGAGGATCTAAATGTAACCTTGCGTAATACCCTAGATGCAGTCGCACCCCTAAAAACTAAAAACATTTGTCACAAGAAACTAGCTCCCTGGTATACAGAAAATACTCGAGCCCTGAAGCAAGCCTCTAGAAAATTGGAACGGAAATGGCGCTCCACCAAACTGGAAGTCTTCCTACTAGCTTGGAAAGAAAGTACAGAGCAATATCGAAGAGCCCTCACTGCTGCTTTTTTCATCCTATTTTTCCAACCTAGTTGAGGTGAATACAGTGAGGGACAAAAGTATTTGATCTCCTGCTGATTTTGTACGTTTTCCCACTGACAAAGAAATGATCAGTCTATAATTTTAATGGTAGGTTTATTTGAACAGTGAGAGACAAAATAACAACAAAAAAATCCAGAAAAATGCATGTCAAAAATTTTATAAATTGATTTGTATTTTAATGAGGGAAATAATTATTTGACCCCTCTGCAAAACATGACTTAGTACTTGGTGGCAAAACCCTTGTTGGCAATCATAGAGGTCAGACGTTTCTTGTAGTTGGCCACCAGGTTTGCACACATCTCAGGAGGGATTTTGTCCCACTCCTCTTTGTCAGTGGGCAAACGTACAAAATAAGCAGGGGATCAAATACTTTTTTCCCTCACTGTAAGAACAATCCAACATTTCTATTTGATACTGTCGCAAAACTAACTAAAAAGCAGCATTCCCCAAGAGAGGATGCCTTTCACTTCAGCAATGATGAATTCATGAACTTCTTTGATGAAAAGATCATGATCATTAGAAAGCAAATTTCGGACTCCTCTTTGAATCTGCGTATTTCTCCAAAGCTCAGCTGTCCTGAGTCTGCACTAAACTGCCAGGACCTAGGATCAATGGAGACACTCAAGTTTTTTAATCCTATATCTCTTGACACATTCATGAAAATAGTTATGGCCTCTAAACCTTCAAGCTGCATACTGGACCCTATTCCAACTAAACTACTGAAAGAGTTACTTCCTTTGCTTGGCCCTCCTATGTTGAATATAATAAATGGCTCCCTATCCACTGAATGTATACCAAACTCACTAAACGTGGCAGTAATAAAGCCTCTCTTGAAAAAGCCAAACCTTGACCCAGAAAATGTTAAAAAACTATCGGCCTATATCGAATCTCCCATTCCTCACAAAATGTTTAGAAACAGCTGTTGTGCAGCAACTCACTGCCTTCCTGAAGACAGAAAAAATGTATAAAATGGTTTTAGACCCCATCATAGCACTGAGACCGCACTCGTGAAGGTGGTAAATGACCTTTTAATGGCGTCAGACCAAGGCTCTGCATATGTCCTCGTGCTCCTAGACCTTAGTGCTGCTTTTGACACCATCGATCACCACATTCTTTTGGAGAGATTGGAAACCTTAATTGGTCTACACGGACAAGTTCTTGCCAAAACTATAGTTTGTTAACAAGAAATTTGTGGAGTGGTTGAAAAACGAGTTTTAATGATTCCAACCTAAGTGTATGTAAACTTCCGACTTCAACTGTACCTACACGTACGCTACAGTCACAAGACGCAGGCCTCCTTATTGTCCCAAACAGTTTGAAGCAAACAGCTGGAGGCAGGGCTTTCTCCTATAGAGCAAAATTTTTATGGAATGGTCTGCCTATCTCAAATCAAATCAAATGTTATTGGCCACATGCGCCGAATACAACAGGTGTAGACATTACAGTGAAATGCTTACTTACAGCCCTTAACCAAAAATGCATTTATTTTTAAATAAAAAAAGTAAAATAAAACAACAGTAGGGAGGCTATACAGTGGGGAAAAATGTATTTAGTCAGCCACCAATTGTGCAAGTTCTCCCACTTAAAAAGATGAGAGAGGCCTGTAATTTTCATCATAGGTACACGTCAACTATGACAGACAAAATGAGAAAAAAAAAAATCCAGAAAATCACATTGTAGGATTTTTAATGAATTTATTTGCAAATTATGGTGGAAAATAAGTATTTGGTCAATAACAAAAGTTTCTCAATACTTTGTTATATACCCTTTGTTGGCAATGACACAGGTCAAACATTTTCTGTAAGTCTTCACAAGGTTTTCACACACTGTTGCTGGTATTTTGGCCCATTCCTCCATGCAGATCTCCTCTAGAGCAGTGATTTTTTGGGGGCTCTCGCTGGGCAACACAGACTTTCAACTCCCTCCAAAGATTTTCTATGGGGTTGAGATCTGGAGACTGGCTAGGCCACTCCAGGACCTTGAAATGCTTATTACGAAGCCACTCCTTCGTTGCCCGGGTGGTGTGTTTGGGATCATTGTCATGCTGAAAGACCCAGCCACGTTTCATCTTCAATGCCCTTGCTGATGGAAGGAGGTTTTCACTCAAAAATCTCACGATACATGGCCCCATTCATTCTTTCCTTTACAGGATCAGTCGTCCTGGTCCCTTTGCAGAAAAACAGCCCCAAAGCATGATGTTTCCACCCCATGCTTCACAGTAAGTATGGTGTTCTTTGTATGCAACTCAGCATTCTTTGTCCTCCAAACACGACGAGTTGAGTTTTTACCAAATAGTTATATTTTGGTTTCATCTGACCATATGACATTCTCCCAATCCTCTTCTGGATCATCCAAATGCACTCTAGCAAACTTCAGACGGGCCTGGACATGTACTGGCTTAAGCAGGGGGACATGTCTTGCACTGCAGGATTTGAGTCCCTGGCAGGCGTAGTGTGTTACTGATGGTAGGCTTTGTTACTTTGGTCCCAGCTCTCTGCAGGTCATTCACTGGGTCCCACCGTGTGGTTCTGGGATTTTTGCTCACCGTTCTTGTGATCATTTTGACCCCACGGGGGTGAGATCTTGCGTGGAGCCCCAGATCGAGGGACATTATCAGTGGTCTTGTATGTCTTCCATTTCCTAATAATTGCTCCCACAGTTGATTTCTTCAAACCAAGCTGCTTACCTATTGCAGATTCAGTCTTCCCAGCCTGGTGCAGGTCTACAATTTTGTTTCTGGTGTCCTTTGACAGCTCTTTGGTCTTGGCCATAGTGGAGTTTGGAGTGTGACTGTTTGAGGTTGTGTACAGGTGTCTTTTATACTGATAACAAGTTCAAACAGGTGCCATTAATACAGGTAACGAGTGGAGGACAGAGGAGCCTCTTAAAGAAGAAGTTACAGGTCTGTGAGAGCCAGAAATCTTGCTTGTTTGTAGGTGACCAAATACTTATTTTCCACCCTAATTTGCAAATAAATTCATAAAAAATCCTACAATGTGATTTTCTGGATTTTTTTCCACAATTTGTCTGTCATAGTTGACGTGTACCTATGATGAAAATGACAGGCCTCTCTCATCTTTTTAAGTGGGAGAACTTGCACAATTGGTGGCTGACTAAATACTTTTTTTCCCCACTGTATATACAGGGGGGTACCGGTGCAGAGTCAATGTGCTCTGACCTCCTCCCTACAGGCTGTCTCATCGTTGTCGGTGATCAGGCCTATCACTGTTGTGTCGTCGGCAAACTTAATGATGGTGTTGGAATCGTGCCTGGCCATGCAGTCATGGGTGAACAGGGAGTACAGGAGGGGACAGAGCACGCACCCCTGAGGGGCCCCCGTGTTGAGGATAAGTGTGGCAGATGTGTTGTTACCTACCCTTACCACCTGGGGGCGGCCCGTCAGGAAGTCCAGGATCCAGTTGCAGAGGGAGGTGTTTAGTCCCAGGATCCTTAGCTTAGTGATGAGCTTTGAGGGCACTATGGTGTTGAATGCTGAGCTGTAGTCAATGAATAGCATTCTCACGTAGGTGTTCCTCTTGTCCAGTTGGGAAAGGACAGTGTGGAGTGCAATAGAGATTGCATCATCTGTGGATCTGTTGGGGCGGTATGCAAATTGGAGTGGGTCTAGGGTTTCTGGGATAATGGTGTTGATGTGAGCCATGACCAGCCTTTCAAAGCATTTCATGGCTACAGACGTCAGTGCTACAGGTCGGTAGTCATTTAGGCAGGTTATCTTAGTGTCCTTGGGCACAGGGACTATGGTGGTCTGCTTGAAACATGTTGGTATTACAGACTCATGTCAGTGAAGACACTTGGCAGTTGGTCAGCACATGCTCGGAGTACACGTCCTGGTAATCCGTCTGGCCCTGCGGCCTTGTGAATGTTGACCTGCTTTAAAGTCTTACTCACATTGGCTACGGAGAGCGTGATCACATAGTCATCCGGAACAGCTGGTGCTCTCATGCATGCTTCAGTGTTGCTTGCCTCGAAGGGAGCATAGAAGTGGTTTAGCTCGTCTTGTGTCACTGGGCAGCACGCGGCTGTGCTTCCCTTTGTAGTCTGTAATAGTTTTCAAGCTCTGCCACATCCGACGACCGTCAGAGCCGGTGTAGTACGATTCAATCTTAGTCCTGTATTGACTCTTTGCCTATTTGATGGTTCATCGGAGGGCATAGCGGAATTTCTTATAAGCATCCGGGTTAGAGTCCCGCTCCTTGAAAGTGGCAGCTCTACCCTTTAGCTCAGTGCGGATGTTGCCTGTAATCCATGGCTTCTGGTTGGGGTATGTACATATGGTCACTGTGGGGACGACGTCATCGATGCACTTATTGATGAAGCCAGTGACTGATGTGGTGTACTCCTCAATGCTATCTGAAGAATGTTCCAGTCTGTGCTAGCAAAACAGTCCTGTAGCTTAGCATCTGCGTCATCTGACCACTTTTTTAATAACTGAGTCACTGGTGCTTCCTGCTTTAGTTTTTGCTTATAAGCAGGAATCAGGAGCATAGAGTTATGGTCAGATTTGCCAAATGGAGGGCGAGAGAGAGCTTTGTATGCGTCTCTGTGTGTGGAGTAAAGGTGGTCTAGAGTTTTTTTTCCTCTGGTTGCACATTTAACATGCTGGTAGAAATTAGGTAGAACTGATTTGTTTCCCTGCATTAAAGTCCCCGGCCACTAGGAGCACTGCCTCTGGATGAGCATTTTCCTGTTCACTTATGGCCTTATACAGCTCATTCAGTGCGATCTCTATGTGAGAGACGCAGACTCGGTCTCGACCTTTAAGTCTTTACTGAAGACTCACCTCTTCAGTAGGTCCTATGATTGAGTGTAGTCTGGCCCAGGGGTGCGAAGGTGAATGGAAAGGCACTGGAGCAATAAACCACCCTTGCTGTCTCTGCCTGGTCGGTTCCCGTCTCTCCATTGGGATTCTCTGTCTCTGACCCTATTACAGGGACTGAGTCACTGGCTTACTGGTGCTTTCCATGCCGTCCCTAGGAGGGGTGCATCACTTGAATGGGTTGAGTCACTGACGTGATCTTTCTGTCATGTTTGTCGCTCCCTCGGGCTCGTGTAGTGGAGGAGATCTTCTGGTGGTATGGGGGCTGTGCTTTAGCAAAGTGGGTGGGGTTATATCCTGCCTGGTTGGCCCTGTCCGGTGGTATCATCGGGGCCACAGTGTCTTCCAACCCCCCCTGTCTCAGCCTCCAGTATCTATGCTGCAATAATCTATGTGCCGGGGGGCTAGGGTCAGTCTGTTATATCTGGTGTTATTCTCCTGTCTTATCTGGTGTCCTGTGTGATTTTAAGTATGCTCCCTCTAATTCTCTCTCTCTCCCTCTCTCCCTCTCATCCCGGAGGACCTGAGCCCTAGGACCATGCCTCAGTACTAACTGGCCTGATGACTCCTTGCTGTCCCCAGTCCACCTGGTCATGCTGCTGCTCCAGTTTCCACTCTTCTGCCTGCGGCTATGGAACCCTGACCTGTTCACCGGACGTGCTACCTTGTCCCAGACCTGCTGTTTTCAACTCTCTCTCTCTACCGCACCTGCTATTTCAACCTCTAAATGCCCAACTATGAAAAACCAAGTGATATTTACTCCTGATGTACTTGTCACGGATTCAGCCGAGGCTGCTCCTCCTCCTTGCTCGGGCAGGCTTCGGCGTTCGTCGCCCCTGGAGTACTAGCTGCTGCCGATCTATGTTTCGGTGTTTGTCTTGTTTGGTCTTTATTGTTTAC
Organism: Coregonus clupeaformis; assembly: GCF_020615455.1. Lineage (NCBI taxonomy): Eukaryota > Metazoa > Chordata > Actinopteri > Salmoniformes > Salmonidae > Coregonus > Coregonus clupeaformis. The sequence goes on along the minus strand of NC_059200.1, from coordinate 55,250,828 downwards.
ACCCATTTCCCATTATGTTGTATTGTGTTCCCTTTATAACCCTCTGTTTCTCATTGTGTATTGTGCGTATGTCACGGTTTCGGCCGAGGCTGCCTCTCTTCCTTGTTCGGGCAGGCTTCGGCGTTCGTTGTCTCCGGAATACTAGCTGCCACCGTTGTATGTTTCATGTTCGTTTGCTTTTGTCTGTTTGTTGTGACACCTGTTTCTCGTTTAGCGTAATTAGTGTCCTATAAGTTTCTTGTTGTGTTTGTCTAGTGTTGTGTGTTATTGTATTATTTGCTGTCGTAGTGTTGCTTGTTTGTTGCATTCTCGCTCGGTTGAGCTTCTCTCCACTACGTTGGAGCATTTTTCGCACATGTTTAGTGCGCCGTTATTTTGTCGCCTTCGTGCGTAATTTCGCCTTCGGGCAAGTGTGTTCATATTTTTCCTTGTTGGAAATATTACTAAAGTCTTTTGGACTATACTTCGGTGTCCTGCGCTTGATTCCACCACTACACCCACCTACAGCACTCTTGACAGAATAACACACCTTAAGAATGGAATCAGCAGGAGCCGCAGCAGCCCAGGCGACGCTGGAGGACAAGGTCCGGGAACAAAGTGACCAGATCCTGCAGATGGGGACCGCACTGCAGGAGGTGATCACCACCATCCGAGGCTGGGGGACGCCTCCACCGCCATCCTCCCTGCCAGCACCATCGGCCAGTCAGCCCATTCCCGCACCGGAACCCCGAGGAGTCCGACTCTCGCTCCCGAGGGCCTACGATGGGACCGCGGCCGGGTGCCAGGGATTCCTTCTCCAGGTGGAGCTGTACCTGGCCACCGTGCACCCGGCGCCCTCGGGACATGAGAGCGTGTCCGCCCTGATCTCCTGCCTTTCCGGGGAAGGCGTTGGAATGGGCCAACGCGGAGTGGAGGAGGATCGACGCGGACACCATCACATACGACGAGTTCTCCCGCCGCTTCAGGGCGGTGTTTGACCATCCCCGGAGGGGAAAGCGGCGGGGGAGCGTCTGGTCTTCCTCCGGCAGGGGAGGAGGAGTGCCCAGGAGTTCGCCCTAGAATTCCGTGACTCTAGCGGCAGATGCAGGGGTGGAATGAGTGGGCTCTCGTCGATCACTACAGATGTAGTCTACGAGAGGACGTCCGTCGGGAGCTGGCCTGTAGGGACACCAGCCTCTCATTCGACCAGTTGGTCGACATGTCCATCAGGCTGGATAACCTGCTAGCTACCCGCGGACGTCCCCGAGGGGGTCCGTCCATTTCACCCTCCAGCGCCTCCGAGCCGTGCCCCATGGAGCTCGGGGGCGCTGGCGCTAGAGAGAGGAGGGGTCGGCTTTCTAGGGGGTCTATCTCCTGCACCAACTGTGGTCGGGGAGGACACACCGCGGCTAGGTGCTGGGGATGGCCTCCTAGGGGAGAGGACGACAGGTCCCGCACTGGGGATTCCTTCCAGGTGAGTAGGCGCCCCACTCACCCAGAGCTCTCTGTTGCACATTTCTGTATACCCGTGAGTTTTCCACAGGTAGCACCTCATTCCCAGCATAAGGCGCTGGTAGATTCAGGCGCGGCTGGGAATTTTGTTGATAAGAAGTTTTGTTTAGCGTTAGGGATTCCCCTTCTTCCTGTTGATGTCCCTTTCCCCGTTCATGCCCTAGATAGCCGTCCGTTGGGTGCGGGCTTGATCAGGGAAGTCACTGCGCCACTTAGGATGTGTGCGCAGGGGGTCATCAGGGAGATGATTCAGCTATTTCTGATTGACTCGCCTGCGTATCCGGTGGTGCTGGGCATGCCCTGGTTGAGTACCCATAACCCATTTATTTCGTGGCAGGAGAGGGCTCTGATGGAGTGGTCTGCCCAGTGTGTGGGTCGATGTTTGGGCGTTTCCGTAGGGGCTACCTCGGTGGAGAGTCCAAACCAGGTGCCCGCATTGCACGTTCCCCCCTGAGTATGGGGATTTGGCTATTGCGTTTAGTAAGTCGAGGGCGACGCAGTTGCCGCCCCATAGGCAGGGAGATTGTGCGATAGACCTCCAGGCAGGAGCTGCGCTCCCACGGAGCCATGTGTATCCTCTGTCTCAGGAGGAGAAAAAAGCTATGGAGACTTACATAGACGAATCTCTGAGACAAGGATACATACGGCCTTCCACTTCCCCTGCGTCCTCGAGTTTCTTTTTTGTGAAGAAAAAGGATGGTGGTTTACGCCCATGCATCGATCATCGTGGTCTCAATCAGATCACGGTGAAGTACAGTTATCCACTCCCGCTGATTGCGACCATGACTGAGTCATTGCATGGGGCGCGTTTCTTCACTAAATTAGATCTCAGGAGCGCGTACAACTTGGTGCGCATCAGGGAGGGCGATGAATGGAAGACAGCCTTTAGTACCACCTCGGGCCATTACGAGTATCTTGTCATGCCATACGGGTTGATGAACGCTCCGTCAGTTTTCCAATCATTCGTGGATGAGATCTTCAGGGACATGCAGGGGCAGGGGGTGGTTGTGTACATAGATGACATTCTCGTGTACTCGCCTACCCATGTCGAGCATGTGGCCCTGGTGCGCAGAGTGTTGCGGAGGCTGGTGGAGCACGACCTGTATGTTAAGGCAGAGAAGTGTCTGTTTTTCCAGGAGTCGGTCTCCTTTTTGGGGTATCAGTTGTCTGCGTCAGGGGTGAAGATGGAGGTAGACCGGGTGTCAGCCGTGCGTAATTGGCAAACACCAACCACTGTGAAGGAGGTGCAGCAGTTTTTGGGGTTTGCGAATTACTACGGAGGTTTATCCGGGGGTTTTGGACAGGTGGCAGCTCCCATCACGTCTCTTTTGAAGGGGGGTCCGGTGCGTCTGCAGTGGTCTGCCGAGGCGGACAGGGCGTTTGGGAGGCTGAAGGACCTGTTTACCTCGGCCCCGGTGCTGGCGCATCCGGATCCCTCTTTGCCATTTCAGGTAGAGGTGGACGCGTCTGAGGCCGGTATAGGAGCCGTGCTTTCACAACGGTCAGGCGCGCCACCTAAACTCCGCCCCTGTGCGTTTTATTCCAAGAAGCTCAGTCCGGCGGAGCGAAACTATGACGTAGGGGACAGGGAGCTGTTAGCCGTGGTACAGGCCCTAAAGGTGTGGAGGCACTGGCTTGAGGGGGCTCAACACCCTTTCCTCATTTTGACGGACCACCGTAACCTGGAGTACATCCGGGCAGCGAGTAGGCTGAACCCTCGCCAGGCGAGATGGAATATGTTTTTGACCCGGTTTACATTTAAGATCAAGTACATCCCTGGGTCACAGAACGGTAAGGCAGATGCGCTGTCTCGGCGGTATGACACGGAGGAGAGGTCCGTGGAGCCCACTCCCATACTGCCGGAGTCGTGTCTGGTGGCACCGGTAGTGTGGGAGGTCGATGCTGAGCTCGAGCGGGCGTTACGCACCGACCCTAGTCCACCGCAATGCCGGAGGGTCGGAAGTACGTTCCGCTCGAGGTTCGGGATCGATTGATCTATTGGGCTCACACGTCACCCTCCTCTGGACACCCTGGTATCGGCCGGACAGTGCACTGTCTTAGTGCCAAGTACTGGTGGCCCACGTTGGCAAGGGATGTGAGGGTTTATGTTTCCTCCTGCTCGGTGTGCGCCCAGTGTAAGGCGCCTAGACATCTGCCTAGGGGTAAGTTACTACCCCTGCCCGTTCCACAACGACCATGGTCTCACCTCTCGGTGGATTTCCTTACTGACCTTCTTCCTTCTCAGGGGAATACCACTATACTGGTCGTTGTGGACCGGTTTTCTAAGGCCTGTCGTTTGCTCCCCATGCCGGGCCTTCCTACCGCCCTGCAAACTGCCGAGGCACTATTCACCCATGTGTTCCGGCACTACGGGGTACCCGAGGATATTGTGTCTGATCGAGGTCCCCAATTTACCTCCAGGGTCTGGAGAGCCTTTATGGAGCGGTTGGGGGTCTCGGTGAGTCTCACCTCGGGTTACCACCCGGAGAGTAATGGGCAGGTGGAACGCGTGAACCAGGATGTGGGTAGGTTTCTTAGAACATACTGCCAGGACCGGCCGGAGGAGTGGGCAAGGTACGTTCCCTGGGCCGAGATGGCCCAGAATTCCCTACGCCATTCCTCCACTAACCTAACCCCTTTCCAATGTGTGTTAGGTTACCAGCCGGTTCTGGCACCTTGGCAGCAGAGCCAGATCGAGGCTCCTGCGGTGGATGAGTGGGCACGGCGCTCGGAGGAGACATGGAACGCTGCACACGTCCACCTGCAGCGGGCCCTCCGACGTCATAAGGCGCGCCGATCTCCACCGCAGTGAGGGACCGGTGTACGCACCTGGTGATCGAGTCTGGCTCTCTACCAGAAACCTGCCCCTCCGCCTGCCCTGTCGGAAACTGGGTCGGCGGTTTGTAGGGCCATTTAAAGTCCTGAGAAGGTTGAACGAGGTGTGTTACAAATTACAACTACCTGTTGAATATAAAAGTATTAACCCCTCGTTCCATGTGTCTCTTCTCAGGCCGGTGGTAGCTGGCCCACTCCAAGAAAGTGAGATCAGGGAGACTCCTCCGCCCCCATTGGACATCGAGGGGGCACCGGCGTACTCCGTGAAGTCCATCTTGGATTCGAGGCGTCGGATGGGGGTCTCCAATATCTAGTGGAGTGGGAGGGGTGCGGTCCGGAGGAACGGTGCTGGGTGCCGAGGAGAGACATTTTGGACCCGTCTCTCCTGACGGAATTCCATCGTGGGCACCCGACGCACCCTGCTCCGCGTCCTCCTGGTCGTCCCCGGGGCCGAGTCGGCGCACGTCTGGAGCCGCGCGTCAATGGGGGGGTACTGTCACGGTTTCGGCCGAGGCTGCCTCTCTTCCTTGTTCGGGCAGGCTTCGGCGTTCGTTGTCTCCGGAATACTAGCTGCCACCGTTGTATGTTTCATGTTCGTTTGCTTTTGTCTGTTT